>NC_091992.1:91513827-92157085 GCF_044704955.1 Pristiophorus japonicus
ACCAAAAGATGGGACTTCTGCAGTACAGCCTACAGCACGAATGCCCTGTGATGGAGCTTGAACCCACAACCTTCTGATTCCGAGGTGCATGTGTTACCAACTGAGCCAAACTGACAACATTTATTGACACCAAGTTATGGGGTCAGCTGATTAAACTAAGGAAGATTGTTAACTTTCAAACATTTGCAGTCAAATTAATTGGGTGGAGGTTTAAGGTAATGGACATTGCAATTCAAAATTGAACTGTGTATGTATTAGACAAAATTCCTTATCCAGAGGTGCAAAAGGAAAAGGATTTGGAGTTTTTAGTCAAGTTGACTTGAAAACCGGAGTGCAATTGTCGAGGAGGAGGATTTTCCAATCTTAAATCGATCGTCTGGAGGAGAAGGCTGGAAATTGGCAGCGAGACATTACTTTACATATCTTGTATCTCCATTTTGCTGGTTTGACTAAGGTGGCAACATTTATATCACACCTTTAACATGGAAAAACATTCCAAGGTGTTTCACAGGGGCATACAGAAGATAGAAGATTGCGATGATGTCCAGGAGAGCATTGGAATAACTGAATCTGAAGGTTAGAGAGGCCTTTTGGAGGATTTCAGAGGCAGATGGACTGTTGTAGATGTGGAGGCTACATAGGTGATGTTGTGCTGGAGAGGATATGGGTTTGGAAACTCAGCTCTGGGGTGAAATGGATGCTAAATTGAGGAACAGTTTGGCTCATCCTGAGACAGTGGCAAGGGAGGAGAAGGAAGTCAGCAGAGAGGGTATGGAGTTTGAAGGGAGTAGGGCAAACACAATGGGGGTCATTTTAACCACAAAGAAACAGATGGGTTGGGGCCAGGTGGGATGTTAAAATTTTTAAAAATTAAGAAATCTAAAATGGGACCCCAACTGCCTCCAACCTGCCTGTTGTGTATCTGTACAGCATGCACTCCCATGTTCCGCCACCAGGGAGCACATCCCCTGAAGTCCCAAGGGATCCCAGCATCCCTTGGGAGCACTGTATATAAGCCGGCCCCTAAGGCCTGTTACTCACTCTGGAGTGTCTTAATAAAGACTGAGGTCACTGTTACTTTAACCTCCCTGTGTGCAGTCTTATCTGTGTTAGGAACACAACAACTGGCGACGAGTACACGAATCCAACGCAAAGATGCAGCATCCTTGAGAAGTTCTCGGAGGATGAGGAATGGGAAGCCTATGTCGAGCGGTTAGATCAGTATTTTGTAGCCAACGAGGTGGACGGAGAAGGAAGCGCTGCAAAAAAAGAGAGCAGTCCTCCTTACGGTCTGTGGGGCACCGACCTACAACCTCATGAAGAATCTTCTGGCTCCGGTAAAACCCACAGATAAGTCGTATGAGGAGCTGTGTACACTGGTTCGGGAGCATCTTAACCCGAGGGAGAGCATGCTGATGGCGAGGAATCAGTTCTATACATACCAGTGGTCTGAAGATCAGAAAGTGACGAGCTACGTCGCCAAGCTAAGGCGACTTGCAGGACAATGTGAGTTTGATGGCTACCTGGAGCAAATGCTCAGAGACTTTTTTGTACTGGGCATTGGCCATGAGACCATCCTATGAAAACTTTTGACTGTAGAAACACCGACCCTCATTAAGGCCCCATTGCGATAGCACAGGTGTTTATGTCCACCAGTGATAACACCAAACAAATCTCTCAGTACACAAGTGCTAGCAATGTTCATAAATTAGCTGGAACTGTGTTTTCGAGAAGAAATGTACAGGGCAGAAACCATGAGTCTGCAACTGCCAGCAGGCCTCAGGTGACCCAGATGACTCAGAGTCCGCAATAAAGGATGAATGTAAGGCAATTCACTCCTTGTTGGCATTCTGGAGGCTTCCATTCAGCCTATTCATGCCGCTTCAAAGGGTATGTTTGCAAGAGCTGTAGAACAATGGGGCACCTCCAACGAGCTTGCAGACGAGCTGCAAGCTCTGCAAAACCTGCTAACCACCACGTGGCAGAGGAAGTTTGGTCCATGGTGGACCAAAGCAATTTCAAGCCTCAGAGAGAGGAGGCAGATGCTGAAGTACATGGGGTGCACACATTTTTGATGAAATGTCCACCTATAATGCTAAACGTAAAATTGAATGGCTTACCCGTAGCCATGGAACTGGACACTGGCGCTAGCCAATTCATCATGAGTAAAAAGATGTTTGAGAGACTATGTTGCAACAAGGCACTCAGACCAGCCCTGAGCCCCATCCACACGAAACTGAGAACGTACACCAGAGAGCTCATCACTGTCCTGGGCAGCGCCATGGCCAAGGTCACCTACAAGTGGCACAAACAGCCACTCTGGATTGTCCCGGGCGATGGCCCCACTATGCTTGGAAGGAACTGGTTGGGCAAAATCCGCTGGAACTGGGATGACATCCGAGCACTATCACATGCCGATGAGGCCTCATGTACCCAGGTTCTCAACAAATTTCCTTCCCTTTTTGAGCCAGGCAATGGAAACTTTTCCGGGGTGAAGGTGCGGATCCACTTGCTCCCAGAGGCATGACCCATTCACCACAAGGCGCGAGCGGTACCTCACATGATGAGGGAGAGAGTGGAAATCGAGCTGGACAAGCTGCAATGCGAGGTCATCATCTCCCCATTGGAATTCAGCGAGTGGGCCAGCCCAATTGTTCCAGTACTGAAAAGTGATGGCACGATCAGGATTTGCGGCGATTATAAAGTAACTCGCTACAGGACCAATACCCGCTGCCTAAGGCAGACGACCTATTTGCGATGCTGGCAGGTGGCAAGACATTCACCAAGCTCGACCTGACTTCGGCCTCCAAGACGCAGGAGCTGGAGGAGTCTTCGAAGGGCCTCACCTGCATCAACACGCAAAACGGACTGTTCATCTACAACAGATGCCCGTTTGGAATTCCAGAGAAACATGGAGAGCCTACTCAAGTCGGTACCATGCACAGTCATTTTTCAGGACAACATATTGGTCACGGGTTGGGACACTGTCGAGCACCTACAAAACCTAGTGGAGGTCCTCCAGCGACTGGATTGCGTAGGGCTGCGGCTGAAGAGGTTGAAATGTGTCTTTATGGCAACAGAAGTGGAGTTTTTGGGGAGAAAGATCGCGGCGGACGGCATTTGGCCCACAGACGCCAAGACAGAGGCTCTCAGGAACGCGCCCAGGCCACAGAATGTCACGGAGCTGCGGTCATTCTTGGGACTCTTCAATTATTTTGGTAACTTCCTACCGGGGTTAAGCACCCTCTTAGAGCCCATACATGTGTTATTGTGTAAAGGTGAGAACTGGGTATGGGGAAAAATACCAAGTAATTGCTTTTGAGAAAGCCAGAAACATTTTATGCTCCAACAAGCTGCTTGTATTGTATAACCCGTGTAAAAGACTCGTGCTAGCATGTGATGTGTCGTCGTATGGAGTCGGGTGTGTATTACAACAAGCTAATATTGCGGGGAAATTGCAACCTGTCGCCTATGCTTCCAGGAGCTTGTCTAAGGCCGAGAGGGCCTACAGCATAATTGAGAAAGAGGCATTAGCGTATGTGTTCGGGGTAAAGAAAATGCATCAGTACCTGTTTGGCCTCAAATTTGAGCTGGAAACCGATCACAAGCCCCTCATATTCCTGTTCGCTGAAAACAAGGGGATAAATACTAATGCCTCAACGCGCATACAAAGGTGGGCACTTGCGCTATCAGCGTATAACTATACCATCCGCCACAGGCCAGGCACCGAGATCTATGTGGATGGTCTCAGTCGGCTACATTGCCCACCACGGGGGTGGAAATGGCGCAGCCTGCAAAATTGTTGATGGTGGCGCAGCCTGCGGATTTGTTGATGGTCATGGAAGCGTTTGAAAATAATAAACCACCTGTCACGGTCCGCCAGATTAGGACTTGGACCAGCCAAGATCCTCTGCTGTCCCGAGTAAAAAACCCTGTACTGCATGGGAGCTGGGCCAGCATCCCCGTTGAAATGCAAGAGCTAATCAAGCCGTCCCAGCGGCGAAAGGACAAGCTGTCCATTCAGGCAGACTGCCTGTTGTGGGGTAACCGCGTAGTGCTACCCAAAAAGGGCAGGGAGACGTTCATCTCGGATCTCCACAGCACACACCCAGGTATAGTAATGATGAAAGCGATAGCCAGATCCCACGTGTGGTGGCCCGGTATCGACTCTGACTTAGAGTTCTGTGTATGATAATGCAGCGTGTGTGCTCAGTTGAGCAACGCGCCCAGAGAGGCATCACTAAGTTTGTGGTCCTGGCCCTCCAGACCATGGTCGAGGATCCATGTAGTCTATGCGGGCCCGTTTCGCGATAAAATGTTCCTGGTGGTGATGGATGCTTTTTCAAAAGGGATTGAATGTGAAATAATGTCGGGAAGCACCGCCACCGCCACCATTGAAAGCCTGAGGGCCATGTTTGCTACCCACGGCCTGCCTGACATACTGATCAGTGACAACGGGCCATGTTTCACCAGTGCCGAATTTAAAGAATTCATGACCCGCAATGGGATCAAACATGTCACCTCGGCCCCGTTTAAACCAGCCTCCAATGGGCAGGCAGAGCGGGCAGTACAAACAATCAAACAGAGCCTCAAACAAGTCACAGAAGGCTCACTCCAAACCCACCTGTCCCGAGTACTGCTCAGCTATCGCACGAGACCCCACTCGCTCACAGGGGTGCCCCCGGCTGAGCTACTCATGAAAAGGACACTTAAAACCAGACTCTCGCTGGTTCATACCAACCTGCATGATCAGGTAAAGAGCAGGCGGCAGCAACAAAATGTAAATGATGGTCGGCCACTGTGTCATGGGAAATTGATCTGAATGACCCTATGTGTGTGTTAAACTATGGACATGGTCCCAAGTGGATCGCGGGCACGGTGATAGCTAAAGAAAGGAATAGGTTGTTTGTAGTCAAACTAGACAATGGACAAATTTGCAGAAAGCACCTGGTGCAAACGAGGCTGCGGTTCACAGACTGCCCTGAACAACCCACAGCAGACACCACCTTTTTCGAGCCCACAACACACACCCAAAGGATCAACGACACCACCCCGGACCAGGAAATTGAACCCATCACGCCCAGCAGCCCAGCAAGGCCAGGCTCACCCAACAGCCCTGCAGGGCCAACAACATGCCAGCCCAGCGAGGGCACAGCCAACACACCAGAACAGACATTTGTACCGAGGCGGTCCACCAGGGAAAGAAAGGCTCCCGACTGCCTCATCTTGTAAATAGTTTTCACTTTGACTTTGGTGGGGAGTGAAGTTGTGTATCTGTAAAGCATGCACTCCCATCTTCCACCACCAAGGAGCATATTCCCTGAAGTCCCAAGGGATCCCAGCATGGGATCGGGGACCACTCCGGGAAGCGGGTTGGTCATTTAAATATCATGATGAGGCTGCGTGCCTCATATGTAACCTGCCTTTGAGGTTTAACCCTGTCCGACCGGGTTCTCTGGGCCTTGGGAAACCTGGTAGCTAAAGGGACACTGCTGGGCCGAAATTCACCGTCCCCGAAGGGATGGCTACCGCGGAGTTTGGGCGGGCGATAAAATCGATGGGCCGCCGTGGTCGGATGATTTTCCCTCCTCGAGCCATATTCAGCTCGGGGTGGGGGGTTTGAGCGGTGAGCACTTCCGCTGGAAACGGCGCGGTGAAGTCGCTGTAAAGGAGACTTTCAAGCGAAGAGCTCTGCAACGTGCGGGCCACTGGAAAGCCACTCGGACAGCAACTTTCAGCTGCAAAATGGTTAGCCTTCTCCCAGCAATGCCCCCGCGAGGTATTCGAGTCGGTGCATGAACGGGACACCGCTGGAGTGCTGCCGCCATCGAGGCCCTTTGGTAGGGAAATAGTTTTATTAATTATTCGTGATTTTATTTAAGATTACAGTACCCACTGTATTTATCTGTTAATAGTTTTATTAATTATTTGTAATTTTATTTAAGATTACAGTATCCACTGTATTTATCTTTTCATGTAGTTTTATTAATTGTTTTGGCTCCATTCAACTTGCTGAGTGCTGCTCAGGGGTTTGCACATACTCCTGTACTTTTGTACAACTTTCAGGTCTGACTCTTTAGTGGGGGCCTGTGGGCTGCAGAGACCTGCTTGGCAGGGTTCACCCTGAGGATGGGAGGGGTGTTGGGAAGGTGACACCTGGTACACCTGCTCAGAAGCAGGGTGGCACACAGGAGAAGGCGTCGTCATCAGCACCGTGCAGAGGCACAGCGGGCAAGGGAGGCAGCAGCCATGATTCATTCATTCTGCGCCAGACCAGTGTGCTCGCCGTCTTCACCGGCCGAATCAGGATTGCAGTTGGCTGCTTGGGGACAAGGGATATCCTCTGTCCACTTGGCTGCTCACCCCAATGCAGAACCCCAGGACAGCACCAGAGCATGCATACAATGACGCTCATTGTGCCACCAGGTGCATCATCGAGCAGTGCATCCTTAAGCAGAGGTTCCGGTGCCTGGCTTGCTCTGGTGGCACCTTGCAGTACTCTCAACGGGTCTCCATAATCGTTGTAGTCTGCTGCATGCTGCACAACCTGGCCATCATGAGGGGACAGCCGCTGGAGGTCGAGCCAGTAGCACCACCTGAGGAGAAGGAGGAGTGGGGGGAGGCGCAGGAGGAGGAGGAGGAGGGTCCCCGTCGCCCCAGAGCTAGGAGGCGTAGAGGCTGTGGGGCGACTTGGATGGGTTGGCTGGGTGGGCAAGTGCATGGCAGATGCAATTTAATGTGGATGAATGTGAGGTTGTTCATTTTGGGGGCAGAAACACGAGGGCAGAATATTATCTGGGTGGCGACGGATTGGCGGGGGCAGGGGGCGGGTGCGGCGAGGCCTGGGTGTCATGGTTCATCAGTCACTGAAAGTAGGCACCCGGGTGCAGCAGGCGGTGGAGCGGGCGGGTGGTATGTTGGACTTCATGGCTGGGGGATTTGAGTGTAGGAGCAGGGAGGTCTTGGTGCAGTTGTGCAGGGCCTTGGTGGGGCCTCACCTGGAATGTTGTGTTTAGTTTTGGTCTCCTGGTCTGAGGATGGACATTCTTGCTGTTGAGGGGGTGCAGCGAGGGTTCACCGGACTGATTCCGGGGATGGCTGGGCTGTCATATGAGGGGGACTGGATCGACTGGGCCTTTATTCACTGGAGTTTGGAGGGATGAGAGGGGATCTCGTAGAAACATATGAAATTCTGACGGGACTGGACAGATTAGATGCGGGAAGAGTGTTCCCGTGTTGGGGAGGTCCAGGGCCGGGGGGCATGGTCTTAGGATAAGGGTTGGGCCATTTGGGACTGAGATGAGGAGAAACTTCTTCACTCAGAGAGTTGTTAACCTGTGGAATTCCCTGCCGCAGAGAGTTGTTGATGCCAGTTCATTGGATGTATTCAGGAGGGAGTCAGATATGGCCCATGCGGTTGGGGGGATCAAGGGATATGGAGAGAAAGCAGGAAAGGGGTGCTGAGGGACTGATCAGCCATGATCTTCTTGAATGGCGGTGCAGGCTCGAAGGGCCGAATGGCCTACTCCTGCACCTATTTTCTGTGTTTCTATGTTTCTGTGACCCATCGCCATCCTGGAAAGGTTGGGTGCAGACTGGTCAGCACCCTCCTGGGAGGGTGCGTCCTCACATATATGGAGGTGCCTGACGCCTCCCCTGCAATCTGCCTCAATGCATTATGTGCTGGCGGTCTGCCAGGTCTCCCCACGTCAGGAAACAGTATTCTTCTTCTGTCCTCCACACCATCCATCAGTGTTTCCAGCTCCTTATCAGTGAACCTGTTGGCTCTCCTTGCACCTCTTACACCAGCCATCCTTCCAAACTCCTCCGCCCCTCAGGGCCTTGCTGCAAACTCCGGCCTTTAAAAAGCAGCTGGCTCATTAGAAACCCTTACCTGCGTTCTGAATTTCTCAGTGGTGATAACACTCAAATTAAGACAGCCACACTGCTGAAACTTTGGAAGGGTTCATTAGCGCTGGAACCCATTTGTTCACTTTTGGAGCTGAATATGGGGTGGCCCAGCCACGAAAAAATTTTGACATTAATGGCCCCAAAAAGGTGGGGTGAGCACCAGCTTTCCAGCGGTCCTGACTTTTGGGCCCAAGGACTTTTCCAGCACTGCTTATGGGCTGGGAGGAGCAGGAGTCCATCCCCTCGGCCCCCAAACTTACCTGGTTCCCTGCCCGCCATTGGGCCCTCCCCCTCCCCCGCGATCAAACCTCTCGGGATCAGTGATTGGACACCGCCCCTCAGGATCAGAGATCGGACCCCCTCAAATCAGTGACCCCCCACCCCCACGATGAGAACCCCTCCTGGGGATTGGTGACCAACACCCAATATCCAGAATCCCTCTCCCGCCCTCCCCCCCCGCCCCCCATGCTCCCACTAACCCAGCTGCAGATTCTCTACCTACTCCTGGGCTGAAGCCTCCTCAGGAATGTTCCCCATCTGACAGGGAGCCAAACCTCTCAATCAGGCTGGATATCTGACAGCACTGAGGCAGAGGCATCAAATGAGATCAGTCCCATGCAACTGGACAACGGAAGAGAGCTGTTGAAAGAGCTGGCAAGGTGGATTGATCAAAGGCTGCAAAGAGGACACAGTCACCAGAATGATGTGCATGTTTTGCTGCATGAATGGAAGTTAGATCGGAGTGATTCACACTGGGAGCTACAGCCGAGATGGGCACGGATCCAGGAGGCAATAACATGTTCAAGGACCTGGGGGAGGAGGAGGAAGGTTGGAGATGGAGTGATAGTGAGGATAGGGGGGTGGTTGAAGCTATTTTTTTAAAAGAAGGGGTTGAAAGGGAAAGGGACAGGAAGGGAAATTTGGGTAGTAAGGAGTTTAGTAGAAATGAGATCGAGGGAGCAGGAGGTAGGTCTGATACACTAAAACATTAAAGGGCTTAGCTATCCTGCCTGATTGACCCAAGAATATAGTGTAGATCTGGATATTCACTGGGGAGAGGGAATCACCAGGAAACCAACAACCAGTAAATAATTGATAAAGTTCTATTGCAGAGCAAGCATGATTTGCTGATTTACATTTTTGCAGTAATGTTTAGGAAGAAAAATCGAGCTTGTTGGTGAATTTATGTCTATGCCTCTGAGTATAAGCCCCGTGACTGTACACAATTAAGATTGTCCTACAATAACTGTACTGAAATGCTATGGGATTTAATGTTATATATAAAATGGCATGGCATTAAATGAAATTTTGCATAGATTAATGCTATGAAAGATCTTCGAAGAATTCATCTTAACCTGGTTTTATAAGGTTGCCTGCATATCACTTGATACTAACTCTCAGCCAACTGCCCATAGACCCTACTCTCATTGAGTTTCTAAATCATCAAGTGTAAGTGAAAAAGAACTGCTTTTTCTACAAGAAGCGAATGAGGAAGGGTGTATTGCATGTCTACTGGGGTTTACTATACCAACAAGAACTGCTAGTTGAGGCACACATAAAGGTGAAGTAACACAGAGGTTGAATATGACAACAACATTCTCACCATTTACTTGACCTCTAAGGATCCAATCAAAAACAGGCCACTAAAGATCTCATGGCGCTATTTGAAGACGAGTACGGTGTTCTCAAAATGTTGTGGTTAATATTTTGCTCCCAGCCAATTGTTAATTGGTCATTCATTTCATGGTTGTTCGTGGGATCTAGCTATGCATAAAATGGCTGCCGTGTTAGCGTAGGTAATAATTACTGTACTTCAAAGTAGTTCGTTGTATGTGGCTCATTCTCACTGCTTTCCAGAAGAGTTCATATCAGTGCAAAGCAGAGTTGACTTTGTGCCAATGAAAAATATATAATTTAAATATAATTTAAACTTGTGCAGACAGGGCAAAACCACCTTAGTGAGATAAACACATGCAGTTTCAGCTTACATCAGCTGCACTAGAATAAGAGTCTCTTAAGGCAAGACAAAAACTCTTTAGTCAGAGTTTTAGATGCTTTGAACTTACCTTGGATTCTTCCCCCCTCTGTTAACAGTTGCTAATTATTTTATAATTTTACTCAAATTCCTGTTGAGATGCATCTGGTTAATTTGTATCTCATTCGCCCACTGTCCCGCAGGTGCAAACTGAATAAACAAAGCTAGCAGTGCAGAGAGAGAAGTAGGTTAATTCCATCTGGAGCACCGTTTGTTCCGACCTCAATTCAGGTATTGTGAAAGATTGAATGAGCACGTGCATATCGCAAGGGCACAGCATCCATAGTGCATTAAAGCAAGCTACATGTGGCGCCGCCAATTCTTTACTACCTGCCCAACAGACTCGATAAAATCTTATGAGAATTGACATGTTTAAGCTATGTCCATACATCCTGTATGTTAGTGTCATGGTTGCAACTGCTCAAAGTGACTGATGTGTCAGCTGTGGCTCAGTGGGTAGCACTCTCTCGGTGGGAGGGGCTAAGAGGTGCCTCTGGTTGTTTGATTAATGCTGTGGGTTTGGAATGAGTTTGTAAGAAGTTGGTGGTCGGTTTTTGTTGTCAGGTTTTAGGGCCATTTTGGCCCATAAACGACAGCCAGGTGGTTGCTGAGGGGTCTGGCCTCAGAGGACAATGTTCCCAGGATGAATTTAATCAGGGGAAGGGAAAATAAAAGGCCCAAAGAGGCCAGGACACCAGGAGGTTTGGAAAAGAAAACACGGTGGTGGTTCAGTGCAAGGATCAGGTGATACGAGCTTGGGATAGTATACAGGCAGTACATGAGGACTGCAGCAAAGGAGCCTGCTTTGCCTGCCGACCAAAGCCAAATGTTGGGTTCAAGGCGATGGTCAGTGGCCGAGAGGAGGTGGAAAGACTTTTACTGAGTTTGAAGGTTGGTGGTAAGTTCTTGGATGTATCTCTGCTGTATTCTGAAGAGGTACTGGTCTCATTCCTAAACATGCCGATGGAACCCGTTATGTAAAGGTGCAGTTCCCAGGGGGGCTGAAGTCATTACCCTACAGCATGAAATTTGAGGCAATGGAAGGAGTGCAGTACTTCCGGCATGACAACCAGGTGAAGGTTTGCTATTATGTAAGAAGCTGTCCAGACCTGTACTGTTATAACTGTGGCGAGTCTGAACACATTGCTCGGAGCTGTAAGGCAGAGAGCTGTGGGGTTGTCACAAAGGCACCACCCGCTGCCAGTGTGAGGCAGAAGGAAGCTCCTTGAGTGACGAGGAGATGGGAGAAGGAGCAGGAGGTGTGAGTGGAGTGGGCGGAGAAGTAGAGCAGGAGGACACAGCCGGCGAATGGAATGAGAAAAGAGCGCAAGCAGAGGCTGGAAAGGACAAGGGGGGGGATGGGGGTGGCAGGGGGAGCAGCACGGGTCAAGGACAGAGTCGAGCCATAATACAGCTCGGCTCTCCCTAAAGAGTTGGATGTCCATGGGGGGAGCGGAGGCGGGAGCGGGATAAGTGTAAGAACTCTATAGAAAGACGGGGAGTTGGACATCTTGGGGAGCAGGAGGGAGCAAGTCAAGAAGACGGTATAAGAGGCAGGAGCCTTAAAGGGGCAGCAGGACAGGAGCGGGGAGACAAAGACGGCAAAAGGGAGTAAGATAGGTGAAGACGTGCCATTTTCCCAGAGAGAGAAGAAACGGGGAGCAAGGATCAGCGGTGGAGGTGAGGCCGAAGGGAGTGGCACTGTTGGAGAAACCATGATAGCAGGAGGACTCTCTGAGGGAGATTATGTATCTGTCGGGGAGCAGGGACGGGAGAATACAGAGGAGCTCAAGAGTAAGGAGTCAGAGGGGGATGGAGACATGGAAATGGGGGGGTGGGGTGGCATCATGTGGAAAGGGAAAGGTTAATGAGAGGCAGAAGAAGGGACAAGGGGCCGCACCTTGGCCTAAGCCTAATGTAAGGAAGAGGCTGAAATGGCAGGGAAGGTTCAAACAGGAGGTGAAAAAGAGCCGGTGGCTGCAGGAGAAAGCAACAGCTGCCCGAAAAGTTGGGAAGGAGCATGCGAGAAGGGAAGAGCCGGAGATTAAATGATGGGGGGATTATTAGGCACACTGCCTTTATTAGGAGCCATGATTACATTGGTCTCGATTAATGTGAACGGACTGAGGGGGGAGAAGAAATTGCAGCAGTTGTTGCAGTGTTTTAGAGGCACTGACCTGTTGTGTCTGCAAGAAACTTTTAAAAGTGCAATAGATTAATTTATGTTACGGGAGACAAATTAAACTTTCGGTTTTGATGTTAATATGTGTTGGAGAAACGGCTGTGCAGAATGGCGGAAAGGATTTGTATGATACAATGGAATGATCATGATGTTGTAAATGCTTTTAGTGTTGAATAAATTATATATTTTTTTTAAAGTGGGTCACACATGCGCCTCTGGTTGTGGGTTCAGGTCCCACTAAGAGCACATAAATCTAGGCTGACACGCCAATGCAGTGCTGAGGGAGTGCTGCACTGTTGGTGGTGCCGTCTTTCGGATGAAATGTTAAACGGATAAAATTTTAATGTCTGCTCTCTCAGGTGGACATAAACGATCACATGGCACATTTTGAAGAAGAGCAGGGGAGTTATTCCCAGTGTCCTGGCCAATATTTATCCCTCAATCAACATAATAAAAACAGATTATCTGGTCATTATCACATTGCTGTTTGTGGGAGTTTGCTTTGTGCAAATTGGCTGCTGCGCTTTCTACATTGCAACAGTGACTATACTCCAAAAGTACTTAATTGGCTGTAAAGCACTTTGAGATGTCCGCTGGTCGTGAAAGGCGCTATATAAATGTAATTCTTTCTTTATTCTTTGGGACTATTAGGATTCTGTTTTCATCCTGAGATTGATTTATTATCTAAAGCTATTTCAAGTTATTTGAATAAAATTTGAAGTTTGCTTAATGGCAGAGCAGGAATAGAGCTGACCATTTGTGCAAAGGTAATACAAGAATGATATTTAATACTCTCTGTAATGTGAAAGTGGTTTTGTTCACTTTGACAACTTGGCCAGAGTTGCCCTCTGTCTATGGCAGGACTCTTTGTCGACCGTTACTGCTTCCTTCCACTAAATGTGATTTCAGAGGTGCTGCGTTAGGGGAGCAGGGGAAGCAAGTTCTTTCCCAATCTTAATATTGAGATGCGTTGACCTTAATCTGAGATAACTTGTGAGCTTACAAACCGAAGGAAATGTCTGGCAGAAAATGACCAGCTGGTCCATCAACCCACACCATGATGGCTGGAGCATCCTGACCAGATACTTTCCAACCGTTCCCTCTTGCTGCAATCTCCTGGAAGAAGCACAAAAATAAAGAAAAACCCAGGGCCAATAAGGGAAAAATACTCTGGAAAATATCTCTTTCACTGCTTTTTTGCCGGTGGATCTTTGTCCGTGATTATTATCATTTAAATGGAGAAAGATTGCAAAGTGCTGCAGTACAGCGGGACCTGGGGGTATTTGTGCATGAAACACAAAAGGTTAGTATGCAGGTACAGCAAGTGATCAGGAAGGCAAATGATATGTTGGCCTTTATTGCAAAGGGGATGGAGTATAAAAGCAGGGAAGTCTTGCTACAGGGTATTGGTGAGGCCACACCTGGAATACTGCGTGCAATTTTGGTTTTCATATTTACGAAAGGATATACTTGCTTTGGAGGCAGTTCAGAGAAGGTTCACTAGGTTGATTCCGGAGATGAGGGGGTTGACTTATGAGGAAAGGTTGAGTTGGTTGGGCCTCTACTCATTGGAATTCAGAAGAATAAGAGGTGATCTTATCGAAACGTATAATATTATGAGGAGGCTTGACAAGGTGGACGCAGAGTGGATGTTTCCACGGATAGGGGAGACTAGGACTAGAGGGCATGATCTTAGAATAAGAGGCTGCCCATTTAAAACTGAGATGAGGAGAAATTTCTTCTCTTCGAGGGTTGTGGATCTGTGGAATTCGCTGCCTCAGAGAGCTGGGACATTGAATAAATTTAAGACAGAAATAGACAGTTTCTTAAATGATAAGGGAATAAGGGGTTATAGAGAGCGGGCAGGGAAGTGGACCTGATTCCATGATTGGATCAGCCATGATTGTGTTAAATGGCCGAGTAGGCTCGAGGGGCAGTATGGCCTACTCCTGCTCCTATTTCTTATGGTCTTATGTTCTTATGTGATTTGCAGCCAGTTAAATGAGAGAGATTCATATTTGCCGTAGTATGGGAAGCCACGGTGATCACTGGGGTCTGATTTACCTGTAAATATGGAGTCCTCTGGAGAATGCCTTAAAACTCTTCTGTTCTATGTAGTATGCTGAAAATAGTAATTCTGCTTACCGATTCATGTTAAAGGGAAAGCCTTTGGAGTCGCCCCTGTTGCGGGTGGTAACATCCCTGGGGCCGGACATTTTGGAAATCACATCCTGTACGCAAAATTGGGGGTTACAGTCCCTCACAGGAAGTGGAGCGCAATGTCGCACGCTCAGTTCCTGTTGGGGCAGTGTCCTTGGCACTACTCGGGCAGGATCGGCAGCGCTATGCGTTTCAATGTCCCAGGGCCGCTGCACGTTCTCGTGGCCTCTGATGGACTCCACTGGGCCAGCCGGGTAGCGTGGTCCCGTGCCCGCAGCCCAGCACCCAAACGGAGCCACGATGGCAGCCTGGACCATGCCACGGAACAGCAAGCCGGGAGCGGAAGTCGGCCTAGTTCGCGACCCGCGAGGCTGGCGCTGACACCGCTCACGGCAGCCTCGCGGGGTGCTGGCCAATTTCGGCTGCGGGGCGCTGAGGGGTCGCTGCGCACGCCGATGATGTCATCGTCGGTTGCGTGGCGGCCTGGGCTGCTACTAGTGGGGGTACAGCGCTACTGTGTCCGCACTTCCGCTAACTCCCGCGCAATTTGGCCATTTCGGTAACCGACCTATCTATATACTTGAATACCCACCTGACTGATGGCTGTCCATTTTTCTCACTGGTGGTGAGGCACAAAGTAGAAAGGATGCTGAAGTGAATTCTTTGCGAACAGATCTGCAAAATACAGTTGGATGCAGGCTTGAGCAGCTCTGTGCCACTGGGAGCAAGACTCTCGCTTGTCAGATTGGTTTTACACAAAGGAGCATTGCTAAGGTCCACCTCAAGCTGGGCTTCACTTTGCCCACAGGTTTTCTTTGTAAACTCTTACAGTAACACAGTAGGATTGGTGATTAGTGCCAAAGAGGGATGGCCATTCTTTACTTCCAGCTTGCCACCATCAAAAAAGGTGCCGTACTTTCCTTCCACGCTCCTTTTAAAATCAGCAATGGAATCTTGGTAAGCCGTTAATTGATGTGATCATTTATCTGTATCGTAGCTCTAACAGTCCCTATTCAGAAGGATATATAGACTACTTTAATTTTCAGGATCCTGACATTCCAGCCTGGATCAAGTCTGGCGAGCGGGCGGACCAAGGGCAGTCATTTTCCAGTTGTATTTTTCATTTTCCAGGTCTTCCACCCAGGCCCCCCATGTGAACGGAGTGTATCGGGCGGGGCAATTTCTGGACTACTCCAGGGATTTCACCCTTCGTGCCGTTAAAAGGCCTCAACAGAGCACGCACCAGCTGAGAACTATAGCAAGTCCCATTGAGGCCTTTTGAAAAGCCCCAAATCTTCGTAGATCAAGATAATTGGTCCCAATTTTAATTGACTCCACAGCTTTAATTTCACGTTTGACCCAGAAGGGCCTGGGAGTCTATCAGGTGGGACAGCTTTGGGCCACTCGGCCTTACAAGGCTAAATGGCCAGCAGAGTCGCCCCCAGAGAATCCTAGGGCACGTGTGAGACGTGGGATAGAATAATGAGTGGCTCACTGCCCTTAGGTGTGACATTTAACTTCTGTGGGTCAACAAACTCTTTGGAGAAGAGGGGATTGATAGTCACTTTGAGCTTCTTAATGCAGAGACCTCAACAGATTAAACATCAATGTCTATAAACTAAAGTAGAATTAAAAAATTGGGAGAGGTTGTATCCCATGGAGTTCCAAATGAACAAAAGGATTGTATTTCTGCCTTCCTCGGCCATAGCTTGACGGAAAATCCCTTCTCTTTTTTAACTGTTTGGTTGAGTTTTGTGTCTATCAGCATACCTCAGGTCAACATCAAGTAGAGTAAACCTCCCTACTATTTGGCACTAATAGTATGTCTTAAGACCACATACCAGTGTGACATTCCCATTACCACCTGTGCAACTTCTCTGAGATTGTCAGTTTATGGCCAACTGGTGTCTTATTGCGTATTGGCAGATTGGATTGAGATTCATTCCATATAGAACCCTCGCAAAAGAGTGAATTTTATTCTATTATTGCAGGCTGAATTTGAACAGATGTCGGGATATTAAAAGGCGTGTGTGCTAATCTATCATGCAGTCTATCCCATCATGTATGGTACTTGCATATTGTTAACTGAACACTCGATGCATATTTTAGCAATTACACTCCAATGACTCTCTTGCATTATTTTGCTATGCTTTAACGGAATATTCTAGAGAGTCTAGAAGTAAAAGGAACCTGATTTACCATAATCAAGTTGTGTGTGTACGGACATAACCATGGCAACTGGGATAAAGGACTGTGCATTGTTAAAAATATTGAATATTGGAGAACTTAATTACTTACATTGTTGTCTACCTTGTTGTTGAATGTTAGGGTTTTTTTTTTATCCTGTCGGCATGAGTTGGAAGGTACCCACAGTGTCAGCTGTGGCTCAGTGGGTAGCACTCTTTCCTCGGAGTCAGAAGATTGTGGGTTCAAATCTCATTCCAGGGACTTAAGCACAAAAATCTAGGTTGACACTCCAGTGCAGTGCTGAAGGAGTGTTGCACTGTTGGAGTTTGCTGTGTGCAAATTGGCTGCTGCGTTTCCTACATTACAACAGTGATTACACTTCAAAAGTACTTCATTGGCTGTAAAGCACTTTGGGACATCCAGGGGTCATGAAAGGTGCTATATAAATTACAACTTTCTTTTTAAATGTTCTAAAGGGAAGGATATCAGTGGAATTATATTGCACACAGCATGAGAGCATAATTGAGAAAATCAAGCACAACGAACAGGCAAGCCCGATTGTGCCTGTGGTATAACCTGATCCGAATGGGTCGGAGACCGTTTCTGAAAGTGGAATCACGAGAAGCAGCACCAAAGGAAGTCCTGATTACAGTCTGGTGGGTGGCTTCAAAGAAGAGCAGTGGAAATTGCTCAATCAAGAGGGCAAGATGTGGTCTGACTGGGAATTTCTCCTTGGTTTTCAGTTCATACCAGCCAGTATCCAGAAACCAGATGGTTCACCAGCAATCGGTGATTTTGTTCTTGACGAGATTAGTCAGCCCAAACTGATGACAAAATCTGCGGATGCCTCACAAATGCTGAATGGTGGTTGCGGGGGGGGGGGGGGGGGGGGGCAGCTGATAATTCGCACCTCTGTTACTCAGCTGAGAGTTGTTGGAAACCAGTGACAAGTTGACAATTATAACTTGAACTGGAAAGTGGTAGAAGCAGATTCAATAGTAACTTTCTGAAGGGAATTGGATATATTCTTGAAAAGGAAAAAAAAATACAGGGCTATGGGGAAAGAGCAGGGGAGTGGGACTCATTCGTTAACTCTTTCAAAGAGCCGGCACAGGCACGATGGGCCGAATGGCCTCTTTCTGCACTGTGCAATTCTATGAATAACATTTCACTGGCTTTTGAGGAAAAATAGAAACTTACTAAAGTCAGCATAGCACAATCCCAAGAGCCCGGTCTCTTCTTCTGTGTAGTTTAGGCTCCCGCTGCTCCTGACACCTCTTTTCTTGTGATTGATAATGTGAATATCTAGTCATGTGTGGCACTGAGACGGTAGCATATTCAGCTCTAATTATTGCAGTAAATTGGGGCAGGCTTCCTGTAGTAAAGTGCTTCAGAGACCAGCAGCAGATATCTTTGCAATCACTTGGGGACCAAAGTAAATAGAGAAGTCAAAATGCGTGCACTCTGGGTTCTGTTTGCCCACCAAAGATGGCAGATAAAGCTGGGAAGAAGATTCTAACTGAGACGTGAGCACTACTGAATGCTAATGGCCCTGGTAATCAGTATTGTGAATAAAATCTGAATAACGAGACAATAGCTTCAAACTATCGAAGATTCTATCAACACATTACTTACTATCTCTTAACAACTCAGGAGGGATTTTTCAGCATTGTTGAATGCTGTGGAAAGATTTCTCACAGACATTGCAATGCCACCGTTTCTATACTCAAGTTTGACTGCTGTACTCACAGCACGATGATGTGTACCAGTACATAGTGAAAATAAGTCTGTTGGCACAATTCCAGCAGAGGTCACTGTCTGATATTTCTTCTCCCTCCTTTCCCAAAGGCTGCAATGGCCGATTGGAGGATTTAATGTTGCCACTCCGGCTGCAATCAATGGATTCGGCACAGACTGGGAATCAAGCTTTGCACCTTCCTGGCTGGTATGGCACTGGACCGCAATCAACAGTGCCTTTATCCTCTAAACCAAATAGTAGCCTTGCTGTGAATTAGCACCCTGTCAGCTCCCATCTGATATAGGCTGGTACTAGGCGTTAGATGCCACTATAAATCGTACCTCGTCCCATTCACCCATCACCCCTGTGTTCGCTGATCTACTGGCTTCCTGTCCGTCAACAGCTCGATTTAAAAATTCTTACCCTTGTTTTCAAATCCCTCCATTGCCTCGTCGCTCCTCATCTCTGTAACCTCCTCCAGCCCAGCAGCCCTCCGAGATCTCTGCGTTGCTCCAAGATACCTTGGCCCTAAGCTCTAGATGTCCCTTCCTACCTCGCCTTCTCTCTACCTCTCTATCTCTTCTTTTAAGATGCTCCTTAAAACCTACCTCTTTGAGCAAGATGTCCTAATATCTCCTTGTGTGGTTCTGTGTCAAATTTTGCTTGATAATGCTCCTGTGAAGCACCTAGAGATATTTAACTGTGTTAAAAGCGCTATATAAATGCAAGCTGTTGTTAAAATGAATTTGGCCCATTTCTATTTGCGTACCAAATGTTTGCTTTGATTGACTGTCCTATGCCTCATTTTGCACAATGATGTTGGCCACATGTTCATTAAACTAAGACCCTGCCTGCTTGATCAAATTGATGTCAAAGATCCTACGGCGCTATTTGAAGAGGAGAAGGGAGTTGTTTGTGTGCCTTGGCCAATATGCATCCCTCAGCAAGCCAACCAAAACAGATTAGCCGATCATTTATCTCTTTGCTCTTTGTGGATTCTTGCTGTGTGCAAATTGGCAGCTGTGTATCCCGACAAAAACAGCGATACTTTGCAAAGTAATTAATTGACCGTGAAGCACATCCCAAGGACTTGAAATGTGCAATGTAAATACAGTAACTTCTATTGGGGATAATATTAATCGGACAAATTATAAATGTAATAGCATTAGAACCAGACGCCCATTGAAAATAATCCATTTGCTTGTTGTGGTGCTACTGCAGGAGACTGAGCTGTCTTAACTCTGTGATGCTTCATGTGGTCTGGCAATTTAGTAGCAGTGTTCCGACATCACAGTTGAATGATATTTTGCCTATTTATTTCTATGGCTTTTCCCACTGCTCAATACTGTACCAATTTTTGCATCAGAGCACACCAAATCACTAGTCATATTAACATTAGCACTGACGGCAATGGTATCAATAGAAATCCACCCTATGGCTTTAATCCTTTTAACATTACCTTTCAATCTCTATAAATCCAGCTATTTTGCAGTTGCCCTTATTATCATGTAAGTAGCAGCTGTGTGTAAAAGCACTTACGATCCAAGCACTGAATTCAATCATTCCCGATACAAAAACGGATTCATGCAAAACATTCAAATGATTCAAGTATGAAGTTTTCCCCCATTCATTTCTGTTTTTGGCACTTTCACACTGAAAAGTGTCAGTCTATCATGTCAGCTATGTTTCACACGCTAGTCATTTTTTGCGAAAAGATTATATTCAATTTACATTCAAAGCTTCAGGATGAAATCTGAATAGGGCTGGGTATTTGTCATTCTGTGTAAATATTGTAATGGAATGGAGCCTTGGTTGCACGAGAAACAATGCATTTAATGCAAACCGGTCATTTAGTGCACTGGCTCTTGACTAGAAGATTATGGTATCAAGAACAAAAGATGTGGAAATAATACTCAAATTGGGAAGAGGAAATAAAAGGACAGTAAGCTTGTCTGTCAACTGTCCTGCATTTAGTGGGGTGGTGGGTGAGGGGGGAGTATTTGATCATAATGCTTCAGCTATCATGGTGTGTGGGACAGGCTTAATTGACCAGCCTGCCAATTTCAGATGTTCATATTGGGCCTGAAATTGCGGTCGGAGGCTTCCTGCGGATGTCTCCGACCGACAAAAAATTGACGCACTTATCTTCTGCCTTGCGATCCTGGGCCTCTACGCGCACACATGCACATAGATCCACATATCCCAGGGGCTCACGTGGTTCACAAGCAATAAAAGAACAGGATTTCCATTCATGCTTATGGGGACTCGTATGGAATCCCCATAAAGCATGAATGGGGATCAGATAAAAACACATTTAACATTAAGAAGTATATATTTTTTAAGTTACATATTTCAAATTAATTAAAATACAATAATTAAACATTTAAATCAAACATGAATATTTTTGAAAACTATCTTAAAGGAGCGAAAATAGCCTTACCTTATTTTATGTTTGTTTTAATGTTTAAATGAATGCGTAAGAATTTCACGGGAATTTGCTGGACAGAAGATGGGCAAATAGCCCAACTCTCCGCCCATGAATGCCCTTTTCCGGGGATGCAGATGATTGTTTGCAAGTTTGGGGTTTTAGCAAATGTGCAATGCATGCCTAAACCCGGGACGTGCGTGGCCCCTACAGGCATGTGCCCACCTCATGTGTGTCCATAGGGGCCGCACATTACTGCCCATTATTTGCAGAGAAATACTGGCAAATCTCACCACAAAGCAGACTGTTAATAGTTCAGTAGGAAAGGAAAATCAATGAGACGGAGAGAAAAGGATAATAAAGAGAAGACTGTATTGATACCATTTCACATAGGATTACATAGGTTATACGGCACAGAAACAGGCCATTTGACTCAACCAGTCCATGCTGGTGTTTATGCTCCACTCGAGCCTCCTCCAGTCTTTCCTCATCTAACTCTGTCAGCATAACCCTCTATTCTCTTCTCCCTCATATGCTTATCTAGGCTCCCCTTAAATGCATCTATACTATTCGCTTCAACCACTCCCTGTGTAGAGAGTTCCACATTCTCACCACTCTCTGGATAATGAAGTTTCTTCTGAATTCTCGATTGGATTTCTTGGTGACTATCTTATACTAATAGCCTCTAGTGTTGCTCTTCCCCACAAGTGGAAACATTTGGCCATCCCATGTGCTCCAAGAGACAGGTGCCACCTGCTGTTTTTACGCGCTCTGTTTTTTGGCACGGTTCATCATCTCTGGTATGGTTCGCAGCTGGAGAATCTCACACTTGGGATTTGTCCCATGCCGACAGCTATGTACAACAGCTACGTTTACATGCTGATTTGGAGACCAGTGAGGCTGCGATTTGATTGAGCCTCTGCAGTGAGATCCTTCGGCAGGCGAGCCCGCTGAGCCAAGTACGCGTTTGGCTCTTAATGCATGTTGCTGGCTGGTCGGCTCTGTCACAAGCTGTTTAACAAGCTGACATGCTCGTTTTCATTTTATCTCAACTGCTTGAACTAGCAAAGACCTGCACCTAGGGAGAGACCTTACTTGCCACGAACAAGAGGAGCTCAGTGGGAATTCAATGAGCTGCTTACAAGGACACAAGTGGTAGCCCTGTTTGGCTGCAGTCAAAGACCATTTATCATCTGCCAGTTCAGCTATAGTTGACTTTAGGAAAGAAAAGTTAAGCTCTATATTTCTATCCATCAGTTCAAAAGATACAGTACTTGTGAAAGAATGAGCTCTGTATTATACTTCATGGTCGGAGAGGGTCGTTTTCAGCTAAAATATTCAGGGCTATACCCTGGCGCATATGCAATCTGAAAGGTTTTGTGGTACCAATGAAACCATCTTTACTATTCTAGTCCAGCGTCAAGTGTCAATCACACCCCTCATTAAATTAACACATGTACTATGCCAAGCTGCATACTAATGATGCATTGACTCATTTGAATGCTCATTAAATTAAACCGTTCCACAAATTCCAGCAAAGGTGATAAAGCTGAGCAGACAGCCCAAAGTCAAGTTCAGGAAGGCAGAGGTTAAGTGTTACATTGTGCAATAGAAACATGTGAATGCTGCCCCGCCCACCCCGCAAGAGGGTACAGAAGGAGACTGCCTCTAAAAGTAACCTTGGGGCCAATCCAGTGAGAGTTGCAGTTGAAAAACTGAGAGGCATGGTGCCACATGTAGTGGGATTTATCAAAACTGATGGGTGGATAGAAAACCCAATATTCGCCATCGATCCTACCTCACTGTTTGATAAATCAGGCCCATCGTTATTTCTCCGTGATGTACCTTGGGGTAACAGAATGTTATTGGTCAGCGGGGGGGGAGCTGGGGAGGTGGGGGCAATGGGAGGTGCGTGGGGGTCGGTCTTTAATCATATTATTATTCTTGTTTCACCAAAATAAGAGTCCAGCAGATTATTGGAAAAAGAGATGTAATCTAATCAAGGAACATTCACGGGTGTGTAAACAAAACCTGTTCTTTACATAAAACACCTCCATTAGTGCTGTTTTTCCTAATGCAATTACTGACATAATCCAAGACAGACATTCTTGCAGTGTTGAAGGATTAATTCAACAAGTGAATGCAGAATGCAGTACATGTCAAATTAGATTGCCTCATATTGGGTTGTGCATAAGTGGAAGTAGGTTTTTCAACATAGAATTGTAATAAGACGTATGGAATAAGCCAACAATGTTCCAAGGTTGATCCGGTTGGCCTGTTCATAGGTAAAGAAAGAAAAACTTGCATTTATATAGCACCTTTCATGACCACTGGATGTCTCAAAGCACTTTACAGCTAATGAAGTACTTTTTGGAGTGTAATCACTGTTGTAATGTGGGAAACGCAGCAGTAAATTTGCAAACAGCAAACTCCCACAAACAACAATGTGATAATGACCAGATAATCTGTTTTTGTTATGTTTATTGAGGGATAAATATTGGCCAGGCCACCAAAGATAACTCCCCTGCTCTTCTTCAAAATAATTCCATGGGATCTTTTACATCAACCTGAGTGGTCAGACGGGGCCTCGGTTTAACGTCTTATCTGAAAGACGGCACCTCCGACAGTCCAGCACTCCCTCAGTACTGCACTGGAGTCAGCCTAGATTTATGAGCTCAAACCCCTGGATTATTGCCTGAGCCATGTGCAAATTGGCATAAAAGCAGACAGAAAGAGAGGTTCCTTTTCATGGGAAAGTAAAGGTAAAGTAGCATCGCATTCTTCAATGGCTTTGAATAGAGAGCCCTCAAAATTGCCGAGTGCAAACACCAAAAAGCTGTATAGTGACAATACAATACAATGTAAATGTAGATTTCTAGCATTTGCTTAAATGAATTTGCCTGCTTGATGTAATGTATGCACTTGTGAGCATGCTCACAGGTTTGTGGGGTTGTTGACACTCCTGATCTTTGGGCACCCTGTGTGGAGGGGAGCGGGTAGGTCCGAGGATCTCCTCATAGGACTGCTCCTGGGCACGGCCAAGGGTGCCATCAGCCGGTCCAGGCAGCGGGCGGTCGAGGGGGTCGTTCAGCCTGACTGCCTGCCTCTCTTCCGCGCATACATCCGGGCCAGGATGTCCCTGGAGATGGAACACGCGGTGTCCACCGGTACGCTCGCGGCCTTCCGCGAGAGGTGGGCGCCGGAGGGGCTGGAGTGCATCGTTATCTCCGGCAACCAAATTTTAATTTGAATTTATATGTTTTAAAGCTTAATTTGTTTTAATTGCCGGGTTTTAGTGTCCCCCTCCCCTTTTATAGGGGGCACTTGTAAAATATACGATTTTAATGCCCAAAAAAACTCCCAAAAAACCAACAAAAATACAAAAAAACCCAAAAAAACAAAAAAGGGCATTGGAAAATGTTTGGAGTGGCCCCCCAGGGGGGTACTTGATTTAAATGTTTTATTTTGTCTGCTCTAAAAGAGTTGTGGGGCTGTTGAATTGTGAATGGCTTAGCCAGTCATGTGATGTTCACAAGACTCAGTAAAACCCCAGCCAGTTGGGTTTAGGGGATCCATGATGAGGCATGCGATTGTGAGCCTAGTGATGAACTGGTAATGTGTAGTGTGATTGTTAAACGTTTGTTAATAAACCAACTAGTACGTAATAGCAATGTGTTGCTATGAATTCTTTAGCAAAGAACCCATGAAGCAAATACATTACACTTGAAAAGAAGTAAAAAGCATTTGGCAAAAAAAATCATTAATGTTACTACTGTTGCAGTTAGAAAAACCATTTGAAACCAAAACTTAAGTTACGCTGATTGTTGATATTGTTTCCTCTTCCCCACATTTTTATTCTCTTTTCATCCTTCCTCTGCATAAGGCAGTGACTTCTGCTGGGTATTATTTCATAGGTGCAATCAGTCCCCTATCTTACAAAATTGGTTATTTTTCCTGTGTAAGCCTGGACAGTGAATTTGACCCGGGCTGACATAAATGTTGGTCCACTCCTGTTCTTACATGCACACTTGCCGCCAGGGATTGCTACACATGCACAATATCTTTCAGAAATTGAAAGGACAGACCATGGGCATAATTTTCTGGGGTGGTAGTGGGTGCGATCGGTGTTGGGTCGGGTGGGAAAGTTGTTATTTTTGACAGTGGGTCGGGAACTCGCTGTCATCCTAACCCCACGCGCCTTTCCCCAGGCGCGTCTGTCATTGCGGAGCCGACCCAACCGGCAGCGGTGTGTGACCCAATTAAAATGATTGGCAGCTAGTTGTTAGACCCTTAACTGGCTTTTTTAACTTACCTTTTAAATTTAACTGCACGGCCATGGCAACCACACTGCTCGGAAAGCACATCTGTCATCCTGAGGTGGGAGTTCCATGGCCATTGCTCCAGCTGATTACTTGACAGCATCAAATGTACAGTAAAATCTCTCACCTGACAGAGATCACTTTTCAGCACAGATTCTGCAGACTGCAAGTGTTTCCAGCAAAGTCTCCATCCAGTCTCACCTCATTGGAAGAACTCTCTCACCTTTGACAGAATGCTCTGTCATCTGTACTTCATCTGCCATCTATTCCATCAACATGGGTGCCATTTATAGTGACTCACCTTGGTCCTCCGACTTGGACCATGATCAGCCCCAACACCAGCATCATCAGGCACACCAGCAGCAGCACCACCAACAACACCAACCATCTCTGCAATATTCTGATGCTGCACAGGACAGAGGGCATTAGCACCCAAGCACATTGCTGTCCTCATCATGGCCAGATTTAGTTAACCTTACACTGTACACCCATATGGCTGCCACATAATGTGCCAGGCTGGCACCACCCCATACCAACATCATAAAGCACCCCTACAATGACCAAGCCATTCCTTTCATACTCATCACTATTGCGGCAGGTACTGTTACGTCTCACCATTCACTGCAACTCATTAAGCCACTTTCAAAGGTGCACACATATCTGTCCAAGTGTTAAAAGTAAAGATTTTTATGTTTGACACCACATTAACAGAAACTTTACATAAACATTGAATAAAACACGCAAGTGGCTACACTACCCTTGTTAGTTGGGGGAGTGAGGGGTAGCTAGTGAGATGGGGATGTGATATCGTAGTTAGAGAGGGATAGGTGGAGGTGTAAGGTATGTTGAAGTGAGTAAGGATGTGCAGGAGTAGGGTAGGGAAGCCAGAGTGATGGGGATGTGATGAGAGGTACAGCAGGATGAGGTTAAGTGTGGCTTTGTACTAACGTTTCCCGATCAACTGATATTATTGAAAGGTTTGTGCCACTGCATCCAGGTTCTCCTGACCACTTCCCTGCTTGTGCCCTCCTCTGCAGTCTGCAACCAGGCTGTCTTGGTGTCCTGGGGCGGACTCTTCTGCCCATCGGAAGGGAAGAGGACCTCCCTGCGTGCTCTCACTCCCTCCATAAACATATAGAGAGAGTCATGGGAGAACCTAGTTGCAGCCCTCTGCCTCTGTGCAGTCATTGTCAGTGTTTGCAGCACTCCAATGCTGTGGTGCACTGACAGCACTATGTTAGATTAAACATCAAATCTAATGTGGCCATGGTCCCTTTAATGATCCCGGCTGAAAACGGGTCATGAATGATGTCACCAGACCCACTCCATTTAATTGGGCCGGGTAACATGCTAGGCGAGCTTAATAGGCCCTGTTAACCAGGGGTCACAGTCTAAGGATAAGGGGTAAGCCATTTAGGACTGAGATGAGGAGAAACTTCTTCACCCAGAGAGTGGTGAACCTGTGAAATTCTCTACCACAGGAAATTGTTGAGGCCAATTCACTAAATATATTCAAAAAGGAGTTACTACTCGGGGGATCAAGGGATATGGCAAGAAAGCAGGAATGGGGTACTGAAGTTGCATGTTCAGCCATGAACTCATTGAATGGCGGTGCAGGCTCGAAGGGCCGAACGGCCTAGTCCTGCACCTATTTTCTATGTTTCTAATTTTCTATGTTTCTAATATAAGTTGTTTTTCAGCAGCGGGATGGAGTTAGCAGCGGGGTTGTGACCAGCCATGACCACCTCCCGCACCAGACCCGCCAAAGTGGGAAAAATTCCATCCCATATCTGTCTTCTTGTAATACCAGGATAAATTTACTGATCTTGCAATCCCAACAAGGGAGTCTCTCTCAAAGGGAGCATAGGTCAGGGAGATGGCACTATAATGCTATAGCTCCACTTCTGACCCATGCTCCCTTTGAGCAAGGCTCTCAACCAGGAGTGTGGGCTTGGTGAATTTACGCTAATATGTTTTCCTATTCAACTCTGTGTCATCTACACTCTCAGTTGTCGGGCTGCAATACCTTTGTTAAGATGAATAAGTATTTCTAACAACTGGGTTTTGTGGAGCACTCCATAACATATCTAATTAACCTCTCGTTCCGATATCAATTCTAGTCATAGTCCCACTCACAACACACAAGTTTTCTCTGATAAACCTTATCGATTGCTTTGTGATCAATATATTTGCTATCCACCACTCTGTTAAATCCTTGAAAAATTTCAGCTATTTTTTTTAGGTAAAACCTGATCTTATAATCTCTCCATTATGACTTTTTTATTGCCTGTACTTCTGCTGATTGCTTCTAAATTCCTCTCTTTATAATGGACGTGTGAGTTCCCTCTGTGGATGATTTTAGCGATTGGATTAGAAACACATCGGCTATCTTAAATCCTCTGGCACCACTTCAGTCTCTGTGCGGTTCAGAAAACAGAGCGTGGCTACCAGGCCGCTTTAAAATAAAATCAACTGTTGCAATTTGTGTAAAATGTAGTTTCAAAGAACTGAGGTATTCAAAGTGTGTGTCAGTCTTGTGCCTCAGCCCTTGTCTTTATCTCCCCAAAAGGCTGATTCCATGGACTGGCTTCTGATATTTTCCTACTTAAAAAGATATGGATTTATTTCCTTAAGAGTTTGATACATTTTGTTGTAACAAATGAAATGCAATATCCAGCCACAGAAACTGCAAAAATCATTGACACCACAGTCAAGGTTGAGAGTGATTTCCTCCCTCGCGCCCAGCCTCCAGCCATCCTCTTGAATATTTAAAGCTTGTCAAATTGCATGAACTGTAGAGAATAACTTTAAATGCGAACTCGACCCTATTTATAATTTAAAGATACCTGCGGTAATCTGCCAGCATTGATGCTGCCACTTAAACAAAGTTCTTCCTTTTGAATGATATATCAAAGGAATATTTAAATTAACCTATATGCAGATGGAAAGCTTGGTTTTAGTGTTATTTTTAGTCAAAGTTTGCAAGCAGGTAGGTTAATATAGGAAGAACATAGATGAGTACATTGCGCATTAAGAAAAATTAATTATGGAACAAGAGATCTAGAGGAATTGATTTCTTCGAAGGCAGAGTGACTTCAACAATAGAGGTACATAAATTACAATTTTCACAATGCAACACATGATTTCAATTTGGGTACTGTGATAAGATCCCCCAAAGGAAAGATTGTTCCAACCTCTTGCCCATTTAACACAAGACATCAAACCACACCATGTGGGGCTGTGCAGCTCAGTAAGACAAGGAGGCAGTCAGATCCGCCTCCAGAAAGCACAGCCACTATTTTATCTCACAAATTAGGTTTGGATGAAGAAGAACCTTCAGCCCAATTTTTTTTCATTCTTCCAGAATTCTGACCATGCCATATTATATTAATGGCATCTAGTTGTTTCTTAAGTAAACCCATTGTTCTGATCTCGACCATTTCATCTGTTGATTACCATCTGTATAAAGAGATATTTCCTAAATGTTCCCTTCATAATCCTGAAACTATGCCTTCTAATCTTGCTGCTCTGGGATATCTGAAAGTATTATCTCAATTTTACTGTATCCTGTACAGGATATCGCTAAGGTCTCTCTCAACTGTCTCTCTTCAAGGGTGAAGAGTACTAGCTAATCAAATTGTCCCACATTGCTCTTCTCTCTGATACAGGGATCAGCCGCATTGCCTTCTCTATAAGGTCAAGTGGCCTTTTTATTTATGCTGGCCAGAACTGTACATAATACTTCAAGTACAGCCCCATCAGGGCACACTACAATTTCCTTTTGATCAAGTATGCATTTGCTAAGCACTGTTCCCAAGCTAAGAGAGTAAGCATTGACTTTCTCCAAGCCTTCTGTCAGTACTGCTCTCCAGCTGCCTATTGGGAGATGTGTGAGGTGAACCATGGCTCACTTGTCCTCTAATCTCCACGTTGTGTTTTTTTTAAGCTGCCAACTTAAAAACCAACCAGAATATAGGCCTATGCCACGTAGTTACACTGAGAGTGTAATGGGACTCGTCATTGCTATAGCTGTATCATTCCTTTATTTGTATACTGGAAGATTGTGGCAAAGATTGCGGTAATACCCTAATATCACGTGGCCTATTGTGGATTTATATTAGTGCACTCAGTTCAGTTATTTCAAAATTGTTTGTACAATTGCGTCAGGACGGTTTTTTTGGTCAGTGGGGCATCTGACATGCAAGGGCAATGCTGGTTTTTGTCAGCATACATCGTCAAGTGGACAGTGACTCCACAATGCTAACTGTCTATGAAACAGGCACAGCTGGTACATATATGCAATCATATCTTCTGAAGAAAATCTGGTGACACGTTTTTCCGCGCCTCTGGGCAACCAACACTTGGCTATGAAAAGGAAGCAAAGATCAGGAGACATGTCACCATTGAGTGTCGAGGTTGTTTAGAGGTAAAACAATAAGAATGTGAAGTCGCACTCGAGGGAAGGCTAACATTATTTATGAGTCTTACCTTGGTACTTGGCAGTTCCAAAGGACACCAATTAAATTCCGACTTGCTTGCATCAACTATTTCATTTTTTTTCTTCTTCCAGTTATTGGTCTACATGCCTGTAAAGCGCTTTGAGACGTCCGGTGGTCGTGAAAGGCTTTCTTTCTTTACATAATGGGAATGATTACACAGTGAGTGATGTAGTATAATGTTAGAGAATGAACACCAAATCCAACATTCTCTCCACAGCAGTGGCGGTTAAGTGCTCCCTGAATATAAAACTGTTGGAAGTGCGCAGTACTGAGTATAATAATCATTGTTGAAGTCTGCGGTATGCGTATTTCGACAGGCAAATATCAATTGATTCTAATTATGTTACTGAGCTGGGCATTTCAAAGACTGCATTTTATTCAGTCACAAGCATGCCATTTTGCCAGTCAAACAATGTCTCCTGGCATTACTTCGTTTCTCTTTTCAAAATAGCTGAAGTACTGAGGGCTTTGTGTTCAGATGGGATTGCACCTTTAATATTAGTTTTATCTTGAGAAACTTGAATTGCAATAGCAAGTGTCTCCGTGTTCTGCCAAACCATCATGACAGAGAATGTCCTTGAATGTTGCGTGATTTAGAATGTATATTGAATAGTAAATTTCCTGGCAGAACACTGCATATTACTAGCAATCAACACCGTCCCTCTCTTGAGGAAACTGCACAAAATTCTTTGTTAAAATGATTCATTCCTGCCCTGATATTTACAGTACTGGATGTATGGGAAAAACTGGCAGAGTTAATGAAAAATATTAGCAAAAGCAGAATGGGAATGTTGAGCAATTCCGTGATAAAGGAAGATAAAAGGCCTGAATGTTGCTCCTTTTCCCCCTCACCCTCTCCTTGTCTCGGGATTGAACAGGTAGAGTCCACTTGTCAATCTACTCTGCCTGTTCAAGCCAAGGTGAACCTGTTTCTGGTGGGCTGGGTCACTAACATAAATAAATGAACACATAAATTAAAACTTATCACATACCACATAAAATTTATAACTCAAATGCAAACATATCCATTATCTTGGCACAAATAATTGACCCATATCCCCAAAAGCACAATTCACTGCAGCAGGCCAATGTATATTCTTACCATACTTCATGAATCCTAATAGCTGACTCCCAGTACGTGGAGGTTCAAGGTAACATTTTTGATGTACAGAACCAAAATACATAACTGCAGGTGTCTGCTTTCATATAAAAGACAAATCCCATGGGGCATCTGTAATAGAGCTCCCCCTAGTGGCCTACTGCTCCACTTGGTGGACTACTGTGGTAATGCAACTACTGATGTAAATAATATAAGGGTCATGTGGCAAAGTCACGTGACCATTTTTCTGTTAAGAGCCATCTTGTGTAGAGTCTGCTTCTTGGTGATGTCGTAAGAATATATCACAACATCTTACTCCTGGAGGCTTCCTAAGCATACGCAGGTGAACTTGCTGCTGAAGCCCCAACCTGCTCACACCTGCGTTCTCTATTGCACCAGCAACCCCAGATTGATTGCTGTGTGCTCCATCCGACTCTCTTTACTGCCTCAGTGACCTCTACAAGCTTCCCCCTGACCTCTGACCCATCAGCAGCCCCAATCACTGTCTTTCAGACTTTGAGGGGTTTCAGCCCCTCCCCACTGGCAGTGTGAATGTTGCAAGGAACAGAAGTATTATTGAGATCAGCAGGATGGAGAGGTAAAAATAGAAATGGTGAAAAGTAAGAGAAAAAGAGTGCAGGGACAGTTGTAAATAGAAGTGAAAGTGGGCAGAGAATAAGGAACAGGTGAATGGGGTGGGGGGGTAGGTGAAAGTGTGAAGGACTGAGGGGAGAGGAAGAGGACAATGAGGAGAGAGGTGAGAATGAAGAGAGGATGAGAAATAACATTGAATGAAAAGAGAAACCAAGCAATGAGGATAGAAAAAAAATGTTTTACTGATATAGGTAGAAAACTGCAAAAGGCTTAGAATTCTTGAACTTGGAAAAAGTCCCAGAACCATTGATAGGCCTGACTGTCTGATATTTGCACATACAGGTCTTTGTCCAATAAACAAACTGCTCCCTTTCTTTGGGTCAGCATTGTTGTGGCCTAGGAAACAGGTGAAAAAAGAGACAGAGTTGCAGCTACTGTAGTGTGGAGATGAGAAACAGGCAAGGTAGGGAGAGAGAGAGACTCTTGGGGACCGTGGTGAGGGGCAGAGAGAAAGACGCACAGTTAGACGACTGGGGAACGGAGAGAGAGAGAGAGTGTGTTGAGTGGGGCATGAGAAGAGAGAAGAGATACACTGCTATGGAAGTGTAGAGAAGGAATGTTTTGGGGTGGAGAAAGAGAGAAATATACTCTGCTTGATATGTTCATAGGGTGAGATGAAGTCAGGTGGGAGGAGGCTTATGCTTAGCATAAACACTGCCATTGACCTGTTGGGCCAATGGCCTGTTTCTGTGCTGTAAACACTGTGCAATACACTGATGTGAAGTAGCAACATCTATGGCTCTGGTGGGATTGGAAGGCAGGACTGCTGTCTGGACATAGCAGACCCACTCGACTCATTTTGAGCAACACCCTGGGAGAACTACAATATTATAAAACATTAGCAATGGTGTGTTTGGTAGATTGGCATATTGCCCTTTAACCTTTTTGATAGCAGGGTACAAATCTAGCCCATGGAATGAAGGTCACTACCACCCCTATTCCGCCCCTCCCCCACTCCCCCCCCCCCACCCCCGCCCATCAGATGTAACAGTCCTAACAGTTTAGAGAGTTTCAACTCTTCCCAGTGGATTTGGGTGCAGAGAAATTTGGCACAGAGATACCAAACTGATAAAATTACTGACAATAGTCTTCAGGATGTCTGCTATGGGAATCGGAAATGCCACAATGATAAAGTAGGTAGTGCTATTTCAATGTAGAGGAGTAGCTTTATCTTATTTTGAACCCATGCATCTTGCCAATGCTGTCAAAAGTGGATAACTGGTCTACTTCTCAGAACCGATATCCTTGACTTTAATGAACACAAACATTTAGTCCCACATACCCCCAAAGAAACAATGCGTTATGTGTGCTATGAACTGTAATATTATCTGACCGCCATAAACAATCAAGTGGATTAACATCGTCTGAAGCCCTCGTTCAATCTCCAGCCTCAAAAATCAGCTCAGAGACAGGCGGGTAGAAATTCTCAGGGATGGAATTCCAGCATGGGGGGTTGTGGTGGGGTCCAATTTGGGGCAGAATGCATTTCTTCTGCTTGCCTCCACCCCATCCCACCACACATGGCCCAACAGCAGTTTCTGAGCATGTATGGGGAATTCCCAGGGTATCCCAAGAATTCAGTCCAGCTCACGGGCCGAATGGCCTCCTTCCATGCCGTAAATATCTATGATTCTATGATTCTCCCTTCAGTTGGGCCTTAGGATTCCTATGCCTAGCGACAGTAAGCTCTGGGCCTACTAATAGTCTCAAAGAAGAAAAGGAACAAAGATGATAGATCCCAGACCATGATGAACAAAATTACCCAGTCATATAAGATTAATATCTCATCACAGAATTCCTTGAATGAAATGTAGTAACAAATGTATGGAAATGTGGTGGACTAGTTCTTCACAACACTTACGTGCGAGGAAGATTTAACGAATGCACGCTCCCAACAGATGAGAATCCCTGCTGGGAGTCCGCTCTTGTAAAATTGGCTTAAAGGTCTTCATCGTTTCAAATGCCAGAAATGAATTTGAAATAGCTTGTGTTTGTGTCAGTCAAGAGGTTTTTGCTGCGTTCCTGTTCTAATGTTCTGAAACCATTCCAAGTCATCTAAAAAAAAATGTGCTGCTGCTTTGAAATGATTTATTGTACTGAATCATAAGCGGTGAATTTATCTCATTTATGTACAAGCTGTATCTATTACAAAACAAATCTTGCAAAGAAGGCACTGACTTACTCGCTTGCTGTGCATAGATCACCTGGCATGGACGCTATAGTTATATCTGTGCCTGCATTTGCTGAAAGTGTCAGTCTCCCGAGGTCGTGTGTGTAATTCTTCATTTTATTTACACTGCCACTTATGGCATATTTAGGTGGAGGAGTGACTCGGGAAATGAAGCTAACAGTTGCCTGAGTATTGCAAATGCTTTCTGCCACTTATGAGCTTTTTCCTTCCATGGAATTAGTATTCCAATCTATGAATGGACAGAGAAAAATATTGTGACTGAATTAGGTAGCATTTTGCTAATTCTCTAAAAAGGGATTTAGGTTAAACAATTTAGCCATCATCGTACAGTTAGCAAAGGCATAAAATAATAAATAAATTGAAGGAAATCTGCTGATTAAAAATTATTGAAGCTTAGTTCTCAAGGTTTCTAGCTCCTTTAGTTTAATTAATGCCTTGTATCTCATGACTAGACATCTATTATTTTATACGTAACGTCTGGGGCTCAAACAGCTTACATTGATTCAGTTAAATCCCTACTTATGGGATTATCCACGTCAAAACTAAACATCTTTGTTAAAGGTGAATGATGCATCACATGTCTGTCACATCGTCCCTGAAGATAGGGTACTGAGACATGACACTTTAGCACCTAGCTTCGGACTCCTGATACTCCTCATCGCCCATAGAGATTCATAGAGCATATCTCAGCTTGCTCACCAATATCCAGCTTTAATGTTGTTTTCATATACTTCCTTTACAGGGAATCCCCGAAAGACATTCTCCATGAGAGATATATTCAGATCTGAGCATATTGTGGAAATGATGGATTTAGTCGGGAGCCCAGGGCATCTGTAATTATTTGGGTGTGACATGACAATAATTTGAAAAGTTGCATATTTTATGGATTTTTTTTAAAGATAATTCCTTGGTCTGGATAATTTCTTCAACTGATAACTTCTGTGGCCTACAAAGATCTGATTTGTATAGGAATCTGAATCAAGACTTAAAATGTTAAGATCCGTAGGAATACTGATGACATTTGAGTTGCAATGCAGAAAGTATCTACAAAAGTATAGGTCATTTTATTGCAGAAAATGCCAGTGGTTGGTATATTCTAATGATATCATAAGACTGAATAGTAAGCAATTCAATGCGCTGCAGCTCCAAGACTGTTGATTTGTAACATGCCCTGCCTTTATAGACTCCTACAGCACAGAAGAGAGGTCACTGAGGCCACCGTGCCTGTGCCGGCTCTTTGAAAGAGCTCTCCAATTAGTCCCACTCCCCTGCTCTTTCCCCATAGTCCTGGATTTTTTTACTTATCAAGTTCTAATTCCCTTTTGAAAGTTACTATTGAATCTGCTTCCAGCACCTTTTCAGGCCATGCATTCCAGGTCACAACAACTTACTGTGTGAAAACAATACTCCTCATCTCCCCTCTGGTTCTTGCGCCATAGATCAGTCGTCAGACCCAACTGCATTATACCTGAGCTGGAGGAACTCAGTAAAGAACTGAGGAGAGAAAAGTAACATTCAACTGGACAGATACCCGATTAATGCCAGGGTTGAGCTTGTAATGGTCACCATGACATGCGTCATCAAACACTGCATGGAATTCAATCATTTTTAGGCTAGAGCAGCTATGCACTTCATCATTGCCCTGCAGGTGACCCTGTCCCAATCCCCAATGTGGACTTGTTTTAAATATTCAGGGCAGGCAGCCTGTGGCCATAGTGTCGTCACCAACATGTCCATCTCACCTGGAAATTCAGAGCGGCACCTTGCAGCTCCAAGGAAGCCCATGGCCTAAAGATTAAATGATCTTCATTCCTTGCAGGGAATTGAGGGCCAGGTTCTGAAAGTGATCAATCCCTCTGGGACTGGCTACCTTTGTGTAATGTATTTGCTTCATGGTTTCTTTGCTTAAGAATTTATAGCAACACATTGCTATTAAAAACTAGTTGGTTTATTAACAAAGGTTTAACAATCACACTACACGTTACCAGTTCATCCACTAGGCTCACAACTGCATACCTCATTGTGGATGACCCAGACCCAACTGACTGGGGTTTTATTGAGTCGTGTGAACATCACGTGACTGGCTAAGCCACTCACAATATAACAGTTCTACAGACCTGTGAGCGTGCTCACACGTGTATACATTATACTTTGCTCCATTACTTCTTTGAGGCCATCAGTAGGCCCAGAACAGAACATAAGCCTGCTCTAAGTTGGGATAGGAACCCCAAGCCCAAAGCAAAGTGAGCTGGGCTGAATTCTTGGGGTATCCGGGGAATGCTCCCATACAGGCCCAGAAACTGCTGCCGGAAAGTAGGGGGACAGGTAAAAGAACTGCACTCTGCCCAATATTGGGCCCCCTCCCTGTCAACCACCACCACCACAACTGTTCTGGAATTCCACCCAAAAGAATTTGTACTCACCTGTCTTTGTGGGATCTTGGTCAACTTTGATTAATGTAGATTTTAATGCTATTTTGATTGAGTTTTATTAGATTACTATTGGAGCTCAGGGAGGAACTTTTATTGAGTATTAACAGAGTTATGAGCTGCAAATTGTATTTAGTTTATTGGACGGAGGGTGGTGATGCACCAAACAGCCTTTACATCCACCACATTGTCTTGTTTTTTTTTTTACCTTCATCACTGACCTCAGCTGGACACAGAATTCACCAAGGATGCAACAGGAGATAAAGGACCCAGTAGACCCCAGCTCTATTTGAATCTTTTGGTCATTCCCAACTGTTCCCTCAAACTGCATACATAATGAACTGCCGGTCTGAGAATAGAGTGTCCATTTCCTTGCCTCTCAGCCAACTGGTAGGGTACTGGTTCATGCATGGAGTGAGGGCGCAAACAAGACAAATTCGAGAGGTAATGAAAAATTGAACGGCAGTTTTCACTCAGACTTCTGCTCAGCTTCTTGCATTTTCGAAGACAAACCAAATGCCAATACTCAACCTGGAACTGTAACCCTGTAATTATTAAATTGCTCCTTATCGGAACGTGTGCTCTGAATATTTTAGAGAAGTAGCATAAAATATCAGAATAGCATTGCAAAGGCTACAGGGGCAAGAGTTCAGCAGGAGGTGAGAAGAAGTGTTCTTTCTATGCATTATAATGTTCCATAGAGTGATCAGCGTGAGCACACTGGGGCACATGGCTGTAGTTAAGCGCTGTAAGTGTGTACATTTGACTGAACAGATAGGCCCCTAATTACATTATGACTGCAACTCAGCAACTGAATAACACTTGCCGCAGGTCTCCCTTGTCATCTCATTCCATAAAACTTAACTACATTCACTCTAGTATATAATATGCATTAACGTAATTGGATTAAACTATTAATCCTGGAGCAGCATAAGTTTTTTTATCAAAAAGTGCAGACCAGTCAGCTCAGTCCTCCAAACATTTTAAGTGCTATCAGTCACTAGAGTCTGAAGTGCTGAAGAGATTATCATTGCAAAGTATCATCCTGAGATGAGAGGGCTGTTCAATGAGGAGAGATTGCGTAGAATAGGCCTGTTTTCCCTGGGGTTTAGAAGAATGAGAGATGATCTCATTTAAACATATAAGATTTTGAGGGAGATTGACAAGGTACATGCTGGTGGGAGAGTCTAGAACAAGGGGTCATAGTCTCAGGATAAGGGGCTGGTCATTTGGGACTGAGATGAGGAGAAATTTCTTCATTCAAAGGGTTGTGAATCTTTGGAACTCTACCCCAGAGGGCTGTGGTCTCAGTCATTGAGTAAATTCAAGATGGCCAGGGTGATCTCCTGGACTAGTTTCGATCGCATGGATGGATTGGAGCGGAATTTTCCCAGATTTTTTTTTCTCCAATTGGCCTGGATTTTTATCTGTTTTTTGCCTCTCCCAGGAGATCACATGGCTCCAGTTGGGATGGAGTGTTTCGGTGCAAGGGGTGTCGCAGTTGTGTGGGGCGAACTGGTTGGGCTGGGTGCTCTTTACCTTTCCGCCATTGTTCATTGTTCGTAGGTTTATGTATAACCTTCAGGGCTGCTGACCGAGGGACATGTGGCTCTTTGTCGGCCGGCGCGGATACGATAAGCCAAAATGGCCTCCTTCTGCACTGTAAATTTCTATATTTCTAAGACTGAGATCGATAGATTTTTGGTGTTAAGACGAGAAAGTGGAGTTGAGGTAGAAGATCAGCCATGTTCTGGCTCAAGGGGGCGTACAGTCCACTCCTGCTTTTAGATCTTATGTTTCTTATGAATTACCCACAATACATTGTATACACCATATTTATCCTGGATTCTATTGCAAGGCCCATTTTGGGAAATTTAACTATACCATTTTTGGAAAATAAAACCTATACGACATATAACTATTCAAACTGCAAATGAGATGTTTACCATAATTTTTTTCTACATTTTGAATCCTTGGCTGGAAATACAGGATTATTGCCAGAGGCATCCATGGAATTACCAGCCAAATGGTCAGAGGGGTTTCTATGGAAACACTGGCCACGTGGTCAAAGAGATTTCCATGGAAACAGTTGCCAGGTGTTTAGAAGGGTTCCCATTGGAAATGCTGGCTAAGTATTCAGAGCTTTTTTGTGGAAATTCATACGATGCCACAAATTGAGTTTGTAAATATTAACTGTTTTTAAAACCTGGATTTACCATTATCATTAAAATTGATATGGATGCAGTTCTTTTATTTCATCTGTGAGACAGTCCGATACAAGTCACTTAGGAGATAACAGCATTATTACAAATCCCCTGGGAGGATAGACGCACCAACATTAGCGTCCTCAACCAGGCAAAAATCCCCAGCATTGAAGCACTGACCACACTTGATCAGCTCCGCTGGGCAGGCCACATTCTCCGCTTGCCAGACATGAGACTCCCAAAGCAAGCGCTCTACTCGGAACTCTTTCACAGTAAACGAGCCAAAGGTGGGCAGAGGAAACGTTACAAGGACGCCCTCAAAGCCTCCCTGATAAAGTGCAACATCCCCACCAACACCAGGGAATCCCTGGTCAAAGACCGCCGTAAGTGGAGGAAGTGTATCCGGGAGGGCACTGAGCACCTCAAGTCTCATCGCTGACAGCATGCAGAAATCAAGTGTAGGCAGCGGAAGGAGCGTGCGGCAAATCTATCCCACCCTCCGTTACCCTCAATGACTATCTGTCCCACCTGTGATAGGGACTGTGGCTCTTGCATTGGACTGTTCAGCCACCTAAGGACTCATTTTAAGAGTGGAAGCAAGTCTTCCTCGATTCCAAGAGACTGCCTATGATGATGATACACTTGTATTGCTTGCTCCCTCTCAATAACATACATCTTGCTGGTATTTTTTTTTCCCTTTCACTTTACTCTAAAGCACAAGTTAAGCATAACATTAAGTAAACTGTACAATAATAGCAGTTATATATTGGCCCAGATTTTGCAGTCAAAGTAGGTGAGGCTATCAGCGGTATTAAATAGCAGTATTAAAGTGTAAATCAGACAGCAACTTCCGGCGACCACATAAGGGCAGCTAAATGTGGATTTCAGGAAGTTCCTGTCCCGGTTGCTCGACTCCTCCACAAGCCTTACTACATCGGTATCCCACCGGGAGACTCGGCATTTAAATACATGAAGTGCATGAAGTACGTGATCGATACGAAACATGCCAGAAAAAGTTAGGGCTTGTCCATTCCAGTTTAAGAAAATTTTTGACATCATGATAAATCTTAATTATTGCCAAACAGCCACTCTGACACCGATAATTAACTTTTATATGCGTGGAGTCTCATTCCTACAGATTTTGATTGTCGTTGGAGATTTTATAAAATTTAAATAAACATATTTTTTTTTACTTTCTCGTTCCATCTCTTTTATCTCCCTCTCAATCCCATCTTTCTGTCCCTTTCATTATTTTGCTTTCTGGACATGATTCAATATTGAATTAAATACTCGAACATATACTTCCTGGTTCAGACTCTGTGCGGCTCAGTAAGGATTCTTCAATCTGATTGGTTAAGGAGATACACAGTTGCTTTCACTCTTTGCACAGGTGCCAGATCCCCTGTAGAGGGCACCATACTGTTTTGGATTTCTAACTACCGCAAGTTCTAATGCAAAAGCCCATAGAAAGCCTGTGGACAAGTGTAAGTGTAATGAATGATAGCATTGTTCATCGCTGAATGCAAAATCCGGGCCAGTTATTCTCTTGTAGTTAATATACCAGAACTATATTAGAACTTAAAACCTCAAAACAAATTTCACAGAAATGCAATTCAGCAACCATATTTTAATCACATGATAGTTAGCATTACTAAAAATATTTATCAATTTTCTTTTTGTACATCTAACTGTGCTGTTTTGCTTAATTGTTGCAGAGTCTGCTTCTTGACTTTATTTATTATTTTCACTATGAGTACAGACTGTGGTCTTTTTGCCAGGTCTGTAGCCCTGGTGTAATACAACATTCGCCCTGGAGATGCACTGTCATGGTTTGACTGATATGAAGGAAGCAATTCCAAGTGCTATCATCGGGAGAGCACCATACACAGTTAGTAGCTGAAATCATCACAATGTGAATGAAGATCTGTACCCTCAGGAACAGAGCGGTAGCAGGAACTACACCACATAAAACGTCTGACACCATTACACAGTGACTCCTGCAGTGTAAGGAAGTGGCTGTTAATATTCAAAACCATGTGTTACCAATGACGGATCAGTATGTGTGGTTTGTGCCTGGCTGCTAAAGCTGCAAAATGGGAAAATGGCTTTCAGTGTGATGGCTACCTTAGTGCCATCTGTGCTAAGCACGTGTCGTTCCCTCGGGCATTCCACACACTCTCTGAGGTGCAAAAAGAAAGAAAAGTGATCTATTTAATTTTTGTAGAGAGCTTGTCATTTTATTTTGGGAAGATGGTGATGGTAATATACTCTAGAGTTCACAACAGGTGAACGTGACAATATCTCTTGTGTCGAGCACTTCACAGCTTGTGCGTGCATTAGTTCAACCTCCTTCTGTGTGTGCTGTCGAATGGCTAAGATGTATACTTGCTACCACATGGAGTATCTGAGGCAAACAGCATAGATGTATTTAAGGGGAAGCTAGATAAGTACATGTGGGAGAAAGAAATAGAAGGATATGTTGATAGAGTTGGATGAAGTAGGGTGGGAGGAGGCTCGTGTGGAGCCAAAACACCAGCACAGACCAGTTGGGCTGAATGGCCTGTTTCTGTGCTGTGATTTCTATCTAATTCTATACCTGTCATATCAGTGGAGTTCGAGGAACAGCACCTCATCTTTCGTTTAGGCACTTTACAGCCTTCTGGACTCAACATCGAGTTCAACAATTTCAGACCATAACCTCTGCCCATCTTTTTTTTCCTTTTCCTCCTTTAAAAATAAAGCTTTTTTTCTCTTTCTCTCAGCAGCTGGTGATGATTCCACCATTCACCCCCTATCTAGACTCATCTCTTGTTTCCTAACTTGTGCCATTACCATCTCATTTTTGCCCATCATCCTTTTTGTCTCTCAAATCTCTCCTGCCTTCCACTCTATCACAGACCTTCCCTTTTGTTCTTTCCTCCCCTCCCCCTTTCCCTGCCCCTGCACTTCCTTAACAATCTGTTACATCCCGAACTTTTCCAATTCTGACGAAGGGTCACAGACCTGAAACATTAACTTTGTTTCTCTCCACAGATGCTGCTTGACCTGCTAAGACATCCAGCATTTTCTGTTTTTATATCAGTGCAGCTAATGTTTTAAGAGTAGGTCAAGTCACACCAGTGATAGAAAAGCTATTATTCATTTGTGTAGCATTCCAGATAGATATAGCAGTGGTGTGACATATATAGCAATATAGTACAACTCCTATCTAAATGGTGCATCCTTCTTGTACAAATGGCGTACGTGATTCTGCATACTAGTATCCGAAGCTATGTAATGTAACTCTGATACTGCAATATAGCACCAAAGAATTGTTCATCCAAGTGTCAAAATTTCAAACCCTCTGCTACATCAAAATTAATTTTCTGAATATAAATTTGAATTGTGGATGAAAGTGAAGGTTTTAACAGCTCCAATACATGGAGTTCCTGTTTGTTTTGGGGAGAGGGGCTGTTGGTGTCAGAAAGTCTTCCTGAAAGGTGAAATGCCAACAGGAAATGTACTTAACATGCACACTGTGTGCATTCTCTACACCTAATAACATTGACTCTCACTCGAGCAGTACATTGGCAGAAGGATGTGTGCCGTGCATACCTAGTACTGGTGCAGAATCACTAAAGCCGCACTGCTGTCTGCTCGCCACATTTTGGAGATAGGGCTCTGGAATATATCAACAAAGTATCCTGCTGCGCCTCTGATGGCTCAATTAGTAAATGAACTGTCCAGTGCGCAACTGATCCACAACCATCAGGAAGGTCAGGTTTAACCTGCGATTTGTAATCAGTTTACTGGACTCAGTAAAGGCAGCAGTCAAGGTGTTATAACAACAGCAATTTGTATTTATACAGCACCTTTAATGTAGTAAAATGTCCCAAGGGCTAGTTTACTATGATCACTGTCACATAGGGTGTCATTTGTGACTTTGATAAAGGCCGCTTCAGTACTTTGGCAGGGGAGCACACCTGATTGGAGGTTCAAACATGGAGTTGCCGGAAAGGGGAGCATGGATTTGGGAGGCAATGACATGCTCCAAGGACTTTGTAGAGGAAAGGGAGGTTGGAGAGGGGGAGATTGTCTCCAGGGACAGAAGAGTCAAGGTTTTTTGAGGAGGGGGTTGGTGACGGCAGATTTGAAGGGTTGGGGAACAGTGTCTCAGGATAGGGAATTGTTAACAATGGGCTAGATTTTGCTATAGAAATAATGATGAGACTAACCGTGCTCGCCATTATTAAAATGTAAATCGGACAGCAATATTCGGGGGCCTCAATTAAATGCAGAAATCAGGAAGTTTCCGTCTAAGTTGCCCTGCTCCTCCAATAGCTTCATTACAACAGTATCTCGATGAGAGATTTGGCAATGAAATACATGGAACAGCGTGAAGTTGCTGTACTTACGTGATTGATACCCACTAATGACACCAGTAAAAGTTATGGCTTGTCTATTCGAGTGTAAATACATTTTTGATGGTGTGATAAGTATTAATTACTGCCAAATAATCTCTCTGGCACTGAAAATTAACTTTTACAAGTGTGGAGTCTCATTCCTTCAGATTTTAATTATTGTTGGAGGTTTTTTTTAAAATATAAATAAAAATGATTTCTGTCTCTTTTATCTCTCTCTCTCTTAATCCACTCTTTCTTTCCCTCTCTTTCCTTTGCTTTCTGCATATGATTTGACATTGACATTTGATATTCTAACTGACACTTCCTGGTTCAGACTCTTCACTGCTCATTAACGATTCTTCAATCTGATTGTGTAATGAGACACACCATTGTGTGCCCTGTTCACACAGGTTCCAGATCCCCTGTAGGGGACACCACACTCCCTAATTTAAAGAAAGAAAGAAAGACTTGGATTTATATAGCGCCTTTCATGATCACCGGATGTCTCAAAGCGCTTTACAGCCAATGAAGCACTTTTGGAGTGTAGTATAAGTTCCAGTACTAAACCCCATAGAAAGTCTGTGGGTAAGTGCAAGTGTAATGAATGGCTGATGCCGTTGAGAGCAAAATCCCGCTCAATATCAGCTAACGCGGGGGCCAGGAAGGGAAGTTGGGTGGTCAGCAGTTTGGTCAGAATAAGGTCGAAGGAGCAGGAGGTGGGTCTTATGGACTATGAGCTCCTGAGAGTGCATGAGGGGAGATAGGAGAGAATCCAGAGAAAGATGCGAGTTGGTCTCTGAGACCCCTGTGTTTAAGCCAGTGTTTCATAAAAACATAGAAACATAGATCATAGGTGCAGGAGTAGGCCATTCAGCCCTTCTAGCCTGCACCGCCATTCAATGAGTTCATGGCTGAACATGCAACTTCAGTACCCCATTCCTGCTTTCTCGCCATACCCCTTGATCCCCGGAGTAGTAAGGACTACATCTAACTCCCTTTTGAATATATTTAGTGAATTGGCCTCAACTACTTTCTGTGGTAGAGAATTCCACAGGTTCACCACTCTCTGGGTGAAGAAGTTTCCCCTCATCTCGGTCCTAAATGGCTTACCCCTTATCCTTAGACTGTGACCCCTGGTTCTGGACTTCCCCAACATTGGGAACATTCTTCCTGCAGCCAACCTGTCCAAACCCGTCAGAATGTTCAACGTTTCTATGAGGTCCCCTCTCATTCTTCTGAACTCCAGTGAATACAAGCCCAGTTGATCCAGTCTTTCTTGATAGGTCAGTCCCACCATCCCGGGAATCAGTCTGGTGAATCTTCGCTGCACTCCCTCAATAGCGAGAATGTCCTTCCTCAAGTTAGGAGACCAAAACTGTACACAATACTCCAGGTGTGGCCTCACCAAGGCCCTGTACAACTGTAGCAACACCTCCCTGCCCCTGCACTCAAATCCCCTCGCTATGAAGGCCAACATGCCATTTGCTTTCTTAACCGCCTGCTGTACCTGCATGCCAACCTTCAATGACTGATGTACCATGACACCCAGGTCTCGTTGCACCTCCTCTTTTCCTAATCTGTCACCATTCAGATAATAGTCTGTCTCTCTGTTTTTACCACCAAAGTGGATAACCTCACATTTAGCCACATTATACTTCATCTGTCATGCATTTGCCTACTCACCCAACCTATCCAAGTCACTCTGCAGCCTCATAGCATCCTCCTCGCAGCTCACACTGCCACCCAACTTAGTGTCATCTGCAAATTTGGAGATACTACATTTAATCCCCTCGTCTAAATCATTAATGTACAATGTAAACAGCTGGGGCCCCAGCACAGAACCTTGCGGTACCCCACTAGTCACTGCCTGCCATTCTGAAAAGTACCCATTTACTCCTACTCTTTGCTTCCTGTCTGACAATCAGTTCTCAATTCACGTCAGCACACTACCCCCAGTCCCATGTGCTTTAACTTTGCACATTAATCTCTTGTGTGGGACCTTGTCGGAAGCCTTCTGAAAGTCCAAATATACCACATCAACTGGTTCTCCTTTGTCCACTTGACTGGAAACATCCTCAAAAAATTCCAGAAGGTTTGTCAAGCATGATTTCTCTTTCACAAATCCATGCTGACTTGGACCTATCATTTTCCAAATGCGCTGCTATGACATCCTTAATAATTGATTCCATCATTTTACCCACTACTGAGGTCAGGCTGACCGGTCTATAATTCCCTGTTTTCTCTCTCCCTCCTTTTTTAAAAAGTGGGGTTACATTGGCTACCCTCCACTCGATAGGAACTGATCCAGAGTCAATGGAATGTTGGAAAATGACTGTCAATGCATCCGCTATTTCCAAGGCCACCTCCTTAAGTACTCTGGGATGCAGTCCATCAGGCCCTGGGGATTTATCGGCCTTCAATCCAATCAATTTCCCCAACACAATTTCCCGACTAATAAAGATTTCCCTCAGTTCCTCCTCCTTACTAGACCCTCTGACCCCTTTTATATCCGGAAGGTTGTTTGTGTCCTCCTTAGTGAATACCGAACCAAAGTACTTGTTCAATTGGTCTGCCATTTCGTTGTTCCCCGTTATGACTTCCCCTGATTCTGACTGCAGGGGACCTACGTTTGTCTTTACTAACCTTTTTCTCTTTACATACCTACAGAAACTTTTGCAATCCACCTTAATGTTCCCTGCAAGCTTCTTCTCGAACTCCATTTTCCCTGCCCTAATCAAACCCTTTGTCCTCCTCTGCTGAGTTCTAAATTTCTCCCAGTCCCCAGGTTCGCTGCTATTTCTGGCCAATTTGTATGCCACTTCCTTGGCTTTAATACTATCCCTGATTTTCCTTGATAGCCACGGTTGAGCCACCTTCCCTTTTTTATTTTTACGCCAGACAGGAATGTACAATTGTTGTAGTTCATCCATGCGGTCCCTAAATATCTGCCATTGCCCATCCACAGTCAACCCCTTAAGTATCATTCGCCAATCTATCCTAGCCAATTCACGCCTCATACCTTCAAAGTTACCCTTCTTTAAGTTCTGGACCATGGTCTCTGAATTAACTGTTTCATTCTCCATCCTAATGCAGAATTCCACCATATTATGGTCACTCTTCCCCAAGGGACCTCGTACAATGAGATTGCTAATTAATCCTCTCTCATTACACAACACCCAGTCTAAGATGGCCTCCCCCCTAGTTGGTTCCTCGACATATTGGTCTAGAAAACCATCCCTTATGCACTCCAGGAAATCCTCCTCCACCATATTGCTTCCAGTTTGGCTAGCCCAATCTATGTGCATATTAAAGTCACCCATTATAACTGCTGCACCTTTATTGCATGCACCCCTAATTTCCTGTTTGATGCCCTCCCCAACATCACTACTACTGTTTGGAGGTCTGTACACAACTCCCACTAACGATTTTTGCCCTTTAGTGTTCTGCAGCTCTACCCATATAGATTCCACATCATCCAAGCTAATGTCTTTCCTAACTATTGCATTAATCTCCTCTTTAACCAGCATTTCTTATACACTAATCAGTGATTCCTGGAGCAGGCCTTTGGCTTCGTAATTGCATTCCCACCTCTGAGTCACAAGGTGTGTAGTTCAAGCCTCACGTCAGTTGGTCCTGAGGAGTGAAGTTCCGGATCTGAATATCCAGTGGGGATATTAGCATCCGGTGGGTGTGGGAGCCTATAAAACCCTGTCGACGTATGCGATTATCAACAGCATTTGTAATACCTGCTGGTTTTTATGTGTGTCAAATGACCTGCTGATCCTCTCCCCCCTTCAAGATCACATGGAAAGTATGCCAGATGAGCCAGCCATTACCCTTGGAATTGCACCCCAGCATGAGTCAGTGCCTTCATAGTGATAATTGCTAGGTAGATGTGTTCCTGATCCAGGAAACCATCATTTTAACAGATACTCTCTCGGTGTCTTTTGTGCACTGAAATTTAAGGAACATATGAATGAAGTTGAATTTTTTGAACACTAGGCATTTCTAAAGAGTCCCTTTACTGGAAGAATTCTAAGTATATGTTATTAAAATGAGGCTATTGCTTTGAGCTTTGTTGCCTAATTTGATGGACATAGCCAATTTGGATTATTTTTTTATTCATTCCAGGATGTGAGCATCACTGGTAAGGCCAGTATTTATTGCCCATCACTAATTGCCCTTGAGAAGGTGGTGGTGAGCCGCCTTATTGAACTGTTGCAGTCCGTGTGGTGAAGATACTCCCACAGTGCTGATAGGAAGGGAGTTCCAGAATTTTGACCCAGTGACAATGAAGAAACGGCGATATACCATCAAGTCAGGATGGTGTGTGACTTGGAGAGGAACTTGCAGGTGGTGGTGTTCCCATGTGCCTGCTGCCCTTGACCTTCTAGGTGGTAGAGGTCACTGGTTTGGGAGGTGCTGCCGAAGAAGCCTTGGCGAGTTACTGCAGTGCATCTTGTAGATGGTACACACTGCAGCCACAGTGCGCTGGTGGTGGAGGGAGTGAATGTTGAAGGTGGTGGAGCATTCGGCGATGGTAATGCCGTTCAATATCAAAGGGAGATGGTTAGACTCTCGCGTGTTGGAGATGGTCATTGCCTGGCACTTGTTACTTGCCACTGATCAGCCCAAGCCTGAATGTCGTCCAGATCTGCTTCATTTTCTGAGGAGTTGCGAATGGAACTGAACACTGTGCAGTCATCGGCGAACATCCCCACTTCTGACCTTGTGATGGAGGGAAGGTCATTGATGAAGCAGCTGAAGATGGTTGGGCCGAGGACACTGCCCTGAGGAACTCCTGCAGCGATGTCCTGGGGCTGTGATGATTGGCTTCCAACAACAACAACCACTGAAACTATAAACACCTGATCAGAAGGACATCCCTAATAAAGTTTGCATAGAATGGAGTCCAGGCCTCTGGAGCTCTAGTCCATTAATATAACCACTACCTTACTGTATCTCATGATTACTTGGGGTTCACTGCTATTCACATCATGTTAAAGCTACATCTCATCTGTCATCTGCGGGCGTTGGCTGAGGGATCAGTAATTGAGCTCAAGTATCCTGCTATCCATCCCTCTCTATCATTCTGGAGGAGGAAAGACAGCGTCAGAGGAGACACGCAGTACAGGCCAGCCAAGAGTCATTGCCATTGGAGCAAGTGGGGAAGGGTAGAAACTACCTAACCAGTGGCAGAAGAACACCTCAGCCAACAGCATTTTATGCAAAACTGTGAATATGCATCATGCCATACCTTGCATTGGTTCTGTGATTGGTCTGTGCCACATTTCATGGGTACTAGGCAAACGTATTGACATGGCAGCTGCTAAACTGAGGCCATGCTTATGCATTTGGAAAGTAGATGAAACGTGCGTTCAAATCTGACCATGGCAGCTGGGGAATTTAAATTCAGTTCATTAAATAAATATGGAATAAAAAGCTAATATGTATCAGTGATGGTGACTACATGTAACGATTGTCGTTAAAAACCCATCTGGTTCACTAATGTCCTTTAGGGAAGGAAAAGCTGCTCTCCTTACTCGGTCTGGACCTATATGTGACTCCAGACCCATAGCAATGTGGTTGACTCTTAACTACCCTCTGAAATGGCCTCCTAAGCCACTCAGTTGTATTCAAGAAGGCAGCTCACCACCACCTTCTCGAGGGCAATTAGGGATGGGCAATAAATGCTGGCCTTGTTGGCAATGCCCACATCTCATGAACGGATTTTCAAAAAAAAATTGCCAGACAGCTGGGCATTCTCCCTTTGTCGCGTCTCACCAAGCTTGAGATGCCATGGAGATTAGGCAACACTGTAATACTAAGCAAAGTGTGAGCATGTATAACATGACAACCTTTCTGAGAGCAAATTTCATCCTTTGCTGCCCCCAGAATCTGGTGCAAGGGGAAGGTGCATGCTCACCTCCTGCTACCTCCATCCAGGCTGCCCCTGTACCACGCTGCCCCTGTACCACGCTGCAGAGGCAGATGCCTGTCTGCTCCAAAGAGGGGCACCCTTCTCTCCAGCACCTCTTGCCGTAGGGCCTCCAAGGCTGTATCCTAGGAGGCTCCATTCATCACCCTGGTCGTGGTGCGACCATTGCCACCCCTCGGCAGCAGTACAGTTGGGAAGTAATCATTAGCCGCCGGCACCAGATGTAACTACCGGATTGTCGCAAAAACCCATATGGTTAACTGATGCCCTTACCCCGTCTGGCCTATACGTGACTCCAGACCCACAGCAACATGGTTGACTCTTAACTGCCCTCTGAAATGGCCTCTCAAGCCATTCCGTTTCATTTAAGAAGGCACCCTTCGCTTCATGTGATGTGTCGCAGGAGCGCTGCAATATTATACATAGGAGCGAGGTCAGCTCATAGGAATATAGCTGCACACAGCACCCAAAGAGCAGTGTTCCTCTGCCACAGCTCTGGGACACCATCATTGGCTCCATCACTTTAGACTGTGTGGCAAAGGAATCTTTTCTGAATACTAATGCTGGCACATAGGCCTTTGATAACCTTCAACATTCCTGAAAACTAATGGTGCGTATTCATTTTAATAGACTGCAGTTATCATCAGTTGTTGATCAGTGGATTGAATATCTCCAATTCATAGATTTATAGCAGCTATCATTGTGTAAAGGTAGCTACAAAAATAAACTTGGTACTGTGAGACACTTGAAGGTCACCAGCTTTTGGGTCAATCCTGATTTATACGACAAGTAGGTCATCTGTTTTAAGTTTAACTTGTTTAATCCAGTCTATGTTTGATATTTGTCGGATCTGCGTGAAAGTTAAATAAACTCTGCCTTTTGTCTGGCTTGATATTACTTCACAGTTCTTGTGCCTTTCGTGTTGTTCAAAGCAATGCCTGTCACTGCTGGTGATAACACTTGACTTTGATCACGCAGCGGTGGAGCACAGCACGCCTGGATCAAACCTGACCAGAGTTCGAGACCGTGGGGGGAATTTTCACCCCAAGCACGGGTAGGTTGGGGGGGGGGGGGGAGCAGATGGGAAGTGAATATTTTTAAAATCACAAACCCTGACCCAAATCTACCTCCAACCCACCCACTTCATATTTTAATGGAGACAGGTCAGGTGGCCAATCCACGCTCATGAGGCATTTCGGTCAGTAAAAGCTTTTAAGGAGGCTGCGTGCTTCCATTTTAATAGGATATTTAAGTTTAACCCATGGAGGCCGGATTTGCCAGGGCAGGTAAAAGAAGGCAGGAAGGGCCGGATCCAGGAGGTAATTTACAGCAGTGCTTCTGGGTCAGGAGGAGCAGGAGTGTTTCCCCCGGCTTAACAAGTAAGCCTGTAAACCCCCCGCGATCGACCGCCTACTGCCAGCCCCCCCCAGCCCATCGCCAACCCCACCCCCATCTCACCTGATCGCAGACACCCCATCTCCCGATCTCCGACCCCTTCCACCCCCCCGCCTTTGATCTTCGACCCCCGATCGCTGATGCCCCCACCTCCAATCTTCGACAACCCCATCCCCTGATCTCTGACCACCCCACCTCTGATTTTTGACCCCCGATCGCCGACACCCCCACCTTCAATCTTCGACACCCTTATCCCCCGATCTCCCACCCCGACCTCCGACCCCACCGATTTCCGACACCCCCATCCCCCGCTCTCCCACCCTGACCTCCGACCCCACCGATTTCCGACACCCTTATCCCCCGATCTCCCACCCCGACCTCCGACCCCACCGATTTCCGACACCCTTATCCCCCGATCTCCCACCCTGACCTCCGACCCCACCGATTTCCGACACCCTTATCCCCCGATCTCCCACCCCGACCTCCGACCCCACCGATTTCCGACACCCTTATCCCCCGATCTCCCACCCTGACCTCCGACCCCACCGATTTCCGACACCCCCATCCCCCGCTCTCCCACCCTGACCTCCGACCCCACCGATTTCCGACACCCCCATGCCCCGCTCTCCCACCCTGACCTCCGACCCCACCGATTTCCGACACCCTTATCCCCCGATCTCCCACCCCGACCTCCGACCCCACCGATTTCCGACACCCCCATCCCCCGCTCTCCCACCCTGACCTCCGACCCCACCGATTTCCGACACCCTTATCCCCCGACCTCCCACCCTGACCTCCGACCCCACCGATTTCCGACACCCCCATCCCCCGCTCTCCCACCCTGACCTCCGACCCCACCGATTTCCGACACCCCCATCCCCCGATCTCCCACCCTGACCTCCGACCCCACCGATTTCCGACACCCCCATCCCCCGATCTCCTGCCCGATCCCCGATCCCCCCACCTACGATTGCTGACCTCCCCACCACCCTGTTCGCCAACCCCCCCACCCCCCGATCTCTGACACGCCACCCCCCAATCTTCAACTTCCCCCACATGATCTGTGACCCCCCGCCAATGTCCCGATCTATGTCGTCCTCCACTCCACCACACATCGCCCACCCCCCACCCCGAACACTGAATCCCTTCTACCCCCTCTCTTTATAGCCCAGAGTAAATGTCGGCCAGTTGTAAAACTCCTTCACATATCCAAGCATGTGCCTTAACCCCAGCCTCAGAAGAACAGCTCCTACTGCCTCAGTATGGTACTCTTCGCACAACAGCCATCTTTATGGCCTTTATTATATTCCCACTATACTACACATTAAAAAGTGATGTTAGGTATAGTACAGAGTCTCCAAAGCTGCTATAATTCAGTGGTCTTCCAAACAAGAGCACATTTCAGAGAGCTCCAATAGCTAATCTGGGAGCGCTTTCAGGACTTGCGTATTTCTCTGAGCCATTGTCACTTATTTTCTTTTTTATCTTCATTGACAATAGGAGCAAAAAAATCAAGTTTTGAATTATAACATTGTATACTTGACTCGCTAATATTTTCCTAAAGGCAGTGAATTAATCTGACGCATTGTGCTAATAACTTTGAATACCAGATGTTAATATATAATTCAAACAGCTTTGTTCCAAGTGTGGTGAATAGGCAGTGATGCAGGTGCTGATTTCTTCGTTTCTGTTTTACAGGCACTATTCACATATACTGTTCACCTATTACAACTGTTTTCTTAGATGGGCAGCATTCTTAATTGAGGAACAATTTAAATAGGCCAGTCAAAACGACAGTAACCCATGCAGAGGAAGCTGCCTTGTCTGTCTAATTATTTCCCCTCTCCTCCTCACTAGAGAACCAGATACTCTTCTGTCATTCTACCATGTAGCCATTCTCTATTATGAGCCTGGACAATAAGGGTAGGTAGGCTATCTGACTGCAGAGCCTGATCCGATCCAATCCTCACATGTGGTTGGATAGCTGTAAGGACAGGGAACAATGGGTGATTTATTTTTCTATTGACTTTCCCCTCCAAACTGAGTGGCTGAAGTAAATGACAATACTCCCAATAGCTGTCCTGTTTGAGATCAGCTAACTCAGGATAAACTCGGGATTAAACCTGGGACCTCCCTGGCCTGTATGCCTTAACCAGCTGAGTGTTGTATCGCCATAGGACGTTGCAAATGAGCACCAGCCGCCTGTGACTGGAGGCTAACAGATGGTCTAGTAGAGACCATCTGATTCCTCATGGCAATGGCAGAGCACAACTCTGATGTTGGTAATCTAGCAGGAATAGTAGTAGGAGGCCTCAAGCTCGCCATGCTTCCAGCAGACCAAGGTGGGGTGGAGAATATAATAGACAATCGTGCTAGTGACGCATTCATTCAACCCATGTATTAAACTTCAAGTTGAAGGTGGTTTAAACACTTTTCACCTGCATTAGGTGAGAATGCCCCCCTGGTTTATGATTTGAACATTTTGCTATCGTGTCAGGTTTACATTTGTGAATAATCAAATTTGAGACTTTCTAAAACCAAACTAATTGTAATTCTGGTCCCTGGACCTAACTCACTTTACAACCACAGTTCAGCTCTTTTTAACTATTTGGCAATTCGATAGTCATACAACAGGTTAAAGTACAAATATTGCCACAGATATTTTCTGTTCTTAAAAACGATCTATTTCACATGGGAAATTATTTATCCATTAATATATAATCTCTGCACTGCATTTAAGAAAGTCTTGGCATCCAGGGACATGGAGTGAAGTGGGTCAGAGAACCTGAGCTGCGGGTGTTCACAATTAGTCAGTTTGATCCAATGGCAGATTGACCAATATAGTCACACACTTGACTTTAGGGCAAGGCAGCACAGCATGGTTAACAGACTAATTTTAGTCTCTGCAATCTGGGCACACACCTCGATGAGCAAGAAGAAATTAAGGTTGTCTTCTGTCACTGACAGCTGTCAAGTGAACTGAGTTGAGAGAGTCTTAGCAAAGTCCCGAATGCATGTGGTGCATAAAAAATGACCATAAATACGAGAATCATTTAATTTTGATTCAGCTGCCCAACTGTTAAAGGTTCATGCTCGTCCCGAAAAAGTGTTTATTTAAGGAGGGACAAGAGTCCAGAGTCATTTTCATCATGACTTCCCCAGGTGATACAATGATATAGAATTACCTAGAATTACATCGAATGTACAGCACTGAAACAGGCTATTCAGCCCAGCTGGTCCATGTTGGTGTATGCTACACACAAGCCTCCTCTCACCTCTCTTCATCTGATGCATATCAATATGATTGATGCCTTTCTATCTTGTATTTGTAACTAAATAAGGGTTTGGCAAACACGTCATCGTGAAAACAATAACCCTGTAAAAGGATGTGATGTTACAGAGCAAGGATTTTCTTGGGGCTCGGGCAATATAAAAACACTTTAAAATAAGGTGCTGTTTCTAATGGCTCCCATGGTACAGAAATAACAGTAACATTCACAGAAGTTTTGGTTGCAAGTCCAAATGAATGACAATACCAGATTTAAAATTATGCTTTTTTAATAGGATTAACTTTTGGAGTAATATATAAGACAAACAACCCTCTGAATCCATTGATGGTTCTTCCTCCTTATCACATTATAGAGAAATACAATCCTCAATCAAGCAGAGCATTTTCTAGTTCCTCGTCTGTGTTCAATTGTTTGATCTAAGCTAGCATTGCAGTAGAGTTGGCCTCAGTATCGCCAAAGGAAAATTCAGCCAGGGTTCCTACTTCATATGTTCTTGTGGGAAAGTGCTCTTATAGTCAGTGGTAGGAATGGGGTTGGGCTCAGCTATGTGCTTACCCTCGGAAAATAGCCTGATGCCACTTGTTATCTTGGTTCATGCATGAAGAATTGGCATGTGGGTGTGGTACCAGAGGGTTCCTGGTGCTATGAAACTGATCCAATAACCATTAGCACAGTCTGAGGAGGAGGGGGGGGGGGATTGTTACACGACCACATAGGAAGGAACATAAGTAGGCCATTCAGCCGCTCGAGCCTATTCCATCATTCAATTAGCTTATGACTGATCCTATCTTAACTCCATTTACCCATCTTTAACACCCTTGATGAACAAAATTCTATCAATCTCAGTTTTGAAATGTTCAATTAAGCCCCCAGCCTCAACAGCTTTTTGGGGGAGAGAGTTCCAGATTCCCACTGTGTGAATGTGTATCCTGACATCTCCCCTGAACGGCCTAGCTCTAATTTTAAGGTTATGCCTCCTTGATCTGGACTTCCCTCACCAAAGGAAATAGTTTTTCTCTATCTACCCTATCAACTCCTTTAGCCATCGTAAATACTTTAATTAAATCACCCCTTAATCTTGTATACTCAAAGCAACACAATCCTAGTCTACACAATCCCTGTCCTCATAATTTAACCCTTTTAGCTTTAGCACTGGTATCTTTTTGGTGAATGTGCGCTGCACATAATGGACATTTTGTATTGAAGTAACAAACTGGACCACTGTATCTCACCCTATGAGGATCAAGTTATGAAGAGATATGCAACAAACTTTGACTATACCTATCACAGTACTATTCTACAAAACACTTTGCTTTGGTTAAAACTGGGAGGCAGTTCATTCTGTAGCATTACTATGTAGAAATGGGCTGGGCATCCTAGATATTCTAGTGAAATGGAACACAATTCTGGTCAGATAGAGCCACAGAGATGCTTGTGTGATCCTAGCTGGTTGTCCAGCCTCAGAGTCATTGAAATATTGCAGGTCGTATACTTCAGTGCATTCAGAAGTGAATGTCCATGGCAGCTCTCGCTATCGTTCACTTTAACTTTGGTGGAAGATTTGCGGAAACCCCAGAAAAACGGCAGAAACATGGAAATTCCTACCCCCCACATTGTAATTCATCATCATTATGGCAATCCCTTGAATCGAGGAAGACTTGCTTCCACTCTAAAAATGAGTTCTTAGGTGATTGAACAATCCAATACGGGAATTACAGTCTCTGTCACAGGTGGGACAGACAGTCGTTGAAGGAAAGGGTGGGTGGGACTGGTTTGCCGCACGCTCCTTCCGCTGCCTGCACCTGGTTTCTGCATGCTCTCGCCGATGAAACTCGAGGTGCTCAGCGCCCTCCCGGATGCACTTCTTCCACTTAGGGCAGTCTTTGGCCAGGGACTCCTAGGTGTCGGTGGGGATGTTGCATTTTATCAAGGAGGCTTTGAGAGTGTCCTTGAAACATTTCATCTGCCCACCCTGGGCTCGTTTGCCGTGAAGGAGTTCTGAGTAGAGCGCTTGCTTTGGGCATCTTGTGTCAGGCATGCGAACAATGTGGCCTGCCCAATGGAGCTGATCGAGCGTGGTCAGTGCTTCGATGCTGGGGATGTTGGCCTGATCGAGGACGCTAACGTTGGTGCATCTGTCCTCCCAGGGAATTTGCAGGATCTTGCAGAAACATCGTTGGTGGTATTTCTCCAATGATTTGAGGTGTCTACTCTACATGATCCATGTCTCTGAGCCATACAGGAGGGTGGGTATCACTACACCCCTGTAGACCATGAGCTTGTAATTACTAGCGTGTGGTCCACCCCACTCCCCACCCCCGCACGAATAATAATGTTTGAACAAGAAGCTTTGGGCTGGTGAAACATTCTAATTGGTGCTGATGCCTAATTACTGCCTTGGAACTATTCACATGAAGTCATAGTGGAGAGAAGTCTTTAGTGTTGGCAAACGTGTTGACCGCATTTTTTGGGCTTCTCATTTTGTGAATGAAACCAATCAATTCCACAAAAAGTGTATTTACCAAGTAACTGATGAGACTGAAAAATTAGACAAACTTTGGCCAATCACCAAAACGAGTCAATGGACCAATTATTCTAATCTGTCAGCAAATAGCTGCTTCTGTTTGCGTCATGTCAACAAACTCTGAAAGCTAGCTGCAAAATTAAGTCTCTGGGGCTGTTTGTGCCAGGCAAGAATTCTGATATACATCAGCTGCTGGAAGTATCCAAAAACTCGTCACTCTCTGTCATCTGTTGACAAATATTGTAATAACATTAAAAACTAGTCACAACTAATTAATGGCACACCAATAGGGTAAATTAGTGATTCCTCTAGTCAGCAATTGAATCTACCCTATACATGTAAATGTATCTTGTATGCCTGACAGTTTTGTTCCAGTAAAGTGCACTCTTGTTAAATGTACAACGCACTTTCTGCAAATTCATGTAGATATATACAGATTAAAGGGGGTCGATAGGAAGTCAGGTATTGTACAGAAAGCAATTTGCATGGAAGTATTAGATTTGCAGTAATATGAGAGTTTACGAGTGCTTAAGGAGCTTAGAGTATATTTACACTGCTAGTCTCCGGGATCGAGAGAAAATTAGCATGTATAATGGTTAGAATGGGATCTGGGTTGTAGTGCTTTTGCATAAATTCTCCTGACTTGCACATAATAGGAAAGGCTCCCCTATGAATAGACGGGTAACATCTTGACTGAAAACTATACATTAGCCAGCAGTATTGACTTAAATAGAGTCAATTCTATTTGTTGACTATTTATTTGTATCTCTTATGCATGGTGATCAGTCACCGAATGTCACACAGATGAGAAACTATCGATTGCACCTTGAATAAGAACGCTGCACTGCAAATCCAATTGCCGATTTCCCGAAGAGGTATCCCTGGCGACCAAACCATTTACACACTGGCATCCGCTGGTTATAATGGACTACCCAGCATCGTGAGCAGAGGAAGATCATTGGAGGCAGTGTTTCAGAAGTACTGATCCTTGGCTAGTTGTCTTTTTATTTCTAAAGTACAAAACAGTGGTGTTAAAGATGTTGCCTTTAACCTAATAATGCAAAGAATGTTTCTTTGCCAAAAGGGATTATCTCAGTGCAAGTCTGGAGTGTTATCCTTGGAGAGAATGAGACTCAATGGCATTTGGGTCTGTCTTGAAAAAGTTAAATGATTCTATTTTCTTTGTTTACCTCCTGGGCAGAAGTCCCAGTTTTACCTCTCCATTAATGGTACTCTTGCTTCAGTTGCCAGAAGTAGACTGCCACTGGCAAGAGGCTTAAATATTCAAGAGTAGGGCATTTTATTGAGAATCTAGGTGAAAGACTAAGGCCCATGATGCAAACACACACTGTCCAAAGAGACAGGAGAGATGAGGTAAGTCTTGAAGTGACGCCAAAATGCAACTTTAATAGCCAATCGGATTTTGGGAGGAATGAAAGACTGAGTTGAGGAGTAATCCCATTTTGAGATTATCAGAAAGAATGAAGGTAGGAGACAACATGATAAATCTTGGATCTCAGCACAGCGAGGATGCGGAGAGGACGAAGAACTCCAGACTAGCAGCAGAAAGCACAGCTGATGTAAAACCAATGATAAGCCTTTGACAGCCATTTACTGGAAAGTCCTGACCGACAATTTAAGCTGATTTATATAACATGTAAGGGTTAATATCTGCCAGATGCTTCTCGTGCAGATTTATTAACAAATTGTGCAATTAATTATTTAGCCCCCAAAGCTAGGATATTTCAATTCTGCCAGAATAGGTAAGGGAATTATTAACAGCTTTCCCCCCCCTCTCTCTTTACTATACAACTGCTAGGAAAGTGGGCTCCAGGGAAGGCGTGGGTATGCCATAGTACTGTAGGCTGGCTTTAGAATCTGCACCACTCATGCTTGAAGACTCATTAGTTCTACCCAACAATGCTGAAATTCAATGACTCCAATATTGAGCTGTTTTGTGTACTGCCTGCTACACGAGGGAGTTTGTTCTCACAGCTCATTCCCACATCTTGGAACTGCAGGGTGTTACCACTGAGGTAAGAGCCTCTTTGCACCTTTGTAATATTTCTTACAATATTTTCTAAAGTGAAATGAACCAAAAGCTTGTAAAAGTTTTTTTTTTGGTTTAAACACACATCCATTGTTAACTTCCAGCTTGTAGGGTTGCAAATGAACAGAACACACTGTGATTGAGAATAGAATTCCAACACTCTTGACTTGCTTTGTCAGGAGCACTTTTCTGAAGGGAGGTTCGGAGGCAATTTATCCTCATTTTTTTTAGTATCTCAGAGTCTCACAGGGACTGGCCAGGTACTATTTTTATGGAAACAAAAGAAATATAATTAATTTCAATCTATATCCACTCATCATTTCTGTTTGTAAAACCACTTCAAACAGAAAAGAAAGACTTGCATTTAAATAGCGCCTTTCATGACCTCAAAATGTCCCAAAATGCTTTATAGCCAATGAAGTACTTTTGAACTGTAGTCACTGTTGTAATGTAGGAAATGCAGCAGTCAATCTGCGTACAGCAAGGTCCCACAAGCAGCAATGCGATAATGACCAATAATATGTTTTTGTGATGTTGATAAATCCCCTGCTCTTCTTCAAAATAGTGCCATGGGATATTTCCTGTCCTCCTGAGAGAGCAGACGTCAGTTCAACGGTTCAACGTCTCATCTGAAAGACAGCATCTCCGGCCAACAGCGCAGCACTCCTTCAGTACTGCACTGGAGCGTCAGCCTAGATTTTTATGCCCAAGTCTCTGGAGTGGAATTTGAATCCACCACCTTCTGACTTCAATATTAGTACAATATTCACATTTACAGACATTGAGCAAGAACCAGCAGAACCGAGCTTACCCAACCCAAATATGATAGTTCAATTGAGATGGGTCACAAGCATGCTCTGCTCTCTCTTTCCAGGTACCTTTGTTAATAATTATAAGTAACTGAAAAACAGCTTCAATTATGCCTCTTCTTACTAATTACTGGTCACCTTACTGCAATGGGGCAATCCGCATGCCCGACACGAGACTCCCAAAGCAAGCGCTCTACTCGGAACGCCTACACGGCAAGCGAGCCCCAGGTGAGCAGAGGAAACGTTTCAAGGACATCCTCAAAGCCTCCTTGATAAAGTGGAACATCCCCACCGGCACCTGGGAATCCCTGGCCCAAGACCACCCTATGTGGAGGAAGAGCATCCGGGAGAGTGCTGAGCACCTCGAGTCTCGTCGCCGAGAGCATACAGAAAACAAGCGCAGGCAGCGGAAGGAGCGTGCGGAAAACCAGTCCCACCCACCCTTTCCTCCAACGGCTGTCTGTCCTACCTGTGACAAAGACTGTAATTCCCACATTGGAATGTACAGTCACCTGAAAATTCACTTTTAGAGTGGAAGCAAGTCTTCCTCGATTTCAAAGGACTGCCTATGATGATGAATGATAATGGGGAGGGACTTTCTGGTTTTGGACGTGTAAAGAGCAGAGCAAATAAACTGATACCAGGATTTAGACACGGGAGCTACAAAGAGATTCTTGGGAAGCTCGGAATGTTTATATTGGAGGAGATAAGCCTCAGAACGGATCTTACCGAAATTTTCAAGATTCGAAGATTTAGCGACTTCAAAACAGACTACCAAGACAAACAGCAGAAATAAGTGGTGTCAGCAATGTCAACAGAGTTGACCAAAGTTTTTGGTGAAAAAAGCCACTTGAGGGGTGTAAGAGATGGGGGAGGGTGATTTCCAACTGCCTGCCACTCGTTTCTCACCTAAAAAACTGGCGGCCAGCAATTGAAAATCGGTGGAGCACCTCAGCCGCCACATTGAAACCCAAGGCACGTTGCTGCAATATTTAGGCAGGCCTGTAAATGAAGCAAGTGTGAGGCTGCTTGAATATACAGATTGGGGAGATCCGTCAGTTGCAAAGAAAAATCTTGCTTTTATATAGAGCCTTTCATGACCTCAGGATCTCCGAAAGTGCTTAAAGCCAATGATTTATGTTTTAAAATTCAATTTTGTAACTCCATTTTAAAATTCTCATCATTTTTTTCCAAATCTCTTCATGGCCACTCCCTATCTCTCTAATCTCCTCCAGCCCTACAATCCTCCGTGATATCTGCGCTCCTCCAATTCTGGATTCGTGAACATGCCTGATTTTAATCGTTCCACCATTGCTGGATGTGCCTTCAGCTGCCAAGGCTCTCGGTTCTGGAACTCCCTCTCTGCCTCTCTGCCTCTAGCGGGTAGTATGCTGTGGGATGGGGTCAAGGGCATTCACCTCAAAGACAACGTGCTAGAATTTCCAATGGCTTACCGCCCGGTTTCTAGACAGTATTGGCCCTTGTGGGCGATAATCAGGTGAGCGAGAAATTCCCTCCCTGAGTTACGCCGGTAGTTTCGAGGTACCGCTGGGGAGTAGACCGCCGGCGTCCACCGTCCTCAGATCGCCCTGGCGCAATATTTGGGTCAGCGGTGACCCATAGGTGAGTATGAAAAGAAACGGCCATGAGGATCAGGGAGCTCGGTGGTAGGTGAGTACCTCTCCAAGAAAAAGGTTAGTAATTGTTTTTTTACTCATTGTTTTAAAATTCTGTTGTGGTGATTTAGTTTAAAAGGGTCTTGAGAATTTTTTTTGATGTTTTTTGAAAAATTATTTATATTGTTTTTCTGCTGCTAGGCCCAACCTGCAGCCTCGGGGTAAATTTTTATTGATTTTTTTATTTATTGCCCATTTTGTTTAGGAACTGCCCAATCGACCTTAAATTCCACTTTTTCGCCCAGAATGAGGGTGCAAGGCCCATTTTTTCACTCAGCAGATTTTTAAATTTTTTGGCGGGAAGTTTTCGCCGGCGATAATCTTGGGAATCTTAGCGGTCTTTTGGGCAGCAATCGGGTGTTGGCGGGCTGATAGGAAATTCTAGCCCAGAGTCTCGGTTAAGGAGATCTTCGAAGTGCTCCTTCCAATGGGCACTGGGCTGGATTAGGGGCTAGAAGATGGCGGCAGCCAAGTTACCACCGGGCTTCTCCAATCCGGCGATGAGCGGCGAGAAAAGTGGTTAAAAAAAACACGGCATCGGGGGCTGAGGGGTTGCGGGCAGCGAGAATTGTCGATATTTTTAACCGGCGGGGGAGGAGACGGTGAAAATAATCCCGCGAATCGGGAGAGGGAGGCCAGCATCAAGGTAGGGAGGTAGAGGCCAGCAGCGACGTCGGGACACGAGGCCAGAATACGCGCAGCCATTAGTAAAGTCCCAATGGCCAAAGCGTGAGCAGCTGGAGAGAGAACGGAAAAAGCGCAGCAGGGCTTGTGAACGGAGAGCAGCGTGCTGAAGCTGGAGCGGGGGGGCCTCGGGCAGTGTCAGTACTTTATGGACAAACTCACAAGCTGCCCCAATATTAATGTGCTCACCTGCACTGCACTCTGAAAACCAGGGAGAGAAGACAAACAAGAGAGTGCCTCAAGTACCGGCAGAAATTGTGATTGGCCATAAGTAACAGACTCTGCCTGTCTATACTGGAGAGCTAATAATATATGGCCGATTGGAGGTTGTTATCCTTTGAACTGACCTGCATACACTCGGTTTCCCTGCTTAAGTAAAGCCCCGATTTTATGCTCTATTGACTTTAATGGACGGTAAATCCCATCCCATTCCTGCCAGGTGTTTTAAAGAAATAAAAAAAGAATTACATTTATATATCACCTTTCACGACCTTAGGATGTCCCAAAACACTTCACAAATTAAGTACTTTTGGAGTGTAGTCACTGTTGTAATATAGGAAAAGTGGCAGCCAATTTGCACAAGCTCCCACAAACAGCAATGTTATGATGACCCAATAATCTGTTTTAGTGATGTTGGTTGAAGGATAAATATTGGCCAGGACTGCCCTACTCTTCTTCGAAATAGTGCTATGGGATCTTTTAGATCCACCTGAGAGGTAGTTTAACCTCTCGTCTGAAAAACGGTACCTCCAACAGTGCAGTGCTCCCTCAGTATTGCACGGGAGTTTCAGCCCAGATTATGTGCACAAGTCTCTGGAATGGGATTGGAACCCACAACCTCCTGACTCAGAGGCGAGAGTGTTCCAACTGAACCAAGGCTGACACTGTTCAGGTTAAAATTAAAGTTCAAATTTCACATCATTAAGTTATTTCTTGTCAGATTTGTGGCAATGACACCCAGGTGAACATCACTTTTCGTAACATGGGCCAGATGCTAGATGATGCCAGATATTTGGATATTAAGGGATATGGGAATAGTGCAGGAAAGTGGAATTGTGGTAGAAGATCAGCCATGGTTTATTGAATGGCGGAGCAGGCTCGAGGGGCTGAATGGCCTACTCCTGCTCCTAATTCTTATGTTCTTATGTTGATGGATAGTGTCATCATCACAATGGATTTCAATCCTAAGCAAATACCAATGCAACATCAAACAGAGGGAAATGGATGCCAGATCAAAAGCTGTAATCTGATTAAAAGGCTTCACTTCACATAACTCTGAAATCAGAACACAACCAGGAACCACCGTTAGTCTTTTTAAAAAAATGTTTCTGTAATTTGAAGTAATTGCCTTCTATCTCAGGTCTGTTTTTTGCTTGCAGAGACAGACTCTGACAATGGGTGGGCTCTGTGTCATTCAAACATAATGACGTCTGCAATGGAAAAACATTTATTCACTGGGGCTTATTAATGTCTTCCCTCCTGCGAAGAAATCAAGATTCATCGCATCTCCTATTCTAACTCCTTCAGCCCTGGGATCTCAAAACTATGGAACGTAAGAAAAAGCAGAAAGCCATACAACCCTTTGAGCCTGCTCTGCCAATCAATAAGATCATGGCTGATCTTCTCCCTCACCTCCATTTTCCTGCCCGATCCCCATATCCCTCGATTCCCTTACTTTTTACTTCTTTTCATCCTACCATTCTCTCAAATGTAAAAGTTTCAAAGAAAGGTGGCAATCAGATGTCAATTACAGGGGAACAACTGCCAGATATATTATAACTGCATATAAACAATAATGATGAATGACTTTAAAGCTTTTCAGGTCGAATAACAATATGAAACTGCCCATGCATCGCTCACAGGGTTTATAATGCTATCACAACAGTAACAGCTTGAATTTATATAGCTCCTTTATTGTAAAGAACGTCTCAAAGCATTTCACAGATGTCCATATGGAAACTAGTTGCTGAATGAGGCGAGATTAGGAGGCGTGACTACAAGCCCGGTAAAGAGAAGATTTTTAAAGGAGGAGAGAGAGAGAGGTGGAGAGACAGAGAGCTTCAGCACAGAATTCCAGAGAGTGGGTTACAGGCAGCTGAAGGCTTTGCCTTAGGCTTTGGTGGGTTGGGAGATGCACAATAGGCCAAAGTCAGAGAAACAGAGCGTTTGGGGTCAAAGTTAGCAGATGGATAACTCCACGGAGGGTTTAAAGATGAGGATGAAGATTCAAACTTGAGGCATAGGGAACCAGTGTAGCTCAGCAATCAGAGAGATAATGGGGAAAGGGATAACGGGAAAGAGATAAGGGGGAAAGGGATAACGGGGAAAGGGATAATGGGAAAGGACTACATGCAATAAAGTTTGGGGCAAATTGGATTTTATGAAGGATAGAAGATGGGAGATCAATAAAGAGAGGACTGAAGTGATCAAATCTGGAGGTGATGAAGAAAGTTATGAGTTTCAGTGCTGAGGTTCGAGGTAGGGCAGATGGTTGGAGCGTGCGGTCTTTGTGATGTCACATTCAGCATCCTTAGGGATGGTTTTCCAGACCAATATGTCGAGGAACCAACTAGGGGGGAGGCCACCTTAGACTGGGTGTTGTGTAATGAGAGAGGATTAATTAGCAATCTCGTTGTGCGAGGCCCCTTGGGGAAGAGTGACCATAATATGGTGGAATTCTACATTAGGATGGAGAATGAAACAGTTAATTCAGGGACCATGGTCCAGAACTTAAAGAAGGGTAACTTTGAAGGTATGAGGCGTGAATTGGCTAGGATAGATTGGCGAATAATACTTAAGGGGTTGACTGTGGATGGGCAATGGCAGACATTTAGAGACCGCATGGATGAACTACAACAATTGTACATCCCTGTCTGGCGTAAAAATAAAAAAGGGAAGGTGGCTCAACCATGGCTATCAAGGGAAATCAGGGATAGTATTAAAGCCAAGGAAGTGGCATACAAATTGGCCAGAAATAGCAGTGAACCCAGGGACTGAGAGAAATTTAGAACTCAGCAGAGGAGGACAACGGGTTTGATTAGGGCAGGGAAAATAGAGTACGAAAGGAAGCTTGCAGGGAACATTAAGACAGACTGCAAAAGTTTCTATCGATATGTAAAGAGAAAAAGGTTAGTAAAGACAAACGTAGGTCCCCTGCAGTCAGAATCAGGGGAAGTCATAACGGGGAACAAAGAAATGGCAGACCAATTGAACAAGTACTTTGGTTCGGTATTCAATAAGGAGGACACAAACAACCTTCCGGATATAAAAGGGGTCAGAGGGTCTAGTAAGAAGGAGGAACTGAGGGAAATCCTTATTAGTCAGGAAATTGTGTTGGGAAATTGATGGGCTTGAAGGCCAATAAATCCCCAGGGCCTGATGGACTGCATCCCAGAGTACTTAAGGAGGTGGCCTTGGAAATAGCGGATGCATTGACAGTCATTTTCTAACATTCCATAGACTCTGGATCAGTTCCTATGGAGTGGAGGGTAGCCAATGTAACCCCACTTTTTAAAAAAGAAGGGAGAGAGAAAACATGGAATTATAGACCGGTCAGCCTGACAACAGTAGTGGGTAAAATGATGGAATCAATTATTAAGGATGATATAGCAGCGCATTTGGAAAGAGGTGACATGATAGGTCCAAGTCAGCATGGATTTGTGAAAGGGAAATCATGCTTGACAAATCTGGAATTTTTTGAGGGTGTTTCCAGTAGAGTGGACAAGGGAGAACCAGTTGATGTGGTGTATTTGGACTTTCAGAAGGCTTTTGACAAGGTCCCACACAAGAGATTAATGTGCAAAGTTAAAGCACATGGGATTGGGGGTAGTATGCTGACGTGAATTGAGAACTGGTTGTCAGACAGGAAGCAAAAAGTAGGAGTAAATGGTACTTTTCAGAATGGCAGGCAGTGACTAGTGGGGTACCGCAAGGTTCTGTGCTGGGGCCCGAGCTGTTTACTTTGTACATTAATGATTTGGACGAGGGGATTAAATGTAGTATTTCCAAATTTGTGGATGACACTAAGTTGTGTGGCAGTGTGAGCTGCGAGGAGGATGCTATGAGGCTGCAGAGTGACTTGGATAGGTTAGGTGAGTGGGCAAATGCATGGCAGATGAAGTATAATGTGGATAAATGTGAGGTTATCCACTTTGGTGGTAAAAACAGAGAGACAGACTATTATCTGAATGATGACAGATTAGGAAAAGGGGAGCTGCAACGAGACCTGGGTGTCATGGTACATCAGTCATTGAAGGTTGGCATGCAGGTACAGCAGGCGGTTAAGAAAGCAAATGGCATGTTGGCCTTCATAGCGAGGGGATTTGAGTACAGGGGCAGGAAGGTGTTACTACAGTTGTACAGGGCCTTGGTGAGGCCACATCTGGAGTACTGTGTACAGTTTTGGTATCCTAACTTGAGGAAGGACATTCTTGCTATTGAGGGAGTGCAGCGAAGGTTCACCAGAATGATTCCCGGGATGGCGGGACTGACAATATCAAGAAAGACTGGATCAACTGGGCTTGCATTCGCTGGAGTTCAGAAGAATGAGAGGGGATCTCATAGAAACGTTTAAAATTCTGACGGGTTTAGACAGGTTAGATGCAGGAATAATGTTCCCAATGTTGGGGAAGTCCAGAACCAGGGGTCACAGTCTAAGGATAAGGGGTAAGCCATTTAGATCCGAGATGAGGAGAAATTTCTTCACCCAGAGAGTGGTGAACCTGTGGAATTCTCTATCACAGAAAGTTGTTGAGGCCCAATCACTAAATATATTCAAAAAGGAGTTAGATGTAGTCCTTACTACTAGGGGGATCAAGGGGTATGGCGAGAAAGCAGGAATGAGGTACTGAAGTTGCATGTTCAGCCATGAACTCATTGAATGGCGGTACAGGCTCAAAGGGCCGAATGGCCTACTCCTGCACCTATTTTCTATGTTTCTACGTTTCTAAACTGTTTGATTAAATTACTGCTCTGCCCTGACTCCAGGGGATCCATCATTCTGTTTTGATTTTTGGGTCCTTGTATTTCAATCGGCAAACTTTGCTGGATCCGCTCGAGGCCCCCAATGCCGCTCCTGATTTTGTATACATCCTGCTGTTTCCAGACCGTAACAAGCGGCTGTAAAAACTTCAACGAGAATGCAATTACATGTCAGCTACTCTCAGGGCACTGTCATCGCTGGCAAAGGATCCAGAGAGTGGAATAAAAGATCCACAGTGAACCTTCGTGTGGCACCATCTTACTTGTGCTCTGTATGTCTAAATAACCAGATAGATACTGGCCGGGATTTTCAGTTCCCCACTCCCTAAACCTTTCACTTTAATCAGTGAAGAAGTATGGTTTGTGTGGGGAGGGAGCGGTGGTACAGAAGCAGATAATATCCCGGCTGTGCCTGAGACATTTTTTAAACTTAAAATAATCAGCTTTATATTTTCCCAACTCCTTTTCCTCACTAAAAATTAGCAGCAGTGTCACTTTTGTCAGAAACTTCTTAGTCCTCCTTCACCTCCTCTTTCTTCCAAATCCACATTCTTTTAAAGCCCAACTTGACATCACCAAATCACTATTTCTTGATTCACCTTGTCTTCTCTTGGTGTCTTCAGCTTTGGTGGCATCCTGCGCTCATAGCCCTAGACCTTCAATTAAAAAGACGTTGGTTACGTACCACTCAAGATTCATGCAACACTCCAGTGCAGTGCTCAAAGAGTGCTGCACTGTCAGAGGTGCCCCCTTTTGGATGAGACACGTGCCCTCTTGGGTGGACGTAAAAGATCTCACGGCACTTTTCAAAGAAGAGCAGGTGAGTTCTCCTCGGTGTGCTGACCAATATTTATCTCTCAACCAACATCACTAAAACAAATGATCTGGTCATTATCTCATTGATGTGTGTGTGACCTTACTGTGTGTGAATTGGATGCCGTGTTTCCTACATTACAACAGTGACTACACTTCAAAAGTATTGGCTGTAAAACGATTTGGGACGTCTTGAGGCCATGAAAGACTCTATATAAATGCCAGATCTTTCTTTTTTTGTGTCAAGGTTAATAGCATAATTTGAACTGCTAGTCAAGATTACTACTTTATCATTGCCCCAGGCTCTCATCATTCTATGGTTGATTGGTATAGAAGCCATCAGTGCAAACATTAGTTTTTAAAAAAAGTATATCCGACAAAGATAACACTGTCACTAACTTGCAATAACTATCAATAGAGGTGAGGTTAAGTAGTTTGGAAAACAGAAAAATAATATTTTTAAAAAGCCTCGGACAAATCCTCACTCAATTCATAAGACCTCCTTTGATTCAGGCGCAAATAACCCTCTTCCCACATGTTAATTAACGCTGACGTTTGATGAATTGCATCCTTTGTTTGATTAAAAAGGATAGAAATTCAATCTGAGGTGAATTCTGCACTGAGCAGGCATTTAATACTTCGCATTTTCAAAATGACTCGTGCTTACATACCCTTGAGCCGTTGAAACCATAGGATCCATACTTGCCAGCCTCCTTTTCCTTAATTACTTGGACTCTGTGTTGTTGTTAAACATCCTAGAAATGGTACCACTGGGAGAAAAGCTGTTGTCTCATTTCAGCCAGCAGCTTCTGTTGCACCAGTCAATTGCAAGTGCCAACATTTTACAACAAAGTATGTTAATCTCCAGTTTATGATAGTCATGAAATTGGGATCGGAGCATACTATGACAGGTGGACTTGAAGCACATACACACACATGCTATATCAGTGCAAATTACCTGTATCGCAAGGGCAATCTTACAGCAGTCATCCTGGGGTAGCAAATTGGCTGAGCATTGAACCTTTTATATGACTATTTTGAAGGGCTCTTGCTAACACAACAACAACTTGTATTTATATAGTGCCTTTAACGTAGTAAACCATCCCCCAAGGCGCTTCATAGGATTGTCATAAGACAATAATTTGACACTGAGCCATAGAAGAAGAAATTACGGCAGATGACCAAATGCTTGGCCAAAGAGGTAAGTTTTAAGGAGCGTCTTAAAGGAGGAAAGAGAGGTAGAGAGGCGGAGAGGTTTAGGGAGGGAGTTCCAGAGCTTGGGGCCTAGGCAGCTGTCGGCACAGTGTTTCTGGCATAGACTGAACCAAGGAATTGAGTTGACATTCAGTAGGGCTGCAGCCCTTAATCTTTACTCTTTACTCTTCTAGGATTCAATTTGCAGTTGTAGGTGACTACCCAAAGATGACCTACATTCTAATATCCCACTGTGACTTTATGGAGGGATGTTGAGCTTTGAACATGCTGGTTACAGAAATGAAGAAATGACCAAAAAAAAAAGCCATTCAATGAATTCCCCATTTCCATTCTGGCAGTGCTTTTGATGGTGAGTTAACCAAAGTCAGGATGTTCACTCTGTGAAGCAGGCAGGTGGTCTTGTCTCTTGTGGCATAACCATTGGCTTGGGACAGACTTGATGGACCAGCTGGTCTTGTCCTGACCATAGATTTTGTATGTTTGTATGTAACCTATCACACTGTGCCAAACCAGAGAGAAAAAGATAATGTAGTGAGGCTGTGCTCATGGACTGGAACGTTATGTTGGACTGTGAGGTCCAGAATTGGACCCATGTTAAGTAACCTATCCACAACCTGCACTCCCAATTGTAATCCTTTGTATTATAGGTTTTGCTTTTTGAAAAATGTTATCAACACTTTTTAATTTTAAAAAGTTGCAGCAAATAATTCGACTAGTGACACAGTTACCTTACTGCATCATCCATCACCGTTACGCACCACTTATGATACAAACGATGTGAGGTGGCTTAAAGGACCCCTTATCACAGCATCCCTTTAAACTTGCTCTGTGTCTGACTCTTGGCTGCATGCACAGTAACAATACACGACATGCGTGGTTACTTCCAGGGAATTATGCTGATACGGCACCAGTATACCTGCCACAACATGATTTATTTTTTTCCTGCTCAGGCCTTTATCATCATCCCAAAACCTGCATCACCTTCATACACGGCTTGTTACCCCGACAACACCGATAAATTTACCACAACAAAGGAGGCGAATGGATGCACAAGATATTCAACTCGTATTACAAAATAATATTCAAGTGAGGCCAGTGAAAGGCGGTCTCTGCCATTTGGAGTTCAGATGATGCAACTTTGTGCTTGTGATTTGTGATGTTGTCTATAAAATGATGGCCCCGTCCTTGGTGACTATTAACATTCCTTGCTTCACGTTGCTGTCAGCCAGTGTAATTCTTTGCATGGATTTATTTTACAGGATTCCTGTGCCTTGCATTTAGATTTGCCGCTCACGTTCTGACAGTCCCCAAAGTGATTTGGTTTCTGGCAAATCTCTCGCTCCTCTGAGCTGGAGTGGTTCAAAAGCATACTGAGCGCCGTCCTTTCAGAGAGCGGCTTTGCTTTAATTACATTGGCTAATGACACTCAGGGCGCATTGCTGACAACATGGGCTCTCGCTGCTACCTGCCATGCGGCGCTGGTCAGGATCTTGTGTTATTTTTCTTGTTCCTCCCCGTCCCCCAAACCCCCTGTTACCGTTCAGTAAAGTAAATGGTTGGGCAGGCTGCAGCCAGGCCTCTGGCAACCCAGCTGTCTGGGAGCTGCACGGAAGGAGCCTGAGGAGAATTGGCTTCTGTTTTTCCAGCTCTTGGAAAAAATCATCATTTAAAAGGACTGTTGAGTCCTGAGAATGGTGTATTCTTGGGAGTTTTTCTAAAATAACTTTCTTAACTTGGGAAAAAATATGCAATGTCTTTGCACGTATGCTTAGAATTTATGTATCTTAAAGGCCTGGAGACGGTGAAGGTTGAACAGCTTCCCACTGGTTCTGTAGTTTAGTTCCACTCCAGCTTGTTGACTGTGAGGTGGAGCATGGCAGCGAGGAAGATTGAGAAGAGGGTTGGGGCGATGATGTCGCCCTGTTTGACCCCGGTCTAGACGTGGATTGGGTCTATAATGGATCCGGTGGTAAGGATCACAGCCTGCATGGTCATGAACTGATGGCTCAGAAATTCGACTCAGGCATCGACGCAAAACGGCTGGTATTGGATGGGCCGCCGTTATTGCAATCAACGGGACTAACCATCAGGCACTGCATAAAGCAGGCGCCCATCCGATACCGCCCGTTCTGCACAAGCCCCCCGAGACAAAATTCTAGGCCCAGATTCTTAACATGTAAGTACACTGCCAGATGTGTTTAAAGAAATTACACTGATTCGCCTGATAGCTTAGTTGGTTTGTGCACTGCCCAGTGTGCGACTGAGACCTGTCGGGCTGGAAGGGGGCCATTTTAAGCCAAGCCATCTGGTTAGAAGCTGACTGCAACGCTTCTTATACACTCCACACGATTTTACTTCCCATAATGAAGAGTAAAATTGAGTGGGGTGTAAAAAACTGCGTTTCACCCCATCCCATGTGGTTCCCGCTGGGCAGGTTAAGTTAAAACTTTCGCCCGAAAATGCTACATTCAGTTCCAGGTCTGTATTCGATCAGCTAATCGCAGCCACAGTGACAGTGGGTGGGGGTGGTGGCTAAAGTTGCCCTCAGTACCCCTCCCGTAGGCAGCAAAAAAAGAATCCACCAAGGTTCCCTATTCTGATCATTATCCAGTTCCTGCTACGGGAAAGTACACATTTGCGCATGTTAAGTTGGATCAGGATCAGATTTAGCTATAATTCCTTCTGAATGGATAGCCATCACTTCCAACTTACTGCTGGTCATTACATGGACATAGCAGAGAGGTCCTGGTACCAATGCAATTGTGCCCTGGACAACGTGGACCATTTCCCAGATCTCAGGAGCCTCTTATCAACAAAGGCAGACATTGATGCGGAGATTCAACATCGTCTTCAGTGCGCCGGTGCAGCCTTCGGCCATCTGAGGAAAAGAGCGTTTGAAGACCAGGCCCTCGAATCTACCACCAAGATCATGGTCTATAGGGCTGTAGTAATACCCGCCCTCCTATATGGATCTGAGGCATGGACGATGTATAGAAGGCACCTCAAGTCGCTGGAGATATATCACCAACGATGTCTCCGCAAGATCCTGCAAATCCCCGGGGAGGACAAGCGCACCAACATCAGTGTCCTCGACCAGGCTAACATCCCCAGTATTGAAGCACTGACCACACTCGATCAGCTTCGCTGTGCAGGTCACATAGTTCGCATGCCAGATACAAGACTCCCTAAGCAAATGCTTTATGTGGAGCTCCTTCATGGTAAACGAGCCAAAGGAGGACAGTGGAAACGTTATAAGGACACCCTCAAAGCCTCCCTGGTAAAGTGCGACATCACCACTGACACCTGGGAGACCCTGGCCGAAGACCGCCCGAGGTGGATAAAGTAAATCCGGGAGGGCGTCGAGCTCTTCGAGTCTCAACGCAAAGAGCATGAAGAGGCCAAGCGCAGGCAGCGGAAGAAGCATGGGGCAAACCAGCCCCAACGACCCCTTCCCTCGACGAATGTCTGTCCCACCTGTAACAGGATCTGTGGCTCTCGTATTGGACTGTTCAGCCATCAAAGAACTCGATTCCGAGGGATTGCCTATGATGGCCCCAGCATAAATCAGTGCTTTCAGTGGAGAAAGAAAGACATTTTTCCCTCCTCAAAAAATTAAACTGCATTTTAAGATCTCATATTAATATGCAATTATTTTACAATTACTCATTTATTAACCTCAATTACTTTGATAGTTATACCCAATGCTGCCGTCATTTTTAGTAACTGTGCATTCTTCTTGACACTGCTTGTCAAGGGAAAATAAGTGTGAAAGAGATCTCCAAAGAATGTGTCCATTTTACAACGGCTGTTAAATGAACAATGACCTCATCTTCCGTCCGTTTGTACACTGAAAGCTGTGTGATTAAAGCCATCGCAGTTCTTATGCAATTATATTACACACGAATGCACTGGAGATTCTGACTAACCAGTGTTGATTATTTCTCAATTTACCCTATTTTACCATTGCGTTTGCCTGCCATCTTTCTGTTGTTGGAAAATGTAATTGAATTCCTCCCTTCATTCCCCCATGCCCCAACCAACAACTAACTAATGGTGATATAAATTGGACACTGTAGCAACAATCTACAGTCCATGAGTGTCTTTACACTGAGCTTTACCACCTTCTTATTAGGTGCCCGTTTAAAAGGGATATTTTAATCTCTATATATTATCTTCCATGGATAAATTCTTCATACAGATTCTTTTTGATGTTTGGTGTTGTGCCTAGTCACAATCATCCTTCTAATACTTGAAACAATTTCTTCCTTTATTCTACTTGGGCCGTGAAGATGTTTGAATTATTATTCCCGGTACCACTTTGAAAAAAAAGAAGGCTGGTGATCAAGGCTAGGCTTCTTTTATATGAGGATTCATTAAGATAAGTAATGTGCTTAAACTTATATCTTGCATGTGCCTCTTTTTTTAATCTCCTCTGACTTGCCATTTACAATCTGGGATTGTTTTATCATGTGTGATTCTCTCTAAAGAGACCCGATACTAATTCATCAGCTTCCATTTTGAGCAGCTGAGATTTCGAAACTTGGTTCTGTCACACATTAACAGAATGAAGAGAAGAATCCACACGGATGCCACACAACGGACAGGCAACAGCCATGTTTCTCACTGGCACTTGCTTTGCCATTTGCTGTTCAGAAACCTTTTGCTGAAATTCTGCCTGGGGAGTAATGAGTAAAAATGTTTATTCCTAGTCTGAGGAAGCAGCTGTTTAAGGGACCATTCCAATTCTTTCATCGACTTCTAAGGATTGGCTTGGATTAAAAGCATGAGTAAAGATCAATGCTCGGACAATTGGTGCAAAATGGGAGGTACAACTGGCAAGTGGAAAGCTGTCACATTGACAAAGTGGAGCAGTTCTCGATCTTGGCAGGTTGCTAACAGTCGATGGGGAAAAGAACCAGGAAGTAAAGACTTGAATGGAAGAAAAGGCCACTGCACAATTCAAAGTCGGAGTACCAGGGGCAGGTAAGAGCATCAGCTTGAAGCCTGAATGAAGGTTGTGTAACAACAGTGGACTGGCACTCGGGGTCCACAGCACGTAGACTTGGAATGTGACCAAGCTACAGGAGGAGACTGCATGCTTTCAATAGCAGCTGTTTGAAAAGGGTTGACTGGGCACGACATATGACAAACTGGGAAGTCAGTAGCACCAAACAACATCTGGTCAGTTCTTTGATCTACAACAGGAAGATGCGGATGGTTTGTCCATTTGATAAGAAGTAGCAGAGCTTGATTAGTATGCATTATTACAGAATGATGCAAAAGTAAGCACATGGGTGGAATGCAAAAGCTTAGATAAGGTTTGGAAAATAAAAGCATGCAGATGGCGGTAATTCAACATAAATTTATCACGACGGAAGAAGATAGAAGAGGGAAGGTGATAGATTTACTGAACCGAGAAAGGTTTGGAGTTGGGCAGTGACTCTCCAACTCTCCAAATGTGTTTTTAACACTTGGTTGTTGAAATAACATTGAAAATAAAGGCCACATAAAAGAACAGATTTGACGTCACAAAGCAGCTTCAATAGATTCTCTCAAAATCTAAACAGTGCAAAAATACACTTAATGTTTATTCCAGTTCCAGCACAAGTGTTAGATCTATATTGTAATCATCCCCATGACAACGGTACACTCAAAAGGTCATCATACGTTACTTGTGACTCATATGGCCAGCCTCAATTGGGGAGGATATATACAGACATTGTGGATAGCCACTTTTTAATGATGATTAAATAAGTAACTATGCGATTAGTATGTATTAATATAGAATGATAGCTCACAGAGAATGATAGGGAGATTCACAAGGCAGTAATACCATCAGGGGTATGGATGATGTCAGTGGAGCAGCTTGATGGACCCGTGATCCTTATGGGTGTAGGCGGATCAGTGGAGCAGTTTGTTGGCTCCAGGTTGCTCAGTGGGAGTGGCTGTCTATGCGAGAGCACTCAGTGGGGTGCCTTAACAGCTAAGTGTTTCTTATTGGGAACAGGTGTGATGCTTTTGGCTGTATCTCAGAGAGATCAGTGAATCTGCGTGGCAGATTGAAGGCTGTGTATTTCTTGTCATGAGTGGATATGCCGCTGGTGCCCGCCAGTGAGAGAGATCAGCAGATCGGTGTACTGGCTTGATCATAGAATCATAGAAATTTACAGCACGGAAGAAAGTCATTTCAGCCCATCATGTTCGCGCCGGCCGACCAAGAGCTATCCAGCCTAGTCCCACTTTCCAACTCTTGGTCCGTAGCCCTGTAGGTTACGGCACTTTAAGTGTACATCCAAGTATCTTTTAAATGTTGTGAGGGTTCCTGCCTCTACCATCCTTTCAGGCAGTGAGTTCCAGAACCCCACCACCCTCTGGGTGAAGAAATTTCCTCTCATATCTCATCTAAACCTCACCCCAATTACTTTAAATCTATGCCCCCTGGTTGGTGACCCCACTGCCAAGGAAACAGGTCCTTCCTATCCACTCTATCCAGGCCCCTCATAATTTTATACACCTCAATCAGGTCTCCCATTAGCCTCCTCTGTTCCAAAGAAAACACACCAAACATCTCCAATCTTTCCTCATAGCCAAAATTCTCCAATCCAGGCAACATTCTTGTAAATCTCCTCTGTACCCACTCCAGTGCAATTACATCTTTCCTGTAATGTGGTGACCAAACTGCACACAGTACTCCAGCTGCGGCCTAACCAGTGTTTTATACAATTTATGCATAACCCCCTTGCTCTTGTATTCCATGCCTCGACTTATAAAGGCAAGTATTCCATATGCCTTCTTAACCACCTTATCTACCTGGCCTGATTCCTAATCTGAGGAAGGACGTTCTGGCTATTGAGGGAGTGCAGCGAAGGTTCACCAGACTGATTCCAGGGATGGCTGGAATGACATATGAGAAAAGACTGGATCAACTGGGCCTTTATTCACTGGAGTTTAGAAGGATGAGAGGGGATCTCATAGAAACATATAAGATTCTGACTGGACTAGACAGGCTAGAATGTTCCCGATGTTGGGGAAGTCCAGAACCAGGGGACACAGTCTTCGGATAAGGGGCAGGCCGTTTAGGACTGAGATGAGGAGAAACTTCTTCACTCAGAGAGTTGTTAACCTGTGGAATTCCCTGCCGCAGAGAGTTGTTGATGCCAGTTCATTGGATATATTCAAGAGGGAGTTAGATATGGCCCTTAAGGTTAAGGGGATCAAGGGGTATGGAGAGAGAGCGGGAAAGGGGTACTGAGGGAATGATCAGCCATGATCTTATCAAATGGCGGTGCAGGCTCGAAGGGCCAAATGGCCTACTCCTGCATCTATTTTCTATGTTTCTATGCTTTTGGTAGATTCACAAGGATGATACCAGAATTTGAGAGGTTATACCTATCAGGAAAGATAGAAAAAGCTGAGGCTTGAGGGGTGACTTGATAGAGGCCTTTCAGATTATGAAAGGGTTTGATAGGGTAAATGTAGTGAAGATGTTTATGGGGGGAAACAAAACTAGCAGCCATAAATATAAGCTAGTCACTAATAAATCCAATCGGGAATTCAGGATAACGTCTTTACCTGGAGAGTGGTTAGAATCTGGAACTCACTACCACAGGAATGGTTGACGTGAATAACATAGATAAACACATGAGGGAGAAAGGAAAAGACGGCTATGCTCATAATGTTAGATGAAGAGTTATGAGAGGAGGCTCGTGTGGAGCATAAACACCGGCATAGATCAGTTGGCCTTTTTTTGCAATGTACATTCTATGGTAGGTAAAAGTGGAGGTGGGATGTCTGCAACAATGAAAGGCATTGGATTGAAGTTGGAAGAAAGTTAGAGGTATGGAGGTCAATAAAGATGTATCTGTTGCTGAACCCTTTGAGGCCCAAAGAAAGTTTTTAAGTCTCTCAAGATGGTTCCTCTTAATAGAGAAAATCTAAAGATTAGGTCATGAGTAGGACATAGTTCCCAGGTACCATACAAAGTGTCTTTTAATACCATGTATTATTGAATAATGCATATCATCGAGTATTTATGAGGCAGCAACTGAATTTGAGGCAGTCAAATTATAATAGATCGGTGAAGCTTAGCAAATTTATTTCTGCCATCTCAACCCCAACAATACATTTTAGTCTTATAACCATCATGACATATCTTGCTGTTGTACCATAAGGTATTCATTTTATTTAGGTATTTCAAATACAGTTTTGGGTAAATTCCTTTGCTCACAGTTATCACTAATCACGAGTGATTACTGAAAGGGGTCCTAGAAAATCTGACAATAATGGGGGTCAAAGGTAAGCCTTCCAGTGCTTAGAATCATGCCTGCTGCAAAGGAAGAGGATCGTGGTTGTTGGAGGCCAGTCATCCCAGCCCCAGAACATCACTGCAGGAGCTCTGCATGGACACATCCTCAGCCCAACCATCTTCAGCTGCTTTTTCATTTCCTTACTATAAACCGTCCAAATGGTGTCAGCTGTGGCTCACTGGATAGCACACTTGCCTCTGAGTCAGAAGGTTGGTGAGTTCAAGTCCCACTTGAGCATAAAAATATCTAGGCTGACTCTCCGGTGCTGTCTTTCGGATGAGACATTAAACCGAGGTCCTGTTTGCTCTGTCAAGTGGACGTAAAAGATACCATGGCACTATTTTACGCATTTCGTCGCCCGGATCCGACATGCGCCAGGGATGCCCCATGTCCGGCCAGTTATACGCCGTTTGCGTGGAGCCTTTCCTGCGTCTCTTGCGGACGAGGTTGACGGGACTGGCTCTGCAAGGGCCGGGCGTGGAGGTCGTCCTCTCGGCTTACGCCGATGACGTGCTCCTCGCGGTAGAGGATCCCGCTGACCTGCGGAGGATGCGTGAGTGCCAGGAGATTTACTCGGCCGCGTCCTCCGCCAGGATCAACTGGGAGAAATGTTCCGGACTCCTGGTGGGTCAGTGGCGGGTGGACTCCCTGCCGGAGGAGCTCAGGCCTTTTGCCTGGAGCACGACCCATCTCCTCTATCTGGGAGTCTACCTTAGCCCCGACGAGGGAGCCTGGCCGGCGAACTGGCAGGAGCTGGAGACCAAGGTCGCCGCTCGCCTAGGGCGCTGGACAGGACTGCTCCGAGTGCTGTCCTACAGGGGTCGAGCGCTAGTCATAAACCAGCTGGTGGCCGCAATGTTGTGGTACCGGCTGGTCACTTTGACCCCTCCCCCTGCGTTTGTCGCCAAGATACAGAAGAAGCTGGTGGACTTCTTCTGGAACAACAGGAAGCACTGGGTCTCTGCCGCGGTCTTGAGTCTCCCGCTTGAGGAGGGCGGTCAGTCGTTGGTGTGCGTCAGCGCCCAGCTCGCGACTTTCCGTCTTCAGACCCTGCAGAGATACCTTTACGTCGAGCCCCCTCCTAGGTGGTGTGCTCTGGCGAGGTATTTCTTCCGCCAGCAGCTCGACCTCAATTATGACACGCAGCTCCTGTTTGTGAACTTGGGGGGTGCCAGGACCGCCCTCCGGGAGCTGCCTGTCTTTTACAGGGAACTCATCAGGGTCTGGAACAAAGTCTCCACCAAGCGCAGCTCTCCGCCGGCTGGAGTGGCGGCCGTCCTGCAGGAGCCGCTGCTCGGGAATCCGTACCTCCACGGCCGAGGTTTCATGTGGCGGTCGGAAGAGAGGGCTGTGGCTGGTGAGGTGACCAGGGTCAGGGACCTGCTCGATGGCGGAGGAGCGGGCTGGATGGCGCCAGACACGCTGGCGCGGCGCCTAAACTCTGCCAACATCCGCCACGCGGCCGATGCCATCGAGTCGCTAAAAACAGCTCTGGGCCCTGACTCCGTTAGGTGCATCGAGGAGGCTCAAGCACGTGGGGAGATCCCGTCCGAACTGACCCCTGTCCGGACGGAATTCATCATCGGCGCCAAACCCCGGAACCTCCCTCGGGGGCCGGCGCCTCACAACTTGAGCCGCCTCGGGGAAATCCCCTCCGTGCCTTTCAGTTCCGCGCGGAGGGGTTTCCTGTACGGGCTGCTCCTGCACACCCTCAACTTTGCCATCCTCGCCGGCCGTCCGGACACGCCATGGCGTACCATCTTGCCGTCCGGAGGAGGCGGGGGTCCCCGATGGAGGGCACTCTACGCAGGGGTCCTCCCACTATTCATCGGGGACTTGGCCTGGAGGGTGGTGCACGGAGCAGTGCCGTGCAACAAATTTTTAAGCCGGTTCACGGACTCCCAGGCCGCCTGCAATTTCTGCGGTCTGGAAGAGTCCGTGTTCCATGTTTTTATGGAATGCACAAGGTTGCAGCCCCTGTTTTATTATTTGAAGGGGCTGCTCCTGAAATTCTGGCTGCACTTCAGTCCCACTCTCCTGATCTTTGGGCACCCTGTGCGGAGGGGAGCGGGTAGGTCCGAAGGCCTCCTCGTAGGACTGCTCCTGGGCACGGCCAAGGGTGCCATCAGCCGGTCCAGGCAGCGGGCGGTCGAGGGGGTCGTTCAACCTGACTGCCTGCCTCTCTTCTGCTCTTACATCCGGTCCAGGGTGTCCTTGGAGATGGAGCACGCGGTGTCCACCGGTACGCTCGCGGCCTTCTGCGAGAGGTGGGCACCGGAGGGACTGGAGTGCATCATCACGCCCAGCAACCAAATTTTAATTTGATTTTACGTTTTTTAAGTTTAATTTGTCTTAATTGCCGGTGCTTTTAGTGTCCCCCTTCCCTTTTATAGGGGGCACTGGGGAAAATTGTGATTTTAGTGCCCAAAAAAAAAACAAAAAAAAAACACAAAAAAAAAAGGGGGGGAAAAAAAAAAAAAGGGCCTTGTAAATGTCTGGAGTGTCATCCAGGTCGGGTGGCACCGTTTAATGTTTTTTATGTTTTGCAGGTAAACTCAAAAGAGTTATAAACCGTCCAAATTCTGCATTTGTATTGTGATGGAATCTGATCTCCCTGTGATTGTTTAATTGGCGGAATTTAAACAGCGATACTGAAATAGAGAAGCTGGGCAGGAGAAATTCAACAATTGTACAACTTTGGTCCAATAGATGGAGGAAAATGGGCAACTGGCAGTGATTGGAAAGGTGATGATGATGATGATGGGCACTTAACGGTGATTGAATAGAAAACAACGGACATCTGGGAGTGATTACTATAGCTTAATATCATCCAAGTCTCCGATGGTTCTCAGCTGTAAGAACGAAGCCAGAGTGTTTATTTTTAATTTTTGTTCTGAACTATAGACTACCTTTTGCTGGGAGCAAATTGCCAATATCAAACTATCCTGTGAATTACAGTTGATTCCCAATTCTCGTGGTCTCTTTAAATGAGACTTGAGAATTTAGTGTTAATTTGTAGACCGTTTTGAAGTATGCAACTTGCTTAAGGCCTGCCAAACCAATTGGACTTTTACAGCTGACCGTGAGAAGACATTTACTCATCAATCCGCGGTGCATTCAAATACAAGATTTAGAGGTGAATGTGCTAAACGACAAAGGTGCTAAAGAGATTTACTCGAATGGGAAAGATTGAACGGGCTGGGGGGCTATTTTCTCTAGAAAAGAGAAGTCTGAGGGGGTGACCAGATTGAGATCTTTTAAGATTGTGAAAGGGTTTGATAGGGTAGATGTAGAGACGATGTTCCAACTTGTGGGGGAGACCAGAATTAGGGGCCATAAATATGACAGTCACTAATAAATCCAATCGGGAACTCTGGAGAAACTTCTTTGCCCAGAGAGTGGTTAGAAAGTGGAACTCACTGCCACAGAGAGTAGCTGAGCTAAATAGTATAGATGCATTTAAGGGAAAGCTAGATAAGCACATGAGGGAGAAAGGAATAGAAGAATATGCTGACAGGGTTAGATGTAGAAGGGTGAGTGGAGGCTCATGTGGAGCATAAACACTGGCATCGACCTGTTGGGCCAAATGGCCCATTCCTGTGCTGTAAATACTATAATGCTGTAATAAGAATATAAGAATTAGGAGCAGGAGTAGACCATACAGACCCTCGACACTGTTCTGCCATCCAATAAAATCATGGTTGATCTTCAACCTCAACTCCACTTTCCTGCCCGATCTCCATATCCCTTGATTCCCATGGAGTTCAAAAGTCTATCGTTCTCAGCTTGAGTATACTCAGAGATTCAGCATCTGCAGCCCTTTGTGGTAGAGAATTCCAAATATTCACAACCCTCTGAGTAAAGAAATTCCTCCTCATCCTGGTCTTAAATAGCTAACCCCTTATCCTGAGACTATGCCTCCTAATTCTCAACTCTCCAGCCAGGGGAAACAACCTCTTAACATCTACCCTGTCAATCCCCTTCAGAATCTTGTATGTTTCAATGAGATCACCTCTCATTCTTCTAAACTGCAGAGATTATAGGCCCATTCTACACAATCTTTCCTCGTGGGACAACCCTCTCATCCCAGGATTCAGTCTAGTGAACCTTCATTGCACTGCCGCGAAGGCAAATATATCTTCCCTCAGATAAGGAGACCAAAACTGTACGCAGTACTCTAGGTGTGGTCTCACCAAGGCACTGTACAATTGTAACAAGACTTCCTTGCTCTTGTACTTCAACCCCCTTGCAATAAAAGTCAACGTGCTATTTGCCTTCCTAATTGCTTGCTGTACCTGTATACTAAGTCTCTATGGGCCCAAGTTTCGGCCTCAGTTGCTCCTGATTTTTTGGAGCAACGGGTGTAGAACGGAGTATCTTAGAAATTCAAATTCTCGGCATTTAGTTTGCTCCAGTTCTAGTCAGTTAGAACAGTTTCACTTTGGAACAGAATTTTTTTTTCAAAAGGGGGCGTGTCCGGCCACTTACGCCTGTTTTCAAAGTTTCGGCAGGGAAAGCTTACTCCAAACTAACTTAGAATGGAGTAAGTGAAGATTTTTGTACGCTCGAAAAAACCTTGTCTACACTTTAGAAAATCAGGCGTAGGTTACAAATCAGGCGTAGGGAATGGGGGGGGGGGCGTGGTTTAAAGGGAAGTTTACAAACATTAAACACTTCAGTTTTACAAATAAAGAGCCATCATCAATAATAAATGATAAAAACATCAATAAATCAACCAATAAATCAATCAAAAAAAAGAAGGGGGAGGGAAGGAGAAGGGGGAGGGGAAGGGGGGGAAAGGAGAAGGGAAGGGGAAGGAGAAGGGGGGGAAAGGAGAAGGGGGTAGAAGGAGAAGGGGGAGGGGAAGCAGAAGAGGGAGGGAGGCTGAACTGTAGCGCGCATGTGCAGAGGTCCCGGCATTGTTTTCAGCGCAGGGACCTAGCTCCGCCCCCTACAGCTCGTGCTGCGCCGCGCCTGGCTCCAGAGGACCAGCAGGGAGCCGGAGAATCTGTAAGTTTTTTTTAGGCGTACTTTCTGGCGTGAAAAACGGGCATCCAGGTCGGGGCTGCGCCGTTCTAGGCGCGGCCCAAAACTTGGGCCCTATGTTTCCTGTACGAGGACACCTAAACCTCTCTGAACACCAACATTTAATAATTTCTCACCATTTAAAAAATATTCTGTTTTTCTATTTTTCCTACCAAAGTGAATAACCTCACATTTTCCCACAATACACTCCATTTGCCTCCATATTGCCCACTCATTTAACCTTTCTATATCCCTTTGCAGACTTTTCGTGCCTTCTTCACAGCGTACTGTCCCACCTAGCTTTGTATCATCAGAAAACTTGGATACATTGCACTCGGTCCCTTCATCTAAGTCATGAATATAGATTGTAAATGGCTGAGGCCCAAGCACTGATCTTTGCGGCATTCCACTTATTACAGCCTGCCAACTGGGAAATGACCCGTTTATCTCTACTCTCTGTTTTCTGTCCGTTAACCAATCCTCTATCCATGCTAATATATTACCCCTAGCCCTTATCTTGTTTAGCAACTTTTTATGTGGCATCTTATCAAATGCCTTTTGGAAATCCAAATATACTACATCCACTGGTTTCTTGCTAAGTTAACTCTAATTCTATTTTCTGCCTTTTTATCAATTTTTGGTGGTTTCTAAAGTTCTCCCAGTACTCAGGCTTCCTACTATTCTTCACAACAATATAAGCCTCTTCCTTCAATCTAATACCATCCATAACTTCTTTAGTTAGCCACTGATGGATCATGTTTCCCATGGAGTTTTTATTTCTCAATGGAATGTATATTCATTGAGAATTTAGGAATTTTGCCCATCATCTTAGCCCCAGACCAAGTAAGAATAAGAGAGGAGAAAACAACATGAGTGAGAAAGGTGGGTCTGATCCCACAAACATGTCTATTGAAGAAACTCTGAATTGATTCAGTTGGATGATAAGTAACTGAAAACTAACAGGAAAACCAGGAATAAATTAAGTTCTGGAGCAGAAGGGAATGCAAGGTGCAAGGAATATTTAGTATCAATATAAAAATGCAAATAACAAATGGACGAAATACTTGCAGAAGGCAAAAAGTTTCCTTATTCTCGGATCTATGCCTTTATTTAAAAAAATCTTTTGTTTCACTGAATTTTTTCGATAGAATGGTGCAGTTGGGATGTAATGCCGGCATTGCAGCAGGGATTGTGGACACTGGCGCACAACTGATTTAGCCGTCCATCACCACATCTGGCTGGACTACATCAAACATTATAGGGCTTGCTCTCCTCTGTCAAAACTGCTCATTACTCTAGGATAATCTTAGAGAGCAAACATAAACCCCTGGCTGCTTCTTCTATTCTCAACTGCTGACCATCTCCTTAAATCCCTCTCCCTGGCCCCACTCGCCGCCACCAAGTATGAGGAGCTCATGGACATCTTTTTCATTTAAGATTGAGACCATCCAATCAGTTGGCTCTGCCACAACCATACACCACCCGCCCTCCCTCCCCACTATTCACCTTGCCTGCCATAGCCCCGAACCCATGCCTTTCTCTTTTAGTTTTTCTCCAATCTCCGTTCATTTGTCCTACCTCCTGCTCCCTGAACCCCATTCCACTAAACTGCTGAATACTCACCTTCCCATCCTGTTCCCTATGCAAGTTGACATTATAAATGGTTCCCGCTCCTCGTATATCATCCACCTCCTTTTCAAAACATTTTTCTCTGAAGCATGTTGAGATTTTTCACTACATTAAAGGTGCAATATAAATGCATGTTGTTGTGGTTGTGTCTATAAAAATTAATTATATGGGCTAGAAGTTGCGTGACACCTCGTTTGCGGCGATAACTTTTGCTGGAACACAAAAGTATCACCAGGCACTACGCAAGTGAAGCCGGCGTGAACTTCCGGTTTGGCTGCTCCAGGAAGGAGGTGGTGCGCTAAATCAAGCGCTACCACTTCCCTTGGAGCCTAAAGCTGACAAGAGGGGCAGTAGCGGTGCAGCGCTGCACAATGTCGAGGGCAGCGCTGCCGGGATCAGAGACTCCTTCCCTCCCTTAAAGTGACGGGCCATCGTTGCAGGTTCTGCATGGAAACGATGTCGGTCCTTGCCAACAGTAGCCGCGATCCGTGACGATCAGCCCCGATCACTCTAGCAGAATGCAGGGCTGATCAATTGCGGCACAGCAAAATGGAAAATTAATCACCTAAGGGCTGCAATCAAGTTACCCGAGCGGCATTACATTTAACAACCGCTCCCCAGGCGGCCAGCCTCCCTCACAACGCCTCCTGCAGCTGTCGCTGTTGACACCCGGTGACGCTGCAGGGGGCAGAACCGAAGTTCGCATCCAGGGCACTACCGGGGCGCTGTGCAGCCGGATGACATCATGATCTCCAGTATACAGGGGATCGTGGCGTTAGGGGGTTACCACTGCCACAAACCTCCACGGCAATCTCGCGGGTATGGGTACTCTCGCCGCGCCCGGTCGCAGAGCTGGTAGTGCCTCGTTATCACCCCACGGAGGCGCTAACGGGAGGCAAAAAGGAGGCCAATTTCTCCCCCCAAGAGTTACCCCCCAATATTACCAAGATAGACTGAGGAGAAACAAATTGCTCCGCAATAGTTCTGAGTAGAGTTGATGTCCGATCTGATGCAATTCAGGCTTTCTTAGCAAAGTGGTCGAAATGACTATCTGGTGTATGTGGAGTTTTTAAAGCAGATTAATCCCCCCAATAATAATTGAATTGATTGCAACTAAAATGAATGCCATTTAATCTAATGAAATGCAATTTAAAGGAAGAGACAGAAATAGAAAGTGAAAAGGTTAATAAAAAAGGAACAAGTGAAAGAATCAGGAAATAGGGAGCAAATCCAGAAGACACTAATCTAGGAAATGAGTACATCTCTTGTGAGTCCAGTACGAGAAGCAGCAACTAAAATCAAGAGCAGTAGTTGTCTCGCTATTTTGCTCTTGTATCAGAAAAATCAATTTTGACCCCCTAAGGTAAATCTACTGAGCTTGTGTTTTAGCCTGAATATCCCTTTACTGTTTGAGATTGAAGCAAAAACAGCTGATTCGAATGTAAGCTTGCACTCGGTCCATGATGTGACTGACGGTCTAAAATCTGAATTGAAATTAGATGCAAAACGCAGTGCGTAATTCATTTCCCAGGACTCCGCTACTGAAAATAAATTCAACGTATAAAATAAAGCTCACATTTTCTTGTCTGACACCACAACCAAGATTAATTAGCCTTTCATCTATGTTGTACTATCTTTACTGTGTCCACTGCATCAGAGTAAGAAAAGCTGAATAACATTCAGGCATATATATTTTCTTCAGTCCCCGCCACATAATCTGTTCCCTAGCCACCGACTCCAGCCCACTCCCTGACTACTGACTGAGGCTGAACCAGACTGTTCTCAACTTTACTATTATATGTGACCCCGACATGAGCTTCTGACCACATAGCCGCGCCATCACTAAGACCGCCTATTTCCATCTCCGGAATATTGCTTGACTCCGCCCCCTGCCTCAGCTCATCTGCTGGTGAAACCCCCATTCATGCCTTTGTTACCTCTAGACTTGACTATTCCAACGCACTCTTGGCCAGCTTTCCACGTTCAGCCGTCCATAAACTAGAGATGATCCAAAACTCGGCTGCTCATGTCCTAACTCACACTAAGCCCCGCTACCCATCACCCCTGTGCACGCTGACCGATATTGGCTCCCGGTCAAGTAATGCCTTGATTTCAAAATTCTCATCCTTGTTTTCAAATCCCTCTACATCCTCATCCCTCTCTATCTCGTTAAACTTCTGCAGCCCCACAACCCTCTAAGATACCTGCGCTCCTCTAATTCTGGCCTCTTGAACATCCCCAAATTTAATTGCTCCACCATTGGTGGCAGTGTTTTCAGCTGCCAAGACAATAAGCTCTGGAATTCCCTCCCTAAATCTCTCTGCTTCTCTACCTCACCTTCCTCATTTAGGAGGGTCTTTAAAATATACAGGGGGATGGGAACCTATGCAGGAGACAGAGGGAAATAAAATGGAGGCAGAAGCAAAAGATAGAAAGGAGAATAGTAAAAGTGGAGGGCAGAGAAACCCAAGGCAAAAAACAAAAAGTGCCACATTACAGCCAAATTCTAAACTGGCAAAGTGTGTTAAAAATACAAGCCTGAAGGCTCTGTGCCTCAATGCAAGGAGTATTCGGAATAAGGTGGACGAATTAACTGCGCAGACAGCAGTGAACGGATATGATGTAATTGGCATCACGGAGACATGGCTCCAGGGTGACCAAGGCTGGGAACTCAACATCCATGGGTATTCAACATTTAGGAAGGATAGGCAGAGAGGAAAAGGAGGTGGAGTGGCGTTGCTGGTTAAAGAGGAAATTAATGCAATAGTAAGAAGGGACATTAACCTGGATACTGTGGAATCGGTATGGGTGGAGCTGCGGAATACCAAAAGGCAGAAAACGCTAGTGGGAGTTGTGTACAGATCACCAAACAGTAGTAGTGAGGTTGGGGAAAGCATCAAACAAGAAATAATGGTTGTGTGCAATAAAGGTACAGCAGTTATCATGGGCGACTTTAATCTACATATTGATTGGGCTAACCAAACTGGTAGCAATGCGGTGGAGGAGGATTTCCTGGAGTGTATTAAGGATGGTTTTCTCGACCAATATGTCAAGGAACCAACTAGAGAGCTGTCCATCCTAGACTGGGTGATGTGTAATGAGAAGGGACTAATTAGCAATCTTGTTGTGCGAGGCCCCTTGAGGAAGAGTGACCATAATATGGTAGAATTCTTTATTAAGATGGAGAGTGACACAGTTAATTCAGAAACTCGGGTCCTGAACTTAAGGAAAGGTAACTTCGACGGTATGAGGCGTCAATTGGCTAGAATAGACTGGCAAAGTATACTTAAAGGGTTGATGGTGGATAAGCAATGGCAAACATTTAAAGATCACATGGATGAACTTCAGTAATTGTACATCCCTGTCTGGAGTAAAAATAAAACGGGGAAGGTGGCTCAACCGTGTCTAACAAGGGAAATTAAGGTTAGTGTTAAAACCAAGGAAGAAGCATATAAATTCGCTAGAAAAAGTAACAAACCTGAGGACTGGGAGAAATTTAGAATTCAACAGAGGAGGACTAAGGGTTTAATTAAGAGGGGGAAAATAGAGCACGAGAGGAAGCTTGCACGGAACATAAAAACTGACTGCAAAAGCTTCTATAAATATGTGAAGAGAAAAAGATTAGTGAATACAAATATAGGTTCCCTTGTAGTCAGATTCAGGTGAATTTATAATGGGGAACAAAGAAATGGCAGACTAATTGAACAAATACTTCACGAAGGAAGACGCAAATAACCTTCCGAATGTACTAGGGGACAGTGGATCTAGTGAGAAGGTGGAACTGAAGGATATCCTTATTAGGCGGGAAATTGTGTTAGGAAAATTGATGGGATTGAAGGCCGATAAATCCCCGGGGCCTGATAGTCTGCATCCCAGAGTACTTAAGGAAGTGGCCCTAGAAATAGTGGTGATCATTTTCCAACAGTCTATCGACTCTGGATCAGTTCCTATGGACTGGAGGGTAGCTAATGTAACACCACTTTTTAAAAAAGGAGGGAGAGAGAAAACGGGTTTTGTCTGGTGTTTTGTACAGTTTTAAAAGTTTATTAAACTGAGGAAAAGAGGGGTGAGAGAATATCTGGAATCGGCTAAAGAGAGATTGTGCCTTTCTTCATTTAAAGTTACTTCAGTTTTCAATTAAAACGTTGGTTGAATTTTGAAGCCAACTAATTATCTTTAATTGTGTTTTGTTGACCGAAAGTGTCAATAAGCTTTGCCTACACCTGTAGAGATTCTAATTTTTAACAGCAGAGAGAGCATGTGAGAGATAGGGAAAGGGAGGCGTGCAGTTTCTCTCTTTATTCTTTCTTTTTAAAGAATTGAATCTTGAAAGCAATAAAAGCATTTTTGGGGAAACAGAAAGGAAGGATAGAGACATTGGTTGAGGGCCTTTTGGTACCCACCCTTTGTGGGGGAGCAAGTGGGAATGAAGGGAGAGTTGAATGACATCGGAACAATGAAGGGGTGGATACAATGGTTGAATCAATAGTTCAGAGGGGAAGAGGCAGGGCTAGAGATAAGCGAGAAGGGTGATGATAAATGGAATAGTTAGCAGCAAGGTGAAGAGGTGGGGGAAGTGATGGAATCAGCAAATGATTGAGAGAGGGAATAAGAAGATAGCCACCGAGCACCACATTTTCCCCGCAATCCCCACCCCAAACGCAGCTGTTGGTGGCTCCTTTCCCATACCCCCATCACTCCCTAGCTAAAAGGAAAGAAGAAAAACAGAGAGAGAGAGACAGAGAGACAGAGAGATGGAGAGAAGTGTATGAGGACAGAGAGGGAAACACAAGGAGAGTTAAGGGGAGTGAAAAGAGATAGACAAAAAGAAACAGCAACTCCAATACATCAGAGAGAGGGAAGAGAGTGACCATATTCTGAGATTTACCATGTGCACTGCATTGGGGGATTGACAAGTAAATTAAATAAACCTATTTTGTTTAATCAGAATTGAAGGTGCGCTTGTGCTATGACACATGTCTCTGAACATAATTAGTACATTTATGTCAAAGAAACATTCTTAATTAAGAAAAGAATACATTTAATAATTATTCCATTAGCATTGGTTGAAAAGATTGATGTGTTGTGACATGTGAGCATAACTTATTTTTGGGGGACTTACTAGTGCTTTTTTTAACATGTAGCAGGCTGCCTGCAATGCCCACCACACACCCATTGGCAATAGAACAATCTCTGATGTGCTCTCCCTCCCTGTTCCATGTACAGAGTCTCTCCATATGACTTGGCTGAAATCATTGACTATGTCATAAGAATACAAGAAAAATTCAAGGATGAGATGTGTCTATTTGGACCCGCAACGACACCCTTCAGTGTGGCACGATGTCCCAGTATACCAATGTGTCGCACTTTTCTCGAGCTCCATTTAACTTACTGGAATAGTAAGTTTCCTAACCCTAAGTGATTAGGCCTGACTGAATGCTTGTGGTATTAAGAGAAGGGGTTCTGATCCTATAATATAGCACAAGCATTATCTGCACCATGATTACACAGGAAGCAACTTTAAGATAAATCTGGAGACTGTATATAGGATAATGTAATTAGTAGATTATACCTTAATGATGCATTCAATTTTCTCAACTATATGTGCTATCTAAGCACCATGTACAAGATCAAGATGTAGAATCAGTTTGGGTGGAGATAAGAAATAATAAGGGGAAGAAGTCACTGGTCGGCATAGTCTATAGGCCCCCAAACAGTAGCTACACTGTTGGACAGAATATAAATCAAGAAATAACAGAGGCTTGTAAGAAAGGTACGGCAATAATCATGGGCGATATTAACCTTCATATTGATTGGACAAATCAAATTGGCCAAGGTAGCCTTGAGGAAAATTTCATAGAGTGTATCAGGGATGGTTTCCTTGAACAGTACATTGTACCAACCAGGGAACAGGCTATTTTAGATCTGATCATGTGCAATGAGACAGGATTAATTAATGATCTCAAAGTAAAGGATCCTCTAGGAAAGAGTGATCATGACATGGTTGAATTTCAAATTCCGTTCGAGGGTGAGAAAGTTGGGTCTCAAACCAGTGCCCTGATCTAAAATAAAGGCGATTATAATGATATGAAGGCAGAATTGGCTAAAGTGGACTGGGAAAATAGATTAAAGTGTAAGACGGTTGATGATCAGTGGCAAACATTTAAGGAGATATTTCATAACTCTTAACAAAAATATATTCCAGTGAAGAGGAAAGACTTTAAGAGAAGGGAGAACAATCCGTGGCTAACTAAGGAAGTAAAGGATGGTATCAAATTGAAAAGAATGGCATACAATGTTGCCAAGATTAGTGGGAGGCCAGAGTATTGGGAAACTTTTAAAAACCAGCAAAGGAAGACTAAAAGTTAATAGAGAGAAGATGGATTATGAGAGTAAACTAACAAGAAATATAAAAACATATAGTACAAGTTTCTACGGGTATACAAAAAGGAAGAGGGTAGCTAAAGTGAATGTTGGTCCCTTAGAGGATGAGACTGGGGAATTAATAATGGGGAACAGGGAAATGGCAGAGGCTTTGAACAAATATTTTGTATTAGTCTTCACAGTAGAAGACATTAAAAACATCCCATACTAGATAATCAAGGTGCAATAGGGAGGTGGCAACTTAAAACAATCACTATCACTAAAGAAAAAGTACTCGGTAAAATAATGGAACTAAAGGTGGAAAAGTCCCCTGGGCCAGATGGCCTGTATCCTAAGTCTTGAAAAGAAGTGGCTGCAGAGATAGTGGATGCAATGGTTGTAATCAACCAAAATTCCCTGGAGTCTGGAGAGTGCCTCGTGGATTGGAAAACTTCGAATGTAACGCCCCTATTTAAAAAAGGAAGGAAACAGAAAGCAGGAAACTATAGACCAGTTAGACTAACATTTGTCGTTGGGAAAATGCTGGAATCTGTTATTAAGGAAGCAGTAGCAGGATATTTGGAAAATCGTCAAGCAGAGTCAGCATGGTTTTATGAAAGGGAAATCATGTTTGACAAATTTGCTGGAGTTCTATGAGGATGTAACGAACAGGGTGGATAAGGGGGAACCAGTGGATGTGGTGCATTTGGATTTCCAGAAGGCATTCGATAAGGTGCCACGTAAAAGTTTACTGCACAAGATAAGAACTCATGGGGTTGGGGGTAATATATTAGCATGGATAGAGGTTTGGCTAACCAACAGAAAACAGAGAGTCAGGATGAATGGATCATTTTTCGGTTGGCAAACGGTAACTAGTGGGGTGCCACAGGGATCGGTGCTGGGGCCTCAACTATTTACATTCTATATTAATGACTTGGATGAAGGGACTGAGTGTAATGTAGCCAAGTTTGCTGATGATACAAAGATGGATGGGAAAGCAAGTTTTGAGGAGGACACAAAGAATCTGCAAAAGGATACAGGCAGGCGAAGTGAGTGGGCAAACATTTGACAGATGGCGTATAATGTGGGAAAGTGTGAGATTATCCACTTTGGCAGGAATAATAAAAAAGCTAATTATTATTTAAATGAAGAGAGATTACAAAATGCTGTAGTACAGAGGGACCCGGGGGTCCTTGTGCATGAAACACAAAAAGTTAGTATGCAGGTACCGCATGTAATCAGGAAGGGAAATGGAATGTTGGCCTTTATTGCAAGGGGGCTAGAGTATAAAAGCAGGGAAGTCCTGCTACAACTACACAGGGTATTAGTGAGATGGTTTTGGTTTCCTTATTTAAGGAGGGATATGTTTGCATTAGAGGCAGTTCAGACAAGATTCATTCATCCTGAGATGAAGGGGTTGTCATTTGAAGATAGGTTGAGCAGGTTGGGCCTATACTCACTGGAGTTTAGAAGAATGAGAGGTGATCTTATTGAAACATATAAGATACTGAGGGGGCTGAACAAGGTAGATGCAGAGAGGATGTTGCCACTCGTGAGGTATTCTAGAACTAGGTGGCATAGTTTAATAATAAGGGGTCACCCATTTAGAACTGGGATGAGGAGGAATTTCTTCTCTCAGAGGGTCATAAATTTGTGGAATTCTCTGTCCCAGAGAGCTGTGGACGCTGGGTCATTGAATACATTTAAGATGGAGATAGACAGATTTTTAAACGATTAGGGAGTGAAGGGTTATGGGGAACGGGCAGGGAAGTGGAGCTGAGCCCAAGATCAGATCAGATCAGCCATGATCTTATTAAAAGGCGGAGCAGGCTCGAGGGGCCAAATGGCCTACTCCTGCTCCTATTTCTTATGTTCTTATCCCTAAATAATATTAGAAATAATTTCAGAAACTGCCATTGAGTTGGGAAATTTTTCCAGATCTTGCAAAGACAATTGGGTATGGGTTTTAGAGATTCCCATAGCATAGATTAGCAAGGGCAGAACTAAATCTCACCATACTCAACATTTACAACAGCAAATGCTTGGGATTCTCTTTGAACTGAGATCTCTGAAAGTCTATATTTCTGATACGAGATACCTCGAATCCCTGTAAATTGTGCTTCGTGGGGTGTTGGTGTTGGGCATCCTGGCGAGATGTTGCACATCCTGGAGAGATGTACGTTGGGGGAGTTAAGTGTTAACAGTTGAACTTCTTTGTACCTTGGAGCAACAGGCTTTCCTATATAAACTGGATTACTTTAAAGTACCGTGCGAGGAAGGCATAGCTTGTCTTCTGATGTGAAAAGTGTTTGTGTGGGGAAAACTTGACAGTCATGAAGTCAGCCAGGAGTGATTAAATTATAACTTTAGGGTAATAAACATAGCTGTGGTAATAAACATAGGTAGGAGGTATTCGTTAGCTATATTATGGAAAGATAATGATTGATAAAGCTTGTTCTTCAAAGATGTTACCTAACTGTTATGTCAGGAATTCTTGTTAGGGGAAGTAGCTTTGGAATAAACCACTACATGTGTTTACATGAATAGTCCATCTTCAAAGGATTTGCGAATAGATATGTCATGCCATCTTATCTATGGCATTTAACTTTGATGTAGGCAAAATATGGTTTATAAAGGAGCATGGTTTTCAGCATTTCTTCGGAGAGCTCGACAGATATAATTGAAACTGAAAAGCCACTTTCTGTATACAGTTAGGCTGATCACCTGTACTGTATATCAATAAAGTCTGTTCCGTATACTACACTATGAAGTATAGTGAACAGTGAGGAGGATACTGATAGATTTCAGGAGGACATTGACAGGCTGATGAAATGGGCAGACACGTGGTAGATGAAATTTAATGCAGAAAAATGTGAAGTGCTGCATTTTGGTAGAAAGAATGAGGAGAGGACATATAAACTAAATGGTAGAATCCTAAAGGGGGTGCATGAACAGAGAGACCTGTGGGTATGTGTACATAAATCATTGAAGGTGGCAAGGCAGGTTGAGAAAGTGCTTAAATAGGCTTAGAAGATCCTGAGCTTCATAAATAGATATACAAAAGTGTGAAAATTATGATGAACCTGTATAAAACACTGGTTCGGCCCCAACTGGAGTATTGTTCCCAAATCTGGGCACCGCACTTTAGGAAGAATGCAAAGACCTTAGAGAAGGTGCAAAAAAGATTTATAAGAATGATTCCAGGAATGAGAGACTTCAGTTGCATTGATCGACTGGAGAAACTGGGGTTGTTCTCCTTGGAGCAGCGAAGATTGAGAGGAGATTTGATAGAGGTGGTCAAAATTATGAAGGGTCTGGACAGAGTAGATAGAGAGAAGTTGTTCCTATTGGCAGAAGGCTCGCGAACTAGAGAACACAGATTTAAGGTGATTGGCAAAAGAACCAAAGGTGATGTAAGAAAAACCTTTTTTACTTGGCGAGTGGTTAAGTTCTGGAATGCACTTCCTGAAAGGGTGGTGGAGGCAGACTCAATCTTATCTTTCAAAAGGGAGTTGGATAAGTGTCTGAATGAAAAAGAAAACAGGGTTATGGGGAAAGGGCAGGGGAGTGGGACTAGCTGAGAGTCAGCACGGGCTCAACAGGTAGAATGGCCGCCTTCCGTGCTGTAACCGTTCTATGATAAGTGACTCATGCTTACTCGAAACATGTTAGAATAGAAGGAAGGAGATGATTTTGTGACCATGAAGATTGATGTCAAACCTGGTGAGGAGAATATTTGTTTTTAAAGGAACCCCACCCCCAATGAATTGTGGACATTTGATATCAATGAAATCGTTTTTCAAAGCTCGGAATTGAGTTTCTCCCTGGTTTTAAAATTGTGGCTCTGTTGTTGAACCCAGAGCTTCTGAGAAGTAAATGGCTGCCTTCAGACTCCTACTGCAACCCATCCAAAGATTGATGCTGTTGCCTGCATTTCTCTTGTAGTTGTCGCGCAGTGAAGATCATGTCCGTTGTAGCCCTTAGTGGATAAAATCTGAATTGTGAATCTGGGAGGAGCTCTTCAGCCACAGGGAGAAGACGATTGAGGAGGATTCTTGCGATGACTTTCCCAGTGGCTGACAGCAGGGAGATTCTTCTGTAGTTACTGCAGTCGGACTTGTCCCCTTTTTTGAAGATGGTCACGATTATGGCATCTCCTGCTATGCTCTCCTCCTTCCAGATAAGAGAGATGAGGTCATGCATTTGTGCCAATAGTGCTGCTCTGTCATACTTTCATGCCTCGGCAGGGATTTCATCTGCTCCTGATGCTATGTTGTTCTTGAGCTGACAGATGGCCTGTTCTACTTCATACAGGGCCTTTTTTGACCTCACAAAGGCTTTTGACACTGTCAACTGTGAGGGACTATGTAGCGTCCACCTCTGTTTCGGCTGCCCCCCAAAAGTTTGTCACCATCTTCCGCCTGCTCCACGATGATATGCAAACCATATTCCTGACCAACGGATCCACCACAGACCCAATCCACATCCGGACCAGGGGTCAAGCAGGGCTGTGTCATCGCACCAATGCTCTTCTCGATCTTCCTTGCTGCAATGCTTCATCTCACTCTTAACAAGCTCCCCGCTGGAGTGGAGCTAAACTATATGACAATGGGAACATGTTCAACCGTCACAGCCTCCAAGCTAGATCCAATGTCGTCCCAACCTCTGTCATCGAACTACAGTACGCGGGCGACGCTTACGTCTGCGCACACACAGAGGCTGAACTCCAAGTGATCGTCAACACCTTCACCGAGGCATACGAAAGCATGGGCCTTACACTAAACATCTGTAAGTCAAAGGTCCTCCAGCAACTTGACCCCGCCACACAGCACTACCCCCCGGTCATCAAAATCCACGGCGCGGCATTGGACAACGTGGACCATTTTCCATACCTCGGGAGCCTACTATCAGCAAGGGCAGACATCAATGACGAGGTCCAACACCGCCTCCAGTGTGCCAGTGCAGCCTTCAGTCATCTGAGGAAGAGACCAGGACCTTAAATGTGGCACAAAGCTTATGGTCTACAGAGCTGTATTGATATCCGCCCTCCGATATGGCTTAGATCCGTGGATTATTTACAGCAAACATCTCAAAGCGCTGGAGAAGTATCACAAGCGCGCCTCCGCAAGATCCTGCAAATCCACTGGGAGGATAGATGCACCAATGTCAGTGTTCTCGTTCAGGTCAACATCCCCAGTATCGAAGCACTGACCACACTCGACCAGCTCCATTGGGCAGGCCATATCGTCCACATGCCCGATCGAGACTCCCTAAGCAAGCGCTCTACTCGGAACTCCTAAGGCAAGCAAGCCCATAGCGGGCAGAGGAAATGATTCAAGTACACCCTCAAAGTCTCTATGATAAAGTGTAACATTCCCACCGACATCTGGGAATCCCTGGCCCAAGACCGCCCAAAGTGGAGGAGGAGCATCGGGAGGGCGCAGAGCGCCTCGATTCTCGTCGGCAAGAGCATGCAGAAAACAAGCACAGACAGTGGAAGGAGCGTGCGGCAAACCAGACTCTCCACCCACCCTTTCCTTCAACCACTGTCTGCCCCACCTATGACAGAGACTGTAATTCTCGCATTGGACTGTACAGTCACCTGTGAACTCACTTTTAGAGTGGAAACAAGTCTTCCTCGATTTCGAGGGACTGCCTATGTTGATGACAGCACATCCCCAGAAAGCCTGAGATTTTGTTTGTTGACCAACATGGCTACACTGGAAATATGGAATCTGAATTTGAAAGTCAACTGTTTTACATTAGATCACCATTAACCAAATCAAGATAGAGAAATGGCACTCTGAGCCCGATTCTACATTGTAGCTTTACTGACGTCGGCCTGTAACCCAGTCATGTGACCATATACAAGCGCCAGTTGGTAGATTCTTTTTCTGCTTGCGAAATTTCCCCTCCATCACCCCTCTTCAAAAACACCATCCAAATTCAAATAACATGGTCATTGAATACTATTTTACTTCAAATTAATACAGGTTTAAAAGATTTCTGATTCATTCAGCTGCCCTCCTATTTCTCAATTAATTTCATTGTTCTTCTATTTCTCATTTAATATTGGACCTGTTTCACAATCAATTAGTTTCCCTTCTGAGCTGCTTGATCCGGCTGAACACAAAGGTATGCAACCATGGTGTTCTGCTTAATTCGGTCAGGCAGAGTCAGCATGGATTTATGAAGGGGAAGTCATGTTTGACAAATTTGCTGCAATTCCTTGAGGATGTAACGAACAGGGTGAATAAAGGGGAACCAGTGGATGTGGTGTATTTGGACTTCCAGAAGGCATTTGACAAGGTGCCACATAAAAGGTTACTGCACAAGATAAAAGTTCACGGGGTTGGGGGTAATATATTAGCATGGATAGAGGATTGGCTAATGAACCGAAAACAGAGAGTCGGGATAAATGGTTCATTCTCAGGTTGGCAATCATTAACCAGTGGAGTGCTGCAGGGATCAATGCTGGGACCCCAACTATTTACAATCTATATTAACGACTTGGAAAAAGGGACCGAGTGTAACGTAGCCAAGTTTGCTGACGATTCAAAGATGGGAGGAAAAACAATGTGTGAGGAGGACACAAAAATCTGCAAAAGGACATAGACAGGCTAAGTGAGCGGGCAAAAATTTGGCAGATGGAGTATAATGTTGGAAAGTGTGAGGTCATGCACTTTGGTAGAAAAAAAATCAAAGAGCAAGTTATTATTTAAATGGAGAAAGATTGCAAAGTGCTGCAGTACAGTGGGACCCGGGGGTACTTGTGCATGAAATGCAAAAGGATCGTATGTAGGTACAGCAAGTGATCAGGAAGGCCAATAGAATCTTGGCCTTTATTGCAAAGGGGATGGAGTATAAAAGGAGGGAAGTCTTGCTACAGTTATACAGGGTATTGGTAAGGCCACACCTGGAATACTGCATGCAGTTTTTGTTTCCATATTTACGAAAGTATATACTTGCTTTAGAGACAGTTCAAAGAAGGTTCACTAGGTTGATTCCAGGGATGAGGGGGTTGACTTATGAGGAAAGGTTGAGTAGGTTGGGCCTCTCTCATTAGAATTCAGAAGATTGAGAGGTGATCTTATGGAAACATATAAAATAATGAGGGGGCTTGACAAGGTGGACGCAGAGAGGATGTTTCCACTGATGGGGGAGACTAGAACTAGGGGGCATGATCTTAGAATAAGGGGCCATCCATTTAAAACAGAGATGAGGAGGAATGTATTTTCCCAGAGGGTTGTTAAGCTGTGGAATTTGCTGTCTCAGAGAGCTGTAGAAGCTGGGACATTGAATAAATTTAAGACAGGGATAGACAGTTTCTTAACTGATAAGGGGATAAGGGGGTTATGGGGAACGGGCAGGGAAGTGGAGCTGAGTCCATGATCAGATCAGCCATGATCTTATTAAATGATGGAGCAGGCTCGAGGGGCCGTATTGCCTACTCCTGCTCCTATTTCTTGTGTTCTTATGTTCTTATGTTCTTATTCCTGACTTGAACATACATTCAAATCCTGCACCTAGTCCATCAACAAGGCTGTCTAGTTTCTCCTCCAAAATCGTCATTGCCTCCACTCTTACCTCACCACCATTGCTGCTTAAAGCCATCTTCTATGCCTTTGTTGCCTTCTGACGGAACTTCTTCAAAACTCTCCTCACCAGCTCCCCCTGCAGAAACTCCAAATCATTCAAAACTCCACTTTCTACATTCAGTTCCATTTTGAGTCTTCCTCACATATCAGGTCTGTTTTTAATTTCTTTTAATTTATTAATACACGGGTTGTGGGCATTGCTGGAAAGGTCACCATTTATTGCCCATCCCTAGTTGCCCTTGAGAATGTGGTGGTGAGCCACCTTCTTGAACCGCTGCAGTCCGTGTGGTGAAGGTACTCCCAGAGTTCTGTTCGGTCAGGAGTTCCAGGATTTTGACCCAGTGCCGATGAAGAAACGGTGATATATTTCTAAGTTAGGATGGTGTGTGACTCGGAGGGGAATTTGGAGGTGATGGTGTTACCATGCATCTGCTGCCCTTGTCTTTCTAGGTGGTAGATGCTGTGGGTTTGGGAGGTGCTGCTGAAGAAGCCTTGGCGAATTGGGCTGCAGTGAATCTTATAGATGGTACACAATGCATAATCGATGCGCCGGTGGTGGAGAGAGTGAATGTTTAAGATGATGGATAGGGTATCAATGAAGCGGACTGCCTGGTCCTGGATGCTGTGAAGCTTCTTGAGTGTTGTTGGAGGTGCACTCATCCAGACAGGTGGAGGGCATTCCATCACACTCCTGATTTATGCCTTGTAGGTAGTGGAAAGGCTTTGGGGAGTCAGGAGGTGAGTTACTCGCTGCAGAATACCCAACCTCTGACCCACTCTTGTGGCCACAGTGTTTATATGGCTGGTCCAGTTAAGGCTTGTCCTGTGCTCAACAATTTCCATTCACTCTCCTTTCCCAGTATATTACCTTCTCCATCATCCTTTATAAATCCCTCCATAGCGTCCAATATCTGACATTTGCAACCTTCTCTAACTTAAGCTCAGCTTCAGCCTTCCTCTCTTCTGACTCTGGATCTTTCTTTTATCTCCATCCCCCCACTGCACCATAAGTGGCAGAGCCTTCATCCATCACATTTCCCTCTGCTTTACTACACTTCTCATCTTCAAAAGCCTCCTCAAAACTTAATTCTTCAACCACGCCTTCATTCGCCTATCCTAACGCTTCTCCCATTCTGCCCAGTATCTGATTTCTCTCCTACCTCCCCAAACCGTAATGGGCCTTGGAACACTTTGGTACATTAAATGTGCTATATAAATGCAAATGCCTATTGTTGACAATCAGACGGCTGGAATTAGGATCTGGTCCTACGCACCTATCTGCATCCTCTTGTCGCTGTGCTGCAAGTATTAGCAAAAGACCTATTATTCATCGCAGGTATATAGAAATCAATAGACCTTAAAAACAGCACACTTTTTTATTATTAAGAAACACTGGGTCAGGTCCGATATGTTAACCACTCATTGAGAAAGCTTGGCCCTTACTACCAAGCAAGCTGTACCCTGTCACCATTGTAATAATCTTTCTGCCTTCAGGTAGTGATGAGGGCAAAGCCCTAATATTAAAATTAATCAGTTGCCATTATTATCTTTAAAGCAGGTGATAACTGTTCAACTAAGCACCAGGTCCTGCTCACTGAATATAAGAACATAAGAATTAGGAACAGGAGTAGGCCATCTAGCCCCTCGAGCCTGCTCCACCATTCAACAAGATCATGGCTGATCTGGCCGTGGACTCAGCTCCACTTACCCGCCCGCTCCCCACAATCCTTAATTCCCTTATTGGTTAAAAATCTATCCATCTGTGATTTGAATATTTTTTTTGAGCTAGCCTCAACTGCTTCCTTGGGCAGAGAATTCCACAGATTCACAACCCTCTGGGAGAAGAAATTCCTTCTCAACTCGGTTTTAAATTGGCTCCCCCGTAATTTGAGGCTGTGCCCCCTAGTTCTAGTCTCCCCGACCAGTGGAAACAACCTCTCGTCCTCTATCCTGTCTATCCCCTTCATTATTTTAAATGTTTCTATAAGATCACCCCTCATCCTTCTGAACTCCAACGTATAAAGACCCAGTCTACTCAATCTATCATCATAAGGTAACCCCCTCATCTCCGGAATCAGCCTAGTGACTCGTCTCTGTACCCCCTCCAAAGCTAGTATATCCTTCCTTAAGTAAGGTGACCAAAACTGCACGCAGTACTCCAGGTGCGGCCTCACCAATACCCTGTACAGTTGCAGCAGGACCTCCCTGCTTTTGTACTCCATCCCTCTCGCAATGAAGGCCAACATTCCATTCACCTTCCTGATTACCTGCTGCACCTGCAAACTAACTTTTTGGGATTCATGCACAAGGACCCCCAGGTCCCTCTGCACCGCAGCATGTTGTAATTTCTCCCCATTCAAATAATATTCCCTTTTACTGTGTTTTTTTCATCTTTCGCCCGATGCTACATTTAGATTATAATTTTATGACTGAAGGAAGCCCCAGTTGACTATCTTCTCTCATGCAGAAAACAGCAGTGTGGGTTTGACCCTACCCCGATCATCCTGACATTGAGCAAGGTCTACAGCCAGTAACGTCATGCCGCAGTTCCGAATTTGCAACAACTGCACATGGAGATGCATCTTGTAGTGGAACGGTCTCTTCATTGTTCCTGCTTGTGCCTGATAGCCACCCTATAATGTAAACCAGGTGAATTCAGAAAGCTGACATATAACAGATCAGCTTCAGTTCCACCATATAAATTTAAGCTGAGATACAGTGCAAACTGGACCCCTGCTATGTTCCCCTGCTTCCTGTTCTGAGAAGAGCACTTAAAGGTGACGAAGACGAATGAAGGTGTGATCATTATCTGTTGGCAGTGATAGACTCGGGCTAACATTGAACTCATCACAGGCATTATCTCACTGAGCACATCCTTCCTGACAAGTCTGAGACTACACCAGAAAAAGCTTCCTGGGATTTAATACCCAGTGGGGAATGCATGAGGAGTTCGCAATGTTCCCACCTTAGGAACTCATCAGAAAGAAGCTATGCTGTCAGATAAGTCATCAGTTCAATATGAAACTGCAACCATTCATAACAGCACATTGAAATGTTTGCGGTTTAACTCCACTGCAAAGGATAAATGTTGCTGCCGATTTGCAAATTAACGACTAGCACAGGCATATTTATGTCTGGGGATCTGGAATAAGTGTAGTTCATTTCATTGATTCAGTTCATTGATTAGGCACCCCTACAACAACAATATGAAAATGCTGAAAAACTGAAAAGAACTGAAAGAAAGAAAAAAAAGAAAGATTGATTTGCATTTATATAGCGCCTTTCACGACCACCGGACATCTCAAAGCTTTCCAGCCATTGATGTACCTTTGGAGTGTAGTCACTGTTGTAATGTGGGAAGCACGGCAACCAATTTGCACACAGCAAGCTCCCACAAACAGCAATGTGATAATGACCAGATGATCTGGTCCGTAAAAGCTCTGGGAATTGGGATTGTAAGCTTTCGGAATTGGGACACTAACAGTTAGGCTTTTTGTGATTCTGTTATGTGCGCCTCAATAACATTTTAGATGCAATTGGGGCACTATCTAGAATTGCATAGAATGTACAACACTGAAACAGATCATTCGTCCAACTGGTCTATCCTGATGTTTATCGTCCACAGGAGCCTCCTCCTACTCTAATGACCTCGTCCCTTCCTGCACCCGTATCCCTCTATTCCCTTATCCTTCATGTATGTATCAAGCCTCCCCATAACTGCTTCAACCACTCAATATGGCAGCGAGTTCCACATTCTCACCACGCACTTTAAAAAAATCTCCTAAATTCTTTATTCGATATGTTAGTAGCTGTCTTATATTTTGCCCCCTTGTTCTGAACTCACTAACAAGTGGCAACAGTTTCTCCACATCCACACTATCAAACCCCTTCATAATTTTAACAACCTCTATCTGGCCTCCTCTTGGTCTTCTCTGTTTGAGAGAAAAGCCCCAGCCTGATTAATCTCTGTTGATAGTTGCATTCTCTTAATTCTTGCAACATCAATTCTGCACTTTTCCAGTGCTAAATATCCAAGATTGCCTTTTTTAACTTCTTTCCCAAGCTCTCCATATTGCCTTTTGTTATCCTCTCTTGTGTTGTTTATATACTTTGTGTCTGCCTTTTTCTTTAGATTCAATTTTATCCTCACCTCCTTATTTATACATGGCATCTCATGCTTGGCTGCGTTCTTATTTTTAGTGGAATATATTTCTTCTGAGCTCCATCAATCTCTCATTTTAAATATAGCCCACTGTTCTACCTATTTGGCAATATTTTATTCAGGTTTACCTTCCTTAGCTCTGCCTCATTCCTCATAGTTGGCACTTTTCCAGTCTATTATTTTGGTCTTTGTACTATCATTACCTCGCTCTATCATTATCTTCAACCTTATTATATTGTGATCACTATCCCCAGATGTTCTCACACACTTCCTTCTCTTATCAGCTGCGGTTCATTTCCCATTACTAGGTCTCATTGCTTTCTCCCTTCTTGTGCTTCTTATATTAGATCAGAAAGAAATCTTACACATTGTAAAATCTCCATCCCCTTCTCCTTGGGACGTACTTAAAACCCCTCAGTATTATGATTCTGTACTTGTTACTCATTTTATATATTTGACTTCATATTTCTCTCGCCACTTCCAATAGTGTGTCCCCGATCCCTTCCTGTCCTTTATCTCATTCCATGTAGATTTTATTTTGATCTCGTTGTTAGTTATGTTATTTCTGATTAATATGGCTAACCTGCCACCCCTTCCTCCTTCCCTATCAGTTCTAAACACATTATAGCCTGCGCTATCTGTCAGCCCTGACCTTTCTGCAGCCCTGTTTCCATTATCCTTATTACATCTCTTTTCTCACTTCTACTTACTACTTCCAATTCCACCATTTTGTTGCTGATGGTCTGAACATTGCTATACAGGAATTTTATTGTTATTTTTCATTACTCCTGCTTTATATTTTACTGATATTTTATTACTTCCTGTAACCTTTCTGTTCCCTGAGCATTTGTTATTTTTATCCCTTTTTGGGGATCATAGCGGGTACGATAGTATAGTGGTTATGTTACTGGACTTGTAATCCAGAGACCTGGACTAATGGTCCGGAGACATTACGGCAACTGGAGAATTTAAATCCAGTTAATTAAATAAAAATTTGGAACAAAAAGCTAGTACCAGTAATGGTGACCATGAAACTTATGGATTGTGGTAAAAACCCATCTGGTTCATTAATGTCCTTTTTTGGGAAGAACCGATATGTGACTCCAGACCCACAGCAATGTGGTTGACTCTTAACTGCCATCTGAAATGGCCTAACAAGACACTCAGTTACATAAAATTGGGCGAACCACTCAGCATCGACCTAGGCTCCAGACATGATAAAGGCACACCCGGCCCAGTCAACCCTGCAAAGTCCTCTTCACTAACCTCTGGGGACTTGTGCCAAAACTGGGAGAGCTGTCCCACAGACTAATAAAGCAACAGCCTGACATAGTCATTGGCACAGAATCATACTTTTCAGCCAATGTTCCAGAGTCCTTCATCACCAACCTGGGTATGTTTTGACCCACCACAGATGGCAGCACAATGGTATCCAGTTGGAAGGGAGTTGGCTTTGGAGTCCTCAACATTGACTCTATGGGCAAGGAAAACTCCTGCTGTTTACCGCCTACCACACTCCCTCAGCTGATGAATCAGTACTCCTCCACATTGAACACCAGTTGGAAGAAGCACTGAAGGCAGTAAGGACACAGAATGCATTCTGGAAAGGTGATTTCAATGTCCATCACCAAGAGTGGGTCGGTAGCACCACTATTGACCAAGCCGACCTGAAGGACATAGCTGCCAGGCTGGGCCTGCGGCAGGTGGTGAGAGAACCAACAAGAGGGAAAACCTACTTGACCTCGTCCTCACCAATCTACCTATCACAGATACATCTGTCCATGACAGCATTGGTAGTAGCGACAATCGCACAGTCCTTGTGGGGACAAAATTCTGTCTTCACACTGAGGACACACTCCATCATGTTGTGTGGCACTACCACCAGGTTAAATGGGATAGATTCAGAACAGAGCTAGCAGCTCAAAACTGAGCATCAATGAGCCGCCGTGGGCCATCAGCAGCAGCAGAAGTGTATTCCACCACAATCTGTAACCTCATGGCCCGGCATATCCCTCACTCTAACAATACCATCAAGCCAGGTGACCAACCCTGGTTCAATGAGAAGTGCAGAAGAATATGTCAGGAGCAGCACCAGGAGTACCCGAAAATGAGGTTCCAACCTTTGTAGCTACAACACTGGACTACATGCATGCTAAAGAGCAGAAGCAGCATGCTATAAACAGTGCTAAGCGATCCCACAACCAATGGATCAGATCAAAGCTCTGCAGTCCTGCTACATTCAGTCGTGAATGGTGGTGGACCATTAAATAACTAACAGGAGGAGGAGGCTCCATGAATATCCCCTTCTGCAATGATGGCGGAGCCCAGCATGAGTGCAAAAGACAAGGCTGAAGCATTTGCAACCATCTTCAGCCAGAAACGCCGAGTTGATGATCCATCTTGGCTTCCTCCTGAAGCCCCCACCATCACAGAAGCCAGTCTTCAGTCAATTCGATTCATTCCACGTGATATCAAGAAATGGCGGAGTGCATTGTATATAGCAAAGGCTATGCGCCCAGACAACATCCTGGCTATAGTGCTGAAGACGTGCTCCAGAATAAAACTCGCCTCTAATCAAGCTGTTCTATTACAGCTACAACACTGGCATCTACCCGACAATGTGGAAAAGTCCTCTGGCATGTCATGACTATAAAAAGGACAAATCCAATCCGACCAATTACCACCCCATCAGTCTACTCTCAATCCTCAGCAAAGTGATGGAAAGTGCCATTGACAGTGCTATCAAGCGGCACTTATTCTTACTCGCCAATAACCTGCTCACTGATGCTCAGTTTGGGTTCTGCCCAGACCACTCTTCTCCAGACCTCATTACAGCCCTGGTCCAATCAGGGACAAAAGAGCTGAATTCCAGAGGTGAGGTGAGAGTGACTGCCCTTGACATCATGGCAGCATTTGACCGAGTGTGACATCAAGGAGCCCGAGTAAAATTGAAATCATTAGGAATAGAAACATAGAAAGATAGAAAATAGGTGTAGGACTAGGCCGTTCGGCCCTTCGAGTCTGCACCGCCATTCAATGAGTTCATGGCTGAACATGCAACTTCAGTACCCCATTCCTGCTTTCTCGCCATACCCCTTGATCCCCCTAGTTGTAAGGATTACATCTAACTCCTTTTTGAATATATTTCGTGAATTGGCCTCAACAACTTTCTGTGATAGAGAATTTCACAGGTTCACCACTCTCTGGGTGAAGAGGTTTCTCCTCATCTCGGTCCTAAATGGCTTACCCCTTATCGTTAGACTCTCACCCCTGGTTCTGGACTTCCCCAACATTGGGAACATTTTTCCTGCATCTAACCTGTCTAAACCTGTCAGAATTTTAAACGTTTCTATGACATCCCCTCTCATTCTTCTGAACTCCAGTGAATACCAGCCCAGTTGATCCAGTCTTTCTTGATATGTCAGTCCCGCCATCCCGGGAATCAGTCTGGTGAACCTTCGCTGCACTCCCTCAATCAGGGGGAAAACTCTCCACTGGCTGGAGTCTAACCTAATACAAAGAAAAGTGGTTGTGGTTGTTGGAGGTCAATCATCTCAGCCCCAGGACATCACTGGAGTGTCTTTATGCTGAGCTGCTATTTCATTGCTGTTCAAGTACAAATTGCAAACCCAAAACTTTGCTCATGGCCAAAGATATCAGATGATTTAAATCAGTAACACAATGGAATGAGGTCATTAACTGAAATTCTAAAGAAGAATTGAAGGATAATTATGGAATTGATTAAAAGGTGCAGCTTTGTAAGAATTAAAGTTCTGATGTTCTTTTCATGAGATGAGCTGAAGTGCGAAGTAATTTTTATTTTTAAAACCTGTTTTGTTCCAGCTTTGCTTTTAGCTCTGTAAAATAAGCTGCTGTTTGTCCTGTTGAAATAGATGGAAATGGGAAATTGACATTGAAAAATTGCTAATTTCCTGTTGTGTATTATGTGTGCATTCTGTAATTACAGTTTAACAGTTGCTTTAATCATTGGATATTTGATATTCCAAAATATGTTCTTTTTTGTGGATGAAGCATTTTTGTTGTTGACAGTTCTGCAGAGCACAAGGTATCTAACCCTGGCGCAATGCTGGAATTTGGTAACTGACTCTTTGTGTGACAAACTTTATCCCAACTCTGAGCGAAACTGGGCTTAAAGGCCGAGGGTTCTCATAATAGAATCCAGTCTGGGCTCTTTGGAGACAAAGAGACACAGTCAGTTATCCAAGAGAGAATTCTTTTAAACAATTTTGAAGGTTTAATTATTTAAATTTTCAATTAATTTTCACCAGTGAAACCCCACAACAAAAGTTACCTCACCCTATGATTTTCTTGTAGTTTTGGATTTGACAAAGGGAGCAAGCCTACCCCAGCTCCCCAACAGCCACGTGCATGTACATACGCACATCGCACATGCACTCTCTTCAGGGCCTTCTGTGGTGTCACAAAACACAGCCTCTGGAACTGTCTCTGCAGGGAGACAATCTTTCCGGCAACAACAAATGGAATCAGATCAGAAAAAAACAGGAAAAGATGAAAACAGATTACCTCCAATCTATGTGAAAATATGATCCAATAGTGTGATCATCATCCTAGGCAGTCTCTCGGGATTGAGGAAGACTTGCTTCCACTCCAGAAGTGAGTTCTTTGGTGGCTGAACAGTCCAATACAAGAGCCACAGGCTCTGTCCCAGGTGGGACAGATAGTCGATGAGGGAAGGGGTGGGTGGGACTGGTTTGCCGCACGCTCTTTCTGCTGTCTGCGCTTGATTTCTGCATGCTCTCAGCATTGAGACTCGAGGTGCTCAGCACCCTCGGATGCACTTCCTCCACTTGGGGCGGTCTTGGGCCAGGGACTCCCAGATGTCAGTGGGGATGTCGCACTTTACTAGGGAGGCATTGAGGGTGTCCCTGCAATATTTCCGCTGCCCACCTTTGGCTCGTTTGCCATGAAGAAGCTTCGAGTAGAGCACTTCCTTTGGGAGTCTCCTGTCTGGCATGCGAACTATGTGGCCTGCCCAGCGGAGCTGATCGAGTGTGGTCAGTGCTTCAAGGTTGGTGATGTTGAACTGGACGAGGACGCTGATGTTGGTGTGCCTGTCCTCTCAGGGGATTTGTAGGATCTTGCGGAGACATTGTTGGTGATATTTTTCCAGCGTCTTGAGGTGTTCGCTGTACATGGTCTATATCTCCGAGCCAGACAGCAGGGTGGGTATTACTACAAGCCCTGCAGACCATGAGCTTGGCAGCAGAGCCTGAGGGCCTGGTTTTCAAACACCCTTTTCCTCAGGCAACCGAAGGCTGCACTGGTGCACTGGAGGCATGATATTGCAGCATTAAAAGCATTAATGAATGGAATCCACCTGCACACTGTTGACAATCCAACAATCTGCAGGCAGATTGCAGGCCATGCAACCACTCTACTTAGAGCTCCGACACAGCAAGTGAGCCCCAAGTGGGCAGGGGAAACATTTCAAGGACACCCTCAAAGCCTCCCTCAAAAAGTGCAACATTCCCATCGACACCTGAGAATCCCTGGCCCAAGACTTTCAAAGTGGAGGAAAAGCATACGTGAAGGTGCTGAACACCTCGAGTCTCTTCGCCAGGAGCAAGCTGAAGCCAAGCGTCGACAGTGGAAGGAGCGCAAGGCAACCCAAGCACCATACCCACCCGTTCCTTCAACCACCGTCTGCCCCACCTGTGACAGAGACTGTAGATCCCGCAATGGGACTCATCAGTCACCTGAAAACTCATTTTTAGCGTGGAAGCAAATCACCCTCGACTCCAAGAGACTACCTAAGAAGAAGAAGAAGTACAATATTGGGAAAAATGGTAAAAAAACAAAATTAAAAGCTTGTTATCTGAATGCATGCAGCAATCATAACAAGATAGATGAGTTGACGGCACAAATAGAAATAAATGGGTATGATCTAATAAACATTACAGAGACATGGTTGCAAGGTGACCAAGGCTGGGAACTGAATATTCAGGGTTATTTGCCATTTCAGAAGGATAGGTAGAAATGAAAAGGAAGTGGGGTAGCTCTGTTAATAAAGGATGAGATCAGTGCAGTAGTGAGAAATGATATTGGCTCAGAAGATCAAGATGCAGAATCAGTTAGGGGGAAGATAATAAATAATAAGGGAAAGAAGTCACTGGTGGGAGTAATCATTAGGCCCCCTAACAGTAGCTACACTGTAGGACAGAGTATAAATCAAGAAATAATGGAGGCTTGTAAGAAAGGTACTGCAATAATCATGAGTGATTTTAATCTTCACATAAATTGGACAAATCAAATTAGCAAAAGTAGCCTTGAGGATGAGTTCATAGAATGTATTCGGATAGTTTCTTAGAACAATATGTTGTGGAACCAACCAGGGAGCAGGCTATTTTAGATCTGGTAATGTATAATGAGATAGGATTAATTAATTAATGATCTCATAGTAAAGGATTCTCTAGGGAAGAGTGATCATAACATGTTAGAATATCAAATTCTGTTTAAGGGTGAGAAACTTGGGTCTCAAACTAGTGTCCTAAACTTAAATGAAGCCAATTACAAAGGTATGATGAGGGAGTTGGCTAACGTGGACTGGGAAAATAGATTAAAGGGTACGATAATAGATAAGCAGTGTCAAACATTTAAGGAGATATTTCATAACTCTCAGCAAATATATATTTCAGTGATGAAGAATGATTCTAAGAGAAGGATGAACCATCCATGGCTAACTAGGCAAGTTAACAATGATATCAAATTGAAAACTAAGGCATACAATGTTGCAAAGATTAGTGGTAGGTCAGAAGATTGGGAAATTTTTAGAAACCAGCAAAGGATGACTAAAAAAAAATAAAGAGAGAGAAGATAGATTATGAGAGTAAACCAGCAAGAAATATAAAAACAGACAGTAAGAACCTCTACAGGTATATAAAAAGCAAAAGAGTAGCTAAAGTAAAGTCCCTTAGAGGATGAGTCTAGCGAATTAATAATGGGAAACAGTGAAATTACAGAGACCTTGAACAAATATTTTGTATTGGTCTTCATGGTAGAAGACACTAAAAGCATCCCAATAATAATGGATAATCAAGGGGCTGTAGGGAGGGGGGAACTGAAAACAATCACTATCACTAGAGAAAAAGTACTAGGCAAACTAATGGGACTAAAGGTGGACAAGTCCCCTGGACTGATGGCCTGCATCGTAGGGTCTTAAAATAAGTGGCTGCAGAGATAGTCAAGACATTGCTTATAATCTAACCAAATTCCCTGGATTCTGGAGAGGTGTCAGCGGATTGGTAAACAGCAAATGTATACCCATATTCAAGAAATAAAGGAGATAGAAAGCAGGAAATTATAGACAAGTTAACCTAACATCTGTCATTGGGAAAATGCTAGAGTCCATTATGAAGGAAATAGTAGCAGGACATTTAGAAAACCATAATAGAATTAAACAGAGTAAGCATGGTTTAATGAAAGGGAAATCATATTTGACAAATTTGCTAGAAATCTTTGAGGATGTAACAAGCAGGGTGGATAAAGGGGAACCAGTAGATCTTTTGTATTTGGATTTCCAGAAGGCATTCGATAAGGTGCCACATAAAAGGTTACTGCACAAGATAAGAGCTCATGGGGTTGGGGTAATATATTAGCATGGATAGAGGATTGGCAAACTAGCTGTAAACAGAGAGATAGGATAAATGGGTAATTTTCAAGTTAGCAAACTGCAACTAGTGGGGTGCCACAGGGACCAGTGCTGGGCCTCAACTATTTACAATCTATATTAATGGCTTGGATGAAGGAACCGAGTGTAATGCAGTGAAATTTGCTGACGATACAAAGATAGGTGGGAAAGCAAGTTGTGAAGAGGATACAAATGTTCTGCAAAGGGATATAGATCGGTTAAGCGAGTGGGCAAAAGTTTGGCAGATGGAGTATAATGTGAGAAAGTGTGAGGTTATCCACATTGGTAGGAAGAATAAAAAAAGAAATGTATTATTTAAATGGAGAGCGACTACAAAATGCTGCGGTACAGAGGGATCTGGGGGTCTTTGTACACAAAACGCAAAGTTAGCATGAAGGTACAGCAAGTGATCAGGAAAGCTAATGGGATGTTGACCTTTATTGCAAGGGGAATGGAGTATAAAAATAGAGAGTCTTGCTCCAACTGTACAGGGCTCCTATTTCTTATGTTCTTATTATTTAATACAGTCTGCCGTGTATTACTACTTTCTGATTTTCTCTTCAATTTTTCTTCTGCTGCATTCTCTCCTCTTCTCCTGGTTTATGACACCAATCATCCTTCACTACCTCCCCCAGTGGCCACTATTTGAACCTTGACTGTGTATGTGGGCTATTTGACAATGGGGCTGTAGTATCTGTGGTCGGTCCTATCCTCAACCAATGTCCAAGCATGCACTGACAGCATGGGTTACAGGATAGTGACTACAATTTTCCACTTTCTAATTGAGGGCCATAAAGGCCAATTGTTTCACCCCTATTGCGATCCAGCCTGAGATCATAGAATCATCATAGAATCATAGAACTTTATGGCACAGAAGGAGGCCATTTGATCCATTGTGTCTGTGCTGGCCGACAAAGAGCTAATCCCACTTTCTAGCTCTTGGTTGATAGCCTTGTAGGTTGCAGCACTTCAAGTGCATATCCAAATAATTTCAAAATTTGATTAGGGTTTCTGGCTCTACCATCCTTTCAGGCAGTGAATTTCAGACTCCCACCACCCTTTGGGTGAAAAAAATTCTCGTCAGCTCCCCTCCAATCCTTCTACCAACAACTTTAAATCTATGGCCCTTGGTTATTGACCTCCCTCCTAAGGGAAATAGGTCCTTCCTATCCACTCTATCTCGGTCTACCCCGATAAAGTGCAACATCCCCACCGACACCTGGGAGTCCCTGGCCAAAGACTGCCCTAAGTAGAGGAAGTGCATCTGGGAGGACGCTGAGCACCTCGAGTTTCATCGCCGAGAGCATGCAGAAATCAAGTGCAGGCAGCGGAAGGAGCATGCGGCAAACCTGTCCCACCCTCCCTTACCCTCAACGATTATCTGTTCTATCTGTGACAGGGACTGTGGCTCTCGTGTTGGACTGTTCAGCCACTTAAGGACTCATTCTAAGAGTGGAAGCAAGTCTTCCTCGATTCCGAGGGACTGCCTTTGATGAAGATGATCCAGATTTCTCATAATTTCATACACCTCAATCATGTCTCCCCTCAGCTCCTCTGTTCCAAACAAAAAATAACCCCAGCCTATCCAATCTTTCCTCATAACTAAAACTCTCCAGTCCTGGCGACATCCTTGAAAATCTCCTCTGCACCCTCTCTAGTGCAACCACATCCTTTCTGTAATGTGGTGACCAGAACTGTGAGCAGTACTCTGGATGTGACCTAACTAGTTCAAGCATAACCTCCTTGCTCTTATATTCTTTCTTATATGCCACTTTCCCTTGGATCCCATGGGCGTTGACTTTTCTGACCTGTCTGCCATGTGGGACCTTGTCAAAATCCATGTAGACTACTTCAAACACACTGCCCTTAATGACCCTCCTTGTTACCTTCTCAAAAAATTCACTCAAGTTAGTAAGACATGAACTTCCTTTAACAAATCCATGTTGAATATCCTTGATTAATCTGTGCCTTTTTAAATGACGATTAATACTGTCCCTCAGAAATGTTTCCAATAATTTGCCCACCACCAAGGTTAGGTCGACTGGTCTATAATTACCCAGTCTATTTCCCTGGCCAAATTTGGTCAGTTAATGGCCAAAGACCGCCCTAAGTGGAGGAAGTGCATCCGGAAGGGCGCTGAGCGCCTCGAGTCTCATCGTCGAGAGCGTGCAGAAATCAAGCGCAGGCAGCGGAAGGAGCGTGCGGCAAAACTGTTCCACCCTCCCTTACCCTCAACGACTATCTGTCCCACCTGTGGCAGGGACTGTGGCTCTCATATTGGACTGTTCAGCCACCTAACGACTCATTCTAAGAGTGGAAGCAAGTCTTCCTCGATTCTGAGGGACTACCTATGATGATGATGACTCAGTCTATCCCTTTCTCCCTTTTTAAACAACAATACAACTTTAGCAGTCCTCCAGTGCTCCGGCACCATGCCTGTAGTCAGAGAGAATTGGAAAATGATGGTCAGAGCCTCTGTTATTTCCTCCATTGCTTCTCTTAAGATCAGACAAGGGACTGTCCCAGGACCCCTCCTGGCTCAGCTTCACAATAAATACACTCACTGAGCCATTGCGGGAGCTCTTTGTTACTACTTTAAGCAAACTAAAAGGAGTGAGTGTGTACTGGGGAGTTCAGGGAACCATTTATTCCAGACTCAGCCAACAATATAGTGTTCTAAAAAGTAGATCCTTTTTAAAATCTGTTGGGGAGATTTAATGAGTGGAGCAGTGAAATCAAGGTGCTACTATGCTTATCCCCTGCTCAGAAGTTGGCTAAAATAATAAATGTGTCAGCTGTGACTCAATGGGTAGCACACTTGCCTCTGAATCAGGAGGTTGTGGGTTCAAATCCCACTCAAGGAACTTGAGCACATGAATCTAGGCTGACACTCTAATGCAGTGCTGAGGGAGTACTGCATTGTCGGAGGTGCTGTCTTTCAGATGAGACATTAAACTGAGGTCTTGTCTCCTCTATCAGGTGGATGTATATGGCACTATTTCGAAGAAGAGCAGCGGAGTTACCTCTGGTGTCCTGGCCAATATTTATCCCTCAATCAACATCTGAAAAACAGATTATCTGATCATTATCGCATTGCTGTTTGTGGGAGCTTACTTTGTGCAAATTGGCTGCTGCGTTTTCCCACATTACAACAGTGACTACTCTCCAAAAGTACTTAATTGGCTGTAAAGCACTTTGCGATGTCCGGTGGTCGTGAAAGGCGCTATATAAATGCAAGTCTTTCTTGTTCAGGAGACTTTGCCAGATGACATTGTTCCTTTTAATTCAAACAAAAACTCACAAACTTAAATGATTTTTGAATCCATTTACTTAACTATCTCAGTTTTTTTTAAGTATTCCAATGTTACTTTAATATAATTTTCAGTGCCTCTGAAAGCAGTGGCCTAGATTTTATGAGCTATCTGGGTGGTTACTGTCGGGTGATTGTGGTAAATTCACTGTGTCGCTCCACTGACTCCCTGGTCTTTGCTTTTGGGGGCTGAATACACCGAATTCAATGTTAGGGATGGTAATACGTTATTCAACATATTTTCCATCATCAACGCCTTAGCAAATTCGATGCATAAGAGCCTCTTGCCCTATTGATTCAATTGTTCATTTAATAGGTTCACACTCTCCACGTGTGTTCCTCGCATTGAGTGTTGCTAATTAACTGAGGGGGTGTTTAGGTTTCACGGGAGCTACAGCCCAGTGCAATTGATTGCAGAGTGATCAATTGCTCCACACTAAATGGAAGAATGCGAATAATTTCTAAAAAGAAAATAGATGTTTAACTTGAACTGGATGGTGCCACAGCAATTTTCCTTCTTCCCCCACCCCACTTCCCCCACCTCCAACTCCAACCTGAGCTGGGTATTCTGACTGGACTGGCAGGAGCCTGTTACAATTATTATAATTAGCCTAACGCCAGATGATCTGCCAGGGTCTGGGTGAACAAAAGAACCTAAGGAATAGGAGCAGGAATAGGCCAGATGCCCCTCGAGCCTGCTCCGCCATTCAATACGATCATGGCTGAACGTCAACTTCACTTACCCGCCCTATCCCCATATCCCTTGATTCCCTTAGTGCCCAAAAATCTATCGATCTCAGTCTTGACTATAACAATCGACTGATAATAACACAGCCCTCTGGGGTAGAGTATTCCAAAGATTCACCACCCTCTGAGTTAATTAATTTCACCTCATCTCAGTCCTGAGTGGCTGACCCCTTATGTGAGTCTGTGAAGCCTAGTTCTGTGATGCCAGCCGTGATGCCAGCCACAGCAGCCATCGGGCAAGATTCCTGGAATACCCTGGGCAGCAGCTCACTGCCCAATGGTGCAGTGGCCATGGCACAGCCTGATGTGGCACTAACAGATCAGCAGGTCCCAGGTTCTGTTCCCAAAGGGTGCTGACTTTGCTGACATCAGCACGGGCTATAATTACGGGCCATGCCTCTGGGTCAGGAAGTGGAAACATCATCGGGGTTCACAATCCTCATTGTTAACCACTAACTCCTGCTGGAAACTGTGTGCGAGTGTGGGGACATCAGATGAGAAGAACATTGGGCTTAACTGCGATGCAAAATTCACAATATCTGATGTTCGGAATAACTACTCAGAAGGCTCGATCAGAGAAGTTCACGGCTGTTGATAAAAAAATCATCATGACCATCATCGGCAGTCCCTCGGAGTCAAGGATGACTTGCTTCCACATTAAAAGGAAGATCAAGAAGAGCATTGGTGCAATGACACAGCCTTGCTTCACCCCGGTGCATACATGAATTGGGTCTATGGTGGATCCGTTGGTCAGGATCACGGCTTGCATGTCATCATGAAGCAAGCGGAGGATGGTGACAAATATTTGAGGACAGCCGAATTTGAAGAGTACACTCCAAAATCCCTCACGGTTGACAGTGTTAAAGAATATGCCGACACTCGGTACCTGAGCTGAAGTGGAAAGGATGGTTATTTGGAGGAGTTTGCAGAGGGCAGGAGCATCAGTGGAAACGTACCTCAAGTGAGGCACAATGCACTGATGAGAGGGGAAACTGAAGCCTTTCACTCTGCACCGTTTTCAGCTCGCTGTTCATTGAACGGCTTCAGACACTACACCTAATGCAATTGCAATCAAATTGATTTAGATGTGCTCAGCATCAGCTCCCCAAAGTGTGCCAGTTGCAACCGTAAGATTGGATTCTCATTTGTTTTGATTGAATAAAAAACATTAGCTCACAGCAATACTGTTTGAAGTTTGTTATTTGAATCACAATACCTTATGGATTTGATTATGTGGGTGTTTTTCCAACTTGTTTATTTTCGCTACAATAAGGCAGGGATGTTGAACAACTCCGGTTGCAGCTGGGTATTTTAAATTAAAATTAATGAGAGGATGTCATTTATTGAAATTGCGTTCTGCTCGTAGACTTTGATAATTGACCAGTTGGGAATTTTGCACTAGCCAAGTAAAATTTGATGGTTGTTCAGTGAAAATTACCTGCAAAAATTCACAATATATACTGATAAAAGTTCATGGTTATTGACAAATAACTGAACTGAACGTCCATGAATTTGTTGTAAGGTGCGTGTGTTCGGATATCCGGTGAGTATGGGACACTCCCGCCCCTCCCATAGTTGAATAGCCTGCCAGCACTCGCTGTCCAGGCTTGCACATGAAGATTGGTCACTTGGTTAAGGCAGCAGAAGCCCCATGGAACTTTACTCTGCATGCTTCAGAGAGAGGAGAGAAAACTGGTCAAATAATAAACTAAAATGCCAAAAGCAATTCGAAACCTTTGAACAACCAAGGGTACTCCCCTGAATGTATCACCATTAATGCAGCATTCCTAGACATCAATGGCTTTAAAAAAAATTTTAATTCCACACTTACTTATTCAAGAATTGGTTAAATGTACGATATTTGACAGCCACAATACCATTGAAAGAAAACCTTAGTCTCACTTCCCATTCACTCTCTAACTTCTCTCAGATTAACCTTCTGCATTACAACCTTGGTCAAAACATGGACAAAACATGAATTCCAGAGGAGCGATGAGAGTGACTGCCCTTGACATCAAGGTAGCATTTGACCAAGTGTGGCATCAAGAAGCCCTAGTAAAACTGAAGTCAATGGTAATCAGGGGTAAAACTCCACTGGCTGGAGTCACACCTAGCACAAAGGAAGATGGTTGTAGTTATTAGAGGACAATCATCTCAGCCCGAGGATATTGCAATATGAGTTCCTCAGGGCAGAGTCCTAGGCCCAACCATCTTCAGCTGCTTCATCATAACGACAGAAGTGGGAGTGTTCGCTGACTGCACAGTGTTCAGTGCATTCGCAATTCCTCAGATAAGGAAGCAATCCATGCCCGAATTCAGCAACTAACATTCGCGCCACACAAGTGGCAGGCAATGATTATCTCCAACAATCGAGAGTTTAACCACCACCCCTCGACATTCAATGACATTACCATCGCCGAATCCCCCACCATCAACATCCTAGGGGTCACCATTGACCAGACACTTAATTGGGCTAGCCACATAAATACTGTGGTAACAAGAGCGGGTTAGAGGCTAGGTATTCTGCAGCGAGTGTCTCACCTCCTGTCTCCCCAAAGCCTTTCCACCATCTACAAGGCACAAGTCAAGAATGTGATGGAATACTCTCCACTTGCCTGGATGAGTGCAGCTCCAACATCATTCAAGAAGCTTGACACTATCCAGGACAAAGCAGCCCGCTTGATTGGCACCCCATCCACCACCTTAAACATTCACTCCCTCCACCACCTACGTACTGTGGCTGCAGTGTGTACCATCTACAAGATGCACTGCTGCAACTCGCCAAGGCTTCTTTAGCAGCACCTCCCAAATCCGCGACCTCTACCACCTAGAAAGACAAGGGCAGCAGGCACATGGGAACACCATCACCTGCAAGTTCCCCTCCAAGTTACACACCATCAGAAGTTTCTCCTGAATTCCCTATTGGATTTATTAGTGACTATCTTGTATTTAAGCCCCTCGCTTACATCTCCTCCACAAGTGGAAACATTTTCTCTTTTTCTACCCTATCAAATCCTTTCATAATCTTAAACACCTCTATCAGATCACCCCTCAGACTTCTCTCTTCTAGGTAAAAAAGTCACCTAGCCTGTTCAATGTTTCCTGAGGTATAACCTCTCAGTTCTGGGATCATTCTAGTAAATCTTTTTTACACCTTTGTAGTTGAGCACATTCACCTCTGGGACTTGTATTTGAATGCACCCCATGTTGGATGAGGGTTAAATATTGGGCAGGATACCAGAAGAACTCTCCTGCGCTTTGAAGTAGTACCATGGGATCTTTTACATCTACCTGAAAGGGCAAACGGGGTCTCAGTTTAATAACTTATCTGAAAGATGGCACCTCTGACTGTGCAGCACTGTTTTTCTTAGGCAATCCCCCGGAGTCGAGGATGACTTGCTTCCTCACTAAAATGAGTTCTAAGGTGACTGATGAGTCGAACACAGGATCTACAGTCTCTGTCACAGGTGGGGCAGATGGTGGTTGAAGGGACGGGTGGGTGGGGTGCTTGGTTTGTCGTGCGTTCCTTCTGCAGTTTGTACTTTGCTTCCGCATGCTCCCGACGAAGAGGCTCGAAGTGTTTGCCGCCTTCTCGAATGCTTCTCCTCCACTTAGAGCGGTCTTGGGCCAGGAATTCCCAAGAGTCGGTGGGGATGTTACATTTTTCAAGGAGGTTTTGAGGGTGTCCTTGAAGCGTTTTCTCTGCCCTCCTGGGACTCACTTGCCGTGACGGAGCTTGGAGTAGAGCACTTTTTTTTAGGAGTCTAGTATCAGGCATGCAGACAATGTGGCCCACCCAGCGGAGCTGATTGAGCATGATCAAAGCCTCGATGCTGGGAATGTTGACTTGAGAGAGAACACAGACATTGGTGTGCCTATCCTGCCAATAGATTTGCAGGATTTTAGCGGAGGCAGCGGTGGTGGTAATTCTCCAGTGCTTTGAAGTGCCTGCTGTACATTGTCTAGACCACGAGCTGAGTTAGAGGTCCTGGTCTTCAGACACTCTTTTCCTCAGGCGACCGAAGGCTGCACTGGCACTCTGAAGGCAGTGTTGGATTTCGTCATCGGTGTCTGCCCTCGCTGACAGAAGGCTCCCAAGGAATGGAAAGTGGTTCACGTTGTCCAAGGCCTTGTCATGGATCTTGATAACCGGTGGGGGGGGGGGGGGGCGTGGGAAGGGGGGGGTAGTGCTGTGTGGCGTGGGCAGGTTGGTAGAGAACCTTTGTCTTACGGATATTTAATATAAGGCTCAGTCTCTTGTACGCTTCAGTGAAGGTGTCAACGATGGTTTGGAGTTCAGCCTCCGAGTGCGGACAAATGCAAGCGTCGTCTGCATACTGTAATTCGCAGCACTGTTCACGACTGCATTAGGAGTGTCAGCCTTGATTATGTGCTCAGGTGTCGGGAGCAGTGTTTGAACCCTGAACCTTCTGACTCTCAGGTAAGCATGCTACCACTGAGCCAAGACTGACCCCTAAAGTAGAGGAGAAACCCTTAAAAATTGCAAGAAGGACGGGTAAAATGTCAATTCTGCTCAACCAACATAAGAAAATAAAGATTTCCATTTATATAGCTCCTTGACATGGTTCTGAGAAACATTTCAAAGCTGTTAAAATACAAGGAAGTAGGTGTTGCGATTTTGCATGCAGCATGAAGAATGAAATTTAAAATTCTCATCCTTGTTTTCAAATCCCTTGATGGCTTCAGCCTTTCCTATCTCAGTAATTTCCTACGGGCCCACAACCCTCTGAGATATCTGCACTCCTCTAAATATGTCTTCTTCAGCATCCCCGAATTCAATCACTCCAACATTGGCAGCCGTGCCTTCAGTTGTCAAGGCCGTAAGCTCTGGTATTCCCTCCCTAAACCTCTCTGTCCCTCTACACCTCTCCTCCTTTAAGATGCTTCTTAAAATCTACTTCTTTTATCTGCCCTAATATCTCATTATGTGGCTTGGTGTCAAATTTTGTTTTATAACACTCCTGTGAAGCGCTTTGGGACATTTTACTGTGTTAACGGCACTATAACAATGCAAGTTATTTTTGTTGAATGACCATTTAACCTGTTTTCGTGATATTGGTTGAAGGAAGAAGGATGGCCTTTGAGAGAGCTGCCTGCCCCTCTTGAAATAGTGCCGTGAGATGGTTAGGAGCCGAAATTGCCCCTTCCGATAAGGCCTCTGGCAGCCGGGGCAGTGCGGAATGTCCACCGACTTCGCAAGGGGCCGCCATTTTGTAAATTGCCCTTCCTCAGGGTCGGAGCGGTGTCCGGGACCGCTCCGCCCGTTTTTCCACGCCGACCCTTCACCGACAAGCGGCGACCCCTTCCCGAAATTGCCCCACGGGAAATATCATTTTGCCGAATTGCCCCGCGGGAGTGGCGCTGCCGCCGGTCGGTGCCCCCAACAGCTTTTTCTGTCGGCGCACTCGTGCTTGGTCGATGGTGCGGTCGTCCTTAAAGGGGAGGTGGCGCTGCCGGCGATGCCATTTTATTTTTTATTGTCGGCCGACTGCCAGGTCAACACGAAAATTATGCCCCCGGGTTCGGCCGGGCCGCCAACAGGCAGCCTGACACTCCCTCTTGGGTGCCAGGCCATTGGCCTGGCCGAAACCTTCCCTGGTGGCCCAGTGGACCTAACTAAAAAATATGCAGAACTCGCAGTGGCTCTCTCCTTTAACTGAAGGATGTATTTTATAGTCTCTTGAACATTCTTAGTTCAACTTAACTCTATTTATTTGGGAGATCTCAGACAGCCATGTGGAGCTTAAGATGGTGTTCCTTCACAGACCCTCTCTCTCCCAGCTAGAGGGCGCTATACATTTTATTGATACCTCCTAGCTAGAGGGCGCTATACATTTTATTGATACCTCCTTGCTAGAGGGCGCTATACATTATCTTGTTACACCTTTCGTTTCATAAGAAACAAAAATGAATTAAATTTAGCTTCAATATAAACAGGTAATTAACTTCTTATGAATACATGTAGTAAACAACTACAAGTTTAACAAACAACAACAAAACTCTTGTCTTATTCATTCTTTATCCAAGTGTCCAGTGTCCATGATTTCTTATTTCTGTACATAGTGCGCCAGGTATTTTGGTGTTGTGCAGATTCTGTTGCTTTGCATCAAACTAGTTGTTTCAGTGGTGTTCTGTGCACTGATCACTTTAGTCCCTTTATCACTGCTCTGAGGGGAAATATCAGGCAACATATCCCTATTTTCGGGTGTTGTCATTGAAGTGCTGTTTCGCGTGTTAGTTGGCTGTGCACTCAGCGGATCGTGTGTGCGTGTCACTGAGATCTTCGGAGTTTCGATGAATGTCTCAGCGCATTTTCTCAGATGTTCCTTATTTCGGCGATACTCATGGCCATGTTCTGTAATGACCTGATATGACTGAATGCCGACTTGTTTCTGAACCTGAGCTTTTTGCCACACTTTGCTGTCTCGTGTTTGTTTGAGTCTCACTGTTTCTCCTACCTGCAGTGTAGGAAGTGCTGTAGCACCTCTGTTATAGTCATGTGCTTGTTTGGCGATGATGTTGAGTACAATTCTTGGTTTGAATAGTTTGTTTGCGATTGGGATGTTTATCTTTGTGCGCCGACCGAGTAAGCGTTGTGCTGGCGAACTATCAAGGCCTTCAGTTGGTGTGTTTCGCCAGATGAGAAGGTTCATGTAGAAGTCACCACAGTCTTTCTTTGTCATCTTGATTAAACGCTTTGCGAATTTAACCGCGTTCTCAACCTTTCTGTTGCTTTATGGATATTCTGGTGAGCTTGTTACATGATCAAATCCATATTTTGTGGCAAAATTTGTGAACTGTTGTGAGTTGAAGGGAGGTCCATCGTCAGATTGAACCTTGTCTGGAATACCATGGTTAGAGAAGTGTTTCTTGAGGTGTTTAATGTTGACAGTGGCATCATTCTTTCCGTGCAGATTGTCTATCTCAAAATAATCTGAGTAGTAGTCCACTGTACATAAGTAGTCTTTGCCATAGAGTGTGAATATGTCAAACCAATCTTTTCCCACTGTCTCTGAGGGAGGTCGTGACTTATCAATGGCTCTTTTGGTTGGCTGGATTGATAGGTGTTGCATCTTTCACACTTTGAAACATAGTCTTTTATGTCACTGTTCAATCCTGGCCAGTAAACGGATTCTCTGGCATGTCGAAGAGTTCTCAGAGTGAGCAGCATGAAGTTGCTGGCGAATGTCGGATCTCAGGGATTTTGACATGACGCAGCGATAGCCTTTGAAGACTATGCCATCCTGTGTTGTGAGTTCATCACGAACTTTGAAGTATGCATACGTTTCAGGTGGGCATTCATGTGTCGTTTCTGGCCATCCCGTTGTGATTTGTTGTATGACCAGTTGTACTGTGGAGTCACTTACAGTTGCGCGTTGTATGGTAGTCAATCCTTGTTGGGAGAAAGTCCATCATGTGGATGCATTCCACTGCAATTTCTGTCGGTGATCTCTCCACGTTTTTGAGGTATGCGCACGAGAGGGTGTCTGCTCGGAACATTTATTTTCCTGGTTGATACTTTATTTCGACATACCATTGGTTGAGCCGAATGAGCAGACGTTGTAGTCGCTTGGGTGCTGCAGGTAATGGCTTGCGTCATATAGCAACCGAAGGCTTATGGTCTATCCATAGTGTGATCTTGCGATCGTATGCATATTGATGGTTTTGTTACATTCCGAAGACTTAAGCGAGCAGCTCTTTTTCAATTTGAGAGTATTACATTTCTGCTGGAGTGAGCGCTCGGCTCGCGTATGCGATTGGTTGTCCCTGTTTCAGAAGGACAAACCCAAGACCCTTACTTAAAGCAGCTCCTTGACCTTCAGTTTCAAGTTTGTGGTCAAGGTACCTGAGCACAGGAGAATCTGTCACGAGTTGTTTGATAGCTTCAAACACTTTATCTTGTTCTTCAGTCCATTTCGAGACCGTTTCTTCATGAGTAAGTCATTGCAGAGACTCGCTGAGGTCTGAAAGATCTGGCAAGAATTTTGCAAGATACTTTGTCATCCCGACAAATCGTTGTACACCTACGACATCCTGCGATTTCTGCATTTCGTTGATTGCGACCACTTTGCTGGGTCGGCTTTGAGTCCATCACTAGACAGTATGTGTCCCATGTACTTCACTTGGGAGCTCTTCTTTTTGAACTTATCGGAGTTTTGTTTGATGTTTTGCTCTCTGCATCTCTGCATGAATTTGCGTAAGTTTGCGTCATGATTGTGATTGGTCTCTTTAAGTGTCTCACTGCTTCCAGTGATCAAGATATCATCTGCAATCTTGTAGACTCCATCTAGACCCTCGAGGTTCTGGTCTAGCTTCTGCAGGAAGATTTCCGGGGCAGGACTGATGCCAAATGGCATTCTATTATATCGATATGTCCCCATGGAGTCTGCAAGGTCGTGAGGTAGGATGACTCTGTATATAGTTCACATTGTATGAAACCCTCCTTGTAGTCTGCTTTAGTGAAGACCTTTACATTTGACATCTGTGGCAAGATGTCATCGATCACAGGAAGTGAATAGTGCCCACATTTCAGGGCATTGTTCAGATGTTGAAGGTCGATATATATTCGTATCTTTCCATTTGCTTTTTTTTTACAGTCACTAGACTGGATACCCAGTCCATCAGTTCAACAAGTTTTATGATGATTTGTCGTTTTTTCTAACAATCAAGTTCCTCTTAGCGTTTGTTTGATCGCTATTGGCACCCGTCTGGGTGGCATTACAGCTGGTGTCGCTGATTCATTAAATTCAAGGTGAACTGTCCCTGGCATGTGTCCAAGTCCCTTAAACACATCCAGATATGCATTGTTGACATCAGCTTTTGATGCTAGCGAGACGTTTGCCTTGTTCATAGTTTGCGATTCGCGTGGCTCATTTATCACCCGATATTCTGATGCTGCACTTTTATCAGTTGCAGTTGTTGAGCAGTGCGTGAGACAATCACTGGTGCACTTTGGCTCTCAATGATCACAAAGGGCACAATGTACTTGTTATGTTCAGAATAACTCCACGAGACTGCGTTGTAAGCTCTTGGTCTCTTTAATATAACTCCAAAGTGAGGCAGCACATGGTGGCCTGCCTTTTATACCTGCTTGCACCAGGGTACACAGGTGACCCATAGGTCTCCCACAGGTGTGCCCTCTAGTGGCAAATCTTACACACCTCTAGTGGCAAGTCTTACACAGAGGTGAGGTTCACATACATAACAGTACTTTTGCTTGTTCTTTGTATTTTCCAGTGGCACATTACAATTCCCTACCACTAGAATACATGGTTGTTATACAGTGACAATATTGTCTTAGATTCTTTTATCTTTAAGCCTTTAGGTAAGTATCGAAGAGGTAGCACATTGCATGTGGGCCCACAATCTATTTGCATTTTTCCCATTTGATCTTTAATGGAGAAGGTAGCCATAATCTTGTGAGGATACTTTCTGTCAGCTTTGTCCTTGATTGTGCAATCAACTTTACCAAGCATCTTTACAGTCATGACTTCAAAATCAGTATCATAACTCTCTTCATATAGTGCATGAACTTTTGACTTGCCCTTATATTTAGGGTTATGTGTAGATTTCTGTCTTGATCCACTCTGTCTATACTTTTGAGAAAAATGATTTAGTTTGCCGCAACTTGTGCAGGTCTTCCCATATGGTGGGCATTTAGTTTTTGACAGCTCATGTCTTTTGCCACAATATCTGCAATTGTTCGTGAACTCTTTGTTTGTGAATTCTTTCTTTGTGGGTCGGGGTTTCTGTCTGACAACTTTGACATCTTCAGAGCCTGTTTTAGTGAGCTTCATGGATTTCATTTGCGCAACTTAGCCTCTGTAGCTTTACAGAGCATCACACATTTATCGAGTATTAGGCTTGATTCTTGCAATAGTCTCTTACACAGAATATGGTCTCTGATGAAATCATCCCTCGAATTGGCAAAATCACATGACAATGCTAGCTCTCTCATTTTCATGAGATATCTGCCAAACCATCTGTCCCCTTGTACACTGTTGTCAAACCAGTACTGTTCATAGATGATGTTGGTTCTACTTTTACAGTGCTCTTCCCAGAGCTTCAAAATAATCTTAATTTCCTGCTTGTCTTCCTCTGATTTGTAGGGAAGATTATTGTGGATATCAAGAGCATCGCTGCCAATGGCAGTGATAAACATTGCAACCCTAACTCTATCTGGTTTTTCCACAATATTCGTGAGGCCACACCTGGAGTACAGCGTACAGTTTTGGTCTCTGTATTTAGGAGGATATACTTGCATTAGAGGCTGTTTAGAGAAGGGTCACAAGGTTGATTCCAGAGATGGGGGGGTTGACTTATGAAGATAGGTTGAGTAAGTTGGGCCTATACTCATTGGAGTTCAGAAGAATGAGAGGTGATCTTATCGAAACATATCAGATAATGAGGGGGCTAGACAAGGTGGATGCAGAGAGAATATTTCCACTCATAGAGGAAACTAAAGCTAGGGGACATAGTCTCAGAATAAGGGGGCGCCCATTTAAAACTGAGAAGAGGAGAAATTTCTTCTCTCAAAGGGTTGTAAATCTATGGAATTCTCTGCCCCAGAGAGCTGTGGAATATATTTAAGGTGGAGATAGACAGATTTTTAAGCGATAACGGAATAAAGGGTTATGGGGAGCAGGCAAGGAAGTGGAGCTGAGTCCATGATCAGATCAGCCATGATATTATTAAATGGCGGAGCAGGCTCGAGGGGCCAAGTTGCCTACTCCTGCTCCTATTTCTTATGTTCTTATGTTCTTATCATAATTTCATAGCTGTCTCACAGTTGTTGAATTTTTTCCAGTTGGCTTTCAAATCGCCAGTCACCTGCAATGGACGTGGGAGAGGAATGTGCGCGGGAGTGGGTGGTCATGATAGTTTGCGACAGTTTAGGACTTTGAGTTTGTCACATACATGTATACAGTTCAAATACCCAGAGGACTAGAACAAGTCTAATAGTAAAATATCGTGTCCATGTTTTGGTAGAAATACTTTTTCAATCAAAGCTGCACAATAACTTATGCCACTTTAAGTTTACTTTACTGATGCCTCTAGATTGTTTTACAAGCCTATGACTATTTATCGCCCTTCACAGATCCATGTGCGATGTGTAGGAAGCATGCTGTGCACTGCACTGTTTAACGTCGATTTCGATCGGCTCGAAAAAATCTTACTGTTTCAACATTTCGGTCATAGATGCGATCAACGAAAGATCGGAAGTCTCCCACTTCTGACACCATGTATTTTATACTCTCTTGAACCCTCTTCAACACTCTTAGTTCAACTTAACTCTATTTATTTGGCAGATCTCAGATAGCCATGTGGAGCTTAAAATGGCATTCCCTCACAGACCCTCGCTTTCAAAACAGCTCCCTATACCTCCTAGCTAGAGAACACTATACATTTTATTGATACCTCCTAGCTAGCGGGCGCTATACATTATCTTGTTACAAAGGAGAGCGACATTGTGATGCCTCAGTACGACGCAACGTGGCACGTCCCCAACGCGCTGACATCATTAGCACGGCGCTGATGAGTGATGGGGGCGGCCGAGCCACTACAAGGGCACTTCTGTCCCTCAGCCGCGACTACATCCGCCCCGACCCAAAAAACTTCCAAGTGCCGAATATCGATAGCACGGCAGAGAAAAACTTCAAAAAACAGAAGGTGCGCCCCGTTATGAGTGGAGATCAATTTCTACCCCTTAATGGCCACCTGAACTACTAGAACAGGTAGACAGGCAGCAGTGCAATTCCTCTCGGGTTTGGCCATCAAGCTTCTTACTCAGTGAGATCTCTACTAACTGAGCCAGGCTGATAGTAGATAGCTGTAGAAATACCCCAACGAATTAGTTGGCTAATATAGCATAACTGTAAAATAAATATCAAAATGTCAGTGAACATTTCCTTGAGGCCATTTCAGACTGTTCTTCTGAATGCAGAACCCAGCGATAAGCAAGATGATCCTAAGGTTCCCAGCATGAAACAGCAAGTTACAGTACATACTGTCAAAAAATGTTACCGACTGATACAGAGTAAGAAGCTTGATGGCCAAACCCGAGAGGAATTGCACTGCTGCCCGATCTACCTGTTCTAGTAGTTCAGGTGGACATTAAGGGGTAGAAATTAACCTCCACTCATAATGCGGCACACCTTCTGTTTTTTGAAGTTTTTCTCTGCCACGCTGTCAATATTCGGCACTTGGAAGGTTTTTTTTGGTCGGGGCGGATGTAGTCGCGGCTGAGGGGCGGAAGTGAATGGCTGAGATTAAAGATGCACTCAATCTGATCCAGAATGGGTAATAAAAATAAGATGCAACATCATCTGTTCCTATGATAAGTAGTCCAGGTTTGATAAGTGCACCAGGTTTATTTTGCTGCCTGGCATAAAGTGCAGTGCATCCATGTAACACATGTAGCAAAAATTACAATCGGGAGGGAGGATTTTCTGTGCAAAATATACCAGATTGATGCCACAGGTGACCTGCCAAGAAAACTATTAGGGAAGACAGAGAGGGAACAAAGTACAATATGCCCCTCCAGCAGTGGAGCCAACGATGTTCAGGTGCTCCTGAGAAGGCACTTGCCCGAGTTAATTTTTGCTTGCCCCATATATTTCAACTGCAATGATATTCAATACCAACGCATACAGAACACGCGCACAAAAGGCCGCTTTCTAATGTCTTTGTTATATCGCTGTGTTCCTGTCCGTTCATTGATTTGATGCACGAGCTTTACTATTTTTTCCACCAAATTTAATTTGGTATGTAAATCACAATTTGGAGCACCTAAGTCTCACTGGTTCAAATACACCACATCCACACCCCCCAGGGTTCAGTAACACAGCGGTGCCATGTCAGATCTAGTATAACAAGTACAGCCCACACTACACAACAGAATTCAGTGCGTGTGCCACCACAAGCGAACCTGATTACTGGTTGGTCAATATATGTGCACAGTTAAATTATACTTGTTGACTGCTCGAGGTTCTCCCAAAACTCAAAGCTCTCCATAAGATGTGGCAGCTTGTTTCTTTGCCTCACAAGAGGCGGTGTCTGTATGTACAATAGCGGCTAGCATTTCAGACGACATTGAGGTGCTCTATGCCTGCAGTGAGCACAGCCCGGCCAGAGTGCGTGAGGTGATCTCAGCTATGGTGCCTCCAGGTACATGCAAAAGTATAACTTAAGCTACAATTAGTAAGCTGCAGGATCCTAAAATTTGCCTCACTTTTGCTGTCCCGATTCCCAGACCTCTGATGTCAATTTGAGCCAATGGGGCCGAAATTGGCCCTTTCTATAAGGCCGGTGGCCACCTGAAAGCAGCAGCCACGGGTCGGTGCAGACTGGCCGCCGAGATGCCGCGGAGGGGCTGCAATTTTGGATATTGCCCGCCTTTAGTTTTGGAGCAGTGTAGGGGACTGCCCCACCCGTTTTCCTGCCACGTCATGCACGTGCCGACCCCTTACTGACCAGCGGCGACCCCTTTCGGAAATTGCCCCTTTCGGAAATTGCCCCGCTGGGGCAATGCCACCACTTGTCAGTACCCCCGACAGCTTTTTCTGTGGGTACTCATTCTGTGACTGGGTGGCACAGCTGCCCTTAAAGGGGAGGTGGCACTGCCGGCGAACCATTTTATTTTTATTTTTACTGCCAGGTCGGACCAACAATTATACCCACGGGTTCGACCCTTGATGACTTAGAGCGTCGGCCACTCTGACTCACCCGCACTTCCACCCCTCTGCCCACACCAACACCGCTCCGACCAGAAACAAAAGCCAGAGAGCTGAATTTCTCTGGATTATTCGCCCCCTGCATTGCGGCAGATGGAACACTTTAAAAGTGGTAGGTGCAAGCCATTTCAGGCGGAGGAAAATTTTGGCCCCAATGTGTCCACCCCACCCTTCGAACCCATATCCACATGATTGATGTAATGTCTGTAAGCTTGTAATGTTTGTAGCTCCACACTGTGGATGTGGACGTATTGTGTACTGCAACTGCATAGTTAATAATAAACAGGTCCAGGCAGATTCCGGAGGCTTCAGAGAGAGAGCTGCCTGCCATGTTGGAAGCTGTGTGTGCTGTGCTCTGTGAAGATATCACAATTGACAACAGCAGTTTCTACAGATGCTGGTGATCAAAGGAACTGGCTGACATTATTTGCACACAAATGGACAGAATTGTGGAATATGTTCCTCAGAACACTGCTGAAAATATCAGAACTCCAAATAATAAAATCCAAAATTTAAGTGACTCAGTCACAATAGAAAACGTTGGCCTTGCTGATATATCTCGAGGCATTTACACATGTGACATCAATCTGGTATATATTTGCACAGAAAATCCTCCCCCCCAGCCCCCACTCTCATTTTTGCTACATGTATCATGGCACTGTACTTTATGCCAGGCAGCAAATCTAACCTGGTGTATTTATCCTAGGGGTGTGTGATGTTGCATCTGATTTTTACCCAATCTGGATCAGAGTGAGTGCATCTTTAAACTCAGCCTTTCACATTTGTATCAGTCGGTAACATGTTTTGACAGTGTGTACTGTAACTTGTTGTTTCGTGCTGGGAACCTTTGGATCATCTTGCTTATCATCTTGCTTATCGCTGGGTTCAGCATACAGTGGAACATTCTGAAATGACCTCAAGGAAATGTTCACTGACATTTTGATACTTATCTTACAGTTATGCTTTATTAGCCATCTAATTCGTTGGGCTTTTTTTTGTTGAAGAAAATATTCTTCAAAGAATCTTTTTCCCAGTTTTCTGCCATCTTCCCCTGAAGGTGTTGACTCATTCCTCTGTTCTCTCTCCTGGATTTCTTTCATGATGCAAAAACTCAGACAGTGATTGCTGGTAGATGATTCAATCACTGTAAGTGCTGGAACCGAATCGCAATGCTCACTCTGCAGGAATAGAAAGTATAGAAGAATGCAAGAAAGAAAGAACTTTACAGCCAATGAGGTACTTTTGGAGTGTAGTCACTGGTGTAATGTGGGAAACGTGGCAGCCAATTTGCGCACAGCAAGCTCCCACAAACAGCAATGTGATAATGACCAGATAATCTGTGAGATACACTGAGGCAAATTATAATTCCAGCAGTAATCACCAAGTAGGGTAGTGTAGAGATAATGGCACTCGACTAGCAACCCAGAGGTTGAGAGTTCCATTCCCATCATGACAAATTATAAAATTGAGTTTAATAAATCTTTTTTTCAACTTATTAAATGGTAACCGTAAGGTTCCTGTAAATAATGTGAACCACTGGCTTTGATCATCATTGGTGAAGGGGAGCTAGCAGCCCCACCTGGTCTGGCCTATGTGTGTGACTCCAGTCCTATAGTATATGATTGATTTTTAATGCCCACTGAAATGGTCTAACAAGCTAGGAGTGGATAATAAATGTCTCCCACAAACAAATAAAAGCACAGACCAGGAGTCAAACTTGGATCAATCATTTGAGAAATAAATGTGGCCTTGCCAGCATCACCCACACCCTTAAAACAGCACATGATTCATTCACTTTGCATCCAATTTCCACCCCTCCCTCACCTTCACATGGTCCACCTATGACACTTCCCTTCCCTTCCTCGACTACTCCGTCTCCATTTCTAGGGCTAGGCTTTTGACCAGAATCCACTTAAAGCATGCTGACTCCCACAACTACATGGACTACATTTCCACCCACCTGTAAGGCCTCCATTCCATTCTCCCAGTTTCTCCGACTCTGTTGCATCTGCTCTGACGACACCACCTTTCACACTAGTGCCTCTGACATGTCTTCCTTTTTCCTCAACAGAGGATTCCCCTCCGTCGTGGTTAACATGCCCCTCAACCGTGCACATTCTATTTTCCGTACCTCTGCCCTCACCCCTTCCCCTCCCTCTCAGAACCATGACAGGGTTCCCTTTGTCCTCACCTTTCACCCCACCAGCCTCCACGTTCAACGGATCATCCTCTGCCATTTCTGTCACCTCCAGCGTGATCCCCCACCAATCACATTTTTCCCTCCCCTCTCCTCCCAGCGTCCCTTCGCAACATCCTGATCCATTCCACAGTCACCCCCAGCAACCTCTCCCCTTCCCACGGCACCTTTTCATGCAAGCGCAGGAGATGCAACAACTGCCCTTTTACCTCCTCCCTTCTCACTATCCAGGGCTCCTAATACTCCTTCCAGGTGAAACAGCGATTTCCTCATAGGGGAAACTAAAACTAAGGGACATAGTCTCACAATAAGGGGCCGCCCATTTAAAACTGAGATGAAGAGGAATTTCTTCTCTCAGAGGGTTGTAAATCTATGGAATTCTCTGCTCTAGAGAGCTGTGGAGACTGGGTCATTGAATATATTTAAGGCAGAGATAGACAGATTTTTGAGCGATAAGGGAATAAAGGGTTATGTGGAGCAGGCGGGGAAGTGGAGCTGAGTCCATGATCAGATCAGCCATGATCTTATTAAATGGTGGAGCAGGCTCGAGGGGCCAGGTGGCCTACTCCTGCTCCTATTTCTTACGTTCTTATGTTCTTATGTTCTTTCAAGTTAGTGTACTGTATTCGCTGCTCACGATGTGATCTTCTCTATATTGGGGAGACCAAGCGTAGATTGGGTGACCACTTTGTGGAGCATCTCCGTTCAGTCCGCAAGTGTGACCCCAACCTTCCAGTCACCTGTCACATTAATTCTCCACTCCATTCCCACTCTCCATCCTCAGTCTCCTACACTGTTCCAATGAAGCTCAATGCAAGCTCGATGAACAGCACCTCTTCTTTCATTTAGGCACTTTACAGCCTTCTGGACTCAACATCGAGTTCAACAATTTCAGCGCATAATCGCTGCCAATCTTTGGCTCCCTTCTCCCCCACCCCCCTCCCCAAGCCTGTTTTTTTTCTCTTTTGTCTCTCATGGCAGCTGGTCATTAGCCTACCATTCAGACCCTATCTTGACTAATGTTTTTCTAACACCTGGCATTACTATTTCAATTTGGCCCATCTTCCCTTTTGTCTCTCTAATCTCTCCTGCCTTCCACCCTATCACAGATCTTCCCTTTTGTTCTTTCTTCCCCTCCCCCTTTCAGTCTTTGTTACGAATCTGTTCTTTCCGAACACTCTCCAGTTCTGACAAAGGGTCATCAACCCGAAACGTTAACTCTGCTTCCTCTCCACAGATGCTGTCTGACCCGCTGAGATTTCCAGCATTTTCTGTTTTTATTCCAGATTCCAGCATCTGCAGTATTTAGCTTTTGTACATGACTCATTGTGCTCTGTGTGACTCCGGATATCTAGCCACTGGCAGGGTGGGTTGGGGGTGGGCGGGTGGGGGCGGGGCTTCAAATAGTTTATTTTAAAATATTATCCTTAATTTTTAAGCTTCACCTCCTTGTGCTTCACTCCTAAGCAAGGGTTGGGCAGACTGCCTGTCCCAGGCCTAAGTCAATGCTCCTTTTGCCCTGTGCACCTGGAGTTTCGCTGATTTCCCCTCTCTGTCTGTGAACCACTCAGGTGATGGGCCAAGGCCCATAGTGCAGGACACCCCCCCCAAGAATGAAAGTGTAGAAGAGAAAAATATGTTAGGCGGGATTTTTGTTGGGCTTGTGCCTCTATTGACGTCCCGGAGGGTATGCAAATGATTTCAGGCGGGGAGGCCAGCTTCCAGTGCTCCACCGGGAAATTTGATGCCAGTTTTGCGGGGCTGCTCAGCAGTACCACCCAGGAGTGTCGAGCCGGTGTGCAACGCCCCCGATTGCGACAGTGTGGTGACATTTTTTTCCGAGCGGCGCCATAGTGGGACCGCCTGGGAAAGCGGGCAGTCAGAGCTGTTCCGGCACTGGTGAGGGAAGGAATGATTGTATGAGGTAAGTGTGATTGTTTTTATGTTTGTTTTATTTTGGGATTTATCTTTATGTCGGGTGAGCAAGGTATTGGTAAAGTTTTTTTTGTTGATTTTTTTTTTCCTCCGGGAAGCCTCTCTTAGGATGCTCCGAGGCCGGTTGTTTAGCTCGAGATTTTCAGTTGCTCAGCCGGACTAGCACCCTAAAAGAGGTGTGGAACGCCTCCCTTGGGGCTCCGCTCCACACTCAGGGCCCAGCTGCTGAATGAATTTTGTGGCTGCAGACGCAAACCATTCCCCGGCGCAAAATTTACCGTCCGGCCGCCATTATCGCCCGAAAAAGCCTCCAACTGAAAATGCAGCCTGTAATGTCAAGTAATGGTTAAATGACGTGCCACTTTGGTTCTCAAAACCTGAGACCGAGGGAGGTGAGGCGTTCCACAGCCCATGGGCACATGGTACATCTCCAACAGTCCCAGTAGCAACTAAAAGACAGAAAATCACTGCTGAGAGCCTCGCGTTGTACCACTCAGTCATTCTCAAGTTGCTATTCGTTTGTTGGCAAAATGCAAGAAAGGAATGCACAGTTCGGGAATTAAATGTTAAAATGCTTTTGATGCCAAGGTCTCAGCCAAAAAATAAAATCATTATTACAGGTTGAACCCTCTTAGTAATGTTTCCAAATCTGACTCCAGCCGAATATACATGGCGGTAATTTTAACCTCACCCGACGGGCAGGTAACCCGTGGGATGGGGTGGAATGCTGATTTTCAATCCCTCCCAATAAAACTCTCTGTTGACTTCAATGGAGATTAACATCTGTTGGGATGTGAAGCTAGAGTTGCACCCAATTGCAGCAGTTTCCCGACTGGCGAGTTAGGTTAAAATTGCCCCCATTATCGGGAGTGACTTCGGGAATGGGACCGACTGCCACTACATCTGCCCTGAAGAAAACCAGCGCACATGTCATCACCACAAAAGGCAGCTTTAAAATTATCTTTGAAGAAAATACAGATCAAAGCTTTGCAACCAAAAACATTTTTCTTGTCATTTTATTACCTTAGCTTATAGAATCATAGAATCAATGAAAAAGTACGACACAGAAGAAAGCCATTCGGCCCATCGTGTCCATGCTGGTCATGCAGCCTAATCCCACCTTCCAGCACTAGGTCCATAGCCCTGTAGGTTACTTCAAGTGCACATCCAAGTACTTTTTAAATGTGGTGAGGGTTTCTGCCTCGACCACCCTTTCAGGCAGTGAGTTCCAGACCCCCGCCACTTTCTGGGTGAAGAATGTTTTCCTCATCTCCCCTCTAATCCTTCTACCAATTACTTTAAATTTATGCCCCTTCTGCTAAGGGAAATAGATCCTTCCTATCCACTCTATCTAGGCCCCTCATAATTTTATACACTTTCATTAAATCTCCCCTCAGCCTCCTCGGTTCATTGTGGGAGCTTGCTGTGCGCAAAATGGCTGCCGCGTTTCCCACGTTACATAAGAACATAAGAACATTAACAAATAGGAGCAGGAGTAGGCCATATGGCCCTTTGAGCCTGCTCCGTCATTTAATAAGAATCATGGCTGATCTGATCATGGACTCAGCTCCACTTCCCCAACAGTGATGACACTTCAAAAGTACTTCATTGCTGTAAAACGCTTTGAGACATCCTGTGGTCATGAAAGGCGCTATATAAATGTAAGTCTTTCTTTCTTTTTCCAAGGAAAACAACCCCAGCCTATCCAATCTTTTCTCATAGCTAAAGTTTTCCAGTCCTGGCAACATCCTCGTAAATCTCCTCTGCACCCTTTCTAGTGCAATCACATCCTTCCTGTAATGTGGTGACCAGACTGCACGCAGTACTCAAGCTGTGGCCTAATTAATGTTGTATACAGTTATCATCACCCGTGCCACTGTAACAAAAAGAAACCAGATAGCATAGAACAGTCAGTGAGTACAAATAATCTGCACTTTCAATAAAATAAACCCTGCTCTATCCCTCACCACTTTAGTTCCACTGTTGAAGTGTTTGAATGGATAATACTATTTTCTCTAAAAGCACTGTGCACTATATAAAGTGTTCACCGATTTGCACATCATCATTCTGGCTGTTTATTAATACCATCAGCCGACATTGCAATCTACACCCCCGCCCCACTTCCCTCCATCATGCACCTGGCTAAAATTCCCAGCCGTAGTGTTGAGAAGTAGCACATTTAGACTGATTTATAAGTTCAGACTAACGTTACCAAACACCTTTTTGAGAACACGTACTCATTCAGGCATTTATCTCACCTGTGTGTTGGTGCATTTTTCAGTCCCGCATGAGAAATTCATAATACAGTTGTCTTTAAACCTGTGGCGGTTACATTTCTGCCCCTACAAGAGGCTGCATTTACAACAGAGGTTCTATGACTTTTGCCTCTTTGCTGATTGGCGTCTTGCCCAACTTGAGGCATGAGGTAACTGCGAACGGGTTGCCAATTTGCGACATGGCACATTAACACTTTCTGAATGACCACAATTCATGCCAATTAATATCTGAAGGTATTAATCAATCTCCTGCTGGATGTGTGACCATCTTGCATAACAAGTACTGTGACTCGCACATCAACAATTAAAATAAAATACATATTTTATAACTCAGACAATTGACTTAAGATTTCTTTATGAATATACTGCATAGTAAATCAATTAATGCACAATTTTTTTTATGGCTTGCACTAGGTTACTGTAAGGTTTACTTAAATAAATTCTCTATATTGTTTATTAAGTTTTTATCCCCTGAAAATTGTATCTGTACCTACAGGATAATGGCTGGCTGGCAAGTGTTTTAAGTTAGTAATGCATCTGAGGGGGTTCAGAAACTGTCACTAACAAGAGCAAGGCTCCAATATTTTACCCATCACCAAATACCTGTGGTTGTTGCATTGCCATTGGTTTCTTATTTATTAATATTTTCTATAAAGGTACAATCCCCACTTTACCTTTTGTCCATTTTCCTCCCTTCAATTTTCACCCCATCTCTCTTGAAGAGTTTGACTCTAGATGGGGTCTGACTCCATGGCATCTGTCCAATGCATTGCCCGAGTATCAATTTGACACAGGAGCTTGGCAGTGAATGTTGCCAGACTCTTCAACCACAGGCTGAGCATCTAACTGAGCCCAATCCTGTCCTGACCCAAAGTCCATGTGCAGCAGACTGGAAAGCAATCCAAAGGAGGAAATCTGATGGCTGACCCTTCATGAGCCTGAGCACCATCAGTAAGGTGATCAAACCTGACTGCCTTCTGGTCAGTATGGCTTAATTACAAACATCCAAACAATGATGGACAGGTAAAGACTATCTGGTCCATCCAGCCTGTCCCACACAATTGCGATACCTTGTGTATCACAACATACACACTCCCCACCCAAAACCATGCGATCTCCCAGGAGAGGCAAAGAACACGAAGGAGTATCCTTACCCAATGCAGCCATCAGCGGACCCCCATTCTGGGCATTTCTCACAGCATAATATATTTTAGAAATTCTGATGATGCACAGGATATTCTTTGAACAAATGAAATATTACAATCTCATTTTTAAAATCCTTAAGAGAGTGAATTGAATTTGGAATAAAATGAACCTAATTGTTGTTTTCAAGTAACAGTTGGAAACAATCCCCGTCTCGGTGACTGTTAGTTCTAGGTTTGTTTTTTAAACGTTCCTTTTTGCAGAGGTTTACTCCAAAGGCTGACTGACTACATTGAGATATTTGAAAAGAGCTCTGACATTTATTAATCCTCAAATAGGTTTGTCACCAACAGTGTGTGTGGGGAGGCAGGAAGGTGGGGGGGCAGGGGGGGCTGGGGGGGCGGCTGGAGGTGAAAAAATTGGCTCAAGTTTTGGCCTGAGTTGCTCCTATTTTTTTGGAGCAACTAGTTTGGAATGGAGCGTCTTAGAAATTGCAATTCTCGGCATTTAGTTTGCTCCAGTTCTAATGAGTAAGAATAGTTCCATTTTAGAACAGATTTTTTTTTCAAAAGGGGGCGTGTCCGGCTATTTACGCCTGTTTCGCAAGCTTAGGCAGCGAAAACTTACTCCAAACTAACTTAGAATGGAGTAAGTGTAGATTTTTGTACGCTCAGAAAAACCTTGCCTACACTTATAAATCAGGCGTAGGGAACGAGAGATGGGAGGGAAGGGAAGTTTACAAACATGAAACACTTCACTTTTACAAATAAAGAACCATCATCAATAATAAATGATAAATAAATCAATAAATCAACCAATAAATCAATCAAAACAACATTTAAAAATTTAAAATTAAAAAAATAATAAAAAGTCAAACAAAACAAATAAAAAAATTTTAAAAAATCAATCAATAAATAAAAAATTAAGCTTCTATTCGCCTACTGCAGCACCACGGGAGCCCTCCAACAGCATGCTGGGACGGCGCCCTCCCCCCCCCAGGAGATGCCAGTCAGGTGGGCCCTGCCGCCGCCGACAATGCCACTTCGGGTGGGGCCCGCACCCAGCGAGATGCCGGGAAGGCAGGCCCCGCCACCGATGAGGTAAGGACTGTCAGGCCATTCGGCCAGGGATAGGGTCGTCGTCCGGAGACAGGACGCACTGGGAGGGCCAGGAGCTACTGCGCACGCACGCAGCTGCCGGCACTGTTTTTGGCGCAGGGCTGTAGCTCCGCCCCCAGCAGCTCCTGCTGCGCTGCGCCGAGCTGGAAATGGCCCTACAGATATCGGAGAATCGGCAGGTAAGTATTTGGCACTTTTTCAGTTCTACAAATTAGGCGGGCCTCTCCGACGTGCGCCGTTCTAGCGGGGGTCCGAAACTTGAGCCCATCAAGTGGGGGAGTTGCTCATCATTAAGAGCATTGTGTAAGCACCATTAGGCTGTTTCAACCCTGGAAAGGGTTGAGTAATTGTTTCGATGAAAATGTAGGTGTTATTGGGGGGTGAACGTGGGGAGATAAAGTGGGGGCAGTGTTCTTTGCTTTTGTTTTTGTTCTGTTGTTCAGTTGAAATGTAGGAGTCTGAGGCCTAGCTCTGTCAAGCCCGTGTGGTGATGTGCAACAGTCACCACACGTTTAAAAAGATTCACGCACAGGCATCTTCCACCCCCTCAATTGGAGTTCAGGACTGGAACATCAGATCCTTCGTTGAAACATCTGTGAACTCATGTGGAAGCAAGTCATCCTCGTTCGAGGCATCGCCTGTGATGAGGAGACTGTGACCTCATCGTGAACCAGCAGCACCTGGAAGCCAGGGCTGATCTCCATTCAGGTCGACTACACGCTGTGTTTAAGAGGAGACTGAATCCTGGCATCACAACATCTGAGAGGTAAATCAGAACTGTTCCAAGAACATATAATACCTGGAATTATACTATATTTTGACCTCAGAAGGATTTTGCCTTTAAGCACTAAGTATTTTTTTTAAATGACAGTGAAAAGAATTAAAGCAGTTTTGCAAATAGAATTCTGGGTCACAGTGACTCACAATGCAGTGAACTGCCTTGTTTAATGACACGTTTTTGAACACCGTCCTTGGGCTAGAAATTCGTTTTTTGGTGAAAGGGGTATTTTTCCGCCAAAAATACCACTTTCACGCTGCTACCGCAATGAGACCTAAAATTCAGGCTTCAATTTGCACAGCGGTAAAAAGCGGCGTTGCACAAGGAGTCATGGTGCAAACCGCAAATTTTCTGCAACTTTACTCTGAGGCCGATACCGCTGTGTGAGAGGCCTTGGGAGGGGGAAAAAAAACAACAACAAATAAATTGTAAAAAAACAAAAATTAAAAATCACAAAACATTCACAAGACATTTAGGTATCGAATCGCTGTAAAAGAATTTAAAAATAAAAACTTTAACTTAGTTTTTGTGCAGGTTTTTATGCCTCCCGCAGTTCCAAGGGCTGCAATGCAGGTTTTTTTCCTAGCATTTTTTTAGTCCTAAATACATAGAAACATAGAAACATAGAAAATAGGTGCAGGAGCAGGCCATTCAGCCCTTCTAGCCTGCACCACCATTCAATGAGTTCATGGCTGAACATGAAACTTCAGTACCCACTTCCTGCTTTCACGCCATACCCCTTGATCCCCCGAGTAGTAAGGACTTCATCTAACTCCCTTTTGAATATATTTAGTGAATTGGCCTCAACTACTTCCTGTGGTAGAGAATTCCACAGGTTCACCACTCTCTGGGTGAAGAAGTTTCTCCTTATCTCGGTCCTAAATGGCTTACCCCTTATCCTTAGACTGTGACCCCTGGTTCTGGACTTCCCCAACATTGGGAACATTCTTCCTGCATCCAACCTGTCCAAACCCGTCAGAATGTTCAACGTTTCTATGAGGTCCCCTCTCACTCTTCTGAACTCCAGTGAATACAAGCCCAGTTGATCCAGTCTTTCTTGATAGGTCAGTCCCACCATCCCGGGAATCAGTCTGGTGAATCTTCGCTGCACTCCCTCAATAGCAAGAATGTCCTTCCTCAAGTTAGGAGACCAAAACTGTACACAATACTCCAGGTGTGGCCTCACCAAGGCCCTGTACAACTGTAGCAACACCTCCCTGCCCCTGTACTCAAATCCCCTCGCTATGAAGGCCAACATGCCATTTGCTTTCTTAACCGCCTGCTGTACCTGCATGCCAACCTTCAATGACTGATGTATCATGACACCCAGGTCTCGTTGCACCTCCTCTTTTCCTAATCTGTCACCATTCAGATAATAGTCTGTCTCTCTGTTTTTACCACCAAAGTGGATAACCTCACATTTATCCACATTATACTTCATCTGTCATGCATTTGCCTACTCACCCAATCTATCCAAGTCATTCTGCAGCCTCATAGCATCCTCCTCGCAGCTCACACTGCCACCCAACTTAGTGTCATCTGCAAATTTGGAGATACTACATTTAATCCCCTCGTCTAAATCATTAATGGACAATGTAAACTGCTGGGGCCCCAGCACAGAACCTTGCGGTACCCCACTAGTCACTGCCTGCCATTCTGAAAAGCACCCATTTACTCCTACTCTTTGCTTCCTGTCTGACAATCAGTTCTCAAAAAATTCCAGAAGATTTGTCAAGCATGATCTCCCTTTCACAAATCCATGCTGACTTCGACCTATTATGTCACCATTTTCCAAATGCGCTGCTATGACATCCTTAATAATTGATTCCATCATTTTACCCACTACTGAGGTCAGGCTGACCGGTCTATAATTCCCTGCTTTCTCTCTCCCTCCTTTTTTAAAAAGTGGGGTTACATTGGCTACCCTCCACTCGATAGGAACTGATCCAGAGTCAATAGAATGTTGGAAAATGACTGTCAATGCATCCGCTATTTCCAAGGCCACCTCCTTAAGTACTCTGGGATGCAGTCCATCAGGCCCTGGGGATTTATCGGCCTTCAATCCCATCAATTTCCCCAACACAATTTCCCGACTAATAAAGATTTCCCTCAGTTCCTCCTCCTTAATAGACCCTCTGACCACTTTTATATCCGGAAGGTTGTTTGTGTCCTCCTTAGTGAATACTGAACCAAAGTACTTGTTCAATTGGTCTGCCATTTCTTTGTTCCCCGTTATGACTTCCCCTGATTCTGACTGCAGGGGACCTACGTTTGTCTTTACTAACCTTTTTCTCTTTACATACCTATAGAAACTTTTGCAATCCGCCTTAATGTTCCCTGCAAGCTTCTTCTCGTACTCCATTTTCCCTGCCCTAATCAAACCCTTTGTCCTCCTCTGCTGAGTTCTAAATTTCTCCCAGTCCCCAGGTTCGCTGCTATTTCTGGCCAATTTGTATGCCACTTCCTTGGCTTTAATACTATCCCTGATTTCCCTAGATAGCCACGGTTGAGCCACCTTCCCTTTTTTATTTTTACGCCAGACAGGAATGTACAATTGTTGTAATTCATCCATGCGGTCTCTAAATGTCTGCCATTGCCCATCCACAGTCAACCCCTTAAGTATCATTAGCCAATCTATCTTAGCCAATTCATGCCTCATACCTTCAAAGTTACCCTTCTTTAAGTTCTGGACCATGGTCTCTGAATTAACTGTTTCATTCTCCATCCTAATGCAGAATTCCACCATATTATGGGCACTCTTCCCCAAGGGGCCTCGCACAATGAGATTGCTAATTAATCCTCTCTCATTACACAACACCCAGTCTAAGATGGCCTCCCCCCTAGTTGGTTCCTCGACATATTGGTCTAGAAAACCATCCCTTATGCATTCCAGGAAATCCTCCTCCACCGTATTGCTTCCAGTTTGGCTAGCCCAATCTATGTGCATATTAAAGTCACCCATTATAACTGCTGCACCTTTATTGCATGCACTCCTAATTTCCTGTTTGATGCCCTCCCCAACATCACTACTACTGTTTGGAGGTCTGTACACAACTCCCACTAACGATTTTTGCCCTTTAGTGTTCTGCAGCTCTACCCATATAGATTCCACATCATCCAAGCTAATGTCTTTCCTAACTATTGCATTAATCTCCTCTTTAACCAGCAATGCTACCCCACCTCCTTTTCCTTTTATTCTATCCTTCCTGAATGTTGAATACCCCTGGATGTTGAGTTCCCAGCCCTGATCATCCTGGAGCCACGTCTCCGTAATCCCAATCACATCATATTTGTTAACATCTATTTGCACAGTTAATTCATCCACCTTATTGCGGATACTCCTTGCATTAAGACACAAAGCCTTCAGGCTTGCTTTTTTAACACCCTTTGTCCTTCTAGAATTTTGCTGTACAGTGGCCCTTTTTGTTCTTTGCCTTGGGTTTCTCTGCCCTCCACTTTTCCTCATCTCCTTTCTGTCTTTTGCTTTTGCCTCATTTTTGTCTCCCTCTGTCTCCCTGAATAGGTTCCCATCCCCCTGCAATATTAGTTTAACTCCTCCCCAACAGCACTAGCAAACACTCCCCCTAGGACATTGGTTCCGGATCTGCCCAGGTGCAGACCGTCCGGTTTGTACTGGTCCCACCTCCCCCAGAACCGGTTCCAATGCCCCAAGAATTTGAATCCCTCCCTGCTGCACCACTGCTCAAGCCATGTATTCATCTGCGCTATCCTGCGATTCCTACTCTGACTAGCACGTGGCACTGGTAGCAATCCCGAGATTACTACTTTTGAGGTCCTACTTTTTAATTTAGCTCCTAGCTCCTTAAATTCTTTTCGGAGGACCTCATCCCTTTTTTTACCTATGTCGTTGGTACCAATGTGCACCACGACAACTGGCTGTTCTCCCTCCCATTTCAGAATGTCCTGCACCCGCTCCGAGACATCCTTGACCCTTGCACCAGGGAGGCAACATACCATCCTGGAGTCTCGGTTGCGTCCGCAGAAACGCCTATCTATTCCCCTCACCATCGAATCCCCTATCACTATCGCGCTCCCACTCTTTTTCCTGCCCTCCTTTGCAGCAGAGCCACCTACGGTGCCATGAACTTGGCTGCTGCTGCCCTCCCCTGATGAGTCATCCTCCCCAACAGTACTCAAAGCAGTGTATCTGTTTTGCAGGGGGATGACCACAGGGGACCCCTGCACTATCTTTCTTGCACTGCTCTTCCTGCTGGTCTTCCATTCCCTATCTGGCTGTGGACCCTTCTTCTGCGGTAAGACCAACTCACTACACGAGATACTCACGTCATTCTCAGCATCGTGGATGCTCCAGAGTGAATCCACCCTCAGCTCCAATTCCGCAATGCGGACCGTCAAGAGCTCGAGGCGGATACACTTCCCACACACGTAGCGCCCAGGGACACCGGAAGTGTCCCCGAGTTCCCACATGGTACAGGAGGAGCATATCACATGGCCGAGCTCTCCTGCCATGTCTTAACCTCAGATACCCTTAAATTGGTAATAACAATGTTGCAGTTCACTTACTGATATAAAAAAGAAAAGAAAAGCTACTCACCAATCACCAGCCAATCACTTACCACATTGGCTGTGACGTCACTTTTTGATTACTTTCTACTTCTATTTTGCTTTCTCTCCCGCTGTAGCTGCACCGGTACGCCTTTTATAGGTCGCTCCGATGCTGCTCCCGCCTCTCACCAACTGCCGCTGGCTCTCGATCTCCCGCTGGGCTTTTGACAGGTTGCTCCCCTCTCACCAACTGCTGCTGGCTCTCGATCTCCCGCTGGGCTTTTGATAGGTCGCTCCCCTCTCACCAACTGCCGCTGGCTCTCGATCTCCCGCTGGGCTTTTGACAGGTCGCTCCCCTCTCACCAACTGCCGCTGGCTCTCGATCTCCCGCTGGGCTTTTGATAGGTCGCTCCCCTCTCACCAACTGCCGCTGGCTCTCGATCTCCCGCTGGGCTTTTGATAGGTCGCTCCCGCCTCTCACCAACTGCCGCTGGCTCTCGATCTCCCGCTGGGCTTTTGACAGGTCGCTCCCCTCTCACCAACTGCCGCTGGCTCTCGATCTCCCGCTGGGCTTTTGATAGGTCGCTCCCCTCTCACCAACTGCCGCTGGCTCTCGATCTCCCGCTGGGCTTTTGATAGGTCGCTCCCCTCTCACCAACTGCCGCTGGCTCTCGATCTCCCGCTGGGCTTTTGATAGGTCGCTCCCCTCTCACCAACTGCCGCTGGCTCTCGATCTCCCGCTGGGCTTTTGATAGGTCGCTCCCCTCTCACCAACTGCCGCTGGCTCTCGATCTCCCGCTGGGCTTTTGACAGGTCGCTCCCCTCTCTCAATACAGGTGCGAGCTGAGCCAAATTTTTGGTGAAAGAGATATTTGGAGTCTTGCACGGCGATGGTCTACTCCCCAGCAGTATTTAAAACTGGACTTCTCCGAAATTTCTGCTGCACCGTTTTCCGGCAAAAACGGCAAAATATCGCAAAAAAAAAACGGGGGCAAGGTTGGCGAATTTAGTTTTTAAAACTTTTTTTTTTAACTTCAATGATACCAACAAGTTACAAGTGACAATGTGAAAATAAAACAAGGTATTAAACAATAAAAAAGTACTTCCTGTGCTAACTAGGCCAACTGATCCGTCTAGAAACTGTTAAAATTGCACTGGCCTACCATTCTTGATAATCTGCATTCTGTAACCATTTAAAGGAGCTGCAGCTGTAATGTTGGCCTCCCTGAGGATATTTACACTCAAGGTATTAATGCATTTTTTTTTCTTTGTAATTTATGAATGAAAACACTTAACTGTTGGAGAGCTGCTTCCAGAATGGCTGGTCTGCAAATCAAGTCAGTAGAGTCTGTTTTGAAGAACTTGGCAAAGATTTGTTTTTATAATACAAAGGCGGTTTATGCAGAGGAAATGGGCATCAAACAGTTAAAAATTCGACTGATTTTTAATGATGTTATAAATTCCTTTCATCTGAAAGTGAGTGTAGCTGAACATCTAGCCATCCATTGTATCATCCATTCATTTGCCTTTTCACTTGCCAGAACTTTCACATGACAAAGCCTTTTTGTCAGTGTTGCCTCACTAAACAGTCTGAAAATACCAATTTCTTGCTGTCAGACACAAATCACAGCCCAACAAAGATTAAATTCAAAAGCAAAATACTGCGGAGGCTGGAAATCTGAAATAAAAACAGGAATGCAACAGGTCAGGCAGCATCTGTGGAGAGAGAAACTGAGTTAACGTTTACTCTGTTTCTCTCTCTCTACAGATGCTGCCTGACCTGCTGAATATTTCCATGAATTTTCTGTTTTTATTAAAGACATGAATGTAATTTGTTTTTATATTACAGTTGTCCTCTTTCCCTTGCCTAGTTATTACTATACACTGAAGAGTGCAAAGTTTGGGAACTCTCCATTATTCATACTTTTCCATCAGCCATAAGGGGAGCCCTCCACTGTTGGAGGTCCCATTGTCGTTCATATTAACACATCCAAATATCATTTCATCTGGGATGGGCACTCCTGCCTGGTTAAGGTGTTACAAGGTAATGCCGTGAAATGATACAATAGCAATACCTCACCAGAGTTTGCTGCTCAGATATGGAATCGAGCTTTTTTCGGGCTTGTAAAGGAAAAAAAGATGCAGCCCTTTCCTACCCAAACACGGGCAGATGGACAGGGCGCAGTGAAATAATGGCAAGAAGTAACGAGAGAACAACAATTTTGTCAACGGTGAACCTTTGCAAGACATTTGAGATTCATCTCCTGCTTTTTCTGGCTTTGATCCTTTTATGTGTTTATGTCTGAGCCTCCCTTGAAACGTTCTCGAGTTTGTGAGACTGTGTGGTCAGGAGTGTACTTGCTTATTAAACACTACGGTGTTTTACTCTGTTAGAAGCCTGATAAATATTTTCCCTATTTTGATGGTTTAATATCCACTCTGCTGACCCTGTTTCTGCTTTCTACTGAGTACAAGATGTGTCAGACACTGTCACTTTATCATTACTGTGAAATCTGTTATTTGATCTGGTTTATACAGTGTACATTAAAGCTATAATTTGCATGTCATTCTCTGGAGACTTGCTTCTTTACTGACTTCTATTCCGTAATCTCACTGCTGCTAATGGTCGACATTTACCCCTGAGCAGTGAGAAATAAGAATGAACAAAGTTTTGGCATTAAAGAAAGGAATCCTGGAAGCAACATTCCATTAAACACAGCTAAAGGAATAATTGCAATATTTCTTTGCTCACACAGCGGTACTTATTTCTCATTTTTTGTTGAGGTCCAAACTCAGATTGGGACTTTGCCATGTAGGAATTGTGCTGTGGAACTCGGTAAGCCTGTAGAGAGGTGTTTGGGTGTCGAATGCACCATTACTTACTGTCTCATAGTTCTTTATAGGTCATCATTCACAAGCCACAAGATGTCACAGGACAAAAACTGCTAAAAGTGTGTGTAATCTATTGGTTACATCGGTTTGTTCAAATTGCTCCTCCCCTCTCCCCTACCCCACTCCCCTTCCTTCCTTTCCCTTCCCACTCCACAATCTCCCCTCCTCCCTCTCTGCTCCTCCACCTCTCCCCACTCGCTCCCCTCCTCCTCCCTTTCTCCCCTCCCCCTCCTCCCTCTTTCCCTTCCCCCTCCTCCCTCTCTCCCCTCCAGCCTCTCTCCCCTCTCTCCCCTCCTTCTCTCCCCTCCCCACCTCTCCTCCCTCTCTCCCCCACTCTTTCCTCCCTGTCTCTCCCCCCTCTCTCCCCTCCCCCTCTTCCATCTTTCCTTCCGTCTCACCACTTATTTATAAAATATACACAAGGGATTCATATACAAAACCATAGGATTGAAATTTAAAAGACTTAAATATTGATCCAGTTTCTATGATGTTAAAAACTCAGCAGTACATTGGCTGACAGAATGATTGCTGTTCAAACTTTGATAACGAGTAATTAGAAGAACTGTAACATCAGGGGTAAAACATTGTCCTGGCTCAAATTTATCTTTATACTTGCCTTAAAGGGGCTGCAACTAAGGTTCAGTAAATTGATTGCTGGGATGATAGCGTTGCCCTTTGAGGAGGCATTGAGTAGAATGGGCCTTCTGGGGTTTAGAAGAATAAGAGGTGATCTCATTGAAATACAGAAAATTCTAGAGGGCTTGACAAGGTAGATGCTGAGAGGTTGTTTCCCCTGGCTGGAAAGTCGAGAAGTAGGAGACATAGTCTCAGGGTAAGGGGTCGGCATTTATGACCAAAATGTGGAGAACATTCTTCAATTAGGGTTGTGAATCTTTGTCATTTTCTACCCAGAAGGCTGTGGATGTTTAATCATTGAGTATATTCAAGATTGAGAGCGATAGATTTGTGGATTCTAAAGGAATCAAGGGATATGGAGATCAGACGGGAAAGTGTTGAGATCGAAGATCAGCCATGATCTCATTGAATGGCGGAGCAGACTCAAGGGGCTTTATGGCCTACTCCTGCACCTATTTCTTATGTTCAGATGTTTACATGGTATAAAATGCTATCACCCATGTATGGCAATTTGTACAACAGAATTAATGGTGTTAGCGCCATTGATACTGCAGGACCTTCTGTGATGGGACTGCTAGTGTGCTATAATTTGCCTCATTTACAGTTCATGACACATTCAGAAGCCCGATGGCAATGTCGGAACTTTGTACAAAATTATTCAAAAATCTCAAGCACAACTTAAAACTCAGCTTGCTTATGGAGTCTTATGGAAATCTAATTGCTGGTTTACATGGTAAGGTGAAAGCTGATTCATTTATACTGCAACCCTGCCTCTGGAGATAGAGCTAGAATATTAGTGGGGTATAAATACAACGCAGCCTGATGTGAGACACGGCACAATGTATTACTTCAGATAGGTCTCTGCACTTTTTCTTATTTCAGTAGCACGCAATTAGTTAGAGGATGTGCTGTTTAAAAGGACAAGACCATTATACCATGTAATGCAAAATGTATTCTTGTACCGATGACGTGCAGCTGTGTGTAACAGAAATAGTTTCTGTAACACGACAAGATACAATTGCTGTGCCTTCTTCAGGTCAGCTAGAGGTTAATTGCTCTTAGGCAGATCCTCAGATTAATTAAATGTCAGACTTGCATTTTTAAGGGTGACTCCTGAAGATAATTAGAAGCTACTTTCTGTTTCTCCGTAGATCAGAATTGTCTCTTTCTATTTTTATAATACTTTTTTTTCGGCACATGGAGCGCAATGGAGGCTTTTCAGAGATTTTATTGAGATGGCTGTCTGTTATTGTTGCTGGGCATAACCATGTGATTGCACAGCCTCCAGTGTGGAATTTGGCATCATCTAAATGCACATGAAAATGGCAAGAACTGCATTTTAGAGTTTTAAAGATGCATCTGCACAGATCTGAGAGAAAACAGTAGGGAAATTGGGGCACACACATTGAGTAGTGTAGATACAGCCTCAATTCGGGCTAGAAGGATCAGATTAGTGTTTATCCATTAGTACACAGTTACTAAATATTTAACTAGGTAAAGATAAGCAGATGCATTTTTATATAACAGAACCCAACTCAGGTATGAAATAAATATGTTATAAATTTTAATGCACTTAAGTTTGTCGTGGTACAATAGTTTCTGGACAATGAACCATTGCTTTGCAGGAGGCCATTTGACTCACGGGCACCACATGTGGTTTATTTTCTATAATTCACTGTTAGCCTTGTGCGTACCTTGTATATGCTACTCTTCCTGGGGCTTTGGTTCAAAAAATATAACCAATTAAATTTGTTACCATTTTTGAAACTTCCTTCACCTCTGGATCAACGTCTCCAATTGGGCAATCATCATTGACCAAGGCTCATCATACACAAACCTTAACTCAGCACGAATGACATTGTCCTACCCCAAGCACCTAGCACTCCTGCCCTGTATGATCTGCACTGGCTTCCATCCTCCAGCTAGGATTCCCAACCCTGGGCAGGAGTCTACCGGAATGGGCGATTGGTCTCCCGAGTGTTGCTGCTGGCTACTCAGAAGAAACACTCTTTCTACATGCGGTTCATACATGTGCAATACCCCGGTTGTCATGGCTTGCAACCAAACCACATCACCCTCGATTTGGAAATACACCGCTTATGAGCATGGTGGCTTCGGGGCTAATGAAAATCGCCCGCAACTCCATGAATCTTGAGAGACTGAGAGTAACACAAACTGGGGGAGAGAAACAAACTGGGAGAAAGCGAGGGAGAGAGAAACATGGGATGGAATCTTCCCAGCCCTGCGAGTGCAGGTTTGGAGATGGGCCAGCTGTCAAAATGGCCCTGATTGACAGCGGATCAGGATCACGCTCTGAACCCGCCTCCGTGTGAGTTTCTGATCAGCCAGATCTGCGTTCGGATAGCAGACCCAACAGCCAGGGGTGGGACAGGTAATTAATATCATTAAAAGGTAGTTAAATGCTAGTTAAGAGGGTTACAAGTAGATACTTATAATTGTACCAACCTTTTCACGGGTTTGCCGTGCCTTGGAGAACACGCCAGGTAAGTGTGTCGGGTTTTCAATGACCATTCATTGCTTTGACTAGCTGACAGCTGCAGAAGTGGTATAAAAGCTACCATTTCACATCTGTTCACTTTCCAATGTCAGAAGCTGAAGCCTTCGGATTTTGGAAGGGACTTTGGAAGTGTTTGCAGTGAACTCTCTATTCACAGTCATCTCCTTGGAGCAACCTCTCTCACCATTTATTGATTGCTTCTGTCACCTCAACCTCACCTGCCATCTATTCCAGCAGCATCAGTGCCCTTGAAACCATCTCAACTTGGTCCTTAGAATCCCACCATGATCAGCCCCAACACCAACATCACTAAACACACCAACATCACCACCAACAATGCCAACCTTCTCCGCAATCATCTGATGCTGCACAGTACACAAGGCATTAGCACTCGACCATATTGCTGCCCGGGAGGCCTGTGATGGCCTCACCATGGCCAGATTTACTTCACTTGACGCTGTACACCCTGCCTGCCACATGATGCGGCATGTTGGCACCACCCACACCCGCTCCATACAACTCACTAAGCCACTTCCAAAGCTGCACACAAATCTGTCCAAGCATGCAAAGTGCTGAAAATAAAAATTTAAATGTTTGACAAACAATACATGAACATTGGCTAAAGGACCCAAGTGCCTACCTGTGTGTTGTTAGTTGGTATGATTGGACAAGGATGAGGGTGAGTGTGAGAGATGGCTAGTGAGATGGGGATAAAGGGATGGGTGGAGGTGCAAGGTAAGTTGGTTTGAGTAAGGATGTGCAGGGGTAGAGTAGGGAATGCAGAGTGATGGGGATGTGATGAGTGGCACAGCCGCATGAGGTTGATTGTGGCTTTGCAATAACGTTTCATGCTCTCCTGAGATCATTGAAAGGTTTGCACCATTGCAGCCAGGTCCTTCTTATGCCATCCCTGCTTGTGCTCTCCTCTGCAGTGTGCAACCAGGCTGCGTTGGTGTCCTGGGGAGGTCCCCTCTGCCCATGGAAAGGGAAGAGAACCTCCCTACTTGCTGTGACTCCCTCCATAAGCATCTGGAGGGAGTCATAGGAGAGCCTTGGTGCAGCCATGCACCTCTGTGCAGTGCTTGTCAGTGTTTGCAGCATTTCAATGTTACAGAACACTGATCGAAGTACTGTCAAAAGTAGTGTGGGCATGGTCCCTTTAAGGAAACCGGCTGTTGACATGTCAGTAAATTACCGGTTTCCTCTTAATTGGCTGGGAAGCCCGCAGGGCGGGCTTAACAAGCCCAATCATCGGAAGATTAGGGACAGCAAGAGCAGCTTATCACACGCCACAAATCCTGGCTGCATCGATCCCGCCACATGTCCACTATTCCTGATCTACAAAGTGCCTTGGGACATTTTGCTACATTAAAGGTACTATATCAGTTCAAGATGTTTCTATTGTATTTCTTTACAGTAAATATTGCAGAATCTTCCATAATCTGCTATTTGCTTTTGCAATCTCAGTGTCCCATTAAACGTGGTTTAACGGTGGTTCAGAAGGCATACGGAACGCTTGCCTTCATTAGCTGAGGCAGAGAATACAAGAGCAGGGGGATTATGCTTGAATTGTATAAAACACTGGTTAGGCCACAGCTGGAGTACTGCGTGCAGTTCTGGTCACCGCATTACAGGAAGGACGTGATTGCACTGGAGAGGGTACAGAGGAGATTTACAAGGATGTTGCCAGGAGTGGAGAATATAAACTGAGGACAGATTGGATAGGCTGGGTTTGATTTCCTAGGAACAGAAGAGGCTGAAGGGAGACCTCATTGAGGTGTATAAAATTATGAGTGGCCTGGATATAGTGGATAAAAATGGCCTATTTCTCTTAGCAGAGGGAGCATCAATTTAAAGTAATTGGTAGAAGTTTTAGAGGGAATTTGAGGGGAAATTTCTTCACCCAGAGGGTTGTGGGGATCTGGAACTTACTGCCTGAGGCAGAAACCCTCACCACGTTTAAAAAGTGCTTGGATGTGCACCTGAAGTGCCGTAACTTGCAGGGCTATGGACCTAGAGCTGGAAAGTGGGATTAGGCTGGAGTGCCTCTTGTTGGCCGGCTCGGAAACGATGGACCAAAATGGCCTCCTTCCGTGTGATAAATTTCTATGATTCTATGAAATCCTAGGTGGAGCTTTCAATTCTATCATCTGCCTAGGTGGAGCTTTCAATTCTATCATCTGCATCAAAAAGACTGCCTACTTCTATCTCAATCACCATCTTGCCTTCATTAACCTCAGCACATTCAAAACTCTGCTGCTCATAATTGGGACATGGTCTTTGGCATCAGGCAAGTAAGATGGTGGTTTCACTGCACCATACTTATGCTGGCATGTGGCTGCCCAGCCCAGAGATCAGTGCGGTCCCACCTGCAAGACCATCAGCAGGCCGGGGCCATTGGAGGGAGCAGCGTGCGGTGGCATACCACTGCAGGGAGCAGCGCGTGCTGCTGCAGGAGGGCGATGGCTACAAAGCCAGGTCGCTGATTGCAGTGCGGGCAGGCACAGCAGGAGGGGCGAAGGAGCAGCAAAAGTCCATAAAGGGAGGAGAGGCGTGAAACTGGGACCCAGAAGAAGCAAGGGCCCAGGGGCAGCACGGGCCAGCCCACACTGCGATATATGTGCGCACTCGGTCTGTGCAACAGAGCAGGTCTCCAGTTAGTCTGGGTAATCCTTGCCACTGGACCAAGACCTAACTCTGTCAAGCCCATGTGGTGGCTGGTGTGCAACGGCCACCACACGTTAAAAAAAATCCAAGCACGGGCATCTTCCACCCTTCAGGATGTAGTTCAGGATCTGGAATATTAGGTCTTTTATTGAAACACCTGTGAACTCATCCTTTTTTGGCGTGGAAGCAAGACATCCTCGCTTCGAGGGACTGCCTATGATGATGATGATGACTTATGCTGGCAGAGTAGTGCCTCAATGATTTGCAGGCTGTTGAGTCTGTAGCCAATCTAAGTCTTTCAATTGAAGATGTGAGGTAGGAAGATATTCTACAAACGGTGCCAAGGTTAATGAGAAAGCTAGACATTTTCTTATGTTGCATGCCAAGGAGACTCCTATACTGACCATCTGAGATTTCTGAATTATGTTGGAGGATGTGTGGAGAAGCTAATACCCATTTGTCATTTTTTTTTACGGGATGTGGGCGTCTCTGTGAAAACCAGCATTTATTGCCCATCCCTAACTGCCCTGGAGAAGGTGGTGGTGAGCCGCGCCTTCTTGACAACTGAGTGACATTCCAGAGGGCAGAAGTCACACATCGGCCAGACCGGGTAAGAACGGTGGATTTCCTTCCCTAAAGGACATTAATGAACCAGATGGGTTTTTACAACAATTCAATAGTTAGTTACATGCTCACCATTTTATTCCAGATTAATTTAATTAACTGAATTTAAATTCCCCAATTGGCGTGGTGGAATTTGAACCCACATCTCCAGATGATTAGACCAGGCCTCTGGATTACTAGTCCAGTAACATAACCATTATGCTACCGTTCTCAATTCCATAGACATATCCTTAGGTTCAAATTTATTGAGCTATGGTTTTGGTCCATAATGGATATCACACTGGAGCCCAATTTACAATTTGAGATCCCTGTTAAAGTCTCCCCCAGACCCCAGGATGGGGAGTTTCTGTAACCACCTTTTGGCAACCTATCACTGCCTGCTAACTTCCCTACACTGTGTATGTTTACCGCTCTGATCTGACTGGTCAAGAAAGTTATGGCTAATAGCGCATTTTGAGGGTACAATGAATTTGCTTAACTTATCCTAGAATAAGTTTTCAACAGTTTGATTCCAATATTTTGATTTATTGTGCAAGTGTGTCTGTTAGTGAATTGTAATTGTGTTGGAGGGGTGTGGAGAAGCTAATACCCATTTGTCATTTTTTTTTTTACGGGATGTGGGCGTCTCTGGGAAAACCAGCATTTATTGCCCATCCCTAACTGTCCTGGAGAAGGTGGTGGTGAGCCGCCTTCTTGAAAACTGACTGACATTCCAGAGGGCACTTAAGAGTCAACCACATTGCTGTGGGTCAGGAGTCACATATCGGCCAGACCGGGTAAGAATGGCGGATTTCCTTCCCCAAAGGACATTAGTGAACCAGATGGGTTTTTACAACAATCCAATAGTTAGTTACATGCTCACCATTACTGATACTAGCTTTTTATTCCAGATTAATTTAATTAACTGAATTTAAATTCCCCAATTGGCGTGGTGGGATTTGAACCCACGTCTCCAGATGATTAGACCAGGCCTCTGGATTACTAATCCAGTCAGATGGCTTTGTGCACACATCACTGTTCTCCAGATTTGATGCTAGCCTCATTCCTCATAGAGTTTACATTTTTCTTTATATCAGTTCTGCTTCATAAACAATTTTTCTCCCTCTTTATCATTTCTGCTTGTGCCCATATTCATATCCAATACTTCATAGAGGAGTTGTGTCCTGCTCTAGTGGCTTTCATCCATGATATAGGCTGGATGTCTGTTTATTTCACTTGGTACCCAAGCGTGTGCAGCATCCCTGGTCGATTTCCTCTGTTTCATAACTGCTGGATTGAGATGATGCCCAACATAACCTCGCTCTGCTTTCAGTCATTACATAAACCATACCTTTTTCACCTTTTTGACGGGTTCTTATGTTGTCAAACACCTTAATGTTTGTTGATTGAATTGCTGTGTTTTGCCATTTTCTGTATGTGAATCTTTGAAAAAATCCACGAGCAGCATAAAATACTCCTTCTACATTGCCCTTCTATTTTAAGGGATACATTGAGTAGAACTATTATTGAAGATCATGAGATGTCAGATGTGTTAAATGATTTCTTAATATCATTCTTCCCAAATGAAGGGTGGTGACAACTATCAGATTCAGTCAACTTGGTTCAGGAATATTAAGGACAATAAAGCACCTGTTATTAAGAAACTCAAGGAATTAAGCCAAGAACCTTCAGAGACATAGATGATGCAATGGTTAATATTTTGTGACGCTTTATAAATATAGGACTGTACGAGAGGAATGCAAATTTTAATCCTGATATTCTGAAAAGCTGTGAGACCAATCAGGAATTATATTCCAGTTAGCCTGACATTATCAGTGCTGAGCATTTAACAAAATACAATCAATGGTGAGCTAAAGAGTGCAGTGGTGCATTTAGAACTGTCTTGCAAGAAGTTGCTCATGCTTCACGGATATAGATGATCAAACACTCTTGTGCTACCGAGACAATGGGAAGTGTCATCTGTAGAATGCAACTGGCCGGAGCTGAATAGCGTGGGTTGTTAATTGAGGTTGAGATCCTAGGATTTACCTTGATTACTTTTGATTGTTGAAAAGAATTTCATAGGAGATTTATTTAGCTTCATGCAAGCTTTACCTCTGGGTTGGCCCATTTAAATCAGCAGATTTCAATGAGTGGGTAGATTCCGCAATTGTACATGGTCTGTGAAGGGAATAAGCTTGATGGTAATTTCTGCTCCTACATAGTTAGGTAATGAAAAAGTCACAACTTAAAAGAGACTGGCCATCCTATGGTTGAATGTTCCATTTGTTGAAACCCTCATTTGTTGAAAATAAGAGGACATGTATTGTAATTATTCATGAGTACAATTTATTAGCATGAAAATCAGGAGTTGACTGAAACGTTTATCTGGTCAAATGAGCGCGAGTGGTAAAAAGGAAGAACTATTTTTTTAAATCTTTGTCCATGCACTTCTTTTACAACAAATACATTCCACAGTATGTTTTGGGAACTTTCTTTTTCTCAATATTAGTAAGTAATGTCAACTAATGATCCTGCTAGCATCCAGCCTATATTATGGATCCCAAGAGTTGTAGTTCGTGTCTGTGTTTGCTGACAAACAGGTCTATAAATGTCTGAATGTGCACAAGGGATGCTGGAAGAAATGATTCCAGTACTCTCTGTAATGGGCAGGCCATCTGTCTAGTATCCATATGTTAGTGAAACATTACTTGTCATTCAATCATGTATGTTCTTAGAGTCAAAAGAAGGACAGGTGGTAAAACAAAGCCAAAGTGGCTAACTATATGTAAGGACACATGAGATTTCAACAAAAACACTTTGACAGACTAAAAGAAAATAACACGCAGGAGAACATGCATGGGTATCGATATCTGCTAAAGGCAACAAAAGCTCCTATCAGAGCAGTCAAAAGGTCATTGTAAAAGATATTGGGTAACTGCAGTAGCAATGGTATAATTACAGTAGACCATGTTCTAAAGGGAATCTAGAATTAAAAGTTGGAATGAAAATAAGTAACTTTGAGTTACCAATAATGCAATATACAGTTGACTCTAAAATTCAGCTCTAAAATTGTGTCAACGAGGTTGCAGATAGAATAAAGAGGTCTCAAAATATCAGGCTGCTGGTCCTGATGGCATGCACCCAAGGGTGCTCAAAGAAATGGGGGCTACGCTCATTTAACAGCTCACTGGGGATTGAAATTGCTCCCATGGACTGAATGTGGTGCCAATATTAGCGAGCTAAAATCCCCATGTGAATGGTCCCTGAGAATGTTTGTGTTGTTTCCCGAGATTGCAGAGGTGAAGTTCATCCTCCCAGCATGAGATCCATGTTTACTCAAGTTACAATTCATGGCTGTGCAGGTGCAACATTTTTACTTTGCTCTGGCAGGCACATTGGAATCAAACCCAGTGGAAAATTGGACATCCAGGGTTAGAGTTTCCATGGGGTTCTCCCACTGTAACTTTGGCAAAAGATGAGCGGAAATGTCAGAAAAATGGTACAGTGACCAAGAAGTTGAACATTTTTAACCATAAGACATGCAACTGAAAACCACGCCGCAAAGAATTTTCATTGTATTTATGGAGCAAGTTCTATGGAACTCTTAGATTGTTGTTTCTTTAAGAACAACCACTCCAATAGTTCAAAACTGTCAAAATCTAATCTAGTCTCTGTCTACAGACTCAGTGAGACTCCTTTCACTTCACTAAACAGATCTATTGATTATTCCAAGAGCACATGCGGTGCAATGCAAGCAAATTCTTTCTAAGATCTCCCAGCCCACCCAACACATTCGCTATCTGTGATCAGGGGAGGTTCATCTCATTTCTCTTTAACAGCTAATACTCCACTCCCCATGTTACAGAAATGGACCTGCGATATACTTTATTTCTATTACTCCCCCAACATTTGAAAGTGTGGCCCTTTTAATTGTCTCCGGGAAGTGGGTTAGGACAGTGGGTTGGAGGTTGTCAACATACCATGTTGCTGTTTCCCCATCCCATGAACAACTGCTCTTTCTCAACCAGTGGGCTTTCAAGTAAGGTTGAGAGCTGAATGAAAATTGTCAAGTTCACTCCCCATGCTTACAAATTGTAAACTGACAGGATCTTCATGGGACCAAGATAGAAATAAGTTCATTTGTTCAAAGTTATTTTGATCCCAACTTTTAAGTCTAGATTCCCTTTAGAACATTGGCAGCATTTTTATCCCTCATCTTATGGGGGTGATTTTCAACTGCCAGCCACCCACATCTTGCCTGAAAAAAGGGCACCCAGCAGAGAAAAATGGGAAGGACCCTTGGCCACCCTGTGGATACCTAAGGCCCACTTGCTGCAATCATCAGACAGGCCTGTAAATGGGTGCATGGCTGTTTAAATATGAAAGTTGGTATCCTCCGACTTGGTAGGTACTCAGTTGCTGTTTTGAAGTACAAATGGTCGGTGAAGGGCCAAACCACGGTCCTTAAAGGGACCGCTGGTAGCCTCTCCACAAAGGGGCCTCAAACCTCTTTGTCTTTCATTTTCTTACTGCAGCCCATTGCCGACCTGCGCTCACACACCACCCCCCACCCCCACATTCTCCGCCCCCACCAACCACGCCTGTCAAACCAGCTGACTCAATGTAGGAGAGAACTGATCTCCCCGGTTTCGACCATCAGCGGGCGAGCTGGAGTGGAGTGCCTGTTTGGTCTCCCACAGTTCTCCTTCCAGTGAGGCTTGAACCTGCAAATGGCCAGGCCTCCTGCTGCCGGCTTTGGGCAGGTGGCACTGCTGCTCCGCCGACTTCACACGTGTTTTGGCTGGACAGTGAAAATCCCCCCCCCCCGAAGTTTACCTTTAAACACAAGGGCAGCAGGCGCATGGGAACACCACCACCTCTACGTTCCCCTCCATGTCACACATCATTCTGACTTGGAAATATATCGCCGGTCCTTCATCGTCGCTGGGTCAAAATCCTGGAACTCCCTCCCTAACAGCACTGTGGGAGCACCCTCACCACACAAACCGCGGCGATTCAAGAAGATGGCTCGCCACCTTATCAAGGGCAATTAGGGATGGGCAATAAATGCTGGCCTTGCCAGCGATGGCATCAATACATCTTTGTTCCTTTTCTTTTATAATAGCGTATCAGTGCTTACAATTAAATTGCAGACTGCAATAACCATCCAAAAGACTTGGCAATAATGGGTGCAAAGGTTTCCCTTTTGATGATGGTTAATGGCCAGCAATGCAATCAATGCTGTTTCATCAACTGCATCTACAGAGTTGCAGATAGCTGGCAGGATAATAATTAGTCCATCAGAGAACAGAACGCTCTGTACTCCACTACTGATGACAGGGAGTTCTGTAGGGCATGTCTCCCAAGACCCACTGATGATCCTGGAAACATAGCCTCAGTAAACTGACTCTAATGATCCAATCTAGTAATTACATCCTTCACATCTCAAATTGAAGGTGATGCTGCCCAGATCAGACGTCAATCAAAAATGTGTTTCCAATTTGGATTGAGGACCATTACCGCTGGAAATCCGACCCTGTGAAATGAGTAGTCAAAAGCGTTCTTAATTCTTATGTTGCCAAGAATAAACTTACATTTGGGTTTGAAGATACTAGGGATAACTCGACGATCTGATGCTCCCAGTAGGGAGACTGTACTCGAAGGTAGCATAGGTTGGCGGCTGAGGTAAAACACCTTTATCTCCAAATTCTTCGAATCACACACCCTGTGTAGAATGCAGGTTCACGGGATTAACCTTACTCTTGGATGGATTAAATTTACAAATATATCTGAATTTATATGGTTAATGTATTCAGGACATTAACTGCGCTGCAGCATTTTAAATGGGGGAAAAAACAACAAATGTCAATGGTATATACAGCTCCACAACAATTGAGACTTTAGTGCTTTCATGACAGCATTTGTCATGAACATAATAGTGGGTGAGACGATAGAAAATAATTTGAGAGCAAAAGAAAACTGGGGCATAAGCAAGATGTCATGTCACCCGGCTTGTCAGTAAAACGTGGGGCTGTCCTGAAGAAACCAGAATGTTCATTCATTTTAATATCGATAGATGTCCAGGTACCTACTGCACTGTTTAGATCTTTCTGCAGTGTCAAACTAGAATATAAACATTCCCAGTCGTGCAACACATCAACAAAACTAGAATCAGCTGTTTCCCCCCTCCACCCCACCTTGTGTCAGCTTGTCTGCATATTGCAAGATAAATCAGCGAGATTCATTTGCATTGGAGGCAGTCAATATCAATGAGATTATTTGGAAGGTGGGCCTGGAACCTATCAGAATCAGAGAGGTTAGAACTCAGGACTGGGATCAGTTGCCGAATACATTCTCCCATTGTTTGTTATCCACAAACTTGAGGAAAAACCTAAAATGAGATGTCGGTTTCTGAGAGTCCCAGTTCATTTAGCATTTGTTCCCAAAGAACTTATACATAATAAATAAGCTGGAGCTTCTAAACAGCTTCTTCTTTTCCTCAAAGTGAATGTTCTTGTGAATGTTTGACTGTTGACAATTGCAAAAGTTTATTTTTTTGAATTACTGGTTGCGGCTTTTCTGTTTCGGAAAAAACTGGATGTCCTCTGGCGTGCACTTATTAACCGGTTTTAGTTGACAAGGCCTGTCGTGGTACTTGTGGAATTGCCGAGGTTCAGAAATGGGAAAGGAAATTGAGTTGGAGTGATGTGTTGTGCTTCATTAAACCATTATGCAAAGATTCACACTCAGAATTGCAGCTGGCTCCAAAATGACAATATGTGCGCCAAATCAGGTGTTATGTTCTTGGGGGAGAGGCATGTGTGCCCCCACACTCCTTCAGCACTTGCAAACCCCTCCGCCACTGCTGCTAACTGTTTTAGTCTACTGCAATTAAAGTGATGGAAGGTTTGGTATATCTACAGCATAATTTCTGCCAAGCCCACGTCCCACTGCACTTTCAGTCCAACTCTTTGTCTTCATAAGTTGTTGATTTATATACGGAGCTGCTTTTGAGTGATCAGGTTTTTGGGCTGTGTCAGCTTTTTTGTTCAAGCTTTTGGTTGCTAGTGTCCTGGGTTTGGCACCGATGCTGTTAAGTTTTAATGGCACCAAAATGCAGCATTATCACCTCATTTGACCAGGGACATTGCAGATTGAACAGGGACTTTGGAGATACAGATTACATATAAACCGACTGATTAATTCCAGACGCATCTCAACAGAGACAGAAATGGATGCTGTTGCTTTGAGAACAATTTTAATGCATTTTTAAAAGCTTGATAATGCCAAAAGGAGTTTCGAGCTTCAGCCGTGAAGTCGAGCTTTTCACCAGCCTGGTTTTGAGATGTTCCCTGACCAAGCTTTTATATTTATGCTCCATTGAAATGGTGGATGTTAATCAAGCTGGCTCTTCAAGCTGACTGGTCATTTAACCACTTGCAGTGCCCATGGGCCCTCACGCCGGCGGGGAGAGAAGACCGGTTGGGAGCGTCCGCTGGCATGCACCAGCGCGCAACACCGACAAAAGTCCTCCTGCCCGCTCACACACTCTCCAGATTGGTCCAGGCAGTCCTCCGCACCAGCAGCAGAAAAGACCGCCACATGAAGGGAGATCTTACCTGAACGGTAAGCATGTAGACCTGCAAGAAAAGGTGAGTGAACTGGTTTTCTTCATTTCTTTTGCAGCGATTTTGCTCGATATGGTCAACTGAAGGATTTGTAATGGTTTGTTTTTCATTTGTTGAACATTTTTTTTTCCCGTTCCCCCTTCCCTGGGCCCGACTCTGTCCTCGGCGGTACATGGCTGAGGATCGTATTTGCCGCCCAGAATCCAGCCTACCGCCCGCTGCCACCCAGAATCGGCATGTAAGGCCCATTTTTTTTCCGCCGGGTGTTTCATTTTCCATTTTTCCACCAAACTTCCGCCCAAAGTACCATCAGGATCTTAGCGGTCCTTTGGAGGTAAATGGGCGGAACTTAGGTTTGACCAGACTCGGGCCCTATGTGTTAAGATGTTATCCGACTGTTACTTGCTCTCAAGTGCATTAGTTGTGAATGTCTTTCAATGGTATAATATTTTACTGCCCGCGCTTGCCTTTATCTTTCAATGACATCTTTTGTTACTCATTTACTGTCACGATTCTTAGGTCTAGCAATAAAATGCAACTTAAACTCCACACTGCTGTGTGAATCCGAAATGCAATAGGGAACATTGCAAAATCTTACTGGCATTATCGGTAGGTCAAAGTAATTACGCAGGTCAAAAGAAACATCTGAGTGCAGGAAGTATTGGCTGCTACAGAAAAATATTGAACCGACGCCACGAGTATCATGCTCACTGTAACTATAATCCACATCGATGTGTTGTACCTAAACCAAATATATAAGCCAGGCCTCATTTACTGGAAATCGGACAGTTGTTGATTGTTTCCAAGTTAGATAAATGAAAAATAGATGGTTTTCAAAGTATTAGAACATAATTTACAAAATTTTGACGGAACAGAATTAAGTAATTTATTTGGAGTTTGTGCTTTACTTTTAAAGTACGTTGCATTAGCATGTTGAATCCCAAGAATGTTCTGTTTTTTGCTTTGTAACTAATATTTTTCTCCTTGCTTTTAGGCTCCATTATGTCTCACTTCATTTGCTGCTAGAGGGAACAGTTTGACTATCTCATTGCCAGTCTCTTTCCCCATGTTGCTGGGTAATGAATTGCTCACAGGTGTAGTACAGCTGCTCCGCCCCTCTTGTTCATGAAGCACTTGAATATCGCAGGTAGCTTTGGGTGAACACTGGAACTTACTTTGTTTGCAGTCTTGGTTATGAACTTGTGCCTTGCTGCACAAAGAGTGTTCTTGTGAAAAGTAGACAGTGAGGATGGAGCACCCAGTTAGTATCCTCAGAAAAACATGTTTTTAATACATCACGTCAAAAAATCTTTATTAAATGAGCAATAAGAACTTAAGTGGAGTAATATGCAATTTTAAGGGTGTATTCATGTACATGCAAAGTAATTGTCAGAGCTTTATGCATGTTATCCTCTATGACATGTTGCACATGTACCATCATTACAACAACAACAACCTGTATTTATATAACGCCTTTAATGTAGTAAAACATGTGGTTCTAATTATAAATGAATGGAATCATGAAATATGATCCCCAAAATACTTTAAAACCTTGGAATCCCATGTACTAAAAATGGAATTCGACTCATTCCATTACTGTAAAGTAGTAGCCCTGATTGTGATTCCCTCCTGAAAATGTCCCTTCCCGTAACACAGTGGGAAATTTGAGTGTTGTGCTTTGAAATAAGCTTTTAAACTTTATACAAAATCAAAAAGTATTCATGACATGCAGCACACAGCAATTATTCTGCCAACTCTCTCAGACATATTATACAACATCTCGAGAGCATGGAAATAGTTGCTTGAGTGCGCTATAATGACTGTACAATGAATCCTACCTCTTGAATCTGCTTCACAGTTAGTCTTTTGTGGGAGGGTATGGAGGTTTTGTAGCGGAGCGATGAGACAGATTTCAAGCAGACAACCCTTAACTCTGACAAGCCAGCCCTGTATCTTCCAATGAAAGACTTACAGTGAAGCACATTCACCTAGGAATATGATTCCCTGAAGATATAGGTTTCATTGGCAGTCCCTACAAACTGTGCAATCACATGGAAAATTCTTTGGTGGTGGTCACAGACCATTCGGACATTCTTCGAGTGATTTCCTTTTTTGTGAATGAAAGCTATCGAATATGGCACAGAGGCTTGAATGGCCACATAGGTGTCGTATCCTGTATCTTTGGAATGTTGCATCTTTTGCAAAACCTTGTCAGCCTTTCCTGCTGCTGTTGCATCCTTTAACTGATCTTAATGCAATGACCAGCATGTCAAAACAGAGCATCTTTCACATCAGTAATGCAACAATGAATGACAGATGCTTGGCAAGTTTCTGCCGTTGTTTGGAAGGTGCATATGACAAACAAGCTGAATGCTTGTCATCACTGTTACGACTGGTAGCATGTTGCTGCTGGTTTCAGGAGATGGCTCAAATCATCTATGGCTTTCTTGGTGAGAGAAAGCCTCCTTTATTTCATGGTTGGGTGATTATTGGTGGTACACAGATTACCTAGGATAGTAATGGGTCCTGTTGGTTCTCATCCTACAGCTTTGGAGCTCTCTCTTACTCATTGTCGTTTTCCCCCTGACAAGTGCCGTAAAACTTGACCCACGCCACTGTGTGGATTGAAACCATTGAGTTGTTACTTTCAGTGGCTTCCCACCGTCTTAATTACTTCAGAGCTGTGTGCTGGAAATTTGCATTTTCCCTATTAATTGAAAAGGAAGAAAGACTTTCAAGATCCTCAAACAGCAATGGATGAACGACCAGAAACTGTTCTTGGTGTTTTTTACTAAGAAAGGTGATACGTCCTTACTATACAGTATAAATGCACACGAGGCCCATGCTTGAGAGAAGGTCAGTCTGTGACCTGTCCTTTATTGCTTAGCACTCAAGTGATGAAAGTGGGTGGAGCTTCCCCTTTTATACCTGAAGGTCCAGGTTAGGACTGTCTCCCACAAGTTCACCACCTAGTGGTCATTGTTCTCACAGTGTACAACTTAGGTCAGATTATACATGGGTTACAATACTGATTGAATACATGACATCACCTACCCCCCCAAAGTCTTATTAGGATCACAGGTTGAGTATCTCTGATGGTTTACGCTCTCTTGTAGAGCACCTGAGTTGGGGCTCCGGTTGTTGGGCGCTGGCCTGAGTGTCTGCTGTTTGCGGTGCCTCAGGCCTACCCGAACTGCCCACAGTGACTGGGCACTCCTCCATTTGGTTCCAGTGTTCGGTCACCTGTGGTGGAGTGAACTCTATATCGTGTTCTTCCTCTGCTTCTTCTATGGGGTTGCTGAACCTCCTTTTTGTTTGATCCACGTGTTTGCGGTAGATTTGTCCATTGGTAAGTTTAACTACCAGAATCCTATTTCCCTCTTTGGCAACCACAGTGCCTGTGAGCCATTTGGGCCCTGCAGCGCAGTTGAGGAAAAAAACAGGGTCATTTACATCAATACATCGCGCCCTCGCATTCCTGTCATGGTAGTCATATTGTGACTGGCGCCTGCTCTCGACAATTTCTTTCATGGTGGGATGTATAAGGGATAACCGGGTTCTGAGTGTCCTTTTCATTAGCAGCTCTGCAGGTGGAACCCCTGTGAGCGAATGTGGTTGGAATCTGTAGGCCAACAGGAGGTGTGATAAGCGGCTTTGTAGGGAACCCCCTTGGATTCTGACCATCACCTATTTGATTATCTGCACTACTCGTTCTGCCTGGCCATTTGAGGCCGGCTTGAATGGTGCCGTTCTGACATGGTTAATTCCATTGCCTGCCATGAAGTCCTGGAATTCAGTGCTTGTGAAGCACAGGCCATTGTCGCTGACCAAGATGTCCGGTAGACCGTGGGCGGCGAACATTGCCCGTGGCAGAGGATGTGCTTGAATTTAAAATGTCACACTCGATCCATTTGGAGTAGGCGTCTACTACAACCAAAAACATTTTTCCCATGAAAGAACTTGTGTAGTCCACATGGATGTGTGACCAAGGCTTGGCGGGCCATGGCCAGGGGCTAAGGGCGGCTTCCCTGGGCGCATTGCCCAGCTGGGCACATGTGTTGCACCTGCGAACACAAAGTTCTAGATCTGCGTCTATCCCTGGCCACCAAACGTGTGACCTGGCAATTGCCTTCATCATGACAATGCCCGGGTGCTCATTGTGGAGTTTTCTGATGAACACCTCTCTGCCCATCTGGGGCATGACTATGCGGTTTCCCCACAGTAGGCAATCGGCCTGAATCGAGAGTTTATCCCTGCGCCTGTGAAATGGTTTAAATTCCTCAGGGCATGCCCTGTACATGGCTGCCCAGTCCCCATTCAGGACACATTTCTTAACTAAAGACAGTAGCGGGTCTCTATTTGTCCAGACTTTAATCTGACGGCTGTCACGGGTGAACCTTCGCTTCCGAAAGTTTCAACAGCCATGACCATCTCAGCAGCATGCTTGGTAGCCCCCTCAGGCCAGTGGGAGCCTGCTGAATGCATCGGCGCAGTTTTCGGTGCCCGATCTGTGCCAAATTATATAGTCATAGGCGGCTAACGTGAGTGCCCACCTCTGTACGCGGGCCGATGCGTTTGCATTTATGGCCTTGTTGTCAGCCAAAAGGGATGTTAGGGGTTTGTGATCTGTCTCCAGCTCAAATTTCCTGCCAAACAGGTACTGGTGCATTTACTTTACCGCATATACACATGCAAGTGCCTCCTTTTCTACCATCCCGTAGCCCCTTTCTGCCAGGGACAGACTTCTGGAGGAATAAGCTACCGGCTGTAACTGACCCTTGGCATTGACATGCTGCAACACACGCCCGACACCATAGGACGACGCATCGCACATTAACACAAGTTTCTTACATGGGTCATATAGCATTAACAGATTGTTGGAACATAACAAATTGCGTGCTCTATTAAAAGCCCTTTCCTGGCTGTTCCCCCATTCGCGACCTTTGCGTAAGAGCACGTGTAGCGGCTCTAGCAGCATGCTCAATTTGGGAAGAAAGTTACTAAAATAGTTCAGGAGCCCCAGGAATGAACACAGCTCCGTCGTGTTACGGGGTCTGGGTGCTCTCTGGATCGCTTCTGTCTTGGATGCAGTAGGGCTGATCCCGTCTGCTGCTACCCTCATCCCCAGGAATTCTACCTCTGGAGCTAGGAAGACGCACTTCGCTTTTTTCAGTCGCAGCCCTACCCGGTCCAGTCTGCGTAGCACCTCCTCCAGGTTGTGGAGGTGTTCTTCAGTATCGTAACCCGTGATGAGGATGTCGTCCTGAAAAACCACTGTCCCTGGAATCGACTTGAGGAGGCTTTCCATATTTCATTGGAAGATCGCGGCGGCCGAGCGAATCCTGAACGGATATCTGTTGTACTCAAACAACCCCTTGTGTGTTGTGATGGTGGTCAGCTTCTTCAACTTACATGGGTCATGTAAGCTGAGGTCAGGTCCAATTTTGAAAAAAGTTTGCCACTGGATAGCGTCGCAAAGAGGTCCTCCACTCTCAGTAGCGGGTACTGGACTTGGAGTGACACCCGATTGATGGTGGCCTTGTAATCACCACATATCCTGACCGACCCATCTGCCTTGAGCACCGGCACAATCGGGCTCGCCCAGTCACTGAATTCGACTGGCGAGATGATGCCTTCCCTCAGCAGGCGGTCCAATTCGCCTTCTATCGTTTCCCGCATCACGTATGGCACTGCTCTGGCCTTGTGGTGTACTGGTCTGGCGTCCGGGTTTATGATAATCACTACCTTGGCCCCCATGAAAGTGCCAATGCCGCATTGAAATAATGAGTCAAATTTTTCCAGGATCTGTGAGCATGATACTCGCTCCACAGAGGAAATTGCATTGACATCGCCCCATTTCCAGTTCATGACAGCAAGCCAACTCTTCCCCAGTAGTGCGGGACCGTCCCCCGGGACAACCCAGAGTGGCAACCTGTTCTCCGAATCTTTGTGGGTCACGACTACTGTGGCGCTGCCTAGCACCGGAATGATCTCCTTTGTGTATGTCCGTAGCTGTGCATCAATCGCCGATAATTTTTGGCCTCCTGGCCTTGGACACCCACAACTTTTCGAACTGTTTGATACCCATCAGGGACTGGCTGGCCCCTGTGTCTAGCTCCATTGATACTGGGATGCCATTGAGGAGCACTTTCATCATTATCGGTGGCGTCCTGGTGTATGAACTGTATACGTGCTCCACATGAACTTGCTGAACTTCAGCTTCCAGCAATTTCCCCCAGCATTCATTTCTGCAATTTCTGCAGGTATTTTGCTCATCTCTGCAAACTCTGGCTGAGTGTGTGCCTCCATGTCTCCAACATGAGCTGTTGTTGGAAACAAAAGGTCCCTTGCCAGTCGATCGTCCCTGACTGCCCCTGTGATTGTCCTTGTGTGCGCCATTAACAGGTGTTGATAGCCCTATTACTGGCCGCATTGTCCCTTGCAATGGCATGAATTGCCGTTCAGCTTGTCATTGTCTCTGTCGAACTCCCCCTCTGGGTTTGACTACATTTTGGGGCATGCCCGATTGCCCTTGTCTGCCTGGAGAACTATGTGCTGCTTTAACAATGTTGAATCTCTGTCCCAACCATTCCTTAACACAGTACCTCTCGTCTGTTCTGTTAGTGGCCATGCTCGCGTGGTTTAAATCCCAGTTTCTCGTTGCCATTGATACATCCTTACTATACAGTATAAATGCACATGAGGCCCATGCTTGAGAGAAGGTCAGTCTGTGACCTGTCCTTTATTCCTTAGCACTCAAGTGATGAAAGTAGGTGGAGCTTCCCCTTTTCAGGTTCAGGTTAGGAGTGTCTCCCACAAGTTCACCACCTAGTGGTCATTGTTCTCACAGTGTACAACTTAGGTAAGATTGTACATGGGTTACAATGCTGGTTGAATACATGACAAGAGGAATATTAGGAGATTGGTACTTAAACCCTGAGGTTAAAAAGCCTGGGATATTTGTGTAGTAATCTGCATTGACCTAATTTGGTCTTGGGAGGAATTTTAGGAATGTGGGTAAAAATTAGCTAATGCTGTGTTAATGATGCATAATACCACTGCCCTGCAATACATATTTAGCTCCAATAGACAGAATAGTCACACTTTTACTGACAAGACACATACTGTTAGTACAGATAGTAAGTTTGAGAATGATGGCTCTCTTGGAATCAGATGTTGAAGGCAGGGCGGACATCAGGTTCGCCCAGTTCAGGATTCTTCAATGGCCCTTGTGGCCTCAGCAGCAGCTGCCAATGAAAGGTAAGCGTTCCTGGCCCCGCAATTGGCCATCATCTCACTGTGCTCTGTGCTGTACTGTCACCTTTCCCCTTCCCCCATTCATCCTGCACCACCCTCCCACCAAACCCCCAAGGGTCATTGTTGGCAAGGTCAGTGGCCCAAATTCGATTCACCAGTCAAGTGAGCTGCCTGTGGAGATGCGGCAGGTTCCGTTAGCTTGCCCAGGTTATTCAGGTGAGGTCCTCGGCCCAATTTCTGGGAGGTCCCAGTTTGAGTGTGCACCGGGGTCACATCGCTGCCTTTGTGCCTGAAATTGGACGCTGACGAATTTCCACCTAGGGATATCAGAATCCAGCCATGTGACATATTTTCATCCCTGTAGCACGTCTATAAGTCTAGGTTGTGAAATCTTTGGGGGTTCAAAGTTGAGATGTACAGAGCCCTTAATTTCAAACCCCTTTATGACCCGACTGAGGAAAAGTTTGTGATTAATCATTCATGATGGATTGAACCCATTACTAGGGACTGTCACGTATGATTATGGCTGTGTGATTGAAGGTTGAGCTGCCCTAGCTACCATCCATAAAAGCTCCCTGGGGTCCAGTGGCCTGTCTATGGGGCTTCAGAAAAGATTGCTCTAATTACAACTGCCACAGTAAATGTATTTTTGTCACCATTTCCCCTGGAGTGGATAACATGGTCGTAGTGGTCTTATATTTCAAGTCATTTCCATTCTTCCCCTATCATTTTGAGATGCGATTTCCATTCTAAGTCCATTAAAAAATAATGGAATTGTGTAAATAACCTGCTTTGTTGCACCAGAACTGGAAACTTGGCACAAGTGAGGATTGTTGCAAAGTGTTTGAAAGATCAGCTAAATCCTTTCATGATCCTACACTTCCCCAACCAGAGTGAGCCATTAAAGGAAAGAGCGTTTCCAGTTTCCCAATATCAAGTCTGTTAAAGCACAATATATGCAGATAGAACATTTGCATTCTTTGTCGAGATCAGGACCACATTAAAATGCAGAAGAAAGATCCCATATTTCCACTGTCATGCCAAACCAAATTCTGAAGTCTGTATCTGGACCACAACATATGTAACGAAGTGACTCCAAATCATACATATTGAATCCTGAGAGCAATATTGGTATAAAATATTGAACCTCATATCTTTGCACCTGTACTCCCTGGAGAGTTTCTCTCCAGAATTTATATACTGTTCCAAATTGACTTCCCAAGTTGAAGTTAGAAATATTTGATCATGTTCCCAGTCTTACCATAGATCTTCTAAAATGAAACAAATCCTCAAAAAACCAAGTGGTGCTTAAGAATGAGTGCAGATCTAGGCCAGAAAATATAGCCAATGTTATCTTTTGCTTTAAAGCCTGAATTTCAGATCCCACAGACAAAATCTCACGGGGTGTCAATATTAGTTAAGAGGAAGCAGCTAAATCTGGTTGTATGTCACAAACTTACAGCAACACCATCAGAATACGGTGAAATCTTATTATGGCAATATGAGACGGGGGGAGAGTTTGGCCAGTTGCCTTTCTGGAAGCCATCAGAAGGTTAATTCCTAATTAAGAAAATCACCATCAGCCAAGTCATTGAGAGGATAGTTGTTATGAGGACCACACAGGAGAACTGGTTGGTAAGAGCCAATGGGGAGACCCACTCATGAAAGCTGGGATGGGTGAGGATGGTGGAGCAGGGGGTTGTTAACTGGATGGGGAAATCATTGAGATGCCCAGTCAGTTAAGCCAATGAGAGAGAGGCTTGGTCAGTAAAATCTAGATCCTGTGCTACATGGATTCTGAATTGAATTGAAGAAGGTGGTTTGTATTTAATAATCTTTAAGTGGAAAGGGTTGATTTGGGGAAATAGAGCAAAGGTCAGACGTCTCAATACTTTACTTTTGAATTAGGTTTAGAGGGGAGGAATAAGATCTCCTGAAAATATAAAGATATATATGAGCTTAGATATAGCCACCACCAATTTTCTGTATGTTGTTCCAACCATACCATTCTACTCAGTGCTGAGTCTCGATAAAACATAAAAGAGACTATTTATTTAATTCCAATAGTATATACACAAAGAAAGTGTTATTTCCTGACACTGACTTTAGAGTCAGCACAGGTGGAATTATAGTCAGCGCTGTAAATAATTTATACAGTGTAGCTAGTCTAATCATTCTTGCAGTGGAGCAAAGCATCTTGGCCAAGTGTCACAGCAACTGTGCAAATCACCTCTTTATTGGGTACTGTTCCGCTACCAAAAAGGAGTCAGGCATCCACACTAAACATTTAAAAAATTCTGTGAAAGACATATTTTGTACAGTGTAGATTCCGAGACTTCTCAGCACATCCACCGTATAAATAGTGTAACCTATGGTTACCAGCACGATGTGAAATTTAGACAAATTGTAGTACCAACTAGATAGCTATGTGCTATATTTTTGCTGTTGCTAGGGCATCTAATGGTGTCTGACAATAGTTAGAATTGCCGTTCCACAGTTAGATTGTTTACATTTATTGTGTGGTAAGATACTGATCGTGCAAACTGATAACGTCGCAGCGAGGAAAACAGGGCATCTGGGACCTGAGTGAACAGGTCAAGCAACAGTGTATCTCCTCAACCAAGCAGATGGAAGATTGTGAAATTAACAGTGCAAGGACCGAGAAGGAAGTATTAAAGTAGAATGGGTGAATTCAATGTCAAATCAGGTACAGAAAGAGAAATAAAGAGAGAGAAAGAAAGATTGGATTAAGAGACAGCGAAAATAGAGGAAGGAAAATTAAATTTTAAAAAAAGTTAATTTACTTTTTTTAAATCTCCAATAACAATTAAAACTTGAAGGAATGAGACTCCACAACTTGTAATAGTTCATTTTCAGTGCCAGAGAGTTTGACTGGCTGTAATTAACAGTTATCATGTTGTTAAAAGGGTACTTAGACTGAAATGGACAAGTCTTAACTTTCTGTGGCAAGTTTTCTTTTAATTCATACATGGGATGTGGTCATTGCTGGCAAGGCCAGCATTTATTGCCCATCCCTAATTGCCCTTGAGAAGATGGTGGTGAGCTGCCCTCTTAAACCGCTGCAGTCCGTGTGGTGAAGGTACTCCCACAGTGGTGTTAGGGAGTTCCAGGATTTTGACCCAGTGACGATGAAGGAACGGCGTTATACTTCCAAGTCGGGATGGTATGTGAGTTGGAGGGGAATGTGGAGGTGGTGTTCCCATGTGCCTGCTGCCCTTGTCCTTCTAGGTGGTAGAGGTCGTGGCTTTGGGAGATGCTGCCGATGAAGTTCTGGTGAGTTTAGTTCGTATCTACGGCGCAAATACAGTAACTTCATGCCAGTCAATGCACTTCAATGGTGAGCCAGTCGGCAAGATGCCGTTTTCGCGAAGCTAAAGGTGGAGCAGTACAACTCGGACACCTGCTTTAGGATATTTGAGCATCACCGCGCATCTGCCCTCGCCTGAAGTGTACAAACCTGTACAATCGTTGTACGATCCTGGCCAATATTTATCTCTCAAACAACATCACTAAGACAGATTATCTCGTCATTATCATTATTGCTGTCTGTCTGCAAAGTGGCTGCCGACTGTCCCATATTATAACAGTGGCTACACTTCAAAAGTACTTCATTAGCTGCAAAGCGCTTTATGACATCCTGAGGTTGTGAAAAAAAAGACTTGCATTTATATACCACCTTTCCCAAAGCGCTTTACAGCCAATGAAGTACTTTTGGAGTGTAGTCACTGTTGTAATGTAGGAAACGCGGCAGTCAATTTGCACACAGCAAGCTGCCACATACAGCAATGTGATAATGACCAGATAATCTGTTTTTTTAGATGTTGATTGAGGGATAAATATTGGCCAGGACACCGGGGATAACTCCTCTGCTCTTCTTCAAAATAGTGCCATGGGATCTTTTACGTCCACCTGAGAGAGCAGAAGGGGCCTTGGTTTAACGTCTCATCCAAAAGACGGTACCTGTGACAATGCTGCACTCTCTCAGCACTGCACTGGAGTGTCAGCCTAGATTTTTGTGTTCAAGTCTCGTGATTCAAAGGCAAGAGTACTATCAACTGAGCCACAGCTGACACTTTAAGTTTTAAATGTAAAAGGTGCTATATAAATGCAATTTTGTTCTTTCTTTTCTTGCAGCTTTATTTCATTTTAGACGATACATTTTGAATTTCCTTTGTTCCTAGTTTAACTTCAAAAGGTTATCAGGGTTATATCTTAGGGAGTTTGCTCCCAGACACCAGGCCCAGTGGGGCAGTTGGGGGGTGGGATAGGTGAGAGGGCGGGGCATGATGAGGGGGGTGGGGCATGGTGAGAGGGCAGGGCATGGTGAGGGGCGGGGGATGATGAGGGGGGTGGAGCATGGTGAGGGAGTGGGGCATGGTGAGGGGGCAGGGCATGGTGAGGGGGCGGGGCATGGTGAGGGAGTGGGGCATGATGAGGGAGTGGGGCATGATGAGGGGGCGGGGCATGGTGAGGGGGTGGGGCATGGTGAATGGGCGGGGCATGGTGAGGGGGGTGAGGGGGTGGGGAGAGTTCACAAAGCACCCCGCCCCCTCACCATGCCCCACACCCCCTCACCATGCACCTGATTATTAGTAGCACTATTAGTAAAGGGTCTCTGTATTCAGGGAGGCATAGATAGTTTGGTAGACCACAGAAAATTACTGCATTGTCTTTGCTGCTGTGTATCTGTTATTTTAATCAAACTATTATATGGTTTGTTGCCTAATCCACGTTCTGATTTAATTATTACTCTGCCACTTTGCAAAGTCTGGGAGATCACAAGACAGCTCATGATGTATTCTTTAAGCTAAGTACAGAGACAAGAATTTCTGTTTGACCCAGAGCATGTTACATGATGAGATATTGGGCATATAAACAGTTCAGGTGGTAAAGAAAAGAAAGACTTGCATTTATATAGCACCTTTCATGACCTCAGGTTGTCCAAAGCACACTACAAACAATGAAGTACTTTAAAAGTGTAGTCATTGTTATAGTCTAGAAATCGCATCAGCCAATTTACACACAGCAAGGTCCTACACGCAGCAATGACATAAATGATCAGATAATGGGCTCAAAATTCAGGCCAATCAGAAAGCTGGTGCACCTACCTTTTTCTAGATGTTTTTACCGTCGGGTCCGACGAGGTGGACTCTTGATCCATTTTCACCTCTTTGGCAATTTTTTTGAAGCGGACCGTAATTCAGGTAATAATGCGGGCAGAAGTGGGGTGGTAAGTGCTGGTGAGGGGCGGAAGTGAGGGCGAGAGAAATTCTCCGCGGCTGTCAGCCAGCAGTGGAGCGGTGGTGACGTCAGTGCGCGTGTGCATCACCACGTCTCACCCCTCATTTAAAGAAGCAGCGATTTTTTTAGGTTCAGCCACTGAGCGACCAGGGAGGATTTCAGCCAGGCTAGTGGCCTGGCACCCATGAGGGGGTGCCAGGCTGCCTGTTGGCGGTCCGGCTGAAAACCGGGCAATAATTGACCGGCCGATCAGGAAGTCGGCCGGCAAAAAAAAACTTGGCTGTCACGGCAGTGCGCCCTCCCCTTGAAGGGTTGGCGCGATGCTGTGGCTCACACACAGAAAACACGATGCATCAACAGAAAAAGCTGTCGGGGGCACAGCGCGGCCGATTGTGGATTCTTTGAGGTAAACTTTGCGTAGAGTGAGATAGAGGTGCGGGAGATTGGCTTCGATGATGCACTTGGGGCGGTCAGCAGCAGCGGGATGGGAATGGGGACCGCCCGAAAAATCCCCGAGGTGAATTTGGATCGTGGCAGCCAATCGACTGCAACACGGCAGCCATTTAATTCTGCGCATGGCCGCGCAAAACCGTGGTAGTGGTCCTTATCCAGACCCTGAAATTCGGCCCCAATCTATTTTAGTGATGTTGATTGAGGGGTAAATTTTGGCCAGGACACCAGAGAGAACTCTCCTGCTCTTCTTCGAAATAGTGCCATAGGATCTTGTACATCCAGCTGAGAGGGGAGTTTAACGTCTGATTTCAAAGATGGTGCCTCTGACAGTGCAGCACTCCCTCACTGAAGTGCCGGCCTACATTATATTCTCAAATCTCTGGCGTGGGCCTTAAACCCACAACCTTCTGACTCAGCGGTGAGAGTGCTGTCACTGCGCCGAGGCTGACATGTAGGGAGCAAGTGCTCACAGAGTGATCTTTGTATCTCAGCTTAGAGGTTATCCACTTTGGCAGAAAAAATAGAAAAGCAAATTATAAGAACATAAGAACATAAGAAATAGGAACAGGAGTAGGCCATACGACCCCTCGAGCCTGCTCCGCCATTCAATAAGATCATGGCTGATCTGATCATGGACTCAGCTCCACTTCCCCGCCCACTCCCCATAACCCCTTATCCCCTTATCATTTAAGAAACTGTCTATTTCTGTCTTAAATTTATTGAATGTCCCAGCATCCTCAGCTCTCTGAGGCAGCGACTTCCACAGATTTACAACCCTCTGAGAGAAGAAATTTCTCCTCATCTCTGTTTTAAATGGGCAGCCCCTTATTCTAAGATCATGCCCTCTAGTTCTAGTCTCCCCATCAGTGGAAACATCCTCCCTACATCCACCTTGTCAAGTCCCCTCATAATCTTATACACTTCGATAAGATCACCTCTCATTCTTCTGAATTCCAATGAGTAGAGGCCCAACCTACTCAACCTTTCCTCATAAGTCAATCCCCTCATTCCTGGAATCAACCTAGTGAACCTTCTCCGAACTGCCTCCAGAGCAAGTATATCCTTTTGTAAATATGGAAACCAAAACTGCACGCAGTATTCCAGGTGTGACTTCACCAATACCTTACATAGCTGTAGCAAGACTTCCTTGCCTTTATACTCCATCCCCTTTGCAATAAAGGCCAAGATATCATTGGCCTTCCTGATCACGTGCTGTACCTGCATACGATCCCTTTGCGTTTCATGCACAAGTACCCCCACTATACTGCGGCACTTTGTAATCTTTCTCCATTTAAATAATAACTTGCTCTTTGATTTTTTTTCTGCCAAAGTGCCAAAGGACCTCACACATTCTGACATTATACTCCATCTGCCAAATTTTTGCCCACTCACTTAGCCTGTCTATGTCCTTTTGCAGATTTTATGTGTCTTCCTCACACATTGCTTTTCCTGGAGAAAAATTGCAAAGTGCTACAGTACAGAGAGACCTGGGGATCCTTGTGCATGAAACACAAAAAGTTAGTATGCATGTACAGCAAGTAATCAGGAAGGCAAATGGAATGTTGGCCTTTATTGCAAGGGGGATAGAGTATAAAAGCAGAGAAGTCCTGCTACAACTGTACAGGGTATTGGTACTGAGTACTGAGTACAGTTTTGGTCTCCGTATTTAGGGAAGGATAGACTTGCATTGGAGGCTGTTCAGAGAAGGTTCACTAGGTTGATTCTGGAGATGAGGGGGTTGACTTATGAGGATAGGTTGAGTAAGTTGGGCCTAAACTCACTGGAGTTCAGAAGAATCAGAGGTGATCTTATTGAAATATATAAGATAATGAGGGGGCTTGACAAAGTGGATGCAGAGAGGATATTTCCACTCGTGGGGAAACTAAAACTAGGGTGCATAGTCTCAGAATAAGGGGCCACCCATTTAAAACTAAGATGAGGAAGAATTTCTTCTCTCAGAAGGTTGTAAATCTATGGAATTCTTTGCCCCAGCGAGCTGGAAAGGCTGATTCATTGAATATATTTAAGGCGGAGATAGACAGATTTTTGATCAATCAGGGAATAAAGGGTTATGGGGAGCGGGCAGGGAAGTGGAGCTGAGACCATGATCAGATCAGCCATGATCTTATTAAATGGTGGAGCAGGCTCGGGGGGCCAATGGCCTAAGCCTACTCCTATTTCTTATGTTCTTATCAAAGCGTATCAGTTTTTTAGAAAAACAAAACACAATAGTATCCTCCATTCCATGAGCAGTTATAGCTTGATGTGGCTAATTGTTTCAGATGACAGATACAGAGATATGGTCAAGGCCATCAGAAGTCGAAAACTTGATACCTTGGTTGAAATCTAATCCAAAACAGAAGCTCGGTAACATTGTGATGAAATCAGTTATCAGCCTTCACTTGGACTCTGGCTGCAGAAGAAAATCAATATAAATGAGTCATCCCATCTAACATCAGAGGTGATCGAACAAAGGAGGGTGATCCTGTCAGTACAACGAGCTACTTGCCATTCAAGACTGCTGGTTGCTTCAACTACATTTTATTATTTCAGATGCAAGTGTACGGTCTATTTGTTAAATAGATGAGTTGCTATGTCTTTGCACAGTGCAGTGCTCTGAAGTGCACAACTGAATGCACACAATTATTCTGCACCAAAGAGAATATAGAGAATGGAGGCGATGTACAAATGTCACTTACTAATGGCAGGATACTAGTTGGGGGTGATAGCCTTGGCTGATGGACAAGGAAGTGGTGCACAAGAATTTTTAGAAATAGGAGAAGGCCTGTATGATCAACGCACCCATCCACTTTTGATCAATCATACTTTGAGGGATATACTTGCCTGGCTTTGCAATATTACACTTAATCCCTTTTCTTTCTAAAAATATGTCTTACAGCCTTCTCTTCATTGAATGTAAATCGCTTTGAGATGTCCTGAGGTTGTGAAAGGTGCTATATCAAAGCAAGTTATTTCTTTCTTCTTTCTCTGATTCCACAAAACTATTACCCGTTGGGTGAAAAGGTTTGGCCAAATCTCCTTCATTTAAAAAAAATGCTTACATCCTGTTATTCGAACCTCTTGCCATAATCCCTGAATCAGCTTTGCCAGTGCCTTCCCAACCTTGGGAACTTCCATTAGGATGTTGCAAAGTCATCCTTTTTCAAACAAGTCCAATTTCCTTAACTGTTCATCATAACTTAAATAGCTGTCAGCCAGAATCATCCCCTAGTTGTACTGCTATACAGCCTCATGGGTAATAATATCAGAAGAACATAAGAAGTAGGAGCAGGAGTAGGCCATTTTCCCCTCGAGTCTGCTCCGCCATTTAATAAGATCATGGCTGATCTGATCATGGACTCAGCTCCACTTCCCCGCCCGCTCCCCATAACCCTTTCTTCCCTCATTGCTCAAAATCTGTCTTCTCCACCATAAATATATTCAAAGACCCAGCCTCCACAGCTCTCTGGGCAGAGAATTCCACAGATTTACAACCCTCTGAGAGAAGAAATTCCTCCTCATCTCAGTTTTAAATGGATGGCCCTTTATTCTGAGACTATGCTCCCTAGTTCTAGTTTCCCCGACCAAAACTGTTAATTTTGAGCATGTGGTGTATTTACACTGGGGCAGCTTAGAGTGCAATAGCTTGGAAAGTGCTGTTGCTGATGTGAATCCCCATAGGTGTTAACCCTGCTCCCACTTCAGGTTGCAATACTGGGGAGAGAAGTTTGATACAAGTGTATTAACTGTTTGTACAATTTTCTGTGAAGTTCCATTTCGAACTGGAAGCCATTCTTGCGGTGAAGAAGGGTCAAGGAATCAGGATTACAATGTCGTATACCTCGAAGCTGTGCTCTCTCTGAGTTGGGACCGCAAAACCACTCTAATAATATTAGCAACAGTTTTAGTCCTCATTTTAGCTTAATTTGAGGATATTAGCACCAATTTAAATTGTGAATATCAAGGGGCCAAATTAACATAGTTGACAGAATATTGATAGAAAAAAAAATTAGATTTTATGCTTAGATGGCTCTGAAAGCGGAAAAGTAAAAGGTTCCTTAATGTCTATTTTCTCAGAGAAGGGAAAAGGGGACACCTAATTAGCTTTGAATCTTTGTTCATTTGGCATTTTTTAATATTGCAGAATACAGTTACTTCATGGTGTTGTCATTATCTGTCCACCTCCTTCCCACAGAGTCAGTGCACTGTTCCAGTTGATCTCCTGCAGTGGGCCGCTTCAATGTTCCCTCTAATTTAATTTTGGTGCGCACTCTCTTTAAATTGGCTGCTTGGCCGCGGATGAGCGGTATCGTTTGCAGCTGGACAGCTGGTAAGTGGTTAGGGAGAACGTTGGTCACTTGTGTATCCAGCTTCGCCCTATTCTGATCAGGCCTATGGTAGAACAGCACAGCCCATCCTTACAAATTGCTGCTGCTTCTGCCACCCTGTGCCTCTAAATCTGATTTGGAGTTTTAAATCTGTCAATCTCCACCAGCACAAAAGGAGGGAAGCATAAAAGCCGTGCAGTTCATCAGTATCTTCAGTGAAATTCATCAGATTTCCAGGACCACTTAGATCTTGATACACACTGCAACTGAGTTATGCTCCAACAGGGAAAGCTAAATGGCTCCAGCTCTCCATGCTGTCAACCGTTGTTGAGGATTATATAGAATTACATAGGTTATACAGCACAGAAACAGGCCATTTGGCCCAACCAGTCCACGCCAATATTTATGCTCCACTCGAGCCTCCTCCCGTCTTTCCTCATCTAAATCTATCAGCATAACTCTCCATTCCCTTCTCCCTCATATGCTTGTCTAGCCTCCCCTTAAATGCATCTATACTATTCGCTTCAACTACTCCCTGTGGTAGTGAGTTGCACATTCTCACCGCTCTTTGTGTAAAGAAGTTTCTCCTAAATTCCCTATTGGATTTCTTGGTGACTATCTTATATTGATGGCCTCTAGTTATGCTCTTCCCCACAAGTGATAACATTCTCTCTGTATCCAATATATCAAAACCTTTCATAATTTTAAAGACCTCTATTAGATCACCCCTCAGCCTTCTTTTTTCAAGAAAAAAAGAGACCCAGCCTGTTCATCCTGTCCTGATATGTATACCTTCGTATTTCTGGTATCATCCTTGTAAATCTTCTCTGCACCCTTTCCAGTATCTCTCTATCCTTTTTATAATATGGCGATCAGAACTGTACGCAGTACTCTAAGTGTGATCTAACAAAGGTTTGATACAGGTTGAGCATAACTTCTCTATTTTTCAATTCTATATCTCTGGAAATAAACTCTAAGTTTTTTTTTATGGCCTTGCTAACATGTGTCGCAACTTTTAGTGATTTGTATATTTGTACTCCGAGATCCCTTTGTTCCTCTACCCCACCGAGACTTGCACCCTCCAAGTAATAAGTGACCTCCCTATTCTTCCTACCAAAATGTAATACCTCACATTTATCTGCGTTCATTTGCCTATTATATCCCTATTTTGCAAGTTTATTAATGTCCTCCTGTAATTTGTTGCAGTCCTCCTCAGTATTGACTTCTCCCCCAATTGTCTTCCACAAATTTAGAAATTGTGATTTTGATTCCAAAGTCTAAATTGTTAATATAAATTGTGAACAGCAGTGGTTCCAGCAATGATCCTTGTGGAACACCACTACCCACCTTCTACCACTATGAATAGCTACCTTTTACCCCTACTCTCTGCTTTTTGCCTTGAAGTCAGCTTGCTATCCATTCTGCTACTTGTCCCCTGACTCCGCATTCTCTGACCTTGTTCATCAATCTATTATGTGGTACCTTATTGAAGGCCTTTTGAAAATCTAGATAAATTACATCTACTGCATTAAATTGTCCACTCTCTCTGTTACCTCTTCAAAGAATTCAACAGGATTGGTCAAGCAAGACTTTCCCTTTTGAAATCTATTCTGACAATTCATTATTATATTTTGGGTTTCTAGATGTTCTTCTATTTTCTCCTTTAGTAGGGATTCCATTATTTTTCCTACCACCGATGTTAAGCTGACTGATCTATAATTCCCTGAACATGTTCTATCCCCCTTCTTAATTATAGGTATTACATTAGCTATCCATCAGTCTTCTGGCACTACACCTTTTTTGAACGAATATTTAAATATGTGTAGTAAGGCCTCTGCTATCTCTTCCCTAGATTCTTTTAAAATGCGTATATGCAATCCATCCGGACCAGAGGTTTTATCCTCTTTGAGTTTGATTAGTTTATTTAATATCCACTCTTTTTAAATGCACTTATCTCATTACTCATCTCATCCTCCAATGTCATGTCCACCTGTTCTATCTTCCTGGTAAATACTGAAGCAAAATAATTATTTAATATTTCTGCCATCTCTCTATCGTTACCTGTGGTATTATCCTGTCTATCCCTTAATGACCCTATTCCCATCCCAACCTTCCTTATTTTATTGATGTGCCTGTAAAATACTTTACTATTTTGTTTCATGTTCCCTGATCATTTAATTTCATAATTCCTCTTTACCTTCCTAATTGTTTTTTTGATTTCTCTCCTAAACTTTTCATATTCTCCCTTATCATGCACTCCCCTGCTGCCTATGTACTTAATATATGTCTCTTGCCTTACCCTCAATTGCCCACAATTACCACAGCAGTGTCAGCCGTGGCTCAGTGGGTAGCACACTTGCTTCTAATTCAGAAGGGACTTGAGCACATAAATATAGGCTGATGCTGAGGGAGTGCTGCACCATTGGAGATGCCATCTTTTGGATGAGATGCTAAACCAAGGCCCCGTCTGTTCTCTCCGGTAGATGTAAAAAAAATCCTGTGGCACTATTTCTACGAAGAGCAGGGGAGTTATCCCCGGTGTGCTGGCCATTATTATCCCTCAATCAACATAACAAAACAGATTACCTGGTCGCTATCACATTGCTGCTTGTGGGAGCTTGATGTGTGCAAGTTGGCTGTCGCGTTTCCCACATTGCAATAGTGACTGCACTCCAAAAGTACTTCATTGGCTGCAACGTGCTTGAGCCATCTGGTGGTCGTGAAAGGCGCTATATAAATCAAAGTCTTTCTTTCTTTCAATTGTTCCCTTATGGTTTTATTCATCCATGGAATCTTATTAGTGTTTAATTTGTTCTTTCCTTTTAGCGGAATATATTGTTCCTGCACTATGTTGAAGACCTTTTTAAATGTTTCCCATTGCTGTTCTACATCATTTTTTGCCAATATTGTTGTCCATTTTATTTTCCCAAGTTCTATTCTCAGTCCCTCAAAATCAGCTTTCCTCCAAACTATTACCCTGGTTTTCGTCATACTTATGTCCTTCTCAATTATCATCTTAAAATGCCGTCGGAGTGAAGTCTGTGAATTGTGACGGCTCTTCGCATTAATGATCATTAGTCTTCACCACTGGTACCCAGGGAAGCTGTCATGCAGCAGCAGCTTAAATCAAGCCCTGGCAGCACAGCAATTACAATATTACTTAGACAAAGTCCCTATTATTGACCTACACTGATTGTTCCAGTTAAAGTGCAGCAGTGAAATATAAAACAAATTAAAGCAAGACTACTTTCCTGCCCCCCCACTCCCCATTTTTTTTTCTTTCAGTTCCATGGGCACCAGATGCCCTGATATCACCTCCAGCTGGCAATTCTTTATATACGAGTCTACAACGCAAGTATTGGCAGGTTATTCAACAATGGCTGTATCACAACCAAGTCTAATCCAGCTGTGCATTTTTTTGGCTGGAGTCACTGGGTCGCATCCAGAACAGGACTCCTTGCTGATTCATCCTCTCCCAAACCCAGAGCTGTAGAGACCGACTGACCTTGGTCAAGATCGGCTAACTCAGCACAACCCAGTCATGAAACTTGGGACCTTTCTGGTCTGTTTGGCTCTGCGGCACACCAGCCTTGAACATCAGGTCACCCGGGAGCTGCGATGAGAAGTTGCGGATCCTACAAATTTTACTCAATTTTAACACGTGAACATCCTCCCGGGCAAAGTGCACCACTGTATTAACCTCCTGTTTGCAGCATCTCTCCCAGCTGAACGTTGTAACTTAAAAACCATGTTTCCACCAACCTTTCTACCAGACCGAGCGTGATACAGGCCACTATGGTTCCAAGGCCATGTGAAGCCAGCTGATATAAACCCCTATCAGTTCCAGAACACTTTCATGCCAGTGTTGTGCAAATGTCAGCTCTCCCCAATATGAAGCCCATATCCTGATTTCTTGACAGTAGATGCCACAATGCTCCAAGGGCAAGATGGTGTCCTGCCTGTGAGCTGCCCGAGATAAGACGGGTATGAGTGGCCAGTGCTACCTCCCTTTCACACTCCTAGCCTTAGATTGCAAGTCTCCCATTCTCCCCGAGGGCTCTGCTCAATGCCTTCTCAATGGTGGTATGCCTGAGATCGCCCGCTCTTGACGCACTGGGAGTGTGAAGATTGCAAACGTGCTGTACTGTGCTACTCAACTCATAAAACTTTTATCTTCTTTTTTGTGGTGCACTTAGCTTACATATAATCCAACTCAAACACTTCCACTTCAATAACAGCAGCACACTTCTCAGTAATTGCGGTAGCATGTAAATAGCATTGCTTCATTGAGTATTTTTCCATGGCTGGAGCTATTTGCAATTTGCCTCAATGGGCATGCATCACTGAACATTAAATTTTAACCATCTGACCCATCTGACTCAGTCAGTAAAATTTGAGCAGTTGTATTCAATTCTTATCACATCCTAATTAAAACCCCGTGAGTTAAATCTATTAACAGTAAGATCCCAATGATCAGTGAGAAGGAAAAGTACAAACCTTTCTGTGATGTTCGTGCAATATTCTTAGTCTGTGCGACTTATCATACATATCAGAATCTTAACTCGTTTACTGCCTTATCCCAGTGGAATGCGAATTAAGTTCCCAATATGCTTGTTTCAAGCTGTAGCTGACAATCTCAAATAATTTATGTGTTATCTTTTGATTTCTGTAAGCACTGGGCGAACTAAGAGTGAAAACACAATAAGACAATGGGGGAAAATTAAAGATCATGGAAAGCCAGTTATGCTACATAGTCTGCATTGAGGCAACCCAATTTTAGCTATACATTAATGCAAACTGTATAATCGTCAAGTCAGCCAGACTGAATTCTGCTAAGTGGTGTAATCCCGTCGAGGAGATAATCTTTCACTTCTTTGCCGTCGGGCTGGCTGCAGTATCACTGCAGCTGGCACAAAGCCAGGATTTGAATGTTCCCAGGTGGTCAGTTGGTCCACCAGGGGAACTTTTTTTTGCACAAATTAATTTCAAACTGTTTAAAAGAGAAGTTTGTCCTGTTCAAAGAAACACAGAAATATAAAATGAGCGGGTGCTGGGATGCTGGTGAGCAGAGCTCTGCGTGTACATGTGAACATTTATGTACGGACTCCCACCTTACCTGGGAAAAGGAAGATGTGGAGCTGGTGGCACAAGTCAGATCCATTAGGTCTTTTATCATTGCACGAGGCTATACTGTGAAACCAGTAGCGATAGAATAACATATTGCAGATAGTGAACTTTCTTGCAATCCGCTAACAAGCTTTATATCAGGCCTTAGTAAGTGAATCCACCTGCCTTTAGAAGTCATAGAATCATAGAATGATACAGCACAGAAGGAGGCCATTCAGCCCATCGTGCCCATGCTGGCTCTTTGAAAGAGCAATCCAATTAGTCCCGCCTCCTGCTCTTTCTCCATAACCTGGCAAATGTTTCCACTTCATCGATTTATCCAATTCCCTATTGAAACTTATTATTGAATCTACTTCCACCACTCTTTCAAGCAATGCATTTCAGATCAATACAACTCACTGTGTAAAAAAAATATCCTCTGGTTTTTTTGCTAATTAGCTGAAATTTGTGTCCTCTGGTTGCCGAACCTTCTACCTCTGGAAAGAGTTTCTCCTTATTTACTCGACCAAAATCCTTCATGATTTTGAACACCTCTTCAAATCTTTCCTTAACCTTCTATGCTCGAAGGAGAACAACTCCAGTTTCTCTAGTCTCTCCACGTAGCTGAAGTCTTTCATCCCTGGTAACATTCGAGTAAATCTCCCCCGCACCCTCCCTAAGGCCTTGACATCCTTCCGAAAGTAGGGTGCTCCCATTTGGACACAATACTCCAGCTGAGGCCTAACCATGTCACCATGACATACAGCTTGCCTCCGATGGTAGTGTTTTCTAAAAAGCTGTTTCTGTATGTTCACACCACTCCCACTACAAAATAACAGCAGTAGTTGTTCTTGAAAATAAAACTAAAAAGCATACCAATTCCATAGAGGTCTGTTACTGATGTACACCACCCCCACACAACCAGCCTTTTTATGCAATTTGCATTATTTATGGCTCCCTCAAGAAGCCATATGAACTGCTCTCTCAATAGCTGCTATTATATCGCTGCTGTATTAGTGCCAGCAAGTTTATTTTGGTGATCCCATCGGTTGCGTGAGACCCACATACCTGGAGCCAGTGGTGAGCCAAAGAAATGCAGCTTATACTTTCAAAAGAAGCACCAGGTAACTTCAAAGGAGAATGCAAGAATGAAAAGGAAAACTTCATGCTGAGGAACAAAATTAAAAGGGGTGCATCTGAAGGAAGTTAAGTTAAAAGTTGGGGGGGGGGGTGGGGTGCTGGTGGGTGTCACCTGAGAGAGAGAAAATTAAAAGGAAGCACATGGGAGAAGTGTTTTTAGGACAATGTTTGCTGTGCGATGTTTACATACTGCAAATCCCCTGGGAGGACAGACGCACCAACGTCAGTATTCTCTCTCAGGCCAACATCCCCAGCATCGAAGCACTGACCACACTTGACCAGCTCCGTTGGGCGGGCCATATTGTCCGCATGCCCGGCACAAGACTCCCAAAGCAAGCGCTCTACTCGGTACTCCTACATGGCAAGCGAGCCCCAGGTGGGCGGAGGAAACGTTTCAAGGACACCCTCAAAGCCTCCTTGATAAAATGCAACATCCCCACCGGCACCTGGGAATCCCTGGCCCAAGACCGCCCTAAGTGGAGGAAGAGCATCCGGGAGGGTGCTGAGCACCTCGAGTCTCGTCGCCGAGAGCATGCAAAAAACAAGCGCAGACAGCGGAAGGAGCGTGCGGCAAACCAGACTCCCCACCCACCCTTTCCTTCAACCACTGTCTGTCCCACCTGTGACAGTTTGTAATTCCCATGTTGGACTGTACAGTCACCTGAGAACTAACTTTTAGAATGGAAGCAAGTCTTCCTCAATTTCAAGGGACTGCCTATGATGATGAAAGATATAACACAATTTAAGTTAACACTTCTTTCAAGATCTGTAGAAAATGCAGTTTTCTACGAAAAGTGTATTATACTTCTCAAGAAGGCTATCTTACAATTGAAGGAACTTAAATTGAATTGTGATTATATGAAAATATTTATGTGTGTTTATATAGGACACCTAGACCGTATATTTCAATGTGCTCATAAAGTTACTTTGGCTGTATTCAGGAACATTACGTTCTCACTTTAGCCAAAAAATAATATTTGTTTCTATTTTTTTATTAAATCAAATGTCCTTTTCAATTTGTGCCTAAAGCTGTAGAAATCTAGGGGCGAACTTCCCCTGTTGTATGCCTCCCATTAGCGCCTCCTAGGGGGCGAATGCAGTAGCACCACACCCCGCTCGTCGTGCCCTGGGCCCTCCGGCGTGTACGTCATCATCGTGCGTGGCGACTCCTTTTCATCCCGTGGCAGCCCCTTTCCGCCCTGCAGCGGTAATTGGCCAGCGCCCTGTGAGGCTGAACCAGGCCACTCACCCATTGCGGGGCGAACGTTAAAGGGGAGGTACGCTGCGCGCCGGCTTATTTTTTCCCCGACTCACCGGTCGGGCTGCTGTCCAGCGATGTCATGGGGTCCGGGCCACAATCGTGCAGTCCAGCCCTCCGTTTCAGTGCCGGGCTGTGGCCATGGAACCCCACATCTCCAGTGACCCAGTGGAGGCCATCAAAGGGCTTGCAGAGCTCGCAGCGTCCTTCGCCTTTCATGGAAGGGGAGAAGCATTGAAACACATCAACGCTAAGCAGGGAGGCCGCGTAGTGCTCCGCAATGCGCTCTGATAGCTCCACCGATCCTGCCCTGAAAGGAAGTGGAACACGCAACATTGTGGTTAGGGGCAGTAACACCAATTTTGCTTCCGGGGTGGGACTTCTGCAACGGGTGCAGAATGTCCGGTCCCGGAGAGGTTACTGCACCCAACCGGGGCTATCGCCAATTTCGGCCTCTTAGTCTGTACGTCACAGAATGATTTCAATGTTAACAGAATAGCCACATAATTTAACCTTTTTGAGTTTGGGTGGTCTCAATGCAGTTCTTGTCAGGAATCAGCCTATAGCACAAAACATCCCAAGTTTGACACTAATTGGCAATCTCACTCAGAAAGGACACAATTTTTATCTTTCACCCTCCGTTAACTTAAGCTCATCCAAAGCTCTGCTGCCCATGTCTAACTCGCACCAAATCCCATTCACCCATTACTAATGTTCTCTCGAATTTATTCTGGGTTCATGGCCCATTCAAACTTCCGCGCATGCGCGGTGTTTCCATTAAGAAACTGGCAAGCAGCCTGCACAGCTAAATAGGAACACTGCCCATCAAGTCTGTGCTCGCTGACATACGTTGGCTCCTGGTCCATCAACTCCTTAATTTTAAAATTCTCCTCCTCGTATTATATCCCTCCCTGGCCTCACCCCTCCCGAACTCTGAAACATCCTCCACCCCGACAACCCTCCAAGAACTCTGTGTTTCTCTAACTCTGACCTCCTGCGCAGCCCCCACTCTGTTCGTCCCATCCTTGTCGGTCGTGCCTTCAGCCATCTGGGGCCTAAATTCTGGAATTCCCTCCCTAAACCTCCCCACCTCTCTCTCCTCCGAGAAGACCCTCATTAAAACCGACCTCTTTCACTAAGTTTTTGATCACCCATCCTAATTTCTCCTTCTTTGGCTCGGTGTCTGACTATGCATCCCAGCCTTGGGATGATTTCCTACGTTAAAGGCGCTATATAAATGCAAGTTGTTGTTGTAGGATAGCTGGAGTGAAAATTCAAAAACATATCACATTGGTCCAGTGCAGGCTTCTGTTTTGAGTTTGGGACTGAGGCACCTTGCTCGAGTACAAGGAGGTTTACTCTGCATCTGGTGTTGCTGATCCTGAGTGAGGAATGTAAAATGTTGATATGGGGGGAGGGTGGGGGTTGGGGGAGGAGTGGAGGGGTGGACGCAGAGGACCTCATTCTGCCCATTTAACCGAAACAAGATGGGCGCAAAGCATGGCAATCTTGTGGAACGACTTCCCGTGCCCAATATTGGGTTGCACCATTTTTCGGGTGTCCCTGGTTGCCAACTAAAACAGGCGTTTGGGTTTTAGGCCGCCTCTGGGAAATTGGACATCGCACAAAGGAGCACGAGCTGAACCTGCTCTGCTTCACTCCATACCGCATTCTTCAGCAACCAGCAACAAAAGGTGCGATTTTAAATAATTTTTTTAAATATTCCATATCGAGCCAGGAGCAGCAGGAATGCTCCCCCAACTCTACAGTACCCTGATTGACCCCACTCTGGTTGCCACTCCAAGCTCCCCTCCTGGGATTTACCACATTTGTAAAATAAAGGAGCTGGCTGTGGCGGCGTGGCATGCAACACCAATTTGCCCAAATAATGTCAATGAGACCCCAGGCCCAATCTCAGGTCTTGTGGTTGGGTGCGTGTGCTCAGCATGCGGCACCCACGTCAGGCCCCGAAAACGGGCCTGAAGGAGCTTCTTTCCCTGGTGCCAGAAGTGAGCAAAGTTCCATTGCCCAGTACTAGCAACCTGCACTTTAAAAAAAAATTCTCCTCTCTATTATGTCTGTAGTGTACTTATGAATGACTTTGCGAGCCAATGTGACGTACTCAAACTGTAGTGACTTTGGTCCTTTACTCGTAACTCCAGAGTGAGACAGCCACATGGTGGCTCCCCTTTTATTCAGCCTCTGCCACCAGGGCAGGAAACCCCGGTCTCCACCAGTTGCACCCTCCAGTGGTGCCAGCACATATATACACAGTGTAAACCTTATTGATAGTACTTCAGGTAAACAAGTCTCCATCATGCAACTATACAGTGACTACACAGAGAGTATATCTATAGTCTGCATATATAACACTCTCCTGCTGACCTGAAGGCCTACACTTTTTGCTTGGTTACAGATCCACAGACACTGGGCACCATTAGGTACCTTCACACCATTATTCATATGTGAGCCTTGGCTGTGAATGTTAGCAGGCTACTTGACCATCATGATATCACAGCCGAGCCTAATCCTGCGCTACCTGGTGTCTACCTGCAACGACCACCAGGAGTGACTGTATATCAATCAGGAGCATGGTGGCTAGCTGATTTTCCTCTAACAACACAGGGGTAGCGAAGCCAGTTATAGTACCCCTACCACTGCCTCAACTGCATTCAGTTGAATTGAAATAGACTCTTAGTTGAGCCTGGCACTTTGAAGGTCTGATTGAGCCAACATGGAGAGGGAGAAAGAGAGACAATTTCAGTTCTGAACTAAAGTGGAAAATAACAAAACACGCCTCAACACCACTCGTACTTTAGCCAATGGAATAATCGTTATTTTTGTAAAAAGCCGTAATGAAACATTTCACCTATTCTGCCTTAGAAGCAACATTGAACATTGCCAAAGGCTGCAAATTATTTTTGTTTACTTGGGATTTTGAAAGGTAATAACCATTTCCCTCCCTTTCGACACAAATCTTCATTTTTTAGCGTAACCTTTGTGGAGCAGAACATATTGGGAGCGAAATTGCCCAGCACCCCGATTGGGGGCAGTTACCTCCTGCGGTCGGGACTTTTAGCGCCCGGTGCGGACGTCCCACTCCCGCCGCGGAGTTGCCCTCACCGCCCCTCAAAGGAAGCGGAGCCTAAACTCCAGGGCGTTACTGGGGCGCTGAAGGAAGCGCGACCCGGATGCTCCGCGTAGCGATGATGCGCTTCATTGCCCCTCCCCTTCCATTAAAGGGGAGGGCCACTGCTCACTCTGCACGGCCTCTGATGGCCTCCACTTGGCCACCAGGGCAGCGTGCAACCGGGCCAGCAGCCTGGCACCCAAGACTGAATGCCAGACTGCACAATGGCGGCCTGGACCATGCTAGGACCTCCATCATTGAGCCAACCCGAGAGTCAGCCGACAAAGAAAGATGGTGACCTCCCCTTTAAGCACCTTCCCGAGGGCAGCTGTCGGCCAGCTTCGTGACCCGCGAAGCTGCCGTTGACATCCACTCATACCAGCCTCATGGCCAGTAGGGCAATTTCCCCCGCAGGTCGTAGCAGCACCTCCGCAAACGCCTGGGCAATTTCCCGGGAGGCGGTAGCCCCTCCCCTGGGCAAAAAGTGTCTCCGGAGGCACTAATGGGGCTATAAAAATGGGCAATTAGCCCCCATTATAACTCAAAAAGCATTTCCCTCACATTGAATAATCATAGAAACATAGAAAATAGGTGCAGGAGTAGGCCATTCGGCCCTTCGGGCCTGCACCACCATTCAATAAGATTATAGCTGATCATTCCCTCAGTACCCCTTACCTGCTTTCTCTCCTCACTGAATATGTTGGGCCTGGCACTTGTTCAGCATGTGCAAGACGCATATTGACTTGAATGCACTCTGCTTCCTGGGGTTACTGCTTAATTATACCCAAAGATTAACCTGTGTGACAAGCTATTAGCAGTTTAGCTGTATGAATATATATTTATTAAATTGCACAGACTAATTGGTGTATGCAAATAACAACCAGCAAGCATTATTCCATAAACCAATTTACAGCGCAAGCTAGTTTGTCTAAAATATATCATTTTAAACTGGATGCAAGTGAATAATAAATGTTATAGGTCAAGGTGCCTCCGGCTAGTGAAAGACACACGCAGCAAAAATGTGGGTTCCATCTCCCTCAGCATGTGCCCGAAAGCAACAAGAAATATTTTTAAAAATTATTTGAGAGTAAGTCTGGTGAAGACGACTCTCTGAACAGCAGTTACAGCCTGTGATTTGTTTTTGCTCTTATGAGAAAACCTAGGTTAAGGAACCAGTGTCAGATGCTGGGAGGGTCGAAGAGACTTGAGACAAGACAAGTTAATCAAGTCGCAGGAGCACCGAACATGCAGGATTTCACAACATGTCGATTGTAGGGAAAAAGGAAAGGCGGGGGGAGAGAAGGCGCGCATGCTGATAAAATGGATCTATACATATAGAACATTCAAAGCTGGATAAGTACTTGAGGAAGAAAAGAATCAAAGGATATGCTGATAGGGTTAGATGAGGTAGGGTGGGAGGAGGATGGTGTGGAGCATAAAGACCAGCATAGACTTGTTGAGCCGAATGGCCTGTTTCTGTGCTGTAAATTCTATGTAATTCTGCTTAGGCAGATTCACGTCTTTACATTATGATGGCTTTTTATTCCCATGAGGTTTTTTTTAAAGCAATGTTGATGGTACATCAGCTTTTCAAAAATTGTAGAGCCTTGACTTCTGCCTCGACTGAGATTAACTCATTCGACACAAACTAGACTTTGAACATCTCCCCCTCGGTCCTACCTGATACTATCCATTCAGCCATTAGTGGAGTTTTTCAGCTTCCATCACGAGCTGCAATGGTTTAATCTCCGTCACTGCCAACATTTCCTGCAGGAGGCTCTGGTACAGTTGAAAACAGGGACGGAGCAGTTGATTTTCTCCAGAGGTTGGTGATGACTGAGTCAACAACAACATCTTGCATTTGTATAGCATCTTTAGCAGAGAAAACTATGCCAAGGTACTCCAGAGAGGCATAATCAGACAATGCCACATCTAAGGAGCAGATGTTAGGAAGGGTGACCAAAGTTGGTCACAGAGATGGGTTGTAAGGAAGGTCTTTAAAAAGGAGAGGCAGATTGACAGGTGTAAGAATTTGATCTCAGTTCCAGTCAAATTGGGACTGGGCTCAAACCTTGACAAGACAAACCTTTGATGAAAAGAACTGCTCCTGGAGTCCCCATGAGCTTGTAGCAACAAGTTTGTGAGATAGTTGGACTGCATTGTGCTTGCAAAGATCATTAGACAACGTCTGAATAATAAATTCATGAATGGGTTAGCCACCCTAGCGTGTAGACCGACTGCAAATAGACAAATGAGTTTGAAAATGATGCCATCTTATTTAAATAACTCTAACAAAATTACAACAACTTATATTTATATAGCACCTTTTAACATCCCAAAGTGCTTCAGAGGAACATTGTCAAACAAAATGTGACACCGAGCCACATGAGATATGACAGCAAGTGACCAAAAGCTTGGTCAAAGAGGTAGGTTTTAAGCAACATCTTAAAGGAGGAAAGAGAAGTAGAGAAGCTGAGGAGTTTAGGGAGGAAATTCTAGAGCTTAGGGCCTTGATAACTGAAGGCATAGCCACGAATGGTGGTGCGATTAAAATCGGGAATGCACAAGAGGCCAAAATTGCTGGGGCTTTGATATCTTGAAGTGTTGTAGGGTTGGAGGAGGTTACAGAGATAGGGAGGGGCGAGGCCATGGAGGCATTTGAAAACAAGGATGAGGCACTGCTTAACCGGAAGCCAATGTAGGTCAGCGAGCACAGGGGTGATGGGTGAACGGGACTTGGGGCGAATTAAGACATGGGCAGTAGAGTTTTGGATGACCTCAAGATTATGGAGAGTCAAAGATAGGAGGCTGGACTTGGACTAGTCTAGTCTAGCGTCAACAAAGACATAAATGAGGGTTTCAGCAGCAGATGAGCTGAGGTAGGGGCGGAGCCGGGCGATATTACGGAGGTGGAAATAGGTGGTCTTAGTGATGGCACAAATATGTGATCGGAAGCTCGTCTTGGGGTCAGTCGTGGTTCAGTGTGTAATACCCTCGCCTCTGAGTCAGAATGTTGTGGGCTCAAGACACACTCCAGAGACTTGAGCACAAAAAAAATCTAGGCTGACGCTCCAGTGCATTACTGAGGGAGTACTGCATTGTCGGAGGTGCTGTCTTTCAGATGAGACATTAAATTGAAGCCCCGCCTGCTCTTTCAGGCGGGCGTAAAAGATACCATGGCATGATTTCAATTAAAAGCTGGGGAGTTATCCATGGTGTTCTGGTCAATAGTTATTACTCAATCAACATCACTGAAAACAGATTATCTGGTCATTATCATATTGCTGTTTGTGGGAGCTTGCTGTGTGCAAATTAACTGCCGCGTTTCCTACATTACAACAATGACTACACTCCAAAAGTACTTCATTAGTTGTAAAGCACTTTGGGACATCTGGTGGTTGTGAAAGGCACTATATAAATGCAAGTCTTCTTTTCTTTTCAAATGCAACGACAAGGTTGCGAACAGTCTGGTTCAGCCTCAGACAGGAAGAGGGCTGGAGTTGGTGGCTACGGAATGGAGTTTCTGATGGGAGCCGAAGACACTGGTTTCGGTCTTCCCATTATTCAGTTGGAGGAAATTTCTGCTTGTCCCTGCTGGCTGTCGGACAAGTAGTTAGACAATTTAGAGCCAGTGGAGGGGTCGAGAGAGGTGGTGGTGACATAGAGCTGGGTGTCATCAGAGTACGTGTGGGAACTGATGCTGTGTTTTTGGCTCAATGGACCTCTGCCAGTGTTAATGCTCCATGTGAGCCTCCCCCCACCCTACTTCACGTAACCCTATCAGCATAGCCTTCTGTTCCTTTCTCCCTTGTACTTATTTAGCTTCCCCTTAAATGTGTCTATGCTATCCGCCTCAACTACTCCATGTGGTAGCGAGTTCCATACTCTAACCACTTTCTGGGAATGAATTATATAACAGGTAGGAACCTTCCTCCAACATATATTGATTCTGTGTGCTGCTTTACCACTTAACGGATCCTTCTAAGTAAATTACCAGACAGTAATCCGATCAAAGGGCTAAGATGAGACCTCAAGCCACGAGAGCTAATCCTCAATAGGATTAGTGCCTTAAATTCATTTAGAGATAAGGTTTACTTTTTCAGTTTTTTAAAAACTGCTATGATGTGATCTGTCAGTCTGTTTGTTGATGCAAAAGATTTCCAATGGCACTTAAAGATAAATGTAATGACCTATGATGGGAGACAAACAGTTTTATCCACTGAATGATTCAGAACATAAGATATATCAGATGACTTGTCCGGGCATTACAGTATTTCCAAGCTACCTCTAGCTATACATTAAAGAACAATTTACTAATATACAGAACACAGAGAACAATGAATACTTGGGAGCAATTACCAGCCAGTAATTTCATCAAGAGATTTTATTGGTTTTATTATTAGAGCACTCACAAAACATTTTCTGAATAGCATCTGAACCCTGACAGAAAGAAGGAACACGCATTATATAGCGCCTTTCATGAGAGCGCTTCACAGCCAATGAAGTATTTTTGAAGTGTAGCCACTGTTGTAATGTGGGAAAACGCAGCAACCAATTTGCACTTGGAAGGTCCGACCAACAATAATGAGATGAATGTCCACCTAAACTGTTTTAGTAGTATTGATTGAGGGATAATTGTTGGTCAGGAACTCCCCTACTCTTCTTTGTATAGTGCCATGGGATCTATTAAGAACTAGATTCAACATCTCATCGAAAATATGGCATCTCCAACAGTGCAGCACTCCCTCAGTACTGTTCCAGCATGTTAACTAAGATTATGTGCTTAGTCCTGGAGTGGGGCTTGAACCTGCAACCTCCTGATTCAGAGGCAAGAGTGCTACCACTGATCCAAGGTTGATATTTGATGTACTTCTAAAATGGCATGGTATTTAACGCCATTGGGATTAGGGGTTATCAGTTAGGATTTAGATTCCGAGCTGGTATAAGTTTCTCCTATCTGATGTTGCATTGTGTAATTATTATCATTATATCTGCTATCTTCCTGATCTTCAGTATGATGTATGATCTAACAAGATTATATGCAACAGCCAACATTGCCAATATTATATCGATGACACATTCTTTGATTTCAATTATCTACTCTAAAATCCTCCTTGTTACTTGGGGCCATGTGCCAGAATACAGAATCTGGGACATAAAGAGATAAGTCGTTCAATGATAATAGATCATTTCTAATCAATTCTGTTCAAAAGTCTGGATATTTGGGGCCCAGATAGGTAATGAGTAATAACATATCAGAATTTGTTGGTGCTCGAATGTGTTTCCACTTTGAATTTTCTTTTCCACAATCTCTTTCAGAGTAAGATAAGGCTTACAGTATTTTACCTTGATTGGAACGGTGCAATTTAATCAAATATCCCCCCATAATCAACCTTTTTAATTCCCAGCTACAAATTATTCCACCGCCCAGGGCATTTAAAGGAACAACTGAAGTGACAATGTCCTAAAAACAATTCCAATCTATTTTCCTTCAGTGAGTTGTTCTCTCCTCTGGCAAAGGGTGAAGTTCTCGCTAATACAAATCCTTTACATTCCTCTGATCAGCATGGCGTTGTCCCTGAAACATATCTTCCCAGTCTTCAACAACAACTTGCATTTATATAGTGCCTTTACCGAAGTTAAACGTACCAACGCACTTCACAGGAGTGTTATAAGACAAAAAAATTAAAATAAATTTGACACCAAGCCACATAAGAAGAAATTATGGCAGACGACCAAAAGCTTGGTCAAAGAGGTAGGATTTAAGCAGCGTCTTAAAGGATGAACGCAAGGTAGAGAGTCAGAGAGATTTAGACAGGGAGTTCCAGAGTTTAGGGCCGAGGCAACAGAAGGTACAGCCGCCAATGGTTGAGCAGTTATAATCAGGGGTGTTCAAGAGGGCAGAATTTGAGGAGTGCCGATATCTCGGGGGGTTGTGAAGCTGAAGGAAATTACAGAGCTAGGGAGAGGCAAGGCATGGAGGCATTTGCAAACAAGCATGAGAATTTTGAAATCGAGGTGATGCTTAACCAGGAGCCAATGTAGGTCAGCGAGCACAGGGGGGATGGGTGAACGGGACTTGGTGCGAGTTAGGACATGGGCAGCTGATTTTTGGATCACCACGAATTTACATACGGTAGAAAGTGGGAGGCCAGCCAGGAGTGCGTTGAAGTGGTCAAGTCTAGAGATAACAAAGGCATGGATTGTTTCTCCTGATGGTACTTCTCAATTCTGGTGTTGTTAAAGAGACAATGCCTGGCTTTGGAAGTGTTTATGCACCCAGTTTCTGGAAAAACCTACTCCAATTATTGTGCACCATTATCACAGGGCAGATCAACGTGCAGCAATGAGGCTCTCGCAGGGTCATGTTACATTGGTGATACATTGGAAGAGTGGGATGAGTATGAATTGAGTTTGGTGCTTTCAGGGAACAACCAAGACAGGATGCTATAATTTGGCTATAATCTATAGTCCTTTGAAAGGGTGATCAGCACTGATTTCGGACACTGAAAAATTCAGATGCAAAGTGTAATATAGAAGAGAAAATGTTGCCTTATAAAATATTAAGCTACTTTTTTGTTGATCCCCTTTTCTAAAGATTTAATTCAGGATGTTTACAGGAATTTGTTTCTTCCAGTTTTGCAGACCTTTTTATGGGTCTGTAATTGGTGCACACACACCAACACTAGACAGTATGGAAGAGGAGCACACTTAATCCCCCACACTACTGACCTCCTAAATTAAGCTGTGGCCCAGCGCAAAGAATTCATCAGTGATGGGAAGGGAAAAACTGTCAAAGAGACAAGTATTCCCAGATCTCTTGGCAGCCAGTTCAAAGTAGCACTACAGAGGCCCGCAAACAGGTCAGCGGCAGGACAGACGCAGTATGGAAAACGACCACAAGCATTTTTCAAAGTGTTTATTATTTCCTCCTGTTCTCGTTATGATCTCCCTGTGCCACACAGCATGCCTTGCTGAGTGCTGAGGCACATTCCCTACTCCCAGCCCTTTTCCTGTCCTCCTCTATGGCCAAGAGTTGGGTGATCTATACCCTTGTATGTCTCTCCATCCAATGCTCCCCCTCTCCTTACAGGAAAGTATCCGGCCTCCTCTCACCAGTCCCAATAGTGGCTCGATGGAAGTTGGTATCAATGTGGGAAACCATAAGTACATACCACATCTTCCAAGAACTTTACAGATATTCAAGAGATTCTTACCGAGATTCACTCAACTATACTGCGAATTCAATGAACTAACTTAGGTTAGTCAAGCATGCCAAAAGATATCACCTTTTGAAATTAGCATTTGAATTGTAAGACACTCTATAATTACACAGTGCTGCGTAACTTTGTCATCAACTTCGTTTCTGTCAACTTAACTCAGTCTGGCTGTGGAGCTGAAATCAATATCTGTTTTTGCACAAACTGGTCTATGGTTTAATTTAGGGGCAAATTATACGGCTCGGTGGAATACCAATGTTACAAAACAACTTGTTTCATTTTATGGTGCTGCAGCAGCGACTCATCAAAATTGACTTATATTTATCCACTCCCCATCACGAAAGATTGAGTATTTTCCTGTCATACTTTGATATTTAAATTTTTCTCGCAAATTTGTGCAAGATCTCACCACCTTCATTAACTTTATTGAAAAATATGCCCAGTGGAATGTTCAGCGTCATCGTTAAAAAGAAAAAGGTGACGAGCTCATGATTAAAAAGGTCGAAATCAGTCGCAATGGGAGGACTCCAGATGCTGACTACTTACTGCATCCAATGGGTTTACACAAATGATTGGGAAATGTCATTCAATGACCTGATTCCAAAATATTCATTCATTTATATATTCTCATTCATTATCTCTCTCTCTCTCTCACTTCCCCACTAATTTTCAGTGATATGTATTATCATTAAATCATTAATTTATCATTAATGAGGCTGAACCAGACTGTTCACAACCTTGGTGTCATATTTGACCCTGAAATGAGCTTTCACCCACATATCCACAGCATAACAAAGACCGTCCATTTCCACCTCCGTAACATCGCCCGTCTCCGCCCTTGCCTCAACGGATTCGTTGCCCATACCTTTGTTACCTCTAGACTTGACCATTCCAACGCACTCCTGGCTGGTCTCCCACATTCCACCCTACATAAACTAGAGGTGATCCAAAACTCAGCTGCCCCTGTCCTAAATCGCACCAAGTCCTGCCTACCCATCACCCCTGTGCTCACTGACCTACATTGGCATCCAGTTAAACAACTCCTTATTCAATATTCTCTTTTTCAAATCCCACCAGCGCCTCACCCCTCCCTATCTCTGTAATCTCCTCTAGCCCCACAACCCCCCGAGATGTCTGCGCTCCTGAGCATCCCTGATTATAATCGCTCAACCATTTGTGGCCGTGCCTTCTGTTGCTCAGGCCCTAACCTCTGGAACTTCCTCTCTAAACCTCTCCGCCTCTCTATCTCCCTTTCCTCCTTCAAAATGCTCCTTAAAACCTACCTCTTTGACCTTGCGCTAATTTCTACTTATGCGGCTCGGTGTCACATTTTTTATCTCATAACACTCCTGTGAAGTGTCTTGGGGCGTTTCACTACATTGAAGGTGCTATATAAATACAAGTTGTTGTTGTTAATTTATTGTGAACTTAAATTATCCCCATTTTATCAATTCAAATTGCAAATTTCTCAATGTTTTAGTGGAGAGTTAATTAGGTTTAGTTCAATAAAGATTGGTTATGATCAAGCCCTTCTACACAAATAGCTGGCAGATAGAATGTGCTGAAAGATAAAGAGCACAGTCTGTACAGAGTGAGTTTCAGAATATTGTATCTAAATGGTTTTGGTCCTCACAACCCCCATCACACTTTCTTAGTTGTACTTTCTTTTCATAATCAGAGAGCAGATTTTTGCTTCTTGTTTATAACAAATTTTATATCCTGACAACCTGGTACATCAGGTGGATATTCTCATCCTGCACTTTGGCCAATGGGAATCACATGGCCACTGCCAAGCCAGCAATGATTGGTCCATGAGAACCACAAGTCATGTGACGCACATGCTTGCCAAGCAACCCACGGACGGGTTCAATGCTGCAAATAATTTGGCCAACATTGAACCTTCAGGGCCCGTCCTCAAGTCCGCAGCCTCCATCAAACTGCCTCTTGCTGCAGCAGCCTCTGGGGTTCCTGCCATCTACCTGTGGAAGCCTCTGCTTCTCCTCATCCAGCAATTTTATTCTTCCCTCAGCAACCAACCTCTCACCACAGAAAAACATAAACAGATCCCGTGCCCCCCCCCCCGCCCGATCCTGGTTCCTCCCCCTGACTCAGTACATCTTGACGTCATTTTGGTGTGCAGCCTATGATTTAGAAATAGCAGCTGTGATACCTTAATTAATTGTAATATTTGATATATATCTCACAGTGTGTTGGAGGCAGAGGAATTCATCCTGTAATTCACACTAGGGGAGAGACTCTGGCACTGAGGGAGGGACCCTGGTACTGAGAGGAGAGACACTCTGGCACTGAGGGAGGGACCCTGGTACTGAGAAGAGAGACACCCTGGTACTGAAATAGGTTCACCCTGGCACTGAGGGAGGGACACTCTGGCACTGAGGGAGAGACACTCTGGCACTGAGGGAAGGACCCTCTGGCACGGAGGGAGGGACCTTCTGGCAACGAGGGAAGACCCTGGCACTAAGTGAGAGACCCTGGCACTGAGTGAGGGACCCTGTATAGTGAGGGAGGGACCCCGTATAGTGAGGGAGGGACCCTGGAACTGAGGGAGGGACCCTGTGTACTGAGAGAGGGACCCTGGCACTGAGGAAGGGATCCTGGCACTGAGGGAGGGACCCTCTGGCACAGGGGGAGGGACCCTGGCACTGATGGAGGGACCCGCTGGCACAGAGGGAGGGACCCTGGTACTGAGGGGAGACCCTGGCACTGAGTGAGAGACCCTGGCACTGAGAGAGGGATCCTGTGTACTGAAGGAGAGATCCTGGCACCAAGGGAGGGATCCTGTGTACTGAGGGAAGGACCCTGGCACTGAGGGGGAGACTCTGTGTACTGAGCGAGGGACCCTGTGTACTGAGGGAGGTAGTCAGGCACTGAGTGAGACCCTGGCACTCTAAGTTGCATCAATATTTTTTGGATAGCATCGTGCTCACATGTTAGTTATTCTACATTGCCTCAAGGATGCACTTTAACTCCACGCCCAGAAACGTTTCTTCAAGTGCATCATCATCATAGACAGTCCCTCGTATCGAGGATGACTTGCTTCCACGTCAAAAAGGGATGAGTTCACAGGTGTTTCAATGAAGGACTTAATATTCCAGGTCCAGAACTACATCCTGAAGATTGGAAGGTGCTGTGCGTGGATTTTTTTAATGTGTGATGGCCGTTGCACACCAGCCACCACACAGGCTTGACCGAGCTAGATCTTGATCCAGTGGCAAGGATTAACCAAGACGACTGGAGACCAGCTCTTCTGCAAGGACTTAGCGGGCACATATATCGCAGTGTGGGCTGGCCTGTGCTGCCCCTGGGCCCTCGTCTCTTCTGGGCCCCGAACTCACGCCTCTCTTGGGCCCCGATTGCATCCCTCTACAAACTCTTGCCGCTCCTGATGTACCTGCACTGCAATCAGCAACCTGAATCCAGTCGCCCAATGCACAGCCATCGCTCTCCTGCAGCAGCACGTGCTGCTCCCTGCAGTGGCATGCTGCCACACGTTGCTCCCTCTAATGGCCCTGGCCTTCTGATGCAGAACGGGACTGCGCCGATTTCCAGGCCGGGCCACCGAACGTTGCTCCATCTCGTGGCCTTCTAGAGCAGCCCTGTAATGGCTCCTGTCTGGCCTCCATAATTGAAAATGAATATGTACAGTTTTGTGCTGAGTGGGTGAGTGCAACTCCACGAGGAACTAGGTTCAAACTCCTGAAATATTTCAATTAGGATCCCTACTCGAGTGAAGGGAGAGCGCTTTTATCTCAAGCGCATCCCTTAGTGCTAGAAGGATGATGCAATAACAACAACTTGCCTTAATATAGCGCCTTTAACGTAGTAAAACATCCAAGGTGTTTACAAAAGGAGGGAGGGAGAAAACGAGGAACTACAGACCAGTTAGCCTACATCAGTAGTAGGGAAAATGTTAGAATCGATTATTAAGGATGTGATAACAGGGCACTTAGAAAATAGTAATAGAATTGGGCAGAATCAACATGGAGTTTTGACAGGGAAATCATGTTTGATAAATCTGTTGGAGTTTTTTGAGGTTGTAACTATTAGAATAGATAAAGGGGAACCAATGGATGTGGTGTATGTGGATTTTCAGAAAGCATTTGATAAAGTGCCAACAAGTGGTTATTAAACAAAATTAGGACTCATAGGATTGGGGTAATATACTAACATGTATTGAGGATTGGTTAACAGACAGAAAACAGAGAGTAGGTATAAACGGGCCATTTTCAGGTTGGCAGGCTGTAACTAGTGGGGTACCACAAGGATCAGTGCTTGGGCCCCAGCTATTCACAATATATATCAATGATTTGGATGAGGGGACCAAATGTAATATATCCAAGTTTGCTAATGATACAAAGCTAGGTGGGAATGTAAGTTGTGAGGAGGATACAAAGAGACTTTAAGGGATATAGACAGGCTAAGTGAGTGGGCAAGAACATGAAATATGAAGTTATCCACTTCAATTGGAAAAATAGAAAAGTAGAGTATTTTTTTAAATGGTGAGCGATTGGGAAATATTGGTGTTCAGAGGAACCTGGGTGTCCTTGTATACAAATCACTGAAAGTTAACACACAGGTACAGCAAGCAATTAAGAAAGTAAATAGTATGCTGGCCTTTATTACAAGAGGACTTCAGTATAAGAGTAAAGACATCTTATTGCAATTATATAGGGCCCTGGTGAGACTGCACCTGGAGTATTGTGTACAGTTTTGGTCTTTTTGCTTAAGGAAGGGTATACTTGCCATAGAGGGAGTGCAACAAATGTTCACCAGACTGATTCCTGGGATGGAGGGGGGTGGGATTGTCCTCTGAAGAGAGATTGAGTAGACTAGGCCTATATTCTCTAGAGTTTAAAAGAATGAGAGGTGATCTCATTGAAATATAAAAAATTCTTACAGGGCTTGACAAGGTAGATGCAGGGAGGATGTTTCCTCTGGCTGGGGAGTCTCGAACTAGGGGTCACAGTCTCAGATTAAGGACTGAGATGAGGAGAAAGTTCTTCACTCAGAGGGTAGTGAATCTTTGGAATCTGTGGAGGCTCAGTCGTTGAGTATATTCAAGACAGAGATCGATAGATTTTTGAACATTAAGGGAATCAAGGGATTATGGGGATAGTGCAGGAAAGTGGAGATGAGGTAGAAGATCAGCCATGATCTTATTGAATGGCAGAGCAGGCTCGAGGGGCTGAATGACCTACTCCTGCTCCTAATTGTTATGTTCGAAGGTGATTTACAGGAGCGTAATCAGAACAATTGATACACAGCCAAAGAAGGAGCTATAAAAGCTTGATTAAAGTAGTAGGTTTTAAGGAGCATCTTAAAGGAGGAGAGAAAGGTGGTGGGATTTAGGGAGGAAATTCCAGAGCTTGGGGCCTAGATGGCTGAAGGGACAGCAGCCAATGGTGGGGTGAAGGAAGCGAGGGATGCACAAGAGGCCTGAGGTGGAAGAATGCAGACCTCTTGGTGTGTTGTAGGGTTGGACGAGGTTACAGAGGTAGGGTGGGGCAAGGTCATGGAGGGATTTGAACATGAGGATGAGAATTATAAAATTCTCGTTAAAATTAAAAGATGAGCAGGAGAACTTTGGATGAGGTCAAGTTTATGGAGGGAGGAAGATGGGAGCCTCGCCAAGAGAGAATTGGAATGGTCGAGTCTGGCGGTAACAAAAGCATGGATGAGGCAGTGGCAGAGAGGGGCAGCATGTCGATGAGAAATAGGGGGAGCCATGGATAAATCCTTGGGGGCTCCAGTAATAATGATGTAGGGTGAGGAAGAGAAGCCATGGCAGGAACGACGACTGGATAGGTAAGTGTGGAATAAATTGAGATCCCTTTAAACAAAACACAGTTGGCATGCAGCCTAGGATAGTTATTGTTTGGATCCCAAATCGGAAAGTTATATGATCTCAGGCTGTAAGTACTTTACGAAGGAAAGCATAGACTCATGCTGGGATGCAGTTCCGTCGGTAGCAGAGGCCCACCAGTACCATACCCAAGTGGCATTTTTTCATGCACGAATGTCAATATGCTAGTCACCCAAGGAGCTCACTGCAAACAAAGCTGATGTTCCTCTCACCCAATGTCCACACACAAACTTTCTAATAGGAGTCACTGGATAGCAGTGAGAAGTGGGAACCCTGGCTGATTTGCTGCTTGTAGCCCAGAGGTGCATGGACTTGACGTTGCTGCAAAGCAGTTTTTAACATGAACTTGCTTTACAACTCCAGTCAGGGCCTGTCCTGACTCTGGGGAGAAGTGGTACATGACACCCGGGAGGAGGCAAACCAGATTCAAAAAGTGTTCAGAGGGACCCCTGGACTTGGTGTGGGCTTTTGTTCAGAATTGCATCAAGTCAAATAAAATAAACAAGGCAACTTTAAATAGTGTTGGATAAAATTTCACCTTCATCACACCTGACCGATCTTCAAAAGTACTTCATTGGCTGCAAAGTATTTTGGGATATTCTGCGGCCGTGAAAGGCACTGCAGAAATTCACGTTCCATCGTTCTTTCTTTCACTGCTGTGTGAACATCCTCACAATCAGACTATTTTTGGTGATCGTTGTGATTAATAAAAACCCAAAGACACATAACAACAACTTGTATTTATATAGCGCCTTTAACATAATAAAACATCCCAAGGCGCTTTACAGGAGTGTTATAAGACAAAAATTTGACACCGAGCCACAATGCACTTTGGCAGAAAAAAAATCAAGGAGCAAGTTATTATTTAAAAGATTGCAAATTGATGCAGTACAGCGGGATCTGGGGGTTCTTGAGCATGAAACACAAAAGGATAGTATGCAGGTACAGCAAGTGATCAGGAAGACCAATGGAATCTTGGCCTTTATTGCAAAGGGGATGGAGTATAAAAGCAGGGAAGTCTTGCTACAGTTATACAAGGTATTGGTGAGGCCACACCTGGAATACTGCATGCAGTTTTGGTTTCCATATTTACAAAAGGATATATTTGCTTTGGAGGCAGTTCAGAGAAGGTTCACTAGGTTGATTTTGCGGATGAGGGGGTTGACTTATGAGGAAAGGTTGAGTAGGTTGGGTCTCTACTCATTGGAGTTCAGAAAAATGAGAGGTGATCTTATCGAAACGTATAAGATTATGAGGGAGCTTGACAAGGTGGATGCAGAGAGGATGTTTCCACTGACGGGGGAGACTAGAACTAGAGGGCATGATCTTAGAATAAGGGGCCGCCCATTTAAAACTGAGATGAGGAGAAATTTCTTCCCTCAGAGGGTTGTAAGTCTGTGGAATTCGCTGCCTCAGAGAGCTGTGGAAGCTGGGACATTGAATAAATTTAAGACAGAAATAGACAGTTTCTTAAATGATAAGGGGATAAGGGGTTATGGGGTGCGGACAGGGAAGTGGAGCTGAGTCCATGATCAGATCAGCCATGTTCTTATTGAACGGCGGAGCAGGCTCGAGGGGCCGTATGGCCTACTCCTGATCCTATTTCTTATGTTCTTATGTTCTTATAAGGAGATATTAGGGCAGCTTGGTCAAAGAGGTAGGTTTCAGGGAGTGTCTTAAAGGAGGAAAGAGAGGTAGAGAGGCGGAGAGGTTTAGGGAGGGAATTCCAGAGTTTGGGGCCCAGGCAGCTGAAAGCACAGCCACCAATGGTTGAGCAATTATAATCAGGGATGTTCAGGAGAGCAGAATTTGAAGCGCGCAGATATCTCGGGAGGTTGTAGAGATCAGTGGCATGAGCATCTAGGTGGTATATTGCTGATATTGATTCTCGTTGGATAAGACCATATTTGTCAGACTCCCTCTTTTTAAGGGATATTCTCCGCAAATCATTTCTGCCATCTCCCTGCAATGCTGTCTGTATGGCAAACCAGTGACACTGGGACTTTCCCTGATACTGTAGTGAAACCGTTTGCTGGGAAGTGCACAAGGATTACATGGATGACTTATGCTGCTGATGCTGCATTTCCTTTACAGAGCTGGAGCAAGCTTGAGGTGTAAATGAAGTTGCCATGGGCCATGAAAAGAGTCACTTTAAGAGGTGGTGGCTCCCACTCACCTGGTTTGGCAACATAAATCACCACTTTTACCCCCCATTCTTTGCTGCCTATTACAGGTTGGACCGCTCTGGTCCGGGACTCCCTGGTCCGGAACTATCTGTGATTTGGCATTAGTTGGGCCTGAGGGAAAGGAGGGTTTTATTAAGCGGCTGTCAGTCAGTGTGTTCGGCGATTGGCCGGAGCAGCTGTCAGTTAGTGATTGTGTGCGCGGCTGCTGAGGGAGCCGCCCACAGGCTGCCAGCACGCGCACACGCAGGAGCCCGCGTGCTGTCAACAGGTACCGGTAAACGTGACCTCCCGTGGATCGGAAAATTCTCAGTTCCAGCATCGATCGGGTCCCGAGGGGACCGGACCACAGAGATCCAACCCATAGTGGGCTGACCACTTTGCTCACCCATACAGTGACATGGGTTACACATTGCTGGCTCGGGTAGACCTTGCCCAGGCAACAGATAAAAGGCACTATCCGGAAATGAAAGTCATGATTGCGACTGTGTGTTGTGTGCAAGCTTATCCACGTGCAGTTCAATTTTAAATTGCTGCTGGGGCTATGGCATCCACTCTGCAATGCAAGTGGGACTGAAACCATGGCAACAGTAACAAACAGAATCAGGGTGTGTATTATTCAATTGAAAGTGCTTTTGCACCACAGGAATTGAATATATTTGTTCCTTACTCCCCATGGGAATGGCCGAGCTTCTGCTCCGAGCCATCCCACAGCTGAAACTGGTCACTCATCCCTGTTGCGATGCCAGCATCCCCCCTCCCCCACCGCCCATGGCTGAAATTTGAAAAAGTTAGTCCTTTTCTTGCACGTAATAAATCTTCTTCTTCTTAGGCAGTCCCTCCGAGTCGAGGACGACTTGCTTCCACACTAATATGAGTTCTCAGGTGACTGATGAGACCAATGCGGGATCTATAGTCTGTGTCACAGGTGGGGCAGATGGTGGTTGGAGGGACGGGTGGGTGGGGGGCTTGGGTTGCTGTGTGGTCCGTCCGCTGTTTGCGCTTGGCTTCCGCGTGCTCCCGGTGAGGAAACTCGAGGTGTTCGGAGCCTTCCCGGATGCTTCGGCTCCACTTTGGGTGGTCTTGGGCCAGGGATCCCCAGGTGTCAGTGGGGATGTTGCACTTTTTGAAGGAGGCTTTGAGGGTGTTCTTGAAGCCTTTCCTCTGCCCACCTGGGACTCGCTTGCCGTGTCGGAGCTCTGAGTAGAGCGCTTGCTTTGGGAGTCTAGTATCGGGCATGCAGACGATGTGGCCCATCGATCGGAGCTGATCGATCGTGGCCAATGCTTCGATGCTGGGGATGTTGGCCTGAGCAAGAACACTGACGTAATAAATACATTTTCCCAAACGACAGTTTTTAAAAAAAATTTCAGTTTTCTCTCGTAAACAGCCACGTGAAATGATCTCTGCTCACGGCTTAATAGTATTGGTCAGGGTTTGCCAATTTCACTAGGGTTGATTACACAGTGATTAATATTTAGTCATTTCCATTATCAATGACCAAATAATTGGCAATGAATCACACAGTTATGACCAGTGCAAAGAAACGAAGGAACACAGCAGTCACAGGTCTGGTTGAGAGATTAACAGAGAGTCCATTAATTGGGGTTATTCTGTACTTCCAGCCCATCCATTGGTTAACTGTATGTGAGATCTCCTCCCTTTTCAGGCCAGACAGGCATTACATCCCCAGCTTGCAAGAGGTCAGATTTCAAGGGACTTACCTTATCAGTCAAACCTGCAAAGAAACTATCCTTTTCAGATGAGAGAATCTTTGGGGAGTTTACTAATTGGGTCTGATTACTATCTCCAGATTCCAATTGACTGTCAGCAGAAATACAGCACCACATTCATTCCACATGTCTTGATGTCTGAATTTCCCTCGGTGAAGAAGCTTTGTGACATTTACGTAATCCTCAGGAGGTGCTCCCTAATCCGTCCAGTGCGCTCAGCGTGACAGGCTGAGTGGGTACAGCTTCTCTCCCAAATGGCCTTAAATAGTGCTGATTCAGCCTTGGTTCAGTGGTAACACTCATAGAAACATAAAACATAGAAATATAGAAAATAGGTGCCCTTCAAGCCTGCACCGCCATTCAATAAGATCATGGCTGAACATTCCCTCAGTACTCCTTTCCTGCTTTCTCTCCATACCCCTTGATCCCCTTAGCCATAAGGGCCATATCTAACTCCCTCTTGAATATATCCAATGAACTGACATCAACAAATCTCTGTGGCAGGGAATTCCATAGGTTAACAACTCTCTGAGTGAAGAAGTTTCTCTTTATCTCAGTCCTAAATGGCCTACCCCTTATCCTAAGACTATGTCCCCTGGTTCTGGACTTCCCCAACATCGGGAACATTCTTCCCGCATCTAACCTGTCCAGTCCTGTCAGAATCTTATACGTTTCTATGAGATCCCCTCTCATCCTTCTAAACTCCAGTGAATAAAGGCCCAGTTGATCCAGTCTCTCCTCATATGACAGTCCAGCCATCCCGGGAACCAGTCTGGTGAACCTTTGCTGCACTCGCTCAATAGCAAGAACACCCTTCCTCAGATTTGGAGACCAAAACTGAACACAATATTCCAGGTGAGGCCTCACTAAGGCCCTGTACAACTGCAATAAGACCTCCATGCTCCTATACTCAAATCCCCTAGCTATGAAGGCCAACATACCATTTGCCTTCTTTACCACCTGCTGTACCTGCATGCCCACTTTCAGTGATTGATGAACCATGACACCCAGGTCTCGTTGCACCTCCCCTTTTCCAAATCTGCCGCCATTCAGATAATATTCTGCCTTTGTGTTTTTGCCCCCAAAATGGATAACCTCACATTTATCCACATTATACTGCATCTGCCATGCATTTGCCCACTCACCTAACCTGTCCAAGTCACCCTGCAGCCTCTCAGCGTCTTCCTCACAGCTCACATCGCCACCCAGTTTAGTGTCATCTGCAAACTTGGAGATATTATACTCAATTCCTTCATCTAAATCGTTAATATATTTTGTAAAGAGCTGGGATCCCAGCACTCAGCCCTGCGGCACTCCACTAGTCACTGCCTGCCATTCTGAAAAGGACCCGCTTGTCCCTGCTTCCTGTCTGCCAACCAGTTCTCTATCTACGTCAATACATTACCCCCAATACCATGCACTTTGATTTTGCACACCAATCTCTTGTGTGGGACCTTGTCAAAAGCCTTTTGAAAGTCCAAATACACCATATCCACTGGTTCTCCCTTGTCCACTCTGCTAGTTACATCCTCAAAAAATTCCAGAAGATTTGTCAAGCATGATTTCCCCTTCATAAATCCATGCTGACTTGGTCCGATCCTGACACTGCTTTTCAAATGCGCTGCTATTTCATCCTTAATGATTGATTCCAACATTTTCCCCACTACTGATGCCAGGCTAACCGGTCTATAATTATCCAATTTCTCTCTCTCTCCTTTTTTAAAAAGTGCTGTTACATTAGCTACCCTCCAGTCCATAGGGACTGATCCAGAGTCGATAGACTGTTGGAAAATGATCACCAATGCATCCACTATTTCTAGGGCCACTTCCTTAAGTACTCTGGGATGCAGACTATCAGGCCCTGGGGATTTATCGGCCTTCAATCCCATCAATTTCCCTAACACAATTTCCCGCAATAAGGATATCCTTCAGTTCCTCCTTCTCACTAGACCCACTGTCCCCTAGTACATTCGGAAGGTTATTTGTGTCTTCCTTCGTGAAGACAGAACTGAAGTATTGGTTCAATTGGTCTGCCATTTCTTTGTTCCCCATTGTAAATTCACCTGAATCCGACTGCAAGGGACCTACGTTTGTCTTCACTAATCTTTTTCTCTTCACATATTTATAGAAGCTTTTGCAGTCTGTTTTTATATTCCCTGCAAGCTTCCTCTCGTACTCTATTTTCCCCCTCTTAATTAAACCCTTAGTCTTCCTCTGTTGAATTCTAAATTTCTCCCAGTCCTCAGGCTTGTTGCTTTTTCTAGCCAATGTATAAGCCTCTTCCTTGGCTTTAACACTATCCTTAATTTCCCTTGTTAGCCAGAATCATAGATTGGTTATAGCACGGAAGAAGGCCATTCAGCCCATCGAGCCCGTGCTGGCTCTCTGCAAAAGCACTTCAACTAGTCCCACACCTGGCCTTTCCCCGTAGCCCTGCAAATTTTTTTCCTTCAGGTACTTATCCAACTCCCTTTTGAAAGCCGTGATTAAGTCTGCCTCCACCACCCTTTCAGGCAGTGCATTCCAGATCCTAACCACTCGCAGTGTTAAAAAGTTTTTCCTTATGTCGCCTTTGGTTCTTTTGCCAATCACCTGAAAACTGTGGCCTCCAGTTCTCGACCATTTTGTCAATGGGAACAGTTTCTCTCTATCTACTCTGTCCAGGTCCCTCATGATTTTGAACACCTCTATCAAATCTCCTCTCAATCTTCTCTGCTCTAAGGAGAACAACCCCAGTCTATACACGTAACTGAAGTCCCTCATCCCTGGAACCATTCTTGTAAATATTTTCTGTACCCTCTCTAAGGCCTTCACGTCCTTCCTAAAGTGCGGTGCCCAGAATTGGACACAATACTCCAGCTGAGGGCAAGCCAGTATTTTACACAGGTTCATCATAATTTCCATGGTTTTGCACTCTATACCTCTATTCATGAAACCCGGGATCCTGTAAGATTTTTTACCTGCTTTCTCAACCTGCCCTGGCATCTTCAACAATTTGTGAATAATATACCCCTTGGTCTCTCTGTTCATGTAGCCCCTTTAAGATTGTACCCTTTAGTTTATATTTCCTCTCCTCATTCCTTCTACCAAAATGTATCACTTCGCACTTTTCTGCGATAAATTTTATCTGCCACGTGTCTGACCATTCCACCAGCCTGTCTATGTCCTCTTGAGGACACTATCCTCCTTACAGTTCACTTTACTTCCAAGTTTTGCGTCATCTGAAAATTTTAAAATTGAGCCCTGTACACCCACATCCAAGTCATTAATATATATCAAAAAAGCAGTGGTCCTAGAACCGACCCCTGAGGAACACCACTGTATATCTTCCTCCAGTCCGAAAAACAACCCTTCTCCACTACTCTCAGTTTCCTGTCACTTAGCCAATGCTGCCGCTGTCCCTTTTATTCCATGGGTTTTAACTTTGCTGGCAAGCCGATTATGTAGCACTTTGTCGAACGCCTTTTGGAAATCCATGTACACCACATCAACCGCATTACCCACATCAATCCTCTCTGTTACCTCATCAAAAAACTCAATCAAGTTGGTTAAACACAATTTTCCTTTAACAAATCCATGCTGACTTTCCTTAATTTGTCCACAGTGATGGTTAATTTTGTCCCTGATTATTGTTTCTAAAAGCTTCCCCAGTACCGGGGTTAAACTGACCAGCCTATAGTTGGTGGGTTTATCTATACACCCTTTTTTGAGCAATGGTGTAACATTTGCAATTCTGCAGTCCTCGAGCACCACTCCCATTTCTAAGAAGGATTAGAAGATTATGGCCAGTCCCGCTGCGATTTATTCCTTCACTTCCCTCAGTATCCTAGGATGCATCCCTTTCGCTCATGGTGATTTTAAGTACAGCCAGCCTTTCTAGTAGTTCGTCTTTATCAATTCTTATTCCATCCAGTATCTCCTCTACCTCCTCCTATACTATGTCTATAGTATCTTCAGTGTCTATAGTAGCAGCATCTTCTTCCTTGGTGAAGACCAATGCAAAGCACTCATTTAGTACCTCAGCCTTACCCTCTGCCTCCATGCGTAGGTCTCCTTTTTGGTCCCTAATTGTCCCCACCCCTCCTCTTACTAACCGGTCACTATTTAAATGCCTATAGAAGACTTTTCAATTACCCTTTATATTATATTGGCTGCCATTCTATTCTCATACCCTCTCTTTGCCCCTCTTATTTTCTTTATCACTTCTCCTATGAACTTTCTATATTTAGCCTGATTCTAAGATGTATTCTCTACCTGACATCTGTCACACATGCACTTTTTCTGCTTCACCTTACTCTCTATCTTTTTCATCATCCAGGGAGCTCTGACTTTAGTTGCCCTACCTTTCCGCCTAGTGGCAATGTACCTCGACTGTACCCGAACTATTTCCTCTTTAAAGACAGCCCATTGGTCCACTAGTTTTGCCTGCCAATCTTTGATTCCAATTTACACTGGCCAGTTCCGTCCTCATCCCATTCAAATTTGCCTTCCTCCAATTAAGTATTTTTTACTCAAGATTGTTCGCTGTCCTTTTCCATAGTCAATCTAAACCTTATGATACTATGATCACTGTTCCCTAAATCTTCCCCTTCTGACACATGCTCCACTTGATCCATCTCATTCCCCTGAACCAAATCCAGAAATGCCTTTTTTCTCATTGGGCCGGAAACATACTGATCAAGAATGTTCCCCTGAACACACTTCAGAAATTCTTCCCCCTCTCTGCCCTTTGCACTATTATTATCTATATTAGGATCGTTGAGGTCCCCCATTATCACGACTATAGTTCTTGCATCTCTGTAATTTTTCTAAAACTTTGCTCCTCCATATTTTTCCCACTAGTTGGTGGCCTATAGAATACACCTAGTAGTGTAATGGCACCTCTATGATTTCTTAACTCTAGCCATTCTGTCCTTGACCCCTCCAGGACATCCTCTCTCTCCAGCACTGTAACAGTCTCCTTAATCAATACTGCCACACTACCTCCTATCTTTCCTTCTCTATCTTTCCTGAACACCCTAAATCCATGAATATTTCATACCCAATCCTACCCTTTATTGAGCCAGGTCTCTGTTATTGCCACGACATCATATTCCCATGTGGTTCTGTGTGTCTGCAGCTCACCAACTTTGTTTACTATGCTTCGTGTGTTCACATACATACACTGTAAACCTATCTTAGATCATCCTGTGTTCTCTCTTAGTCCGACCCCACCTAATCTCTCACCATTTCTTGCTTTAGTGCTATCCGTCGCTCCCAATGCTTTAAGCCCTTTGTTTCTTCTTTCTAACGCTAATTGTTTTTTACATCCTGGTGCCCATCCAGCTGCCAACTTAGTTTAAACCCTCTCCAACAGCACTAGAAAACCTCCCCGTAAGGGTATTGGTAACCGCTCTGTTATGGTGCAACCCATCTAGCCTGTACAGGTCACACCTCCCCCAAACTGTCCCGAATGCTCCAGGAATCTAACGCCCTCCCTCCTGCACCATCTCTCCAGCCACGCATTCATCTGCTCTATCCTTCTATTTATGTTCTCACTCGCGGGTGGCACTGGGAATAATCCAGAGGTTACTACCTTTGAGATAATGCTTTTTAAGCTCTTTCCTAGCTCCTTAAAATCTGCCTGCAGGACCTCATCCTTCTTTCTACCTATGTCATTGGTACCAATATGGACCACAACATCTGGCTGTTCACCCTCCCCCCTCAGAAAGTTCTGCAGCTGCTCCGTGACATCCTTGACCTTGGCACCAGGGAGGCAACATACCGTCCTGGAGTCACGTCTGCGGCCGCTGAAATGGCTGTCTGACGCCACAGAAATGGCTGTCTGCTCCCCTGACTATCGAATCCCCGACCACTATTGCTTTCCCTATTTTCCTCCTGCCCACCATCCCCCAACCCCCCCCCCGCGCCCCCCTCCTCTCCTGCCCCCTACAGCTGAGCCACCCATGGGCCGTGGACTTAGCTCTGGCTGTAGTCCTCAGAAGAACCATTGTCCTCACCAGTACTCAGAACAGAGTACTGATTGGAGAGCGAGGTGCACTCAGGGTACTCCTGCACTACCTGCCTGGTTCTTCTCTTCTGTCTGGTGGTCACCCATTCCCTTTCTGCCTGTGCACCCCTTAGCTGTGGGGTGACCACCTCCTGAAATATGCTATCCACATAGCTCTCAGCCTCGTGGATGCACTGCAGTGACACCAGCTGCTGCTCAAGCTCCAAAATCTCCTCCAGTTGATGACACCTCCTGTACACATGGTTGTCCAGGCCACTGGAAGCATCCTGAAGGCTCCAGAAATTATTTAATCTCCCAAATACTGCAGCGACCAACCCAGGGGAACAATTATAGGGGCATTAAAACAAATTGTGTGTTACATAGAATCTACAGCACAGAAACAGGCCATTCGGCCCAACAGCTCTATGCCGGTATATATGCTCCACTCAAGCCCTCTTCCCACCTTATTTCATCTCTCCATCAACATATCCTTCTACTCCTTTCTCCCTCGTGAATTTATCTCGCTTCTCCTTAAATGCATCGAATGTATTGTTTTTCATTTTCTGTGAACACTTTTGTTTATTAGTTATAAAGTATTGGTGATGTAAACAAAGGCTGCTCGACTGGGTGGGGAAGTTGGAGGTAGGAGTTGGGGGCAGCCTGCATCTACCCTATCAAGCCCTGTAAGAATTTTGTAGGTTTCAATGAGATCACCTCTCATTCTTCTAAACTCTCGAGAATATAGGTCGAGTCTACTCAATCTCTCCTCAGAGGACAATCCCCCCATCCCAGGAATCAGTCTGATGAGCCTTTTGTTGCACTCCCTCTATGGCAAGTATATCCTTCCTTGGGTAAGGAGACCAAGAATTGCACACAGTACTCCAGATGTGATCTCACCAGGGCCCTATATAGTTGCAGTAAGACACCTTGGGGCCGAAATTGCCTTTCCCAATATGGTCTCTGGCTGCCGGAAAGCAGCGGCAATGGGGCAATGAGGAACGGCCACCGACTCTCCGTGAAGGGGTAACCATTTTAGAAGTCACCCTACCTCAGGAGCGGAGCGGTGTCCGGGATCGCTTCACCTGTTTTTCCATCGCAGTGTGCACGCGCCAACCCCTTACGGTCTAATGGGGGTCCCCTCGCGAAATTGCCCATTACCCGAAATTGCCATGTGGGAGAGGCCCCGCCGCTGGCCAGTGCTCCCAACAGCTTTTGCTATCGGTGCACTCTGTGTGAAATGACGGCACGGCTGCCCTTAAAGGGAAGGGCGCGCTGCCACGGCCCCATGTTATTTTTTTAATCAGCTGATTGCCAGGTTGGCCCGATAGTTATGTCCCCGGGTTTGGCACCCCCTCTTGGCCGAAACCCTCCCTGGTAGTCCAGTGGATCTAACTAAAATGATTGCAGAGTTCGCAGCGGCTCTCCCCTTTAACTGAAGGGGAGAGACGTTGTGACGCGCAGCGTGATGACATCATCAGCGCGCCGCTGATTAATAACAGCTGCGGACACTTGTCCCGACCCTTTACCGCCCCGCTAGTGATGGCCACTGTCCTTCACTCCCATTTCCGCCCCCATGATAATCCACTTCCGCCCCGCTGGATAAAAAACCCGAAGAGCAGAATTTCGCCGATAGGCCACCGCATCCATTGTGGGCAGAACCCTTCATAAAGGGTAGGTGCAACTTCTACACCCTTTACTCTTATACTCAAATCCTCTTGTAATAAAGGCCAACATACCATTTGCTTTCTTAATTGCTTGCTATAGCTGAATGTTAACTTTCAGTGATTCATGTACAAGGACACCCAGGTCTCTCTGGACACAACATTTCCCAATCTCTCACCATTTAAAAAATACTCTGTTTTTCTATTTTTCCTACCAATGTAGATAACGTCACATTTCTCCACTTTATGGGCCCAAATTTCCCAATGAGTTGCACTGTTTTTTTTGGTGTAACTTGATTTTTCTGGTGTATCTTTTAAGTTGCAAATATGGCCATTTAATTTGCGCCAGTGATAGGTTTTTTGTTAGGTCAGTTTTTTTTTCAAAAGGGGGCGGTGCCAGCCACTTACACCATTTATGCCAATTTGGCCAGAAAAAAGTTGTACTAAACTAACTTAGGGCAGCGTATGTGTCCACTTTTGTCCGCACAGAAAGCCCTTACTTACAGTTAAGGAATCGGCGCAAGTAACTTCATTTAAAGTACCACCAAGCACCAAACAAAGCACAAAAAGTAATAAGCAATTAATTAACAAATAAAATAGAAGGAACACTGCCCCTAAAGCACCAAGACCAAAGTAATAAGCAATCAATAAATAACAAATAAAAAAATAGAAGGAACCTTGCACCAAAAGCACCAAAATAAAAAATAGAACTCCTACCTTAGGGAACGCAGCGGACCACCAATGAGGGAGCCCATTCGGTCAGGGCTAGGGATGGCATGTTTTGGCCCCTCCCACACAGCCTGCAGCGCGCGTTTGCCGAAACGGCCTGCCAGGAGCGACTGCACATGCGCGTAGACTCTAGCGCGCATGTGCAGAGGTCCCGGCACTGTGTTCAGCGCCGGGACCTAGCTCCGCCCCCCTCTGTTCATTGTACACCACGCCAGCTCCACAGATGGCCCGAGAATTGGCCATGATCAGGGAGTTTTGTCGGCGCTGCTTTTAAGGTAAAAAGTCGACGGGGGGCTCGGAGGTGCGCGGAAAAAAACGGAGTGCCAAATATGGGCCCTATATTCCATTTGCCATATTCTTACCCACTCACTTAGCCTGTCTATATTCCCTTGAAGTTTCTCTGCATCCTCCTCACAACTTACATTGCCACCTTGATTTGTATCATCAGCAAACTTAGATACAGGAAACTCTCGTTTATCCGGATGCGCATGTAACGGAAAACCCGCCGTAACGGAATTTAAAATAACTGTCACACACGTGAATATCTCGCTCACTTCAACTATGGCAAACGTGAACAGGTTACTCAATTACACATAAATAGACGCAGGCATGGACTTCTTTCTCACTTTTCACCTGTCACACGCATTGAAAGCAGTTCAAGCAGTCGGGTGTACAATTTAAAATGTCTTGTGACAGCACTAAAAGGAAACAAAAAGTATTGAGCATTCAGCAGAAATGAGAAATTATAAAGAGGTCTGAAGCTGGCAGGAGTGTGTGTACTTTGATGGGCAAATATGAAGTTGGATCATTACCAATTAACGATATCAAGAAGCAAAAGAAAGATTTAGAAAGTTTCACCGCTGCTTCAAGGCAATGTCCCACAAGAATTTGCAAAAGCCAAAGCTTGACAAACTAGACCAAGTGCTTTATGAATGGTTTTCTTTGAAACGGTCTGAAGGTGTGGCAATTTCATGGCCAATGATTACAGCAAAGGCCAAGGACTTTAAGATGAGAATGAATCGAACTGAAGAGTACATTTTTTCAGAAGGCTGGCTCACACGTTTTAAGCATCGCCACGGCATTCGCCAGCTGGATGTGTCGGGCGAAAAAAAATCAGCAGACAATGAGGCCGCATAGAATTATTCAAGAACAGTTGCTGAAATGGTGCAGAAAATTAAATTGACTGCAGATCAAATATACAATGCCGATGAGACTGGCTTACTATGGAGGTGTTTGCCAACTACTACGTTGGCTGCAGCAGGGGAGAAGGAAGCTATAGGCTTTAAAATTAATAAGGAAAGTTTAGCAATCTTGAATTGTGCCAATGCCTCTGGAGAACACAGACTTCCACTTTTAGTCATTGGCAAATCAAGGAACCCATGTGCTTTAAAAGGAATTGCTCATTTACCAGTTAGCTATAAGGCTCAGAAAAGTGCGTGGATGGACAAGAACATATTCATGAAATGCTTTTCAATAGAATTCGTCCCCCAAGCTCGAAAAGACATGAAGAAAATAGGCAAACCTAATGGAAAGTGTGTGCTGCTTCTGGACAATTGCAGAGCACATCCGCATGAGTCAAAATTAGTGTCTAGTTGTGGCAACATCTTTGCATGCTATTTGCCCCCCAATGTGACCTCGCTCATTCAACCTATGGATCAGGGTATCATACAAAACTTCAAGTGCCACTATAGGAATAACTTCATGTGCAAATTGATTAATAGCGATCAATCAATCTCTGATTTCCAGAGAGCATTCAATATTAAAGATGCCAGCTATGCATGCTCTCTGGCATGGAGAGAAGTAAAAAGCATTACATTGAAGAGGTGTTGGCGCAAATTGTGGCCCAATATCATATTCGAAGACAATGCTTCTGATGATGAAGAATTTGAAGGTTTTTATGTACGGGCTAATAAAAAACAGGCTATAAAAGAAATCGTGGAGGTTGTCAGCAGTGCACACGAAACAAACGCACTTAAATCCCAAGCAGAGGATGACATTGCTAAGTGGATAGTGTTATATATGTGGACATGTATTTACTCTGTACAGCCACCAGGAGGCTCATTCCCCGAAGTCCCAAGGGATCCCATAATCCCTTGGGAGCACAGGTATTTAAGGAGGCTTCACAGATTGGAGAGGTGCTCTGGAGACCTGCAATAAAAGACTAAGGTCACACTTTACTTTGAGCTCACAGTGTTCAGTCTGACTCTTTCTCCACACACTACAACTGGCGACGAGATACAGATAGCGAACCCAAAGATGCAGAGAACAATGGGCATCCTGGAGAAATTTTCGGAGGGAGATGATTGGGAAATTTGTGGAGCCACCCGACCAATACTTCATGGCCAACGAGCTAGATGGGGAAGAGAGCGCTGCCAAACAAAGGGCAATCCTCCTCACCATCTGTGGGGCACCAACTTATGGCCTCATGAAGAATCTGCTCACTCCAGCGAAACCCACGGAGAAAATTTGTGCACACTGGTCCGAGAGCATTTGAGCCCGAAGGAAAGCATTCTGATGGCGTGGTATCGGTTCTACACCTACAAAAGATCTGATGGCCAGGAAGTGGTGAGTTATGTCGCAGAGTTAAGACGCCTTGCAGGGCATTGCGAATTTGAAGGACATGCTCCGAGACTTTTTCGTACTTGGCATTGGCCATGAAACCATACTTCGCAAATTTTTGGCTGTAGAGACCCCACCCTTGAGTAAGGCCATAGCGATAGCCCAGGCGTTCATTGCCACCAGTGACAATACTAAGCAAATCTCTCAGTACACAAGTGCTGCTACAAGTACTGTGAACAAAGTGATGTTGTTTTCAAATCGTAACGTACAGGGCAGGTCACACATACCTGCAGCTACACGACCGCTGATGTCTCAGAGTCCACCATCAAGGGTGATGAATGCAAGACTATTAACACCTTGTTAGCACTGCAGGGGTGATCATCATTTCCATTCATGCCGATTCAAAGGATACGTTTGCAAGGGCTGTGGAACAATGGGACACCTCCAACGAGTGTGCAGGCGAGCTGCTTAGCCTGTTAAACCTGCAAACCACCATGTTGCAGAGGAGGATCATGACGAAACAGAGCCTCAGATAGAGGAGGCAGAGGTACATGGGGTACACACATTCACCATGAATTGCCCCCCGATAATGCTGAATGTTGAACTAAATGGACTCCCGGTGTCAATGGAGCTGGACATGGGCGCAAGCCAGTCCAATATGGGCAAAAAGACTTTCGAAAGGTTGAGGTGCAACAAGGGCTCAAGGCCACTCTTAACTCCAATTCGCACGAAACTAAGAACTTACACTAAAGAACTGATTCCTGTAATCGGCAGTGCTACCGTAAAGTTCTCCTACAATGGAGCGGTGCACAAGCTACCACTCTGGGTGGTACCGGGTGATGGTCCCACGCTGCTCGGCAGGAGCTGGCTGGGAAAGATACGCTGGAACTGGGATGACATCCGAGCGCTATCGCCCGCTGACGACACTTTGTATGCCAGGTCTTAAACAAATTTCCTTCGCTATTCAAACCAGGCATCGGGAAATTCCAAGGAGCAAAAGTGCAGATCCACCTAATTCCCAGGGGCACGACCCATCCATCACAAGGCAAGAACAATACCGTACATGATGAGAGAAAGGGTAGAGATCAAGCTAGACCGGCTAAAAAGAGAGGGCATCATCTCACCGATCGAGTTCAGCGAGTGGGCCAGTCCTATTGTCGCAGTCCTCAAGGGAGGTGGCACCGTCAGAATCTGTGACGATTACAAAGTAACTATCAATCATTTCTCCCTGCAGGACCAATACCCACTACCAAAAGCTGACGACCTCTTTGCAACGCTGGCGGGAGGAAAGACGTTCACAAAGCTGGATCTGACCTCAGTCTACATGACGCAGGAACTGGAGGAATCATCGAAGGCCCTCACCTGCATCAACATGCACAAAGGTCTTTTTGTTTATAACAGATGTCCGCTTGGAATCCGATCAGCGTTGGCGATATTCCAGAGAAACATGGAAAGTTTACTGAAGTCAGTCCCGCACACCGTGGTCTTCCAGGACGACATCTTGGTCACAGGTCAGAACACAGTCGAGCACCTGCAGAACCTGGAGGAGGTTCTTAGTCGGCTCAACCGTGTGGGGCTCAGGTTAAAACGCTCGAAGTGCATTTTTCTGATACCTGAAGTGGAGTTCCTGGGAAGGAGGATTGTGGTGGACGGCATCAGGCCCACCAACACCGAAGACAGAGGCAATCGAGAACGCACCGAGGCCACAGAACGTGACGGAGCTACGGTCATTTCTGAGACTCTTGAACTACTTTGGTAACTTCTTACCGGGTCTCAGCACCCTGCTAGAACCACTACATGTCTTACTATGAAAAGGGCTGAATGGGTTGGGGCTAAAGCCAAGAAAATGCCTTTGTAAAAGTGAGAAAATTGTTATGCTCAAACAAATTGCTTGTGTTGTATGATCCATGTAAGCGTTTGGTACTAACTAGCATGTGATGCGTCGTCATATGGCGTCGGGTGTGTATTGCGGGAAACTGCAACCGGTTGCTTATGCAACCAGAAGTCTGTCTAAGGCGGAGAGAGCCTACAGCATGATTGAAAAAGAAGCGTTAGCGTGTGTCTATGGAATAAAGAAAATGCATCAATACCTGTTTGGGCTAAAATTTGAATTGGAAACTCACCATAAGCCACTTATATCCCTGTTTTTCGAGAGTAAAGGGATAGATACTAATGCATCGGCCCGCATCCAGAGATGGGCTCTCTCGTTGTCCACACACAACTACGCCATCCGCCACAGGCCAGGCACAGAAAACTGCACCGATGCTCTCAGTAGGCTGCCATTGCCCACCACGGGGGTGGAAATGGCGCAGCCTGCAGATCTAGCCATGGTTATGGAAGCATTTGAGAGTGAACAATCACCCATCAATGCCCAGCAGATCAAAACCTGGACAAGCCAGGAAGCATTATTATCTCTAGTCAAAAGCTGTGTGCTTCATGGGAGCTGGTCCAGTGTTCCATTGGAAATGCAGGAAGAGATAAAGCCGTTCCAGCGGCGCAAAGACAAAATGTTTATACAGGCAGACTGCCTTCTGTGGGGCAATTGAGTAGTGGTCCCCAAGAAGGGCAGAGATACCTTCATCAATGACCTCCACAGTACCCATCCAGGCATCGTAATGATGAAAGCGATAGCCAGATCCCACGTGTGGTGGCCCGGTATCGATGCGGACTTAGAGTCCTGCATTCACAGATGTAATACATGCTCGCAGTTAAGCAATGTACCCAGGGAGGCACCACTAAGTTTATGGTCTTGGCCCTCCAAACCGTGGTCTAGGGTACACGTCGACTATGCAGGCCCGTTCTTGGGTAAAATGTTCCTTGTGGTTGTAGACGTGTATTCTAAGTGGATTAAATGTGAGATAATGTCGGCTAGCACGTCTGCTGCCACTACTGAAAGCCTGCGGGCCATGTTTGCCACTCACGGCTTACCCGATGTTCTGGTGAGCGACAACGGGCCATGTTTTACCAGTGCTGAGTTCAAAGAATTCATGACCCATAATGCGATCAAACATGTCACATTTGCCACGTTTAAACCAGCGTCCAATGGTCAGGCAGAGAGAGCAGTGCAAACCATCAAGCAAGACTTGAAGAGGGTAACTGAAGGCTCACTGCAGACTCTCCTATCACGAGTCCTGCTTAGCTACCGTACGAGACCCCACTCACTCACTGCTGAACTGCTCACGAAAAGAGCACATACGACAAGGCTCTCGTTAATTCACCCTGATCTACATGAACAGGTAGAGAGCAGGCAGCTTCAACAAAGTGCGTACCATGATAGCGCAAATGTGTCACGCGAGATTGAAGTCAATGATCCTGTATTTGTATTAAATTATGGACAAGGTCCCAAATGGCTTCCCGGCACTGTCGTGGCCAAAGAGGGAAGCAGGGTGTTTCGGGTCAAACTTTCAAATGGACTCATTCACCGGAAACACTTGGACCAAATCAAACTCAGATTCACGGAATATCCTGAGCAACTCACCTTGGACCCTACCTTTTTTGATCCCCCAACACACACACCAGCGGCAACTGGCACCACGGTTGACCACGAAGCAGAACCCATCATCCACAGCAGCCCGACAGGGCCCAACACACCAGGCAGCCCAGCAAGGCCAGCTGCACAGCAGCCCAGCGAGGGCCCAACAAATGATTCAACACCAGCTTTCACACCGAGACAATCAACCAGGGCAAGAAGGGCCACAGATTGACTCAAATTGTAAATAGTTACCCTGTTGACTTTGGGGGGGAAATGTTATTATATATATATATGTGGACTTGTATTTACTCTGTACAGCCACCAGAGGGCTCATTCCCCGAAGTCCCAAGGGATCCCATAATCCCTTGGGAGCACAGGTATTTAAGGAGTCTTCACAGGTTGAAGAGGCACTCTGGAGACTTGCAATAAAAAACTACGGTCACACTTTACTTTGAGCTCAGTCTGACTCTTTCTCCATACACTACAGATAGATTTTGACATCAAAACAGATGTAACACAAACTTAAACTGACGAGGAACTTATTGGCATAGTCACTAATAAAGACAAATCTGACGAAGAGATGAGCGATTCAGACAATGAAATTGAAGAAAAAGAAAAAAAGACTTGGCCACGTGTTGAAGAAGCAATGAAATATGTCGTTTTTTTTTAGGACAATTCTCATTTTATGTCTCACGAGGTTCTGTAAACTCATATCATCCAGCACATCTTAATTAAGAAAATGAATTCATTTAAAGAAGCAGATATAAGATCGCTATTTTAAAAATCAATCTCAGTTTTAACAGAATAAAATAATTTTTAATTTCGAAACATTATGAATCAATTTTCATTTATTTTATTACATTCTCGTTCAAATAACATGAACTAAATCTTCGTGGGTGGTTCTATCACCTTCAACTATTAGATTTAAAATATAAACTCGCCCTATCGGAGAATTCATTTATCCGGAATTGCCGAATGCCCGAGCGATCCAGATAAACGAAAGTTTTCTGTATATTACATTTGGTCCCCTCATCCAAATCATTGATATAGGTTGTGAATATCGGGGGTCCAAGCGCCGATCCTTGCGGCACCGCACTAGTTACAGCCTGCCAACCCGAAAATGACCCATTTATTCCTACTCTCTGTTTTCTGTCCATTAATCAATCCTCAGTCCATGCTAGTATATTACCCCCAATCCCATGAGCCCTGATTTTGTTTAATAACATCTTATGTGGCACCTTATCGAATGCCTTCTGGAAATCCAAATACACCACATCCACTGGTTCCCCCTTATCTATTTTGGTAGTTACAACCTCAAAAATCTCAAACAGATTTGTCAAACATGATTTCCCTTTCATAAATCCGTGTTGACTGCCCAATCCTATTATTATTTTCTAAGTGCCCTGTTACTACGTCCTTAGTAAGATTCTAGTATTTTCCCTACTACTGATGTCAGGTTAACTGATCTTGTTAGTGTAGTCATCATCAAAGGCAGTCCCTCAAAATCAAGGAAGACTTGCTCCACTCTAAAAATGAGTTCTCAGGTGACTGTACAGTCTAATATGGGAATTACAGTCTCTGTCACAGGTAGGGCAGACAGTGATTGAAGGAAGGGGTAGGTGGGGAGTCTGTCTTGTTTTCTGCATGGTCTCGGCTGCGAGACTCGAGATGCTCAGCGCCCTCCTGGATGCTCTTCCTCCACTTAAGGCAGTCTTTGGCCAGGACTCCCAGGTGTCAGTGGGGATGTTGCATTTTATCAAGGAGGCTCTGAGGGTGTCCTTGAAACATTTCCCCTGCCCACCTAGGGCTTGCTTGCCGTGTAGGAGTTCCGAGTGGAGCGCTTGCTTTGCGAGTCTTATGTTGGGCATGCGGACAATGAGGCCTGCCCAACGGAGCTAGTCGAATGTGGTCAGTGCTTCGATGCTGGGGATGTTGGCCTAATCGAGAACACTGACATTGGTGTGCCTATCCTCCCATGAAATTTTCAGGAGCTTGCGGAGGCAGTGCTCGTGGTATTTCTTCAGGGTTTGAGGTGTCTACTGTATCTGGTCCACGTCTCTGAGCCATAAAGGAGGGCGGGTATCACGTCAGCCCTGTAGACCATAAGCTTGGTGCCAGATTTGAGGTCCTGGTCTTCAAGCACCCTCTTCCTCAGGTGACCGAAGGCTGCACTGATACACTGGAGGTGGTGTTGAACCTCATCATCAATGTTTGCCCTTGCTGATAGTAGGCTCCTGAGGTATGGAAAATGGTCCATGTTGTTCAAGGCTGCGCCGTGGTTTTTGATGACTGGGTGGGGGGCAGTGCTGTGTAGCCAGGTCAGGTTGGTGGAGGACCTTTGTCTTACGGAAGTTTAGTCTAAAGCCCATGCTTTCGTACGCCTTGGTAAAGGTGTTGACGATGGCTTGGAGTTCAGCCTCTGAATGTGCGCAGACGCAAGCGTCATCCGCGTACTGTAGTTCAATGACAGAGGATGGGACGTCCTTCGATCTAGCCTGCAGGCAACATATTACTAGTGTCCTACTGTGGTCAGCTAACTCAGCACAGACCAAGGACCATATTAGGATCTTCCTGGTCTGTATGACTGTATGCCAAACCAGAATGTGCATTTCCCCACTAAATCATCTGCTCTATTTTGTTAAAAGAACAAAAAAAGGACTGTTTCTCCATATTTGTGCTCAGAGGAACTTCAACTTGTATAATGAAAGAATAATGACATTACATAACAGGTAATGTGGCGATTAAAGTGTATTTTAAGGGCTCTGGCAGTATTTTGACAAGTAGATCTTATACATTGTTGCAAAATTCAGCATTTTCTTTCAAGCAGGTGTTTGTACGAAGAAATGTTGCTGTGATGCTCAGCTGGGCTTTATTGTCTAAGCCTGAATAATCCCCTCACCACCTGAATGCACAGAACGTGGCAAGCACCTCTCTCAGTGAATTACACAACACTAACCAATTGAAGGAGTTCATAAACACCGAATAGTTCACATTTGTCATCGGGAGAGCTAAGAGCGGATTTCTGTATTAAATTCACTGGCAGACAGTGTGCACATAAAGCCTTATCTTGTAAAATATATTTCATAAGAATATAAGAACATAAGAAATAGGAGCAGGAGTAGGCCATGCGGCTCCTTGAGCCTGCTCTGCCATTCAATAAGATCATGACTGATCTGATCTTGGCTTCAGCTCCATGTTCCTGCCCGCTCCCCATAACCCTTGGCTCCCCTATCGTTCCAAAATCTGTCTATCTCAACCTCGAATATATTCAATGACCCAGCCTCCACAGCTGTCTGAGGTAGAGAATTCCAAAGAATCACGACCCTCTGAGAGAAGAAATTCCTCCTCATCTCCATCTTAAATGGGCTACCTCTTATTCTGAAACTATGCTCCCTAGTTCTAGATTCCCCCATGAGACACATCCTCTCAGCATCTACCATGTCAAGCCCCCTCAGAATCTTATATGTTTCAATAAGACCATCTTTCTTTCTACTAAACTCCAATGAGAACAGGCCCAACCTTTCCTCATAAGACATTCCCTTCATTCCAGGAATCAACCTAGTGAACCTTCTCTGAACTGCCTCCAATGCAAGTATATCCCTCCTAAATAAGCAGACCAAAACTGTACGCAGTACTCTAGGTGTGGTCTCACCAACGCCCTGTACAGTTGTAGCAGGACTTCCCTACTTTTGTACTCCTTTCCCCTTGCAATAAAGGCCAACATTCCATTTGCCTTCCTAATTAATTGCTGTACCTGTATGCTAACTTTTTGTGTTTCGTGTACGAGGACACCCAGATCCCTCTGTACCGCAGCATTCTATAGTCTCTCGCCATTTAAATAAAATTTTGCTTTTCTATTCTTCCTACCAAAGTGGATAACCTCACATTGCCCCACAATATACTCCATCTGCCAATCTGTCTATATCCCTTTGCGGGCTCTTTGTGTCCTCCTCACAACTTGCTTTCCCACCTATCTTTGCATCGTCAGCAAATTTGGCTACAATACATCTTTGCAGTTGCATCTTGATGCTTATAATAGTATTGATGAGCTAGCCTTGAGTAACATAAGAATTAAGAATTATTAGGATGATGGAAAGGCCAATAGGCCCAACAAGTCAAGACATTTTTGATGACCTCATTAAAACAGTGACATAGAACCATCATACGAATGGCGTAGCATTCATCTGCAAAAATCTCTGCCAATAATTTAATGACTTAAATTCATATTTGCCTAGCAATAAAATCCAGTCCAGAAGTTTCACATTCAACCAGATTCACAGAAACATAGAAAATAGGTGCAGGAGTAGGCCATTCGGCCCTTCTAGCCTGCACCGCCATTCAATGAGTTCATGGCTGAACATTCAACTTCAGTACCCCATTCCTGCTTTCTCGCCCTTGATCCCCCTAGTAGTAAGGACCTCATCTAACTCCTTTTTGAATATATTTAGTGAATTGGCCTCAACAACTTTCTGTGGTAGAGAATTCCACAGGTTCACCACTCTCTGGGTGAAGAAGTTCCTCCGCATCTCGGTCCTAAATGGCTTACCCCTTATCCTTAGACTGTGACCTCTGGTTCTGGACTTCCCCAACATTGGGAACATTCTTCCTGCATCTAACCTGTCTAACCCCGTCAGAATTTTAAATATTTCTATGAGGTCCCCTCTCATTCTTCTGAACTCCAGTGAATACAAGCCCAGTTGATCCAGTCTTTCTTGATAGGTCAGTCCCGCCATCCCGGGAATCAGTCTGGTGAACCTTCGCTGCACTCCCTCAATAGCAAGAATGTCCTTCCTCAGGTTAGGAGACCAAAACTGTACACAATACTCCAGGTGTGGCCTCACCAATGCCCTGTACAACTGTAGCAACACCTCCCTGCCCCTGTACTCAAATCCCCTTGCTATGAAGGCCAACATGCCATTTGCTTTCTTAACCGCCTGCTGCACCTGCATGCCAACCTTCAATGACTGATATACCATGACACCCAGGTCTCTTTGCACCTCCCCTTTTCCTAATCTGTCACCATTCAGATAATAGTCTGTCTCTCTGTTTTTACCACCAAAGTGGATAACCTCACATTTATCCACATTATACTTCATCTGCCATGCATTTGCCCACTCACCTAACCTATCCAAGTCGCTCTGCAGCCTCACAGCATCCTCCTCGCAGCTCACACTGCCACCCAACTTAGTGTCATCCGCAAATTTGGAGATACTACATTTAATCCCCTTATCTAAATCATTAATGTACAGCGTAAACAGCTGGGGCCACAGCACAGAACCTTGCGGTACCCCACCAATCACTGCCTGCCATTCTGAAAAGTACCCATTTACTCCTACTCTTTGCTTCCTGTCTGACAACCAGTTCTCAATCCATGTCAGCACACTACCCCCAATCCCATGTGCTCTAACTTTGCACATCAATCTCTTGTGTGGGACCTTGTCGAACGCCTTCTGAAAGTCCAAATATACCACATCAACTGGTTCTCCCTTGTCCACTCTCCTGGAAACATCCTCAAAAAATTCCAGAAGATTTGTCAAGCATGATTTCCCTTTCACAAATCCATGCTGACTTGGACCTATCATGTCACCTCTTTCCAAATGCACTGCTATGACATCCTTAATAATTGATTCCATCATTTTACCCACTACCGATGTTAGGCTGACCGGTCTATAATTCCCTGTTTTCTCTCTCCCTCCTTTTTTAAAAAGTGGGGTTACATTGGCTACCCTCCACTCTATAGGAACTGATTCAGAGTCAATGGAATGTTTGAAAATGACTGTCAATACATCCACTATTTCCAAGGCCACCTCCTTAAGTACTCTGGGATGCAGTCCATCAGGCCCTGGGGATTTATCGGCCTTCAATCCCATCAATTTCCCCAACACAATTTCCTGGCTAATAAGGATTTCCCTCAGTTCCTCCTCCTTACTAGACCCCCCGACCCCTTTTATAACCGGAAGGTTGTTTGTGTCCTCCTTCGTGAATACCGAACCAAAGTACTTGTTCAATTGGTCCGCCATTTCTTTGTTCCCCGTTATGACTTCCCCTGATTCTGACTGCAGGGGACCTACGTTTGTCTTTACTAACCTTTTTCTCTTTACATATCTATAGAAACTTTTGCAATCCGTCTTAATGTTCCCTGCAAGCTTCTTCTCATACTCCATTTTCCCTGCCCTAATCAAACCCTTTGTCCTCCTCTGCTGAGTTCTAAATTTCTCCCAGTCCCCAGGTTCGCTGCTATTTCTGGCCAATTTGTATGCCACTTCCTTGGCTTTAATACTACCCCTGATTTCCCTTGATAGCCACGGTTGAGCCACCTTCCCTTTTTTATTTTTATGCCAGACAGGAATGTACAATTGTTGTAGTTCATCCATGCGGTCTCTAAATGTCTGCCATTGCCCATCCACAGTCAACCCCTTAAGTATCATTCGCCAATCCATCCCAGCCAATTCACGCCTCATACCTTCAAAGTTAGCCTTCTTTAAGTTCTGGACCATGGTCTCTGAATTAACTGTTTCATTCTCCATCCTAATGCAGAATTCCACCATATTATGGTCACTCTTCCCCAAGGGGCCTCGCACAACGAGATTGCTAATTAATCCTCTCTCATTACACAACACCCAGTCTAAGATGGCCTCCCCCCTAGTTGGTTCCTCGACATATTGGTCTAAAAAACCATCCCTTATGCACTCCAGAAATCCTCCTCCACCGTATTGCTTCCAGTTTGGTTAGCCCAATCTTAAGACTTATGTAATTGGGGTGTTCTCTAAGTACCACTGTGATTGATCTTTTGTTGCCTGGTCACTCAGACTGAAAGCTGAACCTGCGACACACTAGGCAACATTAATGCCGCTTTTTTTGTAGTGTCTATATTTATCATCCCATGTGTGTTCATCATATTTCCAGTGACATTTCAAAGCATGAAAGTTCAATTATAAAAAAGAGGAAGAAAGGCATTCATTTCACACTGGTTCTTACTGATCTGGAGCCAAGCTAAAAGTGTTCATTTAACCATGTTTAAAAAGGGAGAAAGGGACAGACTAAGTAATTTCAGGCCAGTCAGCCTAACCTCGGTGGTGGGAAAATTATTGGAAAAATTCTGAGGGACAGTATTTAGAAAGACACGGATTAATCAAGGACAGTCAGCATGGATTTATCAAAGAAAGAAAGACTTGGATTTATACACCGCCTTTCAAGACTACCGGACATCTCAATGCACTTTATAGTCAATGAAGTACCTTTTGAAGTGTAGTCACTGTTGTAATGTAGGAAACGCGGCAGCCAATTCGCGTACAAGCAAGCTGCCACAAACAGCAATATGATAATGACCAGATAATCAGTTTTTTGTTATGTTGATTGAGGGATAAATATTGGCCAGGACACTGGGGCTAAGCTTGTGTCCGACTAATTTGATTGAGTTTTTTGAGGAGGTAACAAATAAGGGTAGCGCGTTTGATGTAGTCTACATAGATTTTAGCAAGGCTTTTGATAAGGCCCCACATAGCAGACTGGTCAGAAAAGTAAAAGCCCATGGGATCCAAGGGAAAGTGGCAAGTTGGATCCAAAATTAGTTCAGAGGCAGGAAGCAAAGGATAATGGTTGACCAGTGTTTTTGTGACTGGAAGGTTGTTCCACAGGATTCAGTACTAGGTCCATTGCTTTATGTGGTATATATCAATGATTGCGACTTCGATGTAGGGGGCATGATTAAGAAGTTTGCAGATAATACAAAAATTGGCTGTGTGGTTGACAATGAGGAAGAAGGTTGTAGACTACAGGAAGATATCAATGAACTGGTCAGGTGGGCATAAACATGCCGGAGAAGTGTGAGGTAATGCATTTGGGGAGGTTTAGTAAGGCAAGGGAAGACACAATATATGGTAGGATACTGAGAAGTGTGGAGGAACAGAGGGACCTTGGAGTGCATGTCCACATATCCCTGAAGGCAGCAGGACAGGTAGATAAGGTGGTTAAGATGCCAAACGGGATATTTTCCTTTTTTAGCTGAGGCATAGACTATAAGAGCAGGGAAGTTATGCTTGCACTGTATAAAACTCTAGTTCAGCCACAGCTAGAGTACTGCATACAGTTCTGGTCACCATAGTACAGGAAAGATGTGATTGCACTAGAGAGGGTACAGAGGAGATTTATGAGGATGTTGCCAGGACTGGAGAATTTTAGCTATGAGAAAAGATTGGATAGGCTGGGGTTGTTTTTTTTGGAACAGAGGAGGTTGAGGGGTGATTTAATTGAGGTATATAAAAATATGAGGGGCCTATATAGAGTGGATAGGAAGATCCTACTTCCCTTAGCAGAGAGATCAATAACTGGGGGTATAGATTTAAAGTATTTAGCAGAAGGATTCGAGGAGAGAATGCCTCCTGCACTTCTGAACGTGATTGTGGGGCCAACTTGGCTAATGAGCCTTGGATGAGACAATTAGCTTTCTTTGTAAGAGTTTTCAATTCCGCAAACTAGCCTCTCTCGTCAACACACATATTCAATATCTGCAGCATGTGACCTTTTTTTTTCAAACTTGTGCAAATTAGTTTTGTTTTAAAACACAATCCTTCGGCATAATTCAATTCCTTTCCATGAAGATACAAAAGATCAAAACTCCCACAAAATGACTGGTGGTTGAACTGGCTGTCTAAATGGTTGACGAGCACGGTGGTTTTCAGACTCTATACAATGCTCTTAATTAAATGAAACAGCGACTTAGCATAAATCAGCTATCAAATTCCTCTGGGCTGCTTAATATTAGATTGACAAAGGGTGGGGAGAGTAGGGAAGACAGGGAAGAGATTCCCTCGCCCCCTTCCATTCTACAGAAACATTACTCGCCTTTGTCTCTTGACCACCAGTATTCATGACGAAGCCTGCAGTGAGCTCACAGGTACACCCACTCCCACAGCAGGGGTACATATATATCCACTCCCACAACAGGGGTATATGTACATCCACTCCCACAGCAGGGGTTTATGTACATCCACTCCCACAACAGGGCTATATGTACACCCACTCTCACAGCAGGGGTACATATACATCCACTCCCACAACAGGGATATATATACATCCACTCTCACAACAGGGGTATATGTACATCGACTCCCACACACAAAATATCAGAGGTGATTTAAGTTGTGAAACTGACCTGACATTACTGGGAAGTGGATCCTATTGCATTCTCAACTAATAGTGTTGCCATATATTTCAGTTTTATTTGCTGTAATCTGTCACTCCTGCTGCCCCACCCCACCCACTCTTGTTTTGTCTTAAGAACCATAATTTTTCTAGTTGATTTCTCACTAACAATGAGCACTGGCAGCTGCACCCGCATTAAACTTGAAAACTCATCATTCAAGTAAAAGTACATAACACCGTTCCTGAGAATGTGGCTCTGTATTTTCCTTAATTGCATAGTGAAATTAGTTCCCTATCAAGGATAATGCACAACAAACGCATTAGTTAATCAGTAAATTTCTAACAACTAGAACAAGCACAGCAACGGCTTTATAGTATTGGTAATTTGAATTATTTATAGCCCCTGAAGTGCTTTACAAAAATTTAACTCCACTTTTGATCATGTTTTTAATGACAGTTGGATTATAACTTGCAATTTATCTTTCATTTTACATCTGGTCTCTAATCAACAGCTGACACAGAGAAATGCTTTTGAAATTCAAAACGAAATTGAGGTGTAGACATTTAGAAGATTCTTCGTTCTTGTATATTTGAGGAAAAAAATCTATAAATCTCAAACTCTTTTTGAAAGGTAAGTCTCTAATGCCGTCATGCCACCCTTTACTGGAGATTAAATGGAAGGTATGTTGTACCTGTACCATGGGTCATTCATGTTGGCTTATTACTCACATTTACCTACATCTGAATCTATTTCTTAAATATACATTTTAATATAATAGAAACAGTACATTTATCTGTCTTTCTGTCAGAGTTAAGGTACAACATGGGTATATTGATGTCATATAAAAGTTAAAAATAATGTAAGGAGAGTCACTCATTTGGAATGTAAATTGACACATTAATCAGGATTTCTGTGATCTTACAATACCATTAATAAAAAGAGAAAGAAAGTCAGTCATTTCATCTTGATTGACCTGCAGCATGAAGACCCCAGCCAGTGTTCACTTAGTTACAAGTAGGCCTTAAAGGCAAACCATTTTATTGTGGCAGCGTAATAATACACTGTGCGCTACACAGTGCAAAGTCCCATTGAAAGGAAACCTTGCATTTATTCAGCACTGTTCATGACCCTTAGATATTGCAAAGTGATTCGCAGCTGATTAAGTACTTTTGAAGTGTAGTCAGTGATGTAATGCAGGCAAATGCAGCAGTCTACCTGCATACAGCAAGGACCCACAAGCAGCAATTGGATAAATGACCGAGCAAGAGTGGTGCTAGTTGTGAGAAAAATGTTGGCCAGGACACTGGGAGGACTCGCCTGCTCACTTCTGGCTTCATAAATACTCTTATTGTTCAAAAAGTCCAGAACCAGTCTTCATTTTTAATATGTCCTTACTAAACAGTACAAATGCACACGAGGCCCATACTAGAGAGAAGGTCACTCTTTGACCAGTAACCTTTATTTGCCAGCCTTGAAGTGGAGAAGATGGGTGGAGCTTCCCCTTTTATACCTGAAAGTCCAGGTTAGGAGTGTCTCCCACAAGTTCACCACCTAGTGGTCAGTATTCTGATAGTGTACAACTTAGGTCAATTTATACATGGATTACAATGACAGTAGAATACATGACATCACCTCCCCCCCCAAAGTCTTATAGGGATCACAGGTTAAGTCTCTGGTGGTTTACGCTCCCTTGTAGAGCGCCTGAGTTGGGGCTCCGGTTGTTGGGTGCTGGCCTGAGTGTCTGCTGTTTGCGGTGCCTCAGGCCTGTCCAGACTGCCCACAGTGACTGGGCTCTCCTCCATTTGGTTCCGGTGTTTGGTCACCTGTGGTGGAGTGATCTCTACATCGTGTTCTTCCTCTGCTTCTTCTATGGGGTTGCTGAAGCTTTTTTTAGTTTGATCCAAGTGTTTGCGGCAGATTTGTCCATTGGTAAGTTTAACTATTCCCCTCTTTGGCATTCACAGTGCCTGTGAGCCATTTGGGCCCTGCAGCGTAGTTGAGGACAAAGACAGGGTCATTGACATCAATACATCACGCCCTCGCATTCCCGTCATGGTAGTCACATTGTGACCGGCGCTTGCTCTCAACAATTTCTTTCATGGTGGGGTGTATAAGGGATAACCTGGTTTTGAGCGTCCTTTTCATTAGCAGCTCTGCGGGTGGAACCCCTGTGAGCGAGTGTGGTCGGGATCTATTGGCCAACAGGAGGTGTGATAAGCGGCTTTGTAGGGAACCCCCTTGGATTCTGAGCATCCCCTGTTTGATTATCTGCACTGCTCGTTCCGCCTGGCCTTTTGAGGCCGGCTTGAACAGTGCCATTCTGACATGGTTGATTCCATTGTCTGCCATGAAGTCCTGGAATTCAATGCTTGTAAAACACGGGCCATTGTCGCTGACCAAGACGTCCGGTAGACCATGGGCGGTGAACATTGCCCGTAGACTTTCTACCGTGGCAGAGGACGTTCTTGAATTGAGAATGTCACACTCGATCCATTTGGAGTAGGTGTCTACTACAACCAAAAACATTTTTCCCATGAAAGGACCTGCATAGTCCACATGGATGCGTGACCATGGCTTGGCGGGCCAGGACCAGGGGCTAAGGGGGTCTTCCCTGGGTGCATTGCCCAGGTGGACACACATGTTGCACCTGCGAACACAAAGTTCCAGGTCTGCATCTGTCCCTGGCCACCAAACGTGTCACCTGGCAATTGCCTTCATTATGACAATGCCCGGGTGCTCATTGTGGAGTTCTCGGATGAACGCCTCTCTGCCCATCTGGAGCATGACTACTCTGTTTCCCCATAGTAGGCAATCGGCCTGAATTGAGAGTTCATCCTTGCGCCTGTGAAATGGTTTAAATTCCTCAGGGCATGCCCCGTACGTGGCTGCTCAGACCCCATTCAGGACACATTTCTTAACTAAAGACAGTAGCGGGTCTCTATTTGTCCAGACTTTGATCTGATGGGCTGTCACGAGTGTGCTTTCGTTTTCGAAAGCTTCAACAGCCACGACCATCTCAGCAGCATGCTCGGTTGCCCCCTTGGTGGTGGCTAGTGGGAGCCTGCTGAGTGTATCGGCGCAGTTTTCAGTGCCCGGTCTGTGTCGAATTGTATAGTCATAGATGGCTAACCTCTGTATGTGGGCCGATGCATTTGCATTTATGGTCTTGTTGTCGCCAAAATGGACGTTAGTGGTTTGTGATCTGTCTCCAGCTCAAATTTCCTGCCAAACAGGTACTGGTGCATTTTTTTACTGCATATACACATGCAAGCGCTTCCTTTTCTACCATCCCATAGCCCCTTTCTACCTGGGACAGACTTCTGGAGGCATAAGCTACCGGCTGTAACTGACCCTTGGCATTGACATGCTTCAACACACACCCGACCCCATAGGACGATGTATCGCACGTTAAAACAAGTTTCTTACATGGGTCATATAGCGTTAACAGATTGTTGGAGCATAACAAATTGCATGCTCTGTCAAAAGCCCTTTCCTGGCTGTCCCCCCAGACCCATTTGCGACCTTTGCGAAGGAGCATGTGTAGCAGCTCTAACAGAGTGCTCAATTTGGGAACAAAGTTATCAAAATAGTTCAGGAGCCCCGGAATGAACGCAGCTATGTCGTGTTACGGGGTCTGGGTGCTCTCTGGATCACTTCCATTTTGGGCGCAGTAGGTCTGATCCCGTCTGTGGCTACTCTCATCCCCAGGAATTCTACCTCTGGAGCTAGGAAAACACACTTCGCCTTTTTCAGTCACAGACCTACCCGATCCAGTCTGCGTAGCACCTCCTCCAGATTGTGGAGGTGTTCTTCAGTATCACAACCCATGATGAGGATGTCGTCTTGAAAAACCACCGTCCTTGGAATCGACTTGAGGAGATTTTCCATGTTTCGTTGAAAGATCGTGGCGGCCGAGCGAATCCCGAACGGACATCTGTTGTACTCAAACAACCCCTTGTATTCAAAAAGGAGTTAGATGAGGTCCTTACTACTAGGGGGATCAAGGGGTATGGCGAGAAAGCAGGAATGGGGTACTGAAGTTGAATGTTCAGCCATGAACTCATTGAATGGCGGTGCAGGCTAGAAGGGCCGAATGGCCTACTCCTGCACCTATTTTCTATGTTTCTATGTTTCTATGTGATGGTGGTCAGCTTCTTCGACTCACTCGCCAGCTCCTGGGTCATGTAAGCTGAGGTCAGGTCCAATTTTGAAAAAAGTTTGCCACCGGATAGCGTCACAAAGAGGTCCTCTGCTCTCGGTAGCGGGTACTGGTCTTGGAGTGACACCTGATTGATGGTGGCCTTGTAATCACCACTTATCCTGACCGACCCATCCGCCTTGAGCACCAGCACGATTGGGCTCGCCCAGTCACTGAATTCAACTGGCGAGATGATACCTTCCCTCAGCAGGCGGTCCAGTTCGCATTCTATCTTTTCCCGCATCACGTACGGCACCGCTCTGGCCTTGTGGTGTATTGGCCTGGCATCCGGGTTTATGTGAATCACTACCTTGGTCCCCGTGAAAGTGCCAATGCCGGGTTGAAATAGCGAGTCAAATTTGTCTAGGACCTGTGAGCATGATATTTGCTCCACAGAAGAAATTGCATTGACATCGCCCCATTTCCAGTTCATGACAGCAAGCCAACTCCTCCTCGGGACAATCCAGAGTGGCAACCTGTTCTCTGAATCTTTGTTGGTCACGACTACCGTGGCGCCGACTAGCACCGGCATGATCTCCTTTGTATATGTCTGTAGCTGTGCGTCAATCGGCAATAATTTTGACCTCCCGGCCTTAGACTCCTACAACTTGTCGAACTGTTTGGTACTCATCAGGGACTAGCTGTCTAACTCCATTGATACTGAGATGCCATTGAGGAGCACTTTCATCATTATCGGTGGCGTCCTGGTGTACGAACTGTATATGTTCTCCACAGGAACTCGCTGAACTTCAGCTTCCAGCGATTTCCCCCAGTGTCCATTTGACCTCATAGAGCTTACATCGGGCCCGTCCTCCTCGGACATCAGCCTGGCTGCAGGTTTCCTGCACATACGCGCCAAGTGACTGCTGATGTTGCAATTTCTGCAGGTATATTGCTGATACCTGCAAGCTCTGGTGTGTTTTTGCCTCCACACCTCCAACATGAGCCGTTGTTGGAAACAAAAGGTCCATTACCAGTTGATCGTCTCTGACTGTCTCTGTAACTGTCCTTAAATGCACCATTGACAGGTGTTGATGGCCCCATTACTGGCTGCATTGTCCCTTGCGATGGCATGAATCGCCATTCAGCTAGCCATTGTCTCTGTTGAATTCCCCCTTTGGGTTCGACTACATGCTCTGGCATGCCCGATTGCCCCTGTCTGCCAGGAGAACTGTGTGCCGCGTTAACAATGTTGACTACCTGTCCATTTGCTGCATTTAAACCAAGATTTTTGTCAAACATCATTCTGGTCTCTTCCTCCCCTGAGATAAATATCGTGGTTTCCAGGGTCAAGTCTTTGGTCTCAATCAGTTTCCTGAAAACCCCAGCGTGCCCGATGCCCTCAATAAAAAAGTCTCGCAGCATCTACGCTCTGCATGCATCTGGGAACTTACATAGGCTCGCCAGTCGCCGGAGATCTGCCACAAAGTCTGGAACGCTTTGCCCTTCTCGCCGCCGGTGCGTGTAAAACCGGTGTCTCGCCATGTGCATGCTACTCGCAGGTTTAAAATGTTCCCCGATCAACTTACTGAGCTCTTCGAATGTCTTGTCCGCTGGCTTCTCTGGCACTAGAAGGTCCTTCATCAGGGAGTACGTTCTGGATCCAGCAACCGTCAGGAGATGAGCCCTGCGTTTGTCGGCCAAATCCTGTCCCAGCCATTCCTTAGTGACGAAACTTTGCTGTAGTCTCTCAATAAAATCGGCCTAATCATCACCAACGCAGTACCTCTCGTCTGTGCTGCCAGTGGCCATGCTCGCGTGGTTTAAATCCCAGTTTCTCGTCGCCAATAATATGTCCTTACTATACAGTACAAATGCACACGAGGCCCATACTAGAGAGAAGGTCACTCTGTGACCAGTAACTTTTATTTGCCAGCCATGAAGTGAAGAAGATGGGTGGAGATTCCCCTTTTATACCTGAAAGTCCAGGTTAGGAGTGTCTCCCACAAGTTCACCACCTAGTGGTCAGTGTTCTCACGGTGTACAACTTAGGTCAGTTTGTACATGGATTACAATGACAGTAGAGTACATGACAATTTTTACTAGCGGATGTCCCTGGCACTGTTCAGTGCAACTTGGAGAACATGTTGTTTTATAAGGAAAGGAACACTCTATCATGTAACACACACCTGACCTGTCCCTTTAAGGTCCCAAGGTATAGTTAGGCACATCTTCAGCTCAATTAGAGGCCAATTCCACTTAGGAATAACTCTTTAAAATTATACAATTAAACCAAGTGCCCCCTTGTTAAAGGGGCACAACAACTAGAAACTGCAAACTAACCCAAAATGTTTAAGAAAAAATACGAACATAAGAAATAGGAGCAGGAGTCGGCCATTTGCCCCCTCGAGCCTGCTCCGCCGTTCAATAAGATCATGGTGATTTTATCATGGGCTCAGCGCCACTTCACTGCCCGCTCCCCAAAACGCTTTACTCCGTTATCACTCAAAAATCTGACTGTCTCCGCCTTAAATATATTCAATGACCCAGCCTTCACAGTTCTCTGGGACAGAGAATTCCACAGATTTACAATCCTCTGAGAGAAGAAATTCTTCCTCATCTCAGTTTTAAATGGGCGACCCCTTATTCTGAGACTATGCCCCCTAATTCTAGATTCCCCCATGAGTGGAAATATCCTCTCTGCATCTACCTTGTCGAACACCCTCATTATCTTATATGTTTCAATAAGATCACCTCTCATTCTTCTGAACTCCAATGAGTATAGGCCCAACCTACTCAACCTTTCCTCATAATTCAACCCCTCATCTCAGAAATCAACCTAGTGAACCTTCTCTGAACTGCCTCCAATGCAAGTATATACCTCCTTAAATAAGGAGACCAAAACTGTATGCAGTACTCTAGGTGTGGCCTCACCAATACCCTGTATAGTTGTAGCAGGACTTCTCTGCTTTTACACTCCATCCCCCTTGCAATAAAGGCCAACATTCCATTTGCCTTCCTGATTACTTGCTGTACCTGCATACTAACTTTTTGTGTTTCATGCACAAGAACCTCCAGGTCCATCTGTACTGCAGCATTTTGTAATTTTTCTCCATTTAAATAGTAATTTGCTTTTTTATTTTTTCTGTCAAAGTGGATAACCTCACATTTTGCCACATTATACTCCATCTGCCAAGTTTTTGCCCACTCGCTTAGCCTGTAAATATCCCATTGCAGATTTTTTGTGTCCTCCTCACAACTTGCTTTCCCACCCATCATTGGTAATTTTGGTAGATTCCAATCAATGCATCCACTATCTCTACAGCCACTTCTTTTAAGACCCTAGGATGCAAGCCATCAGGTCCAGGGGATTTTTCAACCTTTAGGGCTCAATTTTGGCCATGACTTGCATCAATTTTTTTGGAGTAAATTATTTTTTCTGGTGTAAGTTAAAAAATGCCATTTTCCCCAAAAAGTTGCTCCAGAGTAAGTCAGTTAGGTACGATTTTTTTTTGTTTCGTTTTTTTTTTCAAAAGGGGGTGTTCCCAGACACTTACACCAGTTTTGGCCATTTATGCCACTTTGGCCAGCAAAAACATTCCAAATCCACTTAGGTCAGCGTATGTGGCCAGCTCTGAAAAACATTGCGGGCAGTTAAGAATTCGGCGCAGGTTAGTACATTTAAAGCACCAACACTTACAAAGCACTAAACAAACCACAAAAAGTAATAAGCAATCAATCAATAACAAATAAAAAATAGAAGTCCTACCTTTATGCCAGAATCAAGCTTTTTTTAAAGTCCCCCTCCCCCATCAAAATACTCTTTCTCCCCCCCGACCAAACTCTCCTCCTCCCGCGTCTCCCCCAACCCCCCACCACAATCAAAACTCTCAAGCACAACCATCAATAAATAAAAAATAAAACTGAAGTTCTACCTCGGCCTGGGAACTCAGCGGACCGGCTGGCCAGTGCGGGAGGCCTCTTGGCCGGAGATAGGGTGCGGCGAACATCGGGGTGTCCCTTCGGCCGGGGATAGGAGCTGCGAGCATTGGGTCTTGCTCACAGCCCGCAGGATACGCTGGGAGGGCGAGGAGCATGCACACAGACTTCACTGCACATGCGCACAGCTGCCGGCAATGCTTTCTGCGCTGGGCTGTTGCTCCACCCCCCACTTCATTATCTGTGCCACGCTAGGACACCGGTGACTCGGCAGAGCGGGCAGAATGGAGCCACTTTTTTTCGCCGCCATTCCCAGCACATAAAGTCGGTGCATTTAAGGTAAGTGCGCCGAAAAAAGGGGTTGGGGAAAATTGGGCCCATAGTCCCATTATTTTATTGAGTACTTCTTCTTTAGTGATAGTGATTGTTTTAAGGAGAGGCTGGATCAACTGGGCCTTTATACACTGGAGTTTAGAAGAATGAGAGGGGATATCATAGAAACATATAAGATTCTGTCGGGACTGGACAGGTTAGATGCGGGAAGAATGTTCCCGATGTTGGGGAAGTCCAGAACCAGAGGACACAGTCTTAGGATAAGGGGTAGGCCATTTAGGACTGAGATGAGGTGAAACTTCTTCACTCAGAGAGTTGTTAACCTGTGGAATTCCCTGCCGCAGAGAGTTGTTGATGCCAGTTCATTGGATATATTGAAGAGGGAGTTAAGATATGGCCCTTACGGCTAAAGGGATCAAGGGGTATGGAGAGAAAGCGAGAAAGGGGTACTGAGGGAATGATCAGCCATGATCTTATTGAATGGTGGTGCAGGCTCGAAGGGCCGAATGGCCTACTCCTTCACCTATTTTCTATATTTCTATGTAAGTTCCTCCCTCCCTATAGCCCCTTGATTATTTATTATTGTGATGTTTTTAGTGTCTTCTACTGTGAAGACCAATACAAAATTTTGTTCAAAGTCCCTGTTCCCCATTATTAATTCCCCAGTCTCATCCTCTAAGGGACCAACATTTACTTTAGCAACTCTCTTCCTTTTTATATACCCATAGAAACCTAACAAATCAAACCAAAGTGTGGTTCCTGGGGGTGATGATGCACCCCAGTCCCTCCGGTGCCCAATTCTCGCGGAAGGCCACGAGTATACCGGTAGATACCACACGCCCCATCTTCAGGGACACCCTGGCGCAAAAAGTGTTCACAGAAGAAAGGCAGACAGTCGGGCTGAATTACCTTCTTGACCAGCCACTGCCTGGACCTGTTAATGGCCACCTTGGCCAGGCCCAGGAGCAGTCCCACGAAGATGCCCTCTCCTCCATGGTGGAGATGGACAGATATTTGAACGATAAAGAAGTGAAGGGTTATGGGGAGCGGGCAGGGAAGTGGAGCTGAGCCAAAGATCAGATCAGCCATGATCTTATTAAATGGTGGAGCAGGCTCAAGGTGCCAAATGGCCTACTCCTGCTCCTATTTCTTATGTTCTTATCTTCTTAGGTACATCCTGAAATCAATTAGAGGATGATTAGTTCCATAGTGCCACAGGATCTTTTACAGCTACCTGAGAGGGCAGAAAGGGCCTGGATTCACCCTTTCATCTGAAATATGCCACTTCTGAAAGTGCAGCGCTTCCTCAGTACTGCAATGTCAGCTTAGATTATCCACAGAAAGCTGCACATCATCTAGTTTGCCATGAGTAATGCCATGGGAGATGTGTTACAGATAAAAGAATCTTAAAACAAATTATTTTTTCTCTGGGGTTTGGCACCATCATCCACTAACTCATCCTCTAATTGATTTCATGATGTCCCTAAGAGGAATTGGCCTCGAATTGAGTTAAGATTTGGCTATTTATACCTTGTGACCTCAAAGGGACTGACCAGGTGTGTGTTACATGATAAAGTATTCCTTATAAAACAATATGTTCTCTAGGTTGCAGTGAGCAGTGCCAGGGACATCTGCGAGTAGAAACGAAGACTGGTTCTGGACCTTTTCAACATCAAGGGGCCGAATTTGGTTAAGCCCTTCACCCGCCCAAGTGCCGCCGATGGCCGCCGAGGTACCGGACGGTACTTTCAGCGGGGTTTTCATCACCGAGGTCCCTCGAAGGTCGGAAGGCGACAAACCAACGTTGTATGGCGCCAATCTGTGCGGTAGGCCTCATTCTCAGTGGCAGAGGCACTTGTCGTTCAAGTGTCGCCGAGGATGGAGTCAGGCCAATGGAGGGATGAAGAGGTAAAAATAAAATTCATCAACAACAAAAAAAAATAAACATCTGATGACCTTCAGGGGACCCCATCCAGGTAAGTATCTGTAAAGAAATAATTTTAAAACATTCCACTTAACTTTTTTCCAGGGTCTTGACACTCACCATTCAGCACAGACCGGCCTTCATGCAACGGTCCACCGCCGTCCTGCCGCCGACTCCAGCCGACTCCCGCCCGCATCAATCTGGCATCTCGGCGGGCGGGAGTCTACTTACACGTATCGGCTGTCCGCTGACGGCGGCAGGCGCTTCCCGGCGGCTCTCCCCTCTCGCCCACTCTAGGCCACGGCACTGGGCGGTTCCAGCAGAGGAATGTCGGTGGCCGTGGGTGGCAGTGATCGGTACATTCATCAAAATCGGCCCCCAAGAGTATTCATCAAGTCAGAAAAGCAAACAATTATTAATGGTTTCAAATAAAATCAGACAATCAGTTCAGTAACTGGGTTTAGGATATGTTGGCAAATGTCATCAAATTCGTGAACCACATAATAAAATCCAGTCATCAAAACAACTCCATCAGCCAACAAACTGGGAGAGCCAATTTGTCATTAGTTGACATGATGTTACTAAAATGCCTAATCGCATCCCAAATTATAATTACCAGACTCTATAATAATTTACATCGGAATTTGTGATGTACTTTATCAGTAACACCAAAGTGACACCACTGATGCTTTTCTGCTTCGCAAATAATATAATCAGTAACTGGCTAAAGTCTCTTCTGCCACCAGATGTACTATATTTTAATACCAAGCTTGTTGCTGGAAGCAAGGTAGGGCCTTTCACCAAACCTGACGTAACTTTCTCAATGACTTTGTACAAAGGCACTACCTAACTGTGGGTCACAAGGTGTTGCTTTGTTGCCCAGTGTACATTGAGTTGCTTGATCTCAATCACAATGCAATAGGGAGTGTTACAATTGGCTGCAGTGCCCCGAGACTGGGACGGGGAAAATCAGCCAAGATTCCTGGTCCTAACAATTTGTTTGAATAACCTGCTGACACACAAGGATATTTGGGAGAAGTACCAGAGGACAACCAATGCTCAGAGAACCACACCTTAATGGGAATCGACAGCTTCAGGAGAGGAGGAGGAAGATGGCGGAATAGAGATCAACAAAATCATTAAAAAAGGCTCAATGTTCTCCACATGGGTCTACTACCAACGTGTGCCTCCTGAGCAGGTATAGCTTAGCATTCTGCATTCAATTCAGAAACTCTGTCTGCTGCATCAGTGGTGAACTTTGACAAGCTGCTTCTCCAGCCTGTGGACCTCTTCCCCAGATGGATCCATCACATGGAACTCTTGTTCCCTTTCTGCAGATATTCAGATGCTGTGAATTTAATATCAACTGCTCAGCCACAGCATGCTCTGGTGCACAGGAAGACATCCTAACACAGTTCGTTAGTGAGCTGAAATGATTCTCGTTACTAATATTGCACAGTAGGACTTCAACCCCTAGGTCTTTTTATGTACTCAACAACCGCCAAGGTCAATTTCAGGAGACAACTGCCCTAGTTACAGATGCCTACAGTGCAACCTGCTGTTACACCGCCTAATGTACAAACGAAAAGCTAGCTTAGCAGGACATATAAAAATATGCAGTTAAAAAAGTTTATTCATCTTTTTTTTTAAAGATTCTTTGCGCACTTCTCTCTGCATTTCTGATGCATGCAAAATGTAAATTGGGGCATTGACAACTTGGCTGAGGTCAGTGGTTGGGCATGATGCAAAATAAAAATAACTTAGTAACAGAAAGGGCTGTGTTTTGGGGTTATTTGAGCTGGTGGTTAGTATTTGAGGATAGGCAATTCACAGCAGGTTTACTGGAATAATAAAATAATCTAATTATTAATTAAGAATCTAAAATCATAAAATTGATGTCACAACCCTCGTACCATGGCTGCAGTGTGTACCATCTACAAGATGCACTGCAGCAACTCACCAAGGCTTCTTCGGCAGCACCTCTCAAACCCGCGACCTCTACCACCTAGAAAGACACAGGCAGTAGATGGATGAGAACACCATCACCTCCAATTTCCTCTCCAAGTCACACACCATCCTGACTTGGAAATGTATCGTCGTTCCTTCACCGTCGCTGGCTCACACTCTTGGAAATCCCTCCCTAATGGCACTGTGGGAGTACCTTCACCACACGGACTGCAGCGGTTCAAGAAGGGGCCTCACCACCATCTTCTCAAGGGAAACTAGGGATGGGCAATAAATGCTGGCCTCGCCAGCGACGCCCACATCTCAGGAATGAATATTAAAAAAATGACAATCCAGCTGAAATTGGAATCATTAGTGAACATGAAGAGGACATAACAGTACAAACATTTGGAAACATTTCCTAAATCTAAATGGTTAATTCAGTCAAAGTTATTATGCAGTGTTACCTGCAGCTCCTCTCCTTACCAATTAGGGCAGTGCCCAACAGAGTAAGAGATGTATGACATTACCAGGCATCTTCAGTGGTCCAGTTACTAATATTAGGATTGCGTTTTAAGTCATTGCTCGTGCTACTAGTTATTAAAGTGCTCGGTGAGGCACTGCTGCAAAATTCTAGAAAATGAACCTTTGTCTGTGGCACGTGGTAATAAATTGGCCGTGACTCTATGGTGAGACACAGATCACAGAGAGCTAGAATGCTGGTATCCGAGCACCTCAACTTGAGAAGCGTTACCGCCCCGCGATGGGTCTTTAGTGCCCTAAGAGGAGTGTGCAACACTTCCCTTCATGCTCCACTCTCCTCTTGGGGGCAATACAACTGAATATCGCACTTTGAGGCAGTAGACATCGCCCGGCACTAAAGGTAGCGTCCCGGCAATGTCACCGCCTCAAAGCGGGCAATACCGAATTTCTAGCCCTATATAGGGTTTCAGTCATAATACTGTCTACTCCACTTGAAGATACAGTGAGCTGTCATGATTACTATCATGAATCAAAAGTGGGGCTGATAGCTCTCTATTCTCGTCCATGATGTCACTGAAGCTTCAGACCAGGTAAGCTTTACTTAAAATATCTGTTCCCATTTGCTCGACATGCGCTGCCCAGTATGGAACGGAGCCATAAAGATCAGGAAAATGTGAGGTTTGGTGCCCAGTCTGTGCTCTGTTGGTTGATCTCAGCCAAGGTAGTAGAAAGTGTGCTACTTAAGGGATTAAATGCCTTGGTCTAGGAAGGGGAGCAAAAAAGCAACCAGGGTCTAGCCACTGGTTGATATTGAAAGGCTCCTACTGGAAGAGTGTGCATTTGTAGACATTGGGTAAACATAAGAAAATAAAAACATAAGAAATAGGAGCAGGAGTAGGCCATATGGCCCCTCGAGCCTGCTCCGCCATTTAATACGATCATGGCTGATCCGATCAGGGTCTCAGGTCCACTTCCCTGTCCGCTCCCCATAACCCCTTAATCCCTTATCGGTTAAGAATCTGTCTATCTCTGTCTTAAACTTATTCAATGACCCAGCTTCCACAGCTCTCTGAGGCAGCGACTTCCACAGAGAGAAGAAATTCCTCCTCATCTCAATTTTAAATGGGCGGCCCCTTATTCTAAGATTATGCCCTCTAGTTCTAGTCTAGGGTAAGGACAATATGGGACATGGCTATGATGTTCCCTCACTGTCTGGGCTCTGATATGAAGAATGACTACTTAGGCAACATACTGGAGGGCAATAGGTACCTATGGACTTTACCCCAGCCAGTGGCTTCAGAAGCAGGGGAGAAAACTAGATGAAAAACGATCTGTTCTACTCCAAAAAAACACAGTAAAATGGGGCAACACAAGGTGCTGTTGATCTACAGATACCTTTCTGTGTAACGTTATGTAACAATTTGACTCCTTTAACCTCTTTCACTTTCACAAAAGTTGTTTTGAAAAGCCTGTTCTGCCAGGATATACCTGCACCTTTTTTGCACGGCTATCTCCATTTCTTTCTAAGCTGTAGTGTTTCTAAACACTCCTAGGGGGAGTGTTTGCTAGTGCTGTTGGGGAGGATTTAAACTAATATGGCAGGGGGATGGGAACCAATGCAGGGAGACAGAGGGAAACAAAAAGGAGACAAAAGCAAAAGACAGAAAGGAGATGAGGAAAAGTGGAGGGCAGAGAAACCCAAGGCAAAAAACAAAAAGGGCCACTGTACAGCAAAATTCTAAAAGGACAAAGGGTGTTAATAAAACAAGCCTGAAGGCTTTGTGTCTTAATGCAAGGAGTATCCGCAATAAGGTGGATGAATTAATTGTGCAAATAGATGTTAACAAATATGATGTGATTGGGATTACGGAGACGTGGCTCCAGGATGATCAGGGCTGGGAACTCAACATTCAGGGGTATTCAACATTCAGGAAGGATAGAATAAAAGGAAAAGGAGGTGGGGTAGCATTGCTGGTTAAAGAGGAGATTAATGCAATAGTTAGGAAAGACATTAGCTTGGATGATGTGGAATCTATATGGGTAGAGCTGCAGAACACCAAAGGGCAAAAAACGTTAGTAGGAGTTGTGTACAGACCTCCAAACAGTAATAGGGATGTTGGGGAGGGCATCAAACAGGAAATTAGGGGTGCATGCAATAAAGGTGTAGCAGTTATAATGGGTGACTTTAATATGCACATAGATTGGGCTAGCCAAACTGGAAGCAATACGGTGGAGGAGGATTTCCTGGAGTGCATAAGGGATGGTTTTCTAGACCAATATGTTGAGGAACCAACTAGGGGGGAGGCCATCTTAGACTGGGTGTTGTGTAATGAGAGAGGATTAATTAGCAATCTCATTGTGCGAGGCCCCTTGGGGAAGAGTGACCATAATATGGTGGAATTCTGCATTAGGATGGAGAATGAAACAGTAATTTCAGAGACCATGGTCCAGAACTTAAAGAAGGGTAACTTTGAAGGTATGAGGCGTGAATTGGCTAGGATAGATTGGCGAATTATACTTAGGGGGTTGACTGTGGATGGGCAATGGCAGACATTTAGAGACCGCATGGATGAAGTACAACAATTGTACATTCCTGTCTGGCGTAAAAATAAAAAGGGGAAGGTGGCTCAACCGTGGCTATCTAGGGAAATCAGGGATAGTATTAAAGCCAAGGAAGTGGCATACAAATTGGTCAGAAATAGCAGCGAACCTGGGGACTGGGAGAAATTTAGAACTCAGCAGAGGAGGACAAAGGGTTTGATTAGGACAGGGAAAATGGAGTACGAGAAGAAGCTTGCAGGGAACATTAAGGCAGATTGCAAAAGTTTCTATAGGTATGTAAAGAGAAAAAGGTTGGTGAAGACAAACGTAGGTCCCCTGCAGTCAGAATCAGGGGAAGTCATAACGGGGAACAAAGAAATGGCGGACCAATTGAACAAGTACTTTGGTTCGGTATTCACTAAGGAGGATACAAACAACCTTCCGGATATAAAAGGGGTCAGAGGGTCTAGTAAGGAGGGGGAACTGAGGGAAATCTTTATTAGTCGGGAAATTGTGTTGGGGAAATTGATGGGATTGAAGGCCGATAAATCCCCAGGGCCTGATGGACTGCATCCTAGAGTACTTAAGGAGGTGGCCTTGGAAATAGCGGATGCATTGACAGTCATTTTCCAACATTCCATTGACTCTGGATCAGTTCCTATGGAGTGGAGGGTAGCCAATGTAACCCCACTTTTTAAAAAAGGAGGGAGAGAGAAAACAGGGAATTATAGACCGGTCAGCCTGACCTCAGTAGTGGGTAAAATGATGGAATCAATTATTAAGGATGTCATAGCAATGCATCTGGAAAATGGTGACATGATAGGTCCAAGTCAGCATGGATTTGTGAAAGGGAAATCATGCTTGACAAATCTTCTGGAATTTTTTGAGGATGTTTCCAGTAAAGTGGACAAAGGAGAACCAGTTGATGTGGTATATTTGGACTTTCAGAAGGCTTTCGACAAGGTCCCACACAAGAGATTAATGTGCAAAGTTAAAGCACATGGGATTGGGGGTAGTGTGCTGACGTGGATTGAGAACTGGTTGTCAGACAGGAAGCAAAGAGTAGGAGTAAACGGGTACTTTTCAGAATGGCAGGCAGTGACTAGTGGAGTGCCGCAAGGTTCTGTGCTGGGGCCCCAGCTGTTTACATTGTACATTAATGATTTAGACGAGGGGATTAAATGCAGTATCTCCAAATTTGCGGATGATACTAAGTTGGGTGGCAGTGTGAGCTGCGAGGAGGATGCTATTAGGCTGCAGAGTGACTTGGATAGGTTAGGTGAGTGGGCAAATGCATGGCAGATGAAGTATAATGTGGATAAATGTGAGGTTATCCACTTTGGTGGTAAAAACAGAGAGACAGACTATTATCTGAATGGTGACAGATTAGGAAAAGGGAAGGTGCAACGAGACCTGGGTGTCATGGTACATCAGTCATTGAAGGTTGGCATGCAGGTACAGCAGGCGGTTAAGAAAGCAAATGGCATGTTGGCCTTCATAGCGAGGGGATTTGAGTACAGGGGCAGGGAGGTGTTGCTACAGTTGTACAGGGCCTTGGTGAGGCCACACCTGGAGTATTGTGTACAGTTTTGGTCTCCTAACTTGAGGAAGGACATTCTTGCTATTGAGGGAGTGCAGCGAAGGTTCACCAGACTGATTCCCGGGATGGCGGGACTGACCTATCAAGAAAGATTGGATCAACTGGGCTTGTATTCACTGGAGTTCAGAAGAATGAGAGGGGACCTCATAGAAACGTTTAAAATTCTGACGGGTTTAGACAGGTTAGATGCAGAAAGAATGTTCCCAATGTTGGGGAAGTCCAGAACCAGGGGTCACAGTCTGAGGATAAGGGGTAAGCCATTTAGGACCGAGATGAGGAGAAACTTCTTCACCCAGAGAGTGGTGAACCTGTAGAATTCTCTACCACAGAAAGTAGTTGAGGCCAATTCACTAAATATATTCAAAAGGGAGTTAGATGAAGTCCTTACTACTCGGGGGATCAAGGGTTATGGCGAGAAAGCAGGAATGGGGTACTGAAGTTTCATGTTCAGCCATGAACTCATTGAATGGCGGTGCAGGCTAGAAGGGCTGAATGGCCTGCTCCTGCACCTATTTTCTATGTTTCTATGTTTCTATGTAATGTTTTACACCTGTGTTGCATTGAACTGGATCCATTCCCCTTGCAGAATGAGGTCTTTGGCAAAATGGAAGAGAAAAGCTAAATATTCGAGCATGCCAGCTCACATTGCTCTCTGCGAGCATCTCCGTAATTGAAGGTGGTAGTGAAAGGGTTAAGTGCTGATGACATTCTTGCATAAAATGGTTTTGAGCAGCCTCCATCCAGTTCCAGATGAGCAAATGTCCACAGCACACAAGCGATACAATTTTGATATTGGGAGTTAGTGCAGGAAATTCAAAACACTTGCACTGGTACAGTCATGGTTGCTCTAATGAGCTAGGGGTAGCTATACATGGCATCTAGCCATGCTATACTCAACCTGGATGTGATTGATTCTGGCACTGGGAGTCTAGATTGGAAAATAAGCGTTCCCGAGTATGAATATCCCTTAATTTGATAAGCAAGGAGTTCATTAAAAAAAGTAAAAGCTTTCTGAATGTTTGTCTATTATTTTTACAGTTGCCTGTGCTGTTAACGGAATATTAACATGAATAATATTCATTCTTTGTATAATTTTGTAGTCCATTCACATAATGCACTCAAACACTAGATTAATAGCAGTAATTCCCACCTTCAAAAATGCTAATGTTTCGAATGTTTATCTAAACGGACTGGTTTAACACCTCATTATTCACTAACCACTGGAGTCCAGCCAGTGGAGCTAGAGCCAATGTGAAGCCAACATTTTAAAGTTTAAAAGAGAACTTGAGCCCTCAGCTGAATTGCTTGCAAATTTCTAATATTGTGAATTCAGCTCTGTTCTGACATTGGGAATGTCACAGGTGGCTGGAGGGTGCGAAACAATTGTCTATGCCTGTGTTTAGGGAAAGGTCCATGGAGGTCTGTTTAGTCCTGGTGGAACAGCAGTGCGAGTGGGCAGTGTAACCTCGGCTGCCAGCTGGCCTTGCTCTCAGCAATCTCTCCCAGGTGATAGACTCCAGTTGTTGCATTGAATTTACAGCACAGAAACAGGCCATTTGGCCCAACAGGTCTATGCAGTATTGCCAACCCCACCGTCTCATAAATCAGGAGACAAACTCTTAACAATTGTGAGATTTGGTATAGAAATCATGAGTTGCTACTTTTTTTCCCAACCTGGCCCCTCACTGATCTTTGCTCCCGGACAGGAAGCGCATTCCGATTTCCTCAAATAATCCCTGATGCCCGTCCTGAATAAGTCAATTTTTACTAACAGATGTCGAAATCTTTGCTCCACACAACAGAGTTTCTTCTGCTTAAAGCACCAACAGAAAGGCCCACTTTTCTCCTGGAGTTTAAACGTCATGCACAGTTTTTGACAACGACCAGCCCCACCCACTCGGTGCTGCAAGTCCCGCCCCTCACAGACTCCAATTGGTTGGAGGACCAACTGCCCACGCGGTCCTTCAGCCCCCGCCCCTCCTCTTTCTATTGGTCCGAGCTCATATCAATCACCCAGGCCAAGTTAATGGTGAGACTGACGGCCCTGAGCTGCAGTTGAAAAATAAACATCAATTTAGCCGTCAGTTACAATATTCAACTAAATTAAAAAGTTTCACAAAAAAGTGTTTCAAAGTTTTCTAAAGGCAGGAACCTACTCTGTGAGTGTTTACGATAGTTTAACGGCTGCTACCATTACCCAGCATGGCCCGGGCTCTCAGGTTTCAGTTTATTTTAGTAATTTATGCCCTCTGCTGCTCCAAAAGCACTTTTCCCTGCCCCCATTCTCAACCCATCAGTGAAACTGACTTTCTGACCTGAGCTCCAATGGCGGCTGTCTGTACCCAGACTGCACAATGCGGCAGATTGTCCGCTATTGATATCAGAGGAGCCCAGCAGCGCATGCGCAAGTCGTCATTTTTTTTTTTAGAAAAAACTCCCAAGATTTAGGTGTTCCATCGTGAGATCGCAAGCAAAGCTTTATTTCACCCAGAAATCACATCTATCGCTATGGTCCTTCTTTGAGCACCTCACCTTATTCCACCTCTCTCCACCCTGTCTTTCAGATGAGGCCCCGTCTACCCTCTCAGGTGGATGTAAACGATCCCATGGCACTATTTCGAAGAAGAGCAGGGGAGTTATCCCTGGTGTCCTGCCCAATATTTATCCCTCAATCTGTGTGTATCTGTAAAGCATGCACTCCCATGTTCTGCCACCAGTGGGCGCATCCCCTGAAGTCCCAAGGGATCCTAGCATTTCTTGCGAGCACTGTATATAAGCCGGCCCCTAAGGCCTGTTCCTCACTCTGGAGTGTCTTAATAAAGACTGAGGTCGCTGTTACTTTAACCTCCCTGTGTGCAGTCCCATCTGTGTTAGGAACACAATACAATCAACAAAACAAAAACAGATTATCTGGTCATTATTACATTGCTGATTGTGGGAGTTTGCTGTGTGCAAGTTGGCTGCCGTATTTCCCACATTAAACAGTGACTACACTCCAAAATACTTAATTGGCTTTAAAGTGTTTTGAAACATCTGGTGGTCATGAAAGACGCTATATAAATGTAAGTCCTTCATTCTTTCTCTCACCTCTCATTTAAAATTCTCATTCTCTATCACCCACTCAAGTACTATAAGAAAGATATCTTCACTGCTTTCCTCCCTCAGCCTCTGTACCGAGTGACTTCTCATCCTCAGTGATTTCAACTTGCATCTCAATTCATCATGCTCCCTTAATCTCTCCCTCCATGTAAACTCCCCAACCCATATCCACAGCCAGCCCCTTGACCTTGCCATCTCTTGTGGCATCGCTATTCCCACTGTGTCAATCGCAGATAAGGCCATCTCTGACCAGTTCCTGGGATCGCGCTCCCGCCCCCCACATCTCCGCTTCTCCCCACCTCCCCAACCATACTATCGACCCTGGAAAAAACTCCCAACTCTCTTACAAAATCCCAACTGTCTAGCCTCTGACCCTCCATTCACCGTGACATTCCTGCAGCTAGCGATCTGCTCAACCACACCTTCGGCACCACTTTTGGTGCCCCAGTCCCTATTAAAACAATTACCCTCTCTCATCCTGGCCATTCCCCCTGTAATGGCTCTCACCTTCACTCCCTTACGTCCAAGGGACGCAGGCTTGCAGGCTTGAACGGATATGGCGGACAACTGGTTTACCCATTCACCGCCAGATTTGGCTGGACCACATAAAGCACTGTCGAGTCCTGCTCTCATCTTCCAAAACTGCTCACTATTCCAGAATCATTCTGGAATGCAAAGATAACACCCCGCTTCTATTCTCCACTGCTAACCATCTTCTTAAACTTCTCTCCCCTGTCTCCTCCACCCTCATCTCCGACAACAGGTGTGAGGAGCCTATAGACTTCTTTGTCTCTAAGTTTGAGACCATCTATTCAGGAGCCTCTGCCACTTCCCTTCCTTCCCCTAGCCCACCGGGCCAATGTTCCTCTAAGGGTCTCCCCTGCCCTAGTCCTGAACTCGTGTCTTTCTCCAGTTTCTCTCTGATCTCTCCTCCTGACTTCTCCGCGCTCATCTTGTCCAGGAGACCCATACCCGCTCCCTCAAACCTATTCCCACCAAACTGCTGACCACCCAACTTCCTTTTCTGGTTCCCATGTTAGCTGACATTGTTAACGGTTCTCTCTCCTCAGGTACTGTCCCTCTCTCCCTCAAATCTGACATTATCACCTCTCTCCTTAAAAGACCAACCCTCGACTCCTCCGTCCTTGCAAACTACCACCCCGTCTTTAACTTCCCTTTTCTCTCCAAAGTCCTTGAACATGCTGTCACCTCCCAAATCCATGCTCATCTTAAAGCCCACTTCTGTGACCAAACTTTTGGCCACTCCTAATATCTCTTTCTTTGGTTCAGCTTTTTTATATCTTGCGATTCTGCAAAGTGCCTTCGGATGTTTTTCTGCAATAAAGGTACTGTATAAATGCACATTATTGTTTTTGCAGGTAGTGATTGGTGATGGTGCCTGTGGATTGGCATATATTATTTTTCCTTAATGGCCTAATCGTGATGCATCTGTGTTCTCGAGCACACTGGAAAGTCTCACAGGTTGGTAGGATTGAAGCTGGATCATTGGCTTCATGAAATTCCACTTTGCATGTACCATACTGGTTAACAAGGCCTGGAAAAGTAGAAATGCTGAGGTTTATTCCTGCACCTATGGCCCCGCTTTTAAATTCAGGTGGATTTCCCGCTCAGGCCTGAGTTGAAATTACAGTCGGGTGTCAATGATGTCATTGGGCCGCAACATATACATGTAAAGAAAGACCCTGTTGGCTCCGGGCACGTGTACCTGCTGCCTGCTCGGGAAAGCAGGGTAAAGTTGCAGATGTTGCGATCGTGGCAGCTTTCGGACAAGTAAGAGCCCGGTTGATTTTAACTACCCCCCAGCCCCCCCCCCCCGGCCAGGTTTCTGCTGAGTGAGTCGGGTTTGACACAACTGCTGCGATTGTAAACTTGCCAGAGCTTTTGGAGTCTTGTGAACTGTGTAAATAATTGTGTTGTCATTTAGCTTAGCTGTGCATTGTTAGTCTTTTGTTTGTTTTCTTGAGGTTTAGTAGTCTTCAAAATAAAAAAAAAGTAGTTCTCTCTCATTTTTCGATGCTAAAAAATAAAAACTGAAAGAAAACTCGTGCATTTGCATCAGCAACGAGAAGTGACTTTAAAGGTCCTTAACATAAACATTTGCAATTAATAACTAAGACTATCACAGCTTCGGGTGAAAGGCCATCCAATCCAATCCAATCCAATCCTAATGATATGAGCACCATAGGTGAAGGGTGTCCTACAACCATTTCCATAGCATTAGGAACTAAAGAGACATTTGAATAACATTTGATAGCAATGTAAGATGTATTTTGCCATGCCCTTCGACACCATTGCCCATTGAATAGGCTTCACCTTTGTGCTGTTTGGCAAACCTTTTTTAAATGTTCAAATGCCCATAGCACATCATTACTTGTGACAACTTAATGAAAATAATGCAGAACCTTCCTCCCCCCCTCCACAAACACTGCCCTTTTAAGAACTATGCTATTAGTCCATCCAATCTAGTCTAATTCTGTAGCATGATATTTACCAATAAAAATATTATTTTTCAAATGTTTATATGATTTTTTTTCAATGCTGCAAAGGAGAGTCCATACTCCAAGGATTAAATCACCAGAACTAATTCCATGATGTTCACACTCGGCTGGGGGGGGTGGGGGCGCGGTGGGGGGAGGAGGTTAGAACAGTTACAATAAGACTGTTTAATAAATGATGCATTCAATAAATTACTGTGCCCTGACAGTGCTTCCAGCAGATCTGGATAGCCAGAGATAGTGATAGAGTTTGGCTGCAGCAGGATTTCAACATCAAGGCAGTGCAAGAAATGAATGAGATTCCAGCTCCTGTTCATTTCAATAAAACGGACGGCTCTAAATAACAGTGCAATACTTGTGGCACTTTTCAGCCATTGGTATCGGTGGAACGGAGGTGCCTCACTTAAAATTCGATTGATCCATTTCCCATTGGAATGTGTTCAGCAGTATGCTATCGATATATGACTTTTACCGGAGTCCGATGTCTTTGAAAGCTGGAAAGAAGGCTGCAATCCAGCCATGAAGCTGAAGGCAATGCATCTGGCACTCCCACCTGTCTCCTCTTCGATTCGATGACCCTCACTGCAAAAATGCCAATAGTCAGACTGGTTGAGATTCTGAGTCTGCGGGCCACCGTAAATCACAATGGCTGCACTGCTCGGAGACTGCTTGATTGATTTGAGATTCCGCATTTATATTCCACTCCATTAACTTTTATTGCCTCCTGTGATTCTCCTCTTGGGTCATGCTGGAGTCAGTGCAGCTGCTCTCAGGACATATGTATTCCAAATTCAGTGAGCTTTACAAGGTTTGACTTAACACTGCATTCTAATCAACATTCAGGAGACTGCAGCAGATGTAAAGAATGAAATACTGCCCGATCCTGTTTGTTTCTACACGTATAAGATGAAAATCAAAGTTTTCAATTGAAGAAAAAAATCACTGGTTCTCTGTGGGCGATGCTGGCAAGGCTGAATTTATTGCACATCCCGAGTTCCTCTGAGAGAGTGGTGGTGATGGTGGGCCATCTCGAACTGCTGCAGTCTTTGTGGTGACGGTGCTCTCAGAACAATGTTGGGCTGGGAATTCCAAGATTTTCAATCAGCGACGATGAAGGAATGCTGATATAGGTCCAAGTCAGATCGTGTGTCGCTTGGAGCGTAACTTGGAAGTTACTTGGTGTTCCCATGATCTTGCTGCTCTTGTGCTTCTTTTTGGTGGAGGTCACCAGCTTGGGAGGTGCTGTGATAATAGCCTTGATGAGTTGCTGCAGTGCATCTTGCAAATCGTAAATCCTGCGGCCACAGTACACTAGTAGTGGAACGGGTGGTTATTCAGTCCAGTGGCAGGGATGCCAATCAGGTAGACTGCTCTGTACTGGATGGTTTGGAGCTTCTTGAGTGTTATTGGAGCAGCACTCATCCAGGCAAGTGATGAGCATTACATCACGCACTTTAATTGAACCTTGTAGATGTGAAGGGGCTTTGAGGGGCCAGGAAGTGAGCCCTTCATCACAGAGTATGCAGCCTCTGCCCTGTTCCTGTAGCCACACTGTTGATATGATCAGTCCACGGGGACACGCGGGATGTTAATGATTGGGGACTTGGCAATGGTGGTGTGGTTGAAGGTCAGGGGGAGATGGTTGGGTCTTCTCTTGTTCAAGTTGGTCATTACCAAGCACTTCTTTGGTATGGATGGTACCTGTCACGTGTTCGCCCAAGGTGGAATGTTGTCCAGACCCCGCTGTAGTTGGCATGGGCTGCATCATTATCGGAAGGGTTTTGAATGATTCTGAACATTGTGGAATGGTAAATGAACAGCTCCACTCTTGACCTTATGATGGAGGGAAGGTCATTAATGAAGCAGCTGAAGAGGGTTGGGCTGAGGATACTTCCTTGAGGAACTCCTGCAGCGATGTCCTGGGGCTGCACCAAACCAAACATCACCTTCTCTCTTTGTGTTAGGCATGACTCCAGTCACTGGCGAGTTTTCTGTTGGCCTATTTTGCGAGGGCTCCTTGCTCCTCCTCAGTCAAGTGCTGCAGTGATGTCAAAGGCAGTTACTCTCACCTTTATTTTAATTTTAATTTCCATTTTAAAATCAGTTTTTCCCCCTTTAGGATTCTCATCCCCCCTGCCCCTGCCCCTCCACCCCCCGCCTCCCCCAATACTGGCCACCCATAGAAGTGTGCAGGCAGCTGCCACTGGTTCTCAATCTATGTTGCTGTTGGGTTGGTTGCTAAGAGATGTAATGAAATGACTGGGGTTTAACCTTCCTCTGATTCTCACTATATGTTCTCTCCTTGTGTCCTGGTTTAGTTTAAAGATTCATTGACTGAAGAGTCTCAGGGGTAGCCAGCCTCCAATCACTCCCCACAGTAGCCCATAAATACACCACGTGGAATCATAGAAATATCAGCACAAAAAGAGGTTCAACCTTTTGTGCCGGTGTTGATTGCCTAAGGCATTAAAATGCCCTTAAAAGGAAAGGCATGTTTTATTTAACAATATTTAATTCATTTTTAAATGTAATCTTTAAACATTTCACAGCCTGTATCTGGCCAGTCCCACTTTGCTCTGTTCTATCACTGGGCCAGGGTTATTGACAAATGTGATCCTGAGCCCCTCACGGCAGGCCCCCACTTTGTGGGTTAGACTGCAGGCAGAAACATGCAGCCACAGATCTATCATTCCCCACATTTATAAATAGCAGGATTACTTCTCCACTTTCTAATTAAATAGTTCAAAGATTTTCAGTACTAATGAATTATTGGCAGCAGAGTCGTAATTCCAACAAAGTGCAATGGTCCCAAGGGCGGAGAAGGTGGGCTTGTGGCTCCTCTCCCTATTGGAGGAGGGAGGGATGGGAGGGCGGTGGGAGGGGGGACTGGCAATAAAAGACACGTCCAGAAGGTTCTGTGAAGGGAGAGAGACGAGAGATACAAAAGGGGAAGTGTTGTTGCAGTGGCTTATCATTCTGCTTGATGTACAGTACCGTGTCCGAAGTTCAGTCCAGTGCTTACGTGGGTCTTCAGTAAGTCTCCTACAAAGGGACAGCTCTTTTAAGATCAGTTGTTTTCAGATTAAAAATCAGATTTGAAGCATTGTTCATTTTTTAAGGTGGAGTATTATTTTCATCTTTTATATTTCTTCGCCTGTGAGTTTCAGCTCCCAGAAGGTGGCCTATTCCCAGACTTTTGTCAATTCCTCTCGCAAATAAGCCAGTAGAAGGTTTCCCGGAGCAGGCATCTCTGATATCCCTCCATTCCTTGATTGCCACATAGTGGAGCAAAGTTCTCATTCTGCCACTGCACACCAGAAGTTGTCTATCTGCCTTATAGTGCTTTCTAAACCCTTTCCAGATAAAGGACAACAACATTAGTGCAAAATTTACTTCCCAACTGGAAACCATTTATTTGTTTGCTGAGCGTAATGCTCTGTGGAGGATTTTGCAACCTGGTAAAGACATCTAGTAACAGCCGAGAGGCATTGCACCTCCCTTTTGATGAAGCGCTGTGTGAATCAGATGCTAATGGGTAGATATTAACAACTTTCATCTAACAAGTGTCCCCTGGAGCATCCCAGGGGGTTCAGAGGAGTTTAAAGTTACAGGAGTGGGATCGAAGAAATATCGTTTGAGGAGCTTGTTGAAGGTGGGAAGAGAGACGGTGAGGTTTATGCAGAAATTCCAGGGTAATGCCTGAGGCGTTGTCACTGACTGCGGAATTGGAGGTGGTGGAGAGATCACACAGTTGACCAACTCTTTTTGATGTGTTAAAATGTAGGTTTACAAATGAGGGTTTGTTTTCATGATGTTTCAGCAATTAGCAAACACGGATTGTCCACAAGCCACATAAGTAGCACCCAGCTATTGATCTTTCACCAAGTCCCTCCCGCATTTTGCAGGAAGATCCATTCTTAAAAAAAAGGAATTTTCAAAATACTTTTCCCTCTCCAATTTTTTCCCCATTCTTCTGAAAATGTTGATTGATTCTGGACTGCAGCTGCATGGCAGACATAGACGAGGAGGTTCAACACCGCCTCCAGTGCGCCAGCCCAGCCTTCGGTAGCATGAGGAAGAGAGTGTTCGAGGATCAGGACCTCAAATCTGGCACCAAGCTTATGGTCTACAGGCTGTAGTGATACCTGCCCTCCTGTATGGCTCAGAGACATGGACCATATACAGCAGATACCTCAAAGCACTGCAGAAATACCACCAACGATGACTCCCCAAGATCCTTCAAATCCCCTGGAAGAATAGACGCACCAACGTCAGTGTTCTCGATCAGGCCAACATCCCCAGCATTGAAGCACTGACCACACTTGATCAGTTCCGTTGGGCGGGCCACATTGTCGGCATGCTCGACACAAGCCTCCCACAGCAAGCGCTCTACTTCAGAACTCCTACACGGCAAGCAAGCCCCAGGTGGACAGAGGAAACATTTCAAGGACACCCTCAAAGCCTCCTTGATAAAGTGCAACATCCCCACCGACACCTGGGAATCCCTGGCCAAAGATCACCCTAAGGGGAGGAAGAGCATCCAGGAGGACGCTGAGCACCTCGAGTCTCATTGCCGAGCGCATGCAGAAAACAAGCGCAGGCAGCGGAAGGAGCGTGCGGCAAACCAGACTCCCCACTCAACCCTTCCTTCAACGACTGTCTGTCCCACATGTGACAGCAACTGTAATTCCCATATTGGAAGGTTCAGTCACTTGAGAACTCACTTTTAGAATGGAAGTAAGTCTTACTCGATTTCGAGGGACTGCCTATGAAGATGATGATGATGATGAGTTGCATGGCTGGTGACTACACTCAGGTCACTCATCCAGATGGTCAGTCTTTATGTGGGATCTTAGAAAGTGACAACCAGCAAGCTAATTCCACAGGGGCGGGGGGTGGGGTGGGGGGTGAGGGGGGGGGGGGGAACGAGTCATAACTTACCCTATAACGTGTGCATTAGTAACCATTGGGTAATAAACAGGCAAACAAAAACGCCCCCCCCCCCCTCTCACCATCTCTATAGCTTGGAGTTTGAGGCTGTTTTAAGCACACCTGTGACCATCCTGGCTGAGATCAGCTGAGAGCCCAGATTGGTGGTCGATCCCGGTACTCTCGGAGTCCTGCAGTGGGACTTGCCATTCGCACCAAAATTGTTGGCGGAAGCAAAAGAAAACTTAAACCGAAAATAAATTTGCAGCTAGAAAATTCTCCACAAAAAAAAATCAAAAAATGTAAAGGTTAAATCGTAAGATGGGTGAGTTTACTAAAATAGACAACAGAATCTCCGTGTATTGCTGGCAACTCTGCTGATAAGTAGTGTGCGAGATTAATCAGGCCATTGATTCTCTGCATCAAGATATTTAACAGATGGCGACGTTGAGCTTCTCCATATAAGTTCTCAGCTTCCTTTAGTAGCTGTGTTGACCAGGCTTGTAGCTGAAAACTGCCGAACATGGAAAAAGCGGGAATATGATGCTGAAATAGAGGATCAGCCATGATCTTATTGCATGCGATGCAGACTTGAAAGGCCGAATGGCCTACTACTGCTCTTATTTTCTATGTTTCTATGTTTCTATGAATGATGGTGGATAGGGCCCTTTAACACCTCCATGTAAGGATTAGCAAAGTGCAAGGCAACATATTTGTTTGTTTTGCTAACATTAACTAATTAAAAGTGTTAATGATGTTACAAAAGAGCTTAATGACACTATTTATGAATGATTTAACGCATTAGTGTGATTGTGGGAAGAAGGACAGAGAATTCAATCATTTGCACTCAGAGCTGTGTTTTAGGAATCAGGGTCTGAGAGTTTGGAGGTATCATATCCTGTGGCTGGTTTCACTGATGTGAAAATTTATGGCGGTGTGAGTGAGAAATCGTGGCTGTCGGTCTCCCACCTTCTCTGCCACTGGATTAACAGGATTTATATTGAATTGGACTCACCTCATCAGTGTAAAAGGGAGCTGGCAAAAGTGAGAAAATGATTTCCTACGCGACCATGCATGCATCATTTTCAAAGAAAGAATCCAGATTTTCAGTTCCGTTTTCAAAGATGAGCAGAGGAGCCCAACTCATCGCAAGTCCCGTTAAAACCACGCGCTGGACAGTAGCAGGAAGTCATTTTACATTTGACTTCACTGTCACAGGTTAGACTGAGCAACTTATCTGTGTTTTCATTGCTAGGACATTAAAAGCATATAAATAAAGAAGATGGAAATGGCAGCCGATATTTCTTCCAAATACGCTACCATTGTGAGTGTTTCAATTATTGAGGAGACCCAAATCATTCCGATTTGGCATCAGTTCAACGCCTTGCCAGCGCGACAAGCCAGGTTGGATTTTTTTGCTATAATTTTAGTTCAGTTCAAAAAATCTTCCACTAATTCCATTCAAAAAAATATAGGGGGGAATGTTAATCCCAAAAAATGGGTTGGGGACGGCTGGGAAGCTAAAGTGTTAAAAGACCGAATCCCGACCAGAACCCACCTCCAACCCACCCACTTCCTATTTTAACGGAGGTGGAATGGAGGGCGGGCAGCCAATCCACTCACAGGAGAAGGGTGGCCCATTTAAATATTATAATGAGGCTGGTGTGCCTCAGATTTAACCAGCATTTCAAATTTAACTGTGGCTGGGCGGGATTTGCGAGCCTCAGGAAACCTGACAGCTAATGGCAGGCGAGGACTACTGGATCCAGGATGTAAGTCTTTACACTTACCTCCTGGATCCAGCATCGCTGCCTAGCCAACCCCCCACGATCGTAGACTCCCCACAAGGCCTCCAATATCCTCCTCAGACCTTTGATATTCCCCCTCGACCCCCCCCCCCCCCGACCAGGCCTCCGATCACCTTCTCGGCCTCTTGCCCCCCCAACACCTCCCCACCACTGATGATCTTCAGGCCGCCCCTTATGTTCTCTCCCCCCAACCTCTCTCCCCCGCCCCCCCAGGGTCATCCTCTGTCCCCCAATATTTTCTCCCTCCTGCCGCCCGATCATCCTCTGGTCCCTGATATTCTCTCCCTACCACCCGCACCCCCCCCCGCCCCCCCGCCCAATGCTCGAGTCCGACCCCTAGACCACCATTCGACTCCCACCCGAACCCTCCCTCCCTCCTCCCTGCGGCCTAGTACTCTCCCTCCCTCCACAGCCTAACCACCAGCAGCCAGTCAGCCACTCCATCTGACTGGCTGCAGGTGGGAAACAGAGGCTTCAAATCCAAATCAGGCCATGCCGTTAAATTTGTCAGGGGTCCACAGGAAACCCGTTCTCCGGGGTTTCCTGACTGCTTCTGAGCTGCCTCATTCCTAACCCGCCTCCTGGTTAAAATTCCGGCCATAATATTTGGTACTGTTGCTAAAAGCCACTCCTGCAGATACCTTCATATTGCTATAGCCACATACTAGTAGAAGTCCCCTAAGAATTGCCTTAAATGTGTCTTCAAAATGGAGTCAGAAGTCAGACAGAATGATGGGAAAGGAAAGAGCTAATGCTAATGAACCATGAAAGCTTATACAAATAAAGCTTTCCACCGCAGGAATAGAAAACAAGCAATCAAGACGACAGTCCCTGGGATGGCTTGTTAAGGGGGCTATAAAGATGTCCTGCCGAATTGGACCTGTTTGAAACCCTTGTGAACAAAGAACTAAGAAGCTAAGGAGTAAATGGGCAACATGGCATGTCTAGGTGCTCGTGCTTCTTTGGTTTGGAGGTTGTCGGGGGTACCAACATGGCTGTGGGAAGTGATTGACAGAAAAAGGCCTGAACTCTTCTCACACATAGTTCACTCAGACAGGTCAATAAAATTAAGGAAGTTTTTTTGGAAAGTAAGGATATATAAGATGCTGTTTTTTTACATTAAATTTCAGTCTTAAGTCCTGAGTTTTTTTTCTTTCTGTAATAGTCTTTGCAGTAGAAACTGTTGGAGTTCATTGTCTGGTATCTGCAGAAGGGTGTCGTTGGGGATTCCCATGACTATTCCAACTGTTTATTTCTTCCCGCTGGGCGGGGGCAGGAATGCTCAGGTTTACTGAGATTGACAGTACTTTGCTTAAGTATAATGCAGGAGTCAGTAATAAAAAAAATGTAAAACTATTGGGAATAAAATCACTGTCAAACTCCAGGAATCTGTTATGCCGATATCAGGTGATGTCCAGCCGTGATGTACCAAAGTTTTGGATGTATATTTACTGGTGCAAATCCAGTGAGCTAATCTTTTGCATAGGGGTAGGGCTATGTAAACGTGCAGCAGAGGATTTTGACGGATGTGTCTCAGAAGAAGCACAAGCAGTTGAGGAAATTCATGCGTACGTATGTTTCAGGATAAAACTGGTGGATAAATGGAGCATAGCCACTTTTGTCCCATAGTTACACCAAAACTTTCCAGAAAACTTTGTGCCACCAAAGTTTGTGCTATCAATCTCAGACACTGATCTGTGAGTTTATAATTAGCAAGCCGTTGATGCTGAATTACTGTGACATAACTTTGAAACCTTTGTTATTTTGCCAATGAACCATATCTACTGATTATTTGCCGACTCAATCTGCAAGTTTAAGAGCTGCTAACTATGATTCTTAGGTTAATAGACATTGTTAGTTCATAGCTTTGCTGTCTGACTTCTCCTTTGTTAATTGGCAAGAAAGGACAAACTCGTCCACTCAGTAGCATCTGTGGTGCCTGATGGCAGAATCGTAGTGAGAATGATAATATCATCTGATCTGCTTCATATAATTTGGCGGGACAAATTTAGCCATCATTCACTCCTGGGCACAGACCAGTCGGCTCCAAACTCATCTTTGAAAGAGATAAGAATTTGTCAGTACCCTTGATAAATATTCTTGTTAGATTCTTGATCACAGCTCTTTCTTTTCTTGCCTCCTCTCCTGAACCTTTGCTGGTGTACAGTCCCAATAGTACGAATTACCTGCCAGTGCCCTACCCATGTGGCCATTATTCATGTGCAGGCCTTGCCAATGAGTGTCAGCAGACTATATGACTACCCTATCCTCAAGTGATGCTCACACTTCTTCACTGTTCCGTCTCTCGGCCTTATTTTTGTTATTTTTAACTTAACAGTTTGCTCACTTCTAACTATTGTACTTTATTCGAACCTTTCTTTCCACCGATTACATTTCCCTTATCTGTTTTATTTTGTTGCCCTGCTGTCCGATTTTAGAGGTGGAATCAACATTACCATCTCCGTAGCCTCCTCCAGCCCTACAATCTCCCAAGATCTCCGCGCTCTGCCAATTCTGGCCTCTTGAACATCCTCAATTTTACTTGCTCCACCATTGGTGGCCGTGCCTTCAGCTGCCTAGGTCCTAAGCTCTGGAATTCTCTCCCTCAACTCCTCAGCCTCTCTACCTCTCTTTCCTCCTTTAAGATGCTCCTTAAAGCCTAACTTTTGGACCAAGCTTTTGGTCATCTTACCAAACATCTCCTTATGTGGGCCGGTGTCAAATTTTGTTTTGATAACGCTCCTATGAAGCGCTTTGGGACATTTTACTACGTTAAATGTGCTATTTTTAAAGCAAGTTGTTGTTGTTACAAATGCTGCCATTAAAATCTGACCTATGGAGCCCGAGTTTCAGCCAATCAGATTGGACAGACCTGAAAATTGACTGGACTGGACCATGTCACAGACACAGACATATCCTTGCCAATCCTCATTCCTATCTTCAGATTCCAAAGGAGCAAAAGTCTGTTGATGATTATACTCATTGAGGGCACCTGCAGCCCAACAGTAACTTGGCCCATGGTGCTGGAAAGGTTAGTGCTGTGCAATAAGGTTCTCTTACCTCTCCAGGCATCTGACTGATGGCTACTTTTACTAATTGGCGAATGCTATAAACAGCCCGTTTACAAACCCTTTTACTATGACTGTGAAGACAAGCTTTCAAAGGGATGCTATGTTCCGTGACAATGAGGAAACACTTGTAATGGGCAATTAGTGGAAATATCTGTATGAAAATTATTCTGACCCACTTGCCCTGGTACCAGCACAATATAGATATAAATGCACTGCTTCAATTAGTGTTTTCACTTTCCCAGCAAAGGCCCAACTAGTTGTAGCCCGCACCACCTACATTACTACATATCATCCAACATACATTTTTTTTAATTGTGCAAATTGGTACTTGCAGTTATCTCCTTAAAATGTCGATTCTGGAATGCTAATTTCTAGTCGGGCTGGCAGAATAAGCAGGTTTCCGTGGTCCACTGCATTGATAGCAAAATGCTTTCTGCTTCTTCACAGAAATGTTAAAGAGATGTCAAGTGCTTCTTTATTGGAATTGGAAGAGTTATGCTTTGTGAAAATTGTTGAGCATTTTTTTTGTCCACTGTCCTTTTGTAATGCTGCCCATTAAGAACTAATGAGCACTGGCGTGCAAGAAAATTGATGTGACAATGCAGCGAGCAAAAGCTTTTTGAAGAATTTTTCAAATCACACTTCTGACTTTTCAGTTTTCAAAATCTGTAATATGGGCTGTGAGAAATTCTGAAACATTCACTCAACAAAACTTCAACATTATAGTGTCCAGTGTTTTGCACAGAAGGCTGAAGTTGTGTTAGATCAGATAAGATGAAGGATTGATGGTTCAAATGGCAGCAGAAAAATGGAAAGCTGGGCTTCTGCCTTTAATTGATTGTCCATTCACTGTGTCCACAGTTAATCAGGCACATCGAAGCGCTCTAATAGACATTTAAACAGCTCATAAAAACACTCTTTCGGGAAATGTGCTTTCATCAACACAGCACTGCCATCTGTATTATGGTGACCCACAGGGCAAGACAAAGATTCACTGGTAGCAACCATGCACAGAACGTTTGTCATGGTATCTGCCTGCAAGAGCTCAATAAATGTAAAAACTGCAATGCACTGAACTCTCTACCTCAATAAACACACTGCTTGTAAATGGTGAATGAACTGTTGGATAAATTGTACATGGAACAATTTGGATGTATATGTCTGTGTGTATGTTTTGAAATATTTTATTTTTTATATATATATATATGAGTTTGCAAACTTACAGATGAGATAATATGTAGTAGAAAAGGAAATGAAACAACCAAATTTGGAGCTAAATTAATTCTAAACTCTAATTAAGCTCTCCCTATGGTTTTTCATTTTTGCTTCAGTGTAGGTATTGACTTCATGTTGCCCCAACAATACTACAAGGTGTATCCAGGGTTACTCGCACAAAGTGTCGGCATCACGAGAGAGTGGCTGAGAACTTCAACCTCACTGGGATGGGCGGGAGCAGGGAATGGCATACTGCCCTGGGAATCATTGGGATGGGCAGTGGCAGGGAATGGCATACGGCCTGGGAATCATTGGGATGGGCAGGGGCAGGGAATGGCATACAGCCCTGGGAGTCATTGGGATTGGCAGGGGCAGGGGATGGCATACTGTCCTAGGAACCAGTGGGATGGGAAGGGGCAGGGGATGGCATATTGCCCTGGGAACCATTGGGATGGGCAGAGGATGGCATACTGCCCTGGGAACCATTGGGATGGGCAGGGAATGGCATACTGCCCTGGGAACCACTGGGATGGTCAAGGTCAGGGGATGGCATACTGCCCTGGGAACCATTGAGATGGGCAGTGGCAGAGAATGGCATACTGCCCTGGGAACCATTGGGATGGGCAGGGGCAGGGGAATGCCCAGGACAATTATATTTTGGGAACGCGCTAAAGCAGAATTGGAGATTGCAACACCCGAATGGGCTTGGGTTGTTGCAGTGCACAGGGCAGCATGCATGAGTTTCCCTTTTTAAAAATATTTCTTCCCTCCTGTTTTTGAACTCCTGTTGTCAATGACTAGGAAACATGTGAAAACAGGTACCATTACACAAGAGAAGCTGGTCTGTGTCTGGCAACTCAGACTTGACAGCACAGCCATAACCTGGAAGTCCTCACACCTTTCTGTTCGGAAATGATTAACACATATATTTATTACCTCACAGTGTAACATAGCATTACAATTTTTTTTGCATCAACATGTCAAGTTTTAATACAAACAGGCAACTGCATTACTACACGGATGGCTGCATTCCTGCAGAACATTGTCTGCCATTTGCATGGGCTTATTGATGCAAAGCCTAACCACAATGAACAAATCCCATGCTTTGTAATCACAATACAAGGAGCTAAATTAGATTTATCACCGAATATGTGTTAAAATTATCATTTTAATTGTCCTGTGCCTCCGAAAACCTACACTAAAATTCCCTTCCCTTCTAATGGGCACACCTCCATTGCATCATGGGAGAATTTGGAGGGCAGATTATAAGTATGAAGCACTTTTTGCAAAGAAGTGGTTTGTACTGTACCCTTGAGATGTCCTCGTCCTAGTGTCACAAAGCCTGAAGAGATGAAGTTATGCAAGTCTGGTCCTCCACTACGATAGCCATGGCCGGTGCTTGAATCCTTCCCGTATAGCCCTGTTGGCAAGAGGAACAGAATTCACACTTTCCACTACATGAATTAACTGGCATCTGGATGCATTTGTACACAATAATTACCAATCAGTACTGGTTTATCATCTACAGTTTTTTATTAGAAAATTAGGACGCTTGCTGTTTTCATAGGCCATCCCCAAACAAAATGGCAAAACATCAATAATTACACATTGACTGGATAGCATTAGACTGGCCCAGTGCCAGGCCCTAAATGATGTCATGGTGATGCCATCAGTGTTCAGTGTGTGACAACAGCAAGAAATAAAAGAGGGAAAAGGAGAGAGAAATGGCTCCATTCTCGGGCACCACACTGGAATCTGGACGTGTTAGAGTGGTAGGATGTGGATTCATACCAGCTGTTGCCCACAGCAGTCTCAGCCACGCCACCATAGCACGTCACCGAAACAACAAATGCCAACCTGTTGTTGGATGGAGGATAAAATTGTGTCCTTTGTTTTACTTCCTCTGTGCTGTTTATTGGCTGTTCCTACAATGCCATTGGTCGTCCAAGTGAACAATCTGGTGCCAGGTTCACATTTTCCAGTTCTCCAACTTTTGGAGAAATTAGGGAGTAAAAGCATTTGTGATTTGATTTTTCGGGGCTCGTGCATATAATGTCATGTTTGGACAAGTCAGTGCATAGAATATCTAGTCATCAATTTGAAAGAAATGAAAGAATTGGATTTATATAGCGCCTTTCACAACTACTGGATGTCTCAAAGCGCTTTACAGCCAATGAAGTACTTGTGGAGTGTAGTCACTGTTGTAATGTGGGAAACGCGGCAGCCAATTTGCGCACAAGCAAGTTCCCACAAACAGCAATGTGATAATGACCAGATAATCTGTTTTTTTGTTATGTTGATTGAGGGATAAATTATGACCAGGACACCGGGATAACTCTTCTGCTCTTCTTCGAAATAGTGCCATAGGATCTTTTACGTCCACTTGAGGGAGCACTTGGTTTAACATCTCTTCCAAAAGACAGCACCTCCAACAATGTAGCACTCCCTTAGCACTTCACTGGAGTGTCAGCCTAGATTTTTTTTGTGCTCAAAACCCTGGAGTGGGACTTGAACTCACAGCTTTCTCCCTCAGAGGTGAGTGTGCTACCCACTGAGCCACAGCGGACACTCCATAAGCAATTTGCAATCCAGACATCTCGTGAACCAGCATGCCTCAGACAAATATTCTACATTATTTTAATAATTTTCTTTCAGGATATGTAACAGTAGTGCCCAATGTATTAGAAACGTAACTGGCGTAACTGGTATAAACTTCTTTTTTCCAGGCACAGCTGAAATGGTTAGATCCTTAACATTCAACACTTTGAGATCTTCACACAGTATACTCCAAATGTCACGCCCTTCCGATGGCTCTGCATCTTGTACACAATGCTCTGAAATGGCAATACATTTCAATAGCTTGATTATGTGAAGTATTTCCTTACTTGTTTTAAATGTACAAGAGCTGTAACAGCTCTAAAAAGCAAATGGTGTTGTAATGATGTAGGACAGAAAGTTGTTGCAAGTTCAAATTGCCACGAAACACACTGCAGAAATTGAATTCTCGTGTGTGTTTTAAAGTCTTCTGTCAAGATAGTAGCATAATTAATTTGTATGACTTAAAGAGGCATAAAATTCTAGAGGGACTACTTTACTTTCAAAGTGCTCCTCAACATCAAACCCAAAAATGTGTGGCTGATTGGGAGCCCCCAGTGAGCACTGATCATGGGCTCGCAAACATGGCCTGCCGTTCTATCCATTTGAATTAACAGATAGAAAATCTGGGGTGTGGGCCAGCATTTTCTTGATCAGCACTTCCTCCATATGCCCCTTGTCATTGCGGTGCATGATTGCGGCATCGCAGTGTCAGTTGTGGCTTGGTGAGTAGCACTCTTGCCTCTGAGTTGGAAGGTTGTGGGTTCAAGTCCCACTCCAAGGAGTTGAGTGCAAAAACTCTAGGCTGACACTCCAATGCAGCGCTGAGGAAGCGCTGCACAGTTGGAGGTGCCATCTTTCGGATGAGATGTTAAACCAAATGGACGTAAAACATTCCATGACGCTATTTTGAAGAAGAGCAGGGGAGTTATCCCTGCTGTCCTGGCTAAAATTTATCCCGCAATCAAAATAACGGAAAAAAAACAGATCATCTGGTCATTATCACATTGCTGTTTGTGGGAGCTTGCTGTGCGCAGATTGGCTGCCGCACTTCCTACATTACAACAGTGACTACACTTCAAAAGTACTTCATTGGCTGTAAAGTGCTTTGAAACGTCCGGTTGTCGTGAAAGGTGCTATATTAATCCAAGTCTTTCTTTTCTTTTATTACTTGTTTCCTGCCAAAATAATTATCAAATATTAATTCAGTTATAATAACCTCTTTAAAACTCATACAAAAATGAATGAGGCAGAATTTCCACAGGGGGTCCCCATTCTCCCACGATAACTTCGACAGAAGGTTAGAGGAAATCCCGGAGAAACATCAAGTTTGCAGCACAGAAACAGGCCATTCGGCCCATCAGCTCTATTCCGGTGTTTATGCTTCACACGAGCCTCTTCCCATCTTACTTCATCTCACCCTATCTGCATATCCTTCTATTTCTTTCTCCCTCGTATATTTATCGAGCTTCCCCTTAAATGCTTCAATGCTCTTTGCTTCCATGTGGTAGCAAGTTCCACATTCTAACCACTCTCTAAGTAAAGGAGTTTTTCCAGAATTCCTTACTGGATTTATTCATGACTATCTTATATTTATGACCTGTTGTTCTGGACTCCCCACAAATGGAAACATTGCTATAAAGCCTCCTCATAATTTTAAAGACCTCTATTTTCTATAGAAAAGAGCCCCAGTCTGTTCAGTCCTTCCTGATAGTTACAACCTCTCGGTTTTGGTATCATACTTGGAAATGTTTTAAACCATTTCTCTGGCATTTCCACTGACCATCCGCCGAAGTTATGGCAGGAGATTGGAAGAATTCCCGTGGAATTGACTGCCCTATATGTCTGAGCTAGTTAGAATGGGTGAGAGCTCAGATGAACAGGATCCCAAGAAAGAATGTAAAAGGCAGGAGGCAACAGAGCAGAGTAGCACTGGGGTAAGTGTAAACCACAAGGTGATAGGAACGGACAATATGTATGAATATAAAGGGGCTGCAGGAGGGGTCAAAACTAAAAATCATGGTTTAAAAACTAGCATAAAACACTCTACCTAAACGCACGCAGCACTCGAAATAAAGTAAATGAGTTGACGGCACAAATCATTATAAATGGGTATGATTTGGTGGCCATTACAGAAACGTAGTTGCAGGGTGGCCAAGACTGGGAATTAAACATACAGAGGTATCTGATAATTCGGAAAGAAAGACAAGAAGGGAAAGGAGGTGGGGTAGCTCTGTTAATAAAGGAAGATATCAGGGCAGTTGTGAGAGACGATATTGGCTCTAATGAATCATTGTGGGTGGAGATTAGAGATAGTAAGGGGAAAAAGTCACTGGTGAGCGTAGTTTATAGGCCCCCAAATAATAACTTCACGGTGGGGCGGACAATAATCAAGGGAATAATGGAGGCATGTGAAAAAGGAACGGCAGTAATCATGGGGAATTTTAGCCTACATATCGATTGGTCAAATCAAATCGCAGGGGGTAGCCTTGAGGAGGAATTTATAGAATGCATACGGGATTGTTTCTTAGAACAGTATGTTACAGAACCGACAAGGGAGCAAGCGATCTTAGATCTGGTCCTGTGTAATGAGACAGGAATAATAAACGATCTCCGAGTAAAAGATCCTCTCGGAATGAGTGATCACAGTATGGTTGAATTTGTAATACAGACTGAGGGTGAGGAAGTAGTGTCTCAAACGAGCGTACTATGCTTAAACAAAGGGAACTACAGTGGGATGAGGGCAGAGTTGGCTAAAGTACACTGGGAACACAGACTAAACGGTGGCACAATTGAGGAACAGTGGAGGACTTTTAAGGAGCTCTTTCATAGTGCTCAACAAAAATATATTCCAGTGAAAAAGAAGGGTGGTAAGAGAAGGGATAACCAGCCGTGGATAACCAAGGAAATAAAGGAGAGTATCAAATTAAAAACCAATGCGTATAAGGTGGTCAAGGTTAGTGGGAAGCTAGAAGATTGGGAAAATTTTAAACGATAGCAAAGAATGAATAAGAAAGCAATAAAGAAAGGAAAGATAGATTACGAAAGTAAACTTGCGCAAAACATAAAAACAGATAGTAAAAGCTTTTACAGATATATAAAATGGAAAAGAGTGACTAAAGAAAATGTTGGTCCCTTAGAAGATGAGAAGGGGGATTTAATAATGGGAAATGTGGAAATGGCTGAGACCTTAAACAATTATTTTGCTTCGGTCTTCACAGTGGAAGACACAAAAACCATGCCAAAAATTGCTGGTCACGGGAATGTGTGAAGGGTGGACCTTGAGATAATCACTATCACTAGGGGGGTAGTGCTGGACAGGCTAATGGGACTCAAGGTAGACAAGTCCCCTGGTCCTGATGAAATACATCCCAGGGTATTAAAAGAGATGGTGGAAGTTATAGCAGGTGCATTCGTTATAATCTACCAAAATTCTCTGGACTCTGGGGAGGTACCAGCGGATTGGAAAGCCTCTGTTTAAAAAAGGGGCAGACAAAAGGCAGGTAACTACAGGCTGGTTAGTTTAACATCTGTAGTGGGAAAAATGCTTGAAGCTCTCATTAAGGAAGAAATAGCGGGACATCTAGATAGGAATAGTGCAATCAAGCAGACGCAACATGGATTCATGAAGGGGAAATCATGTTTAACTAATTTACTGGAATTCTTTGAGGATATAACGAGCATGGTGGATAGAGGTATACCGATGGATGTGGTGTATTTAGATTTCCAAAAGGCATTCGATAAGGTGCCACACAAAAGGTTACTGCAGAAGATAAAGCTACGCGGAGTCAGAGGAAATATATTAGCATGGATAGAGAATTGGCTGGCTAGCAGAAAGCAGAGAGTCAGGGTAAATGGGTCCTTTTCGGGTTGGAAATCGGTGGTTAGTAGTGTGCCACAGGGATCGGTGCTGGGACCACAACTGTTTACAATATACATAGATGACCTGGAAGAGGAGACAGAGTGTAGTGTAACAAAATTTGCAGATGACACAAAGATTAGTGGGAAAGCGGGTTGTGTAGAGGACACAGAGAGGCTGCAAAAACATTTGGATAGGTTAAGCAAATGGGCTAAGGTTTGGCAGATGGAATACAATGTCAGAAAGTGTGAGGTCATCCACCTTGGAAAAAAAAACAGTAAAAGGGAATATTATTTGAATGGGGAGAAATTACAACATGCTGCGGTGCAGAGGGACCTGGGGGTCCTTGTGCATGAATCCCAAAAAGTTAGTTTGCAGGTGCAGCAGGTAATCAGGAAGGCGAATGGAATGTTGGCCTTCATTGCGAGAGGGATGGAGTACAAAAGCAGGGAGGTCCTGCTGCAACTGTATAGGTTATTGGTGAGGCTGCACCTGGAGTACTGCGTGCAGTTTTGGTCACTTTATTTAAGGAAGGATATACTAGCTTTTGAGGGGGTACAGAGACGATTCACGAGGCTGATTCCGGAGATGAGGGGGTTACCTTATGATGATAGATTGAGTAGACTGGGTCTTTACTTGTTGGAGTTCAGAAGGATGAGGGGTGATCTTTAGAAACATTTAAAATAATGAAAGGGATAGACAAGATAGAGGCAGAGAGGTTGTTTCCACTGGTCGGGGAGACTAGAACTAGGGGGCACAGCCTCAAAATACGGGGGAGCTAATTTAAAACCGAGTTGAGAAGGAATTTCTTCTCCCAGAGGGTTGTGAATCTGTGGAATTCTCTGCCAAGGAAGCAGTTGAGGCTAGCTCATTGAATGTATTCAAATCACAGATAGATAGATTTTTAACCAATAAGGGAATTAAGGGTTATGGGGAGCGGGCGGGTAAGTGGAGCTGAGTCCATGGCCAGATCAGCCATGATCTTGTTGAATGGCGGAGCAGGCTCGAGGGGCTAGATGGCCTACTCCTGTTCCTAATTCTTATGTTCTTATGTATGTTCTTATGTTTCAAGAGGCATGCAATCAGAAGTCATACTAAATATTGGGGGAAAATTGCGGTCAGAGGCTTCCTGCGGGCGAACGCCTCCAACTGGAAATGTTTTGCCGAAAATAGCTGGTGGTCTCGGAGGACTGTAGGATCGTGGTCGGAGGCCTAGTTTCGCAGTCCAGCGTACAGGAACATGTCTTCCAGGTACGTATTCGTATCCTGGGATCACGTGGGCCTGGACCACAAATCAACATCTGGTATTCTCATTGATAATAATGGGAACTCCGTTTTGTACGAGCTCCCATTGCTATCAATGAGAATACCCCCAAAAAACAAGAAACATATAATAATTAAGAAAAACATCTAACATATTTAAAATTAATTGAAATTGAATGTAATTAAATGTTTTAGAAAAAAATATATATTTTTGAATTAAAAAAATTTTTTTTTAATAGGGTTAAAAAATAAACTTACCTTAGTGATTAAATTAACTAAAATTACATTTTTCTCTGTTTTTAAACTTGTACGCTGGTAACAGTAGGCTATATGGCTGCTTTTACCAGGTGTAAGAGTTTGAAGAACATTCGCTGGCCAAGAGTTGGGCAATAGACATTTTGACAGATCGCAAAGCCGTTTCTCGGCGCATACGCATTGCATTTGTGAGGCCTGTTCAGGTGTGTGCGCACATCGTATGTACCCGGCAAGGCCGCAATTTTCAGCCCTTTGAATACTGTTGTCGAGCTTCCGATCTGGGATGTTATCAGTGAAAAAATGCTTCACACTTTCCAACTGGCAGGGTGAGAAAATCTGTTCAAAGGTCACTTTGTTGCTGCTTTCAGGCAGTTCCTTGCAGCCAAAAGGAGGGTAGCGCAGGCGGTGGTTTTCAGGAAGAACACCTAGTCATTCTCTCAGCTTGTGAGGATGGTCTGGGGCTTTGGGGCCTAGAAAGAAGTTAATAGGAATAATATATAAAAATAAAAGGTAGAGAACCTGGCACCGGCAGTGCCGTGCTCTACTAAGCCTGTCATCATCGTAGGCAGTCCCTCGGAGCCGAAGATGATTTGCTTCCACACTAAAAATGAGTCCTCAGTTGACTGAAGAGTCCCATTGCGGGACCTACAGTCTCTTTCACAGGTGGGGCAGATGGTGGTTGGCGGAACGGGAGGTTGGGGTGCCTGGGTTGCCATGCATTCCTTCCGCTGTCGACGCTTGGCTTCAGCTTGCTCCTGGCGAAGAGACTCGAGGTGTTCAGCACCCTCCCAGTTGCTTTTTCTCCACTTTGGGTGGTCTTGGGCCAGGGGTTCCCAGGTGTCAGTGGGGATGTTGCACTTTTTCAAGGAGGCTTTCAGGGTGCCCTTGAAACGTTTCCTCTGCCCACCTGGGGCTCGCTTGCCGTGTCGGAGCTCCGAGTAGAGCGCTTGTTTTGGATGTCTCGTGTCAGGCATGCAGACGATGTGGCCCGCCCAATGGAGCTGGTCGAGTGTGGTCAATGCTTTCATGCTGCGGATGTTGACCTGAGCTAGAACACTGCTGTTGGTGCGCCTATCCTGCCAATGGATTTGCAGGATCTTGCGGAAGCAATGTTGGTGGTAATTCTCCAGTGTTTTGAGGTGCCTGCTGTACATAGTCCATGTCTCTAAGCCACATAGGAGGGCCATATCACCACTGCTCTGTGTAGACTATGAGCTTGGTGCCTGTTTTGAGGTCAAGATCTTCAAACACTCTCTTCCTCAAGCGACCGAAGTCTGCACTGGCACACTAAAGGCGGTGCTGGACCTTGTCGTCAATATCTGCCCTTGTTGACAGTAGGCTCCCGAGGTATGGAAAATGGTCCCATTTGGTCCAAGGTCTCGTCGTGGATTTTAATAACCAGGGGGCAGTGCTGTGTGACAGGGTCAGGTTGGTAGAGGACCTTTGTCTTACGGATGTTTAGTGTAAGGCCCATGTTCTCATACGCCTTGGATTGTAGCGTATGTAGGCACCTTTAATAATGACTCCACGAGACAGGGTATGATACTTAAACTGTATAGACCTGTAGTCCTTTATTTGCAGCTCTTGAGTGCTGACAACAAGCTGTGAGTTCCCTTTTATACTGGGTTACCTGCCGTGTGCAGGCGACCCCTAGGTCTCCAGCAGCAGCACCCACTGGTGTACCGGTAAGGTGTGTACAGTATAAGGGTACATTCAATGTGGCATAACAGTGTTGCAGACATCACACAGCAAAGAAACAACAATACTCTCCCCTGAGCATTTTTCATATCGTTATTGTCATGACTATGGGAGGTGATCAGTGGAGGCTATGGGAGGTTGTGATGAGGGTTGTGTGGTTGCCAGGTGTGACCCCTGTGCCTGAGGCTGGCCTCGTACGTTTGCCCTCCCTCACACACAAACCAAGTGGGTGTCACTGTTGTGGGATCCCTCGGGGAGGTAGCCACAGCAGCAGTGGGTGGTGTGTATACACTGTGATGTGGGTAGTTGTGGGGTGGTGGGCAGGGCCACAAGACTGGGTGGGCTCCTTGTCCACCAATTGGGATGAGGGTCAGGTCATCCCAGGACTTGCCAGGGAAGCTGGAGGGTATTGGCCTCATGCTCCTGGTGTTGGCCCTGGTGGTCAGGGGCTGTAGGGCTGGTCTGGTGCAGGTTGCCACTGGTGGTGGCTGGGCTGCCCATTGACCACTGTCCCTGTAGTGGGTCTGCTCCCACTGCCTGTGTGTGTCTCCTGCAAGGGGCATCACAGTTCATTGTTACATTGCATACATTTTCAAATTGCACCCTTTAATCGCATCTTTAGCTTTAGAGTCTGTGTACTCAAATAGTTGAAACTTTCCCTTTGAATTTCTTTGGTTACCGGTCTCCTTTAAGGGCGCCTTCAAATCCGATTGGCCGCTCGGTGTCATGTGATGCTCCTCCACACTCACTGGTGGCATGGTGGTGGCCATTTTGATTACAAGTGTTTTTCCTTGTGCTGCTGGTGCTGCAGCCATTTCCTGGCTTGCCTGCAGGAGGGCTGTGGGGGTATTTTCTTCAACAGGGCCACTTCGCCTGATGTGGACCCGGTTCATCCAATTCCTGCCCAGCAGCATGGGACCATCGCCGGTCCTCCACAGCGCCAGCACGGGGCCATCCGGTTTGCCACATGTGGCGGACTCAGGGTTGCAGGACTCGGGGCAGCATTTCTGCCTTTAGAAGTATCCATGCGGTGCACTGCATTCGCCAGTTTAGAATCCTGGGTCAGTATTCGCCTGGAGTCGCTGGCCGAAACCATGTAGGCCTGGCTCACTTGAATTGCTTTCTGCAGGGTGACCGTGATGTCAGCCGAGAGCAATTTGTGTAGGAGGCCTTCGTGTCCAATTCCGATGACAAATATGTCCCTTAGTGCTTCATTAAGGTGGTCGCCAAAATCACATGGTGCAGCTAGTCTTCTTAAGTGTGCAGCATACTTGGCAATTTCTTGGCCCTCAGGTCGCCGGTAAGTGTAAAACCGGTGCCTGGCTGTGAGGATGCTTTCTTTCGGTTTTAGTTGTTCCTGTATGATTGTTACAAGTTGCTCATAGCTCTTGGTGGTTGTCTTCTCCGGGGCTAGTAAGTCCCTGACGAGACCATAGATGGTGGGCCCACAACTGCTAAGCAGGATGGCCCTGCGTTTGTTCAGTAGTGTAGCCGGTGTGCCCCCGTCCAGGTCGTTGGCTATAACGAAGTGTTCCAATCTTTCCACAAAAGCATCCCAATCTTCCCCCTCTGTAAATTGCTGAAGGTTGCTGAGGTTAGACATGTTGAGCGTGTAGATCGTGACCTCGTATTCCCGTCGCCAGTTGTAGCATATATAGGCACCTTTAGTAATGACTCCACGAGGCAGGGTATGATACTTAAAGTGTCGACCTGAAGTCCTTTATTTGCAGCTCCTGAATGCCGACAACAAGCTGCGAGTTCCCTTTTATACTGGGTTATCTGCCGTGTGCAGGCAACCCCTAGGTCTCCAGCAGCAGCACCCTCTGGTGTATCAGTAAGGTGTGTACAGTATAAGGGTACATTCAATGTGGCATAACAGTGTTACAGACATCACACAGTAAACAGGCATTCATGCACAACATCGGTGAAAGTGTTGATGATGGCTTGGAGTTCGGCCTCCGAGTGTGCGCAGACGCAGGCGTTGTCTGCATACTGTAATTCGATGAGGGAGGATGGGACGACCTTTCATCTAGCCTGGAGGCGACAGAGGTTGAACAAATTCCCATTTGTTCTATAATTTAGCTCCACTCCAGCGGGGAGCTTGCTGAGGGTGAGATGGATCATTGCAGCAAGGAAGATCGAGAAGAGCGTTGATGCGATGACACAGCCTTGCTTGACCCCGGTCCAGACATGGATTGGGTCTGTGATGGATCCGTTGGTCAGGATCACAGCTTACATGTCATCGTGGAGCAGGCAGAGGATGGTGACAAACTTTTGGGGGCAGCCGATTCTGAGGAGGATGCTCCATAATCCCTCATTGTTGACAGTGTCGAAGGCTTTTGTGAGGTCAAAGAAGGCCATGTATAAGGGTTGGTGCTGTTCCCTGCATTTCTCTTGTATCTGCCGCGCAGTGAAGATCATGTCCATCGCGCCCCTTGGTGGATGGAATCCGCATTGCGACTCTAGGAGGAGCTCTTCAGCCACAGGGAAAAGACGATTGAAGGGGATTCTTGTGATGACTTTCCCGTTGGTCAACAGCAGGGAGATTCCTCTGTAATTACTGCAGTCGGACTTGCCACCTTTCTTGAAGATGGTCACGATTACAACGTCTCTGAGATCTCCCGGCATGATCTCCTCCTTCCAGATAAGAGAGATGAGGTCATGGATCTGCGCCAGGAGTGCTTCTCCGCCATGTTTCAGTTCTTCAGCGGGGATTCCATCTGCTCTTGATGCCTTGTTGTTCTTCAGTTGTCGGGTGGCCTTTTCAATCTCGTGCCAGGCTGGGGTTGTGCTGAGGATGGTGCCAGATGGCCTGCTCTGGGGATGGAGTCGAGGACACTCACGTCGAAGACAGAGTCTCGGTTAAGGTGATCCTCGAAGTGCTTCTTCCAGTGGCCGTAGTTCGTCTTGACTGCATTGAAGAAATCTCGCACGTCTTGGTTGTCGGCTAGCTGCTGGATTTCTTGTGCTTTCTCCACCCACCATCTGTTCTTTAGGTCACAGGTTTTCTGTTGAACCTCAGACGTCTGTAGAGCTATTTTCTTGCCCTCGAGTTGTGTTGCTGCTTTCAGTCCAAGAATGCCTTGAGCTTGCCGCATATGAGCTTCTGGATCTCCTGGTCATTCTTGTCGAACCGGTCTTAGTGTTTCCTGGTCGAGTGACTGAGCGTCTCTTCACAGGTGCTAATTATGGAAGCCTTGAGTGCAGATCAGGTGCTGTGGACACTCTGCGTCTCTGGGTCATTGGGAGTCGTTGGCTGAATAGGGCTTTCTCAGCAGGATCTTTGAGTGCTCCAGCGTTGATTTTCCTGCGGCATTGTTTCTGTTGCCATCGCTGTTTTGGGGCAATGTTGATGGTGATGACGGAGCGAATTAGGCGGTGGTCTGTCCAGCAATCATCAGCTGCTGTCATGGCGCAGGTGATGCGCACGTCTTTGCGATCCCTCGCTCAGATGATGACGTAGTCTAGCAGATGCCAGCGCTTGGAGTAAGGGAGTTGCCATGAGGCTTTATATTTGTTCTTCTGACGGAACAGGGTATTGGTTATGACAAGGCCGTGTTCTAAGTATTTCGTCAGGAGGAAGGTGCCATTGGAGTTGGTTTTCCCTACCCTCTCTCTGCCGATCACACTTAATGGTAATTGGAAAATCATAGTGTAATTGCTAAATAAGCAATTTTTCCTGTGATTTCTTATTAAAGAAAGATCATTATTGGTGAGATGATAGTGTGCCCTCTCTGCTAGCTATACGGATCCCTTGTGAAATGAGTTCAGCCAGTCTTAACCCTGTTCTTGGTAGCCTTGGGTCCACAGCACTAGGATGAAGCACCTTGTTGTACCAGAGCAGGAGGAGCTTTACTTTGCCTCTGGCCGGTGTTATGTGTGAGCTGGGTGGCAAAAATGGAACACATTTCTCCTCAGCAACATTTACATCCCACACCTTGATGAGCACCATCTGTTTTTCTGCTTGTGAATCATCGCTGACTAATCCTTGGTTGACTGCAACAACTCTTTTGAGGCTATTATATTGTTTGAAAATTTCCCAAGACTTGAATGAGCTTTTGAATGAGAACAGGGCCAAGAATAGTATTGGAATGACTCACCCAAAATAGCAGTGGATTCACAGTAGCACATGTATCATGCAGGAAACTGGATAAAGTACCTATTGATGGGACAGCTGTGAATGAAAGGCAAATACTATTTTATTGTGCATCATTTTGGGAAACCTTTGTCACCTGTCGATCCTGTGATTGCCCAACATTAATGTCAAGCTCCAGTGTACATTGATGATCAGTTAGGGATCATGGCAACAAGGGCAGAATACCTTAGTTAATTGTGTAGATGATTCCTCTTCAGAGTGAGTTGAATTTATTGACAATGCGAATCACATTGTTGAATTAAATTTCCACTACATTATTGATTGGAGAAATTATTCAAAGTATTGTGGACACATAGTAATGTAGTAAAGAGAGTAGGTTGTTATAGCTATACGTTTGGAGCAGAAGTAACCTACACCTTGCAGTGCAGTTAATGTATATAAACTTCTTAATGGAAGATGTCTGCTAGTGAGTTAAAGGCAATGCTTTCGTTGAAAACTTCTAATGAAATCATAAACCACTAGAGCAAAGCCCAAGTAATATATGTCAGCAAATGCTTGATGAATATCCTTATTCATTTTTCTCTTTCCTGTACCAGCTGTCCTTGTGACATCTCTGAGTGAGATTCCAATTTAGTGCTAATTAGTTCCAAATTATCGACAGTTTTGTGCTGTAATCTTGCACCTGCTCGAATGTGGATTGAGTCAGCACTGAACTAATTTACCATCTTTTATTGAATTTCAACCCTCATTGCAAAGGTGAAAGGGCATTTTACTCATCCACTGTGCCAGCCAGTCTTATATTTGTTCACTTTAAAAATAAAGTAAACCCGTAACTAAAAATGAAAGGCCTGAAATTATGCTATGGGATACGATTAACTGATTTAATGGGTTGACGCCTCTGCTAAAATAGCATCGGCCTTTCATGGGCTAATTTCAGAGCTCCAGTGCTTTTGTCGAGATTGTGCACCTCAAACAGTTCTTCCTCAATTCTCTCTTTGAGTTAGTCCAGGTTTTTTGTTTACATTAATTACCAAATAAGGAAGTTAATTAAAAATCTCTCGTTTTACATGGTTTATTGATTACAACTATTGGCTATCCTGTCATGTAACTCATGGTAAGCGGGAGTGTTATGCCATGTAATGCAGAGTGTATTATTCTGCGGCTAAGCCAGAGCTGTATTTAACATGGCATGAAAGAAAAAAATAAAGACTTGCATTTATATAGCGCCTTTCACGACCACCAGATGTCTCGAAGCGCTTCGCAGCCAATGAAGTACTTTTGGAGTGTAGTCACTGTTGTAATGTGGGAAACGCGGCAGCCAATTTGCACACAGCAAGCTATCGCAAACAGTAATGTAATAATGACCAGATAATCTAATTTTGTTACAATGATTAAGGGATAAATATTGGCCAGAACACCATGGAGAACTACCCTGCTGTTCTCCGAAATAGTGCCAAGGGATCTCTTACAACTACCTGAGAGAACAGGCAGGGCCTTGGTTTAACAATTCATCTGAAAGATGGCACTTCTGACAGTATAGCACTCCCTCAGCACTGCACTGGAGTGTCAACTTAGATTTATTTGCTCAAGTCCCACAACCTTCTGACCCAGAGGCAAGTGTGCCACCCACTGAGCCACAGCTGACACTGGCATGTCACTTTAAGGCCATCAATCTCTATGAAATGACACAGTCTGGGGTAAATTAGAGGTCACGTGTTAGTGAGGGAGGTTTGCAGATTAGTAAGGACGTGTAAATTTCTGGTTCCAGGTCAGAAGAAACCATCATGAAATATTTTTAAATATTTATGGGCTAGACTTTCCTCTTCATTTTCGGCAATTTTCTCGGCGGTACAGCTCTTTTTTGGCGGAAAACCACCCGGCGAAGTTTCCTCTTCATTTTTTAAAGAGTTGCACTGACATTTTCAAAATACCGCTAGGGAGGAGACCACCCACATGCATCTGCGTGCACCACCGAGAAAACCGTCCAAGTTTTGCCTCAACGGGGACCCATACGTAAGATCGAAAAAAACACCCATGAAAAGCTGCTGGAAACAGGGCGGTAGGTAAGTACCCTGCAAAGAAAGTTAAATTAAAGGTTTTTTTTAATAATTATTTTAAAATTCTTTCATGACAATTAAGTTAAAAAGGGTCTTGAGAATGTTTTCTAAATTTTAATTTTTTGTTTCATTGAAAAAATATTTTTTGAGTTTTCCCCCCTCCCTAGGCCCAACCGCAGCCTCGGTCTAAATTTTGAGTACTTACCGTCCATTCTGGTAAGAATAGCTCATTTTGTCAAGTTTTACGTTTAACTGCCGAGAAACCATCGAGAATCTACGTGTAAGATCCATTTTCTCGCCAGGCGGTATTTTTTCCCTTTTTTATGGAATGTTTTGCCAGCATTATTTGAAGAATCTTAGTGGTCTTTTTGGGTGGCAATCCGGCGGTGGGGGGCTTTAGGGAAAGTCTAATTTTATGACATTTGGAAGAGAAATATTTGGAGTGTAATGGATTCAAGCCAGATGGAAGATTTTTATATATGAAGATGATATTGTGTGCTCTTCCCAGACTCATAATCCTTGATTATTATCTGAAACATTTGTGAAGAAAGAATCCATGAATCTGATTAAGTAACAGCTTCCTCTATTTGTACCAGGTCCCAAAAATAAAAGAAGATAAAAGCTCTCCTTAAATTTATCATATATTTATATTAAATGAATCAGCCAGACGGGCTATATGACAATCACATTCTATATGCAGCACAAACGGAAAGATAGCCACGCAGCACATACACCAATACAGTGATATGTTGTCAAGTAGATTGTTTTAGGATGAGCTTTTGTTGGTGCTTGGAGGTTTGACTTCTGTAATTTTTTTCTCTTGAAAAAAGAAGGCTGAGGGGTGACCTAATAGCGGTCTTTAAAATTATGAAAGGTTTTGATAGAGTGGATACAGAGAGAATGTTTCCACTTGTGGGGAAGAGCATAACTGGAGGCCATCAATATAAGATAATCACCAAGAAATCCAATAGCGAATTCAGGAGAAACTTCTTTACCCAAAGAGTGGTGAGATTGTGAAACTCGCTACCACAGGGAGTGGTTGAAGCGAATAGTATAGATGCATTTAAGGGGAGGCTAGAGAAGCATATGAGGGAGAAGGGACTAGAGGGTTATGCTGATAGATTTAGATGAGGAAAGACGGGAGGAGGCTCAAGTGGAGCATAAATGGCGGCATGGACTGGTTGGGTCGCATGGCCTGTTTCGGTGTCGTATCTCCTATGTAATCCTATGTAAGCATTGGCCCTACTCACATGAGTGAGTGGAAAATCCAATAGCAACTCGTCTGCCAACGAATTTTCCTGGATTATGGTCTACTTCAAACTTGTGCAGCCACGATGGGCTGAATGACTTCTGCTGTGTGGTAAATTGCTTTGATTGTATGATTCAAAATGTGATGGCAAAGCAAAGATTCCCTTTTAATTGGATGGTGGTGTCTAAAAATGAGGCTAAATCGCAAAAGCTAAGCAACAGTTATAGTTGTCACAAAATATTCGATCTGGACAATATAAAGTAATTGAACGATAACTGAATGTCTCCATCTAAATAGAGTATTGCAGTTGTTAGCCATATGCCTGACTGAAAGTGATGGCTCTTTGATTTACGTCATGCTCTTTGAAGGTCTTTAGAACTGTGAAGAACAACCGTTGAGTAATTGGCCTGTTCCTTGTGAGTGTTACAGAATTCTAAAATCAACCAGAAACGTGTGAACGAAAATAAAATACCATAAAATCTGGTGTACACATCACATCTGCAGACTTTGTATTCCTGACCTGCAGATATGTGGTTGTGACTTAACACTTCTGCCAGCAGGTTAGGCATAATTACTGGGCGTGTGACTATTACCAGACTCCAGAGTGACCGAGACGATTGAATTTACTGAAGGAATGGAATCATCTGGGAATGGCATCAGTGGTAAAGGGGTCAGCCAAAACAGACATCAGTTAAAGGTACACTCTGGGTGATAACAAGATGGAGAAAAGTGTCAACTTGGCTCAGTGGTGGCATTCTTGTCTCTGAATCAACAGATTGTGGGTTCATAGGGCTAGATTTTACGCTTTTGGGCTTATCGCCCAAAAATGGGCGTTATTTCCGGCGTGGGCGGTAAAAATGAGTTTTCAGATCGTCGGCTTCTCGTCCATTCTCAAAGCACTTATAGTCTCCATTTTTTAAACTGGGCATTACCACGAGTAATATGAAATGGGCGGTAGCGTTAAATCTCGCTGACCTTCTGCCGTAAAGTGTGGCCGTCCTTAGCAATGGCATGGCAATGCTTGATTCCCGTGACTCAGGAGATCAAGGGTCATCATGACATGCGCAGAAGAGGAGACAGAGAGAGAAGGAGCTCAGAGGCACTGAAAGCGTGTGTGGCTGTGGTGTGTGTTTGTTTGGCTGTTGTGGGAGGCACGAGGGAGATTCACCAGCAGCAAAAAGCCTACTAAGCACCAAGAACGTAGTTGGCACTGAGTTTTTGTCCAACAAATATATAACATGGAAGGGATGGTGGAGGCCCTGGAGTTGGTAGCTAGGAACACTGGTTGCAGAGGGCTCCCAGTGGTCCCGGAGCATGGCACTGCACCCCAAGGTGCCACACCCCCATTGCCAACAACACATGAGACCCAGGAGCAACATCTTGCTTCTGGCTCAGAGCACGTTCCCACCTCGGGACCGTCTTCTCCCGTATCTGTCCAAGCAGCGGTTCGGCCGTCATCCCCCCTCCCCCAATGAAGCATCGCCTGAGGAGTTCCTCGACCAGGTGGCTTGGAGTCAGGAGGGGAAGGGGTAGAGGTGGGGATGAGAAGTGGGCAGTGGGGGGGCGGTGGGAGAGTTGGTTTTTACAGAAATACTGATGATTTCAGACAACTGTTCGGTTTAAATGATTTTTCTTTAACAAAACCTTGTAGCACATTGGTTCAGATAGCGGCACTGTTACACGCTGGTGATTCCTTAACATCAAAGGGTATAATTACACTTAACGTCAATCAACTTAAACTTTAACTGTCACCAAGGTGATGCATGACCTGTACACCCAGCAGTGTATCAGGCTTGTAAATAACACCAACGTTCTTTCAGGCAAAGCGGTCATTGTTGAGCTCCTGATGTAAGGCTCTTGCAGCTATCATGTCACCACGGGCCCTTTCATGCGGTCTACAGGGGGGGCGGGGGCATGGCTTCAGCGTCAGCCTTATTGTCTGAGCCGATGTCAGCGTCCGCCTCCTCATCCTCCTCTTCCTCTCTCTGGCGAGGTGGACTGTCAGACTCATCAGTCAATTCTTGTCCCCTCCTGATAGCCAAGTTGTGTAGCATGGAGCACACCACCTTGAATTGAGCTACCTGCTCAGGGTGATATTGGAGCTCGCCTCCTGAGTGGTCCAGGCATCTAAAGCGCTGCTTAAGCACTCCAATGGTTTTCTCCACGATATTGAGAGTTGCTCTGTGGCTCTCATTGAATCGCCTGTCGGCCTCGGTGTTGGTGTCACGTGGGGGGGGGAGGGGGCGGGGGATGGGGGGGTGTCACCAGCTAGGTGGCGAAGCCATATCCTTTGTCACCAGCACTGACCATGTGGCAGATTGTTAAACAAGTCAGATACAGTGGGCTCACGCAGGATGTGAGCATCATGGATGCTGCCCGGAAATTTAGCATTCATTGACATTATAATTTGCTGGTGGTCGACAACGAGTTGGATATTCAGGGAGTGGAATCCCTTGCGGTTCCTGAAAACCTCAGCATCCTGAAAAGATGCCGCATCGCGATGTGCCCCCAGTCTATTGCGCCCTGCACCTTGGGGAAGTTTGCAATTCTGGAGAATCCTAGAGCCCTCTCACTCCTTGCCTCCCTGGTCATAGGGAAGCTGATCAAGTCCCTCCTGCATGTGTATAGGGCTTCAGTGACCTGTCTAATGCAGCAACATGTGGCATACTGAGACAGACTGCAAATGTTGCCAGCTGAGGCCTGAAAAGAACCCGACGCATAGAACGACAGTGCCGCAGTGACTTTGACCTCGACGGACAGTGCAGTTCTGATGGTGCTGGCAGGCTGCAGATCTTCCCTTATCAGCTGGCATACCTCAGTGATAACCTATTTGTGTAAACGCAGTCTCTGAAGGCAGGTAGTGTCGGGCAAGTTGAGGTAAGACCGCTTGTCCCTGTACTTGCGGGGGGTTGTAACGTCTGGTCCTCCTCATCAGTCTGGCACGTCTTACATTGGGCACATAATGCTATGGAGCGTACCTTCAGCTGTCTCGAGTCTGCAGCATGTAATTGGTCATCAAGAGAGGGTGAGAAAGGACAGGCCCCATTGCAATAGCTCTCTGTTTTGGTCACAAACAATGAATGTCCCGACGAAGACACCTATTAAATTCCAATCGGTCGCAGTACGGTCAAGATGTTTGTACAGATGTTCACATCAACTCCAACGACCTCCAGAGTACATCCGAACTCCCCCGAGGTTGAAGCACAGCAGCCTTTTAAAGGATGTGACATGGGATGTAGAACATGGCATGCATAACGCTGTGATTAGTTCCAGTTAGTTCCACTTTTACTGGGTGGATCTCATGGCCGCTAGTTTCGGCAAACATGATCTTTATGACAAAAAAACGTGGGCAGGCAGTATTATTGAATCTCGGCATTAATTCCTTGCGGAAACTAACGCTGGCCGATATTATGGCCGTTGATTTCGCCCATTCTGATGATTCCGCCCCAAAAAAGTGGGCGGGCGGTATTATTTTTTCCCGGAGTTACACACATGGGGAAAGTAACGCTCAGCGATAAGTTTCCGAAAAATGCCCATGTTTCCATTTTGTGGCTAAATAGGCAATATATGGTCATTTCAGCGGTAAAATGGACGTTAGGTGGGCGTTAAGCATGCAAAATAAAGTGGAAAATCTAGCCCATAGCCTAGTTTTTGTTATGTAACCTAGTTTTTGCACATTGCTACACAATTAAAAATAAATCCTTGCTTTCCATGACTTTTAGACATAGATGATAGCTCAGGAAAATTAGTGGCAGACGAGTTGTTATTGGACTTCTTCCAGGAGTTCCTGTAATGTAGGCTGTTACCTCAGTGTGGTATTGAAGGAGTGCTGCATTATTAGAGGCCCCATCTCTCAAATGAGACATTTAATTGAGGTCCTGTTTACCTGTTCAGGTGGTTGTACAAGATCCCATGATACTTTTTCAAAGAAGAACAGGGATTTCTTCTGCTGTCCTGGCCAACATCCATCCCACAACCAACACCACGACCAGATTGACTGATCACTTTTCACATTCATCTGTTTGTGGAACCTTACTATTCACAAATTGGCTGCTGTTTTTGCTTGCAAAACAACGGCAAGTACTCTCTGAAAATAATTAATTGTTGGGAAGTGCTTTGGGACACCCTGAAGATGAGAAATGTGCTATATAAATGGAAGTCGTTCAATTAACAACTTCATGCATACAACTTCATGATTTATTGGGGAGGTTGTTTTTTTAAGTGAACCGGGTGTCTTGATATATGATAACCAGTCATGTGTCTCCAAACTAAACTAATGAAAAATCCACACAGATTGAGTTTATTTTTGCTTGGATGTACACTCTCTTCCTCTAGGGATGTACCTCACTTACCTAAGTCCAAAGAACTTAAGCACAGATAGGCAATAGACAAGGCTTAGTGACCTCAAAATGTGTGCCTGGGTACGGCTTGAATCTAACCTGCTAATACCACACAGCTTTCCAACATAGAGCACCAGTGAGCTTTAAAAGAACATAAGAAATAGGAGCAGGAGTAGGCCACTCGGCCCCTCGAGCTTGCTCCGCCATTCAATAAATGGCCAGATCAGCTGGGACCCACTAGAGTGTTGGTTTGCAGGGTTAGCTGGAATCGAATGTTAAGAATCCCATCCCCCAGTTACTGGTCTGTCCTTCCACGCCCCATTAATGAGCCAGACTAGCTGGTCAATCATTACTAATTCCCTGAAGCGCTGCAGACTCGCCCTGCAATGGTGCTGAACCACTGAGTCTGGTGCAGTGGGTTGAATTGGTTCTAATTTTCCATCTTGACGGTTGAGGACGAACTGAAGGATTGGGGCCTTGCTTTCAACATGGCTTCTAGTCTGAACAGCAAAGGAAGAAGACAGAACTGTCAGCTTGGCCAAAATCAGAGTACATGGTTCTTGCTTCCTGTCCAGGCTGTTTGGAAAGAAAAGAATGTGTAAGCATGATTGTCTGGAGTCCTGTTAAGCCCCAAGGCTGAAACTTGCTAAAAATGCTGACAGTTACAGTGATAATGAACAAGGCACAGGGAACTGAAAGGAAAGTTGCTGAATTGTAAACAAGTTCAAATGTGGTATTCTGCTCAGTAACAGACCTGGCATAAGTAAAAGGCATAAAACATCCGAGCCTTCAAGGATTTTCGGGAGTGCCAAGTGTGATGTTTGAGGAAAGCAGTGTAGGAGAGGGATCTCCTCATCTCCCAGGACAAGGTCTTGCTCACTCCTTTGTTCCTGAGTTGTGCTCACCAGAATAAGGTTGTATGAGAAGTTGCTGCTTTCTTTCTGGTAAAATTACTGTTTGAAGTCAGATCAAATTCTTTAGATTTAATAAAGTAATTACAGTGTCTCGCTTGGTACTTGACCTTTCGTACCCTCGAAGAACAAATCCTACAACGGTATTGATACATATTTATTGGCTTCTGTCGCTAGTCTCTTCAATCCTGCATTCATGATGTGCAATATCACACATTTTTCACAGCACAGAGGTGCTTAATGAGTGTTCTTGCTGTTTTTCTAATGCACAATTATAATGCAAAGATTGTTTTTGCAAAGTAATCATATAGCCCCAATGGAAGTATTCTTTTGCGAACTTCATGATATTAACGCTTGCTCACAGCCACATTGCAATGGGTCTCTAGCACTTACCATGTGAGACTTAGAACAGCTGTTTTTATTTAAATTAAGAAATGTAAGTAAAGGGCCAAGGCCCACAGTGCAAGTCACCTTCAAGGCTGAAAGAATAGGTTAGAAGACTAATTAAATCTGTTCCTTTAGTTATGCAACCTGATAAGTGAATTGTACAAGAATATAAATAAGAGCAAAATCAGCAATATGTAACTTGGAGAGTTCACAAATTTAAATGGTTTAAACATATATTTAATAAATTACCTAAACTCATAATCAATTAAATTTTTCCAACGTCTGTTTTAAGTACAAATTCTTGTTGTTGGTGCACTTTTTTTCCTGTATTAATTTGAAGAGCTCGTTCCTAAGTACAGCCTACAACTACTTTGGTTTCTGTGCTGACTTTCTTTCCAATCCCTTGTGGATGGTTGCAGGCTCCAGAATTATGATAAACAACATTTGTGCCTGAGAGATCTAACTGAAATGTGAGACATTGTCATGAAAATCACTGGGATTTAAGGTAACAATATGTTGCTGCTTTCAACACTGGTCTAGCCTGTGGTTGATTGAACTGTGACTCTGGCCCCATGCTTTATAATAGGTTGTGCACTCAATCAGAAGAGCACAAATGGTACAGCATTATTTTTTCCTCTTACCAATTTTCTCCACTCCACTCACCCTCTTGAGGCATGTGCTCTTTGCTGGAGCATCATTCCCTGGGGACCAGTTGTCCTTTGGGATGGGAGCTCACAGACTAAGTATTGGATGGCTATTCAACCTTGAAGGCTTTTTTTTCAAAAGGGGGCATTCCTAACCATTGATGCCAATTTGGCCAGAAAAAAGTTGTCCTAAACTAACGTAGGGCAGCGTATGTGTCCACTTTTGTCCGCACAGAAAGACCTTACTTACAGTTAAGGAATCGGCGCAAGTAACTTCATTTAAAGCACCACCAAGCACCAAACAAAGCACAAAAAGTAATAAGCAATTAATTAACAATTAAAATAGAAGGAACTCTGCTCCTAAAGCACCAAGACCAAAGTAATAAGCAATCAATAAATAACAAATAAAAACATAGAAGGAACCCTGCACCTAAAGCACCAAAATCAATCAGTAAATAACAAATAAAAAATAGAAGTCCTACCTTAGGGAACACAGCGGGCCGCTGATGAGGGAACCCATTTGACCAGGGCTAGGGACGGCATGCGTCGGGTACCTCCCACACAGCCTGCAGCGCATACTCACAGATTCGGGCTGCCAGGAGCTACTGCACATATGCGCAGACTCTAGCGTGCATGTGCAGAGGTCCCGGCACTGTTTTCAGCGCCGGGACCTGGCTCCGCCCCCAATCCATTGGGCCATGCTGCGCCACGACCGAAGAGAGGCTGGGGAGCGGCAAGAATACCGAATTCTTTTTTCGGCGCGCTTGAAGGCAGACAAAAACGGTGCCAGAAAAACAGGTTAGGGAAATTCTAGCCCCATACCTCTAGTGTGAGACAACAACTTCAGATCAGAAAATTGGCGAAAAATCATTTTTAAGGAATCCAGTGATTTCGCCCTAAGTAAATCAAAGCATCTCCTTCCAACTCCTCCCTGGGTAACAATAGTCATCAGAAACAGTCTTTTTCTATCAACACTGCGCTGCAATGTAGGTTATTGAACTATTATGATGCTTCTCACTTTCCACAGACAAAAGCAAGTTACCACAGTCACAGAACAAATCAGATTTGCAAAGTACGACAATATTACATGGAAGCATTTCTGAGGCCTGCATTGTCTTGTGACTTAGGAACAAAGGAACAGGAGTAAGTATTCAGCTCTTCGAGCCTGTTCTGCCATTCAGTGAGATCTTGGCTGATCTGTATCCTAACTCCATCTACCCGTCTTGGCTCCATATCCCTTAAAACTTTGGCTAGCAAAAATCTATTAACCCCAGATTTATTATTAAATGAGTTAGCATCTATTGCTTTTAGTGGGCGAGAGCGCCACACTTCCACCACCCTTTGCGTGAAGAAGTGCTTCCAAACTTTTCTCCTGAATGGCTTGGCTATGATTTTAATGTTATGTCCCCTTGTCCTAGACTCCCCCTCCAATGGAAAAAGGTTCTCGCTGTCTACCACATCAATTCCTTTCAAAATCCTAAAAACCCGAATCAAATCACCCCTTAACCTCCTATTTTCCAAAACATACAAGCCTAGTTTATGTAATATGGTTGTAATCTCCCAACATTCCCTGGATTCTGGGGAGGTCCCAGTGATTGGAAAACTGTAAATGTAATGCCCCTATTTAAAAAAAGAGGCAGACAAAAAGCAGGAAACTATAGACCAGTTAGCCTAACATCTGTCGTTGGGAAACTATAGAAACACAGCAACATAGAAATTTACAGCGCAGAAGGAGGCCATTTCGGCCCATCATGTCCACGTCAGCCAAAAAAGAGCCGCACGGCCCTTGGTCGGCAGCCCTGAAGGTTACACATAAACCTATGAGCAATGACGGAAAGGCAAAGTGCACCCAGCCAAACCAGTCCATCCCTTATACTGAAACATTTTACACTCCACCCCAACCGGAGCCATGTGATCTCCTGGGAGAGGCAAAAACCAGATAAAAACCAAGGCCAATTTAGGGAGAAAAAATCTCGGAAAATACCTCTCCATCCCATCCAGGCGATTGAAACTAGTCCAGGAGATCACCCTGGCCGCATTCGATTCCCTGCAGTACTTACCATTATATCTGCGCTGGCCAACAAAACTCCATCCAGTCTAATCCCAATTACCAGCTCTAGGTCCGTAACCCTGCAGGTTACTGCACTTTAAGTGCCCATCTAACCATCTCTTAAAAGAGGTGAGGGTTTCTGCATCCACCACTCTTCAAGGCAGTGAGTTCCAGATCCCCACAACCCTCTGGGTAAAGAAGCCACCCCTCAAAACCCCTCTAAACCTTCCACCAACCACCTTACGGTGGAGGAGGATTTCCTGGAGTGCATAAGGGATGGTTTTCTAGACCAATATGTCGAGGAACCAACTAGGGGGGAGGCCATCTTAGACTGGGTGTTGTGTAATGAGAGAGGATTAATTAGCAATCTCATTGTGCGAGGCCCCTTGGGGAAGAGTGACCATAATATGATGGAATTCTACATTAGGATGGAGAATGAAACAGTTAATTCAGAGACCATGGTCCAGAACTTAAAGAAGGCTAACTTTGAAGGTATGAGGCGTGAATTGGCTAGGATAGATTGGCGAATGATACTTAAGGGGTTGACTGTGGATGGGCAATGGTAAACATTTAGAGACCGCATGGATGAACTACAACAATTGTACATTCCTGTCTGGCGTAAAAATAAAAAAGGGAAGGTGGCTCAACCGTGGCTATCAAGGGAAATCAGGGATAGTATTAAAGCCAAGGAAGTGGCATACAAATTGGCCAGAAATAGCAGCGAACCCGGGGACTAGGAAAAATTTAGAACTCAGCACAGGAGGACAAAGGGTTTGATTAGGGCAGGGAAAATGGAGTACGAGAAGAAGCTTGCAGGGAACATTAAGACGGATTGCAAAAGTTTCTATCGATATGTAAAGAGAAAAAGGTTAGTAAAGACAAACGTAGGTCCCCTGCAGTCAGAATCAGGGGAAGTCATAACGGGGAACAAAGAAATGGCGGATCAATTGAACAAGTACTTTGGTTCGGTATTCACTAAGGAGGACACAAACAACCTTCTGGATATAAAAGGGGTCAGAGGGTCTAGTAAGGAGGAGGAACTGAGGGAAATCTTTATTAGTTGGGAAATTGTGTTGGGGAAATTGATGGGATTGAAGGCCTATAAATCCTCAGGGCCTGATGGACTGCATCCCAGAGTACTTAAGGAGGTGGCCTTGGAAATAGCGGATGCATTGACAGTCATTTTCCAACATTCCATTGACTCTGGATCAGTTCCTATCGAGTGGAGGGTAGCCAATGTAACCCCACTTTTTAAAAAAGGAGGGAGAGAGAAAACAGGGAATTATAGACCGGTCAGCCTGACATCGGTAGTGGGTAAAATGATGGAATCAATTATTAAGGATGTCATAGCAGTGCATTTGGAAAGAGGTGACATGATAGGTCCAAGTCAGCATGGATTTGTGAAAGGGAAATCATGCTTGACAAATCTTCTGGAATTTTTTGAGGATGTTTCCAGGAGAGTGGACAAGGGAGAACCAGTTGATGTGGTATATTTGGACTTTCAGAAGGCTTTTGACAAGGTCCCACACAAGAGATTAATGTGCAAAGTTAAAGCATATGGGATTGGGGGTAGTGTGCTGACATGGATTGAGAACTGTGTTGTCAGACAGGAAGCAAAGAGTAGGAGTAAATGGGGACTTTTCAGAATGGCAGGCAGTGACTAGTGGGGTACCGCAAGGTTCTGTGCTGGGGCCCCAGCTGTTTACACTGTACATTAATGATTTAGATGAGGGGATTAAATGTAGTATCTCCAAACTTGCAGAAGACACTAAGTTGGGTGGCAGTGTGAGCTGCGAGGAGGATGCTAAGAGGCTGCAGAGCGACTTGGATAGGTTAGGTGAGTGGGCAAATGCATGGCAGATGAAGTATAATGTGGATAAATGTCAGGTTATCCACTTTGGTGGTAAAAACAGAGAGACAGACTATTATCTGAATGGTGACAGATTAGGAAAAGGGTAGGTGCAATGAGACCTGGGTGTCATGGTACATCAGTCATTGAAGGTTGGCATGCAGGTACAGCAGCCGGTTAAGAAAGCAAGTGGCATGTTGGCCTTCATAGCGAGGGGATTTGAGTACAGGGGCAGGGAGGTGTTGCTACAGTTGTATAGGGCCTTGGTGAGGCCATACCTGGAGTATTGTGTACAGTTTTGGTCTCCTAACCTGAGGAAGGACATTCTTGCTATTGAGGGAGTGCAGCGAAGGTTCACCAGACTGATTCCCGGGATGGCGGGACTGACCTATCAAGAAAGACTGGATCAACTGGGCTTGTATTCACTGGAGTTCAGAAGAATGAGAGGGGACCTCATAGAAATGTTTAAAATTCTGACGGGGTTAGACAGGTTAGATGCAGGAAAAATGTTCCCAATGTTGGCAAAGTCCAGAACCAGGGGACACAGTCTAAGGATAAGGGGTAAGCCATTTAGGACCGAGTTGAGGAGAAACTTCTTCACCCAGAGAGTGGTGAACCTGTGGAATTCTCTACCACAGAAAGTTGTTGAGGCCAATTCACTAAATATATTCAAAAAGGAGTTAGATGAAGTCCTTACTACTAGGGGGATCAAGGGGTATGGCGAGAAAGCAGGAATGGGGTACTGAAGTTGCATGTTCAGCCATGAACTCATTGAATGGCGGTGCAGGCTAGAAGGGCCGAATGGCCTACTCCTGCACCTATTTTCTATGTTTCTATGTTAAAACTATGCCCCTCATTATAGACCCCTCCACCAATGGAAATAGACCCTTATTATCCACTATGTCCAGGCCCCTCAATATTTTGTACACCTCGCTGAGGTCTCCTCTCAACCTCCTCTGTTCCAATGAGAACAAACCCAACCTATCCAATTTGTCCTCATAACTAAGATTCTCCATTCCAGGCAGCTTCCTAGTAAATCTCCTCTGCATCCTCTCTAGTGCAATCATATCCTTGACAAGGTCCCACACAAGAGATTGGTGTGCAAAATCAAAGCATATGATATTGGGGATAATGTACTGATGTGGATAGCGAACTGGTGGCAGACAAGAAACAGAGAGACGGGATAAATGGGTCCTTTTCAGAATGGCAGGCAGTGACTAGTGGGGTGCCGCAGGGCTCAGTGCTGGGACCCCAGCTCTTTACATTATACATTAATGATTTAGATGAAGGAATTGAGTGTAATATCTCCAAGTTTGCAGATGATACTAAACTGGGTGGTGGTGTGAGCTGTGAGGAGGCCGCTAAAAGGCTACAGGTTGACTTGGACAGGTTAGGTGAGTGGGCAAATGCATGGCAGATGCAGTATAATGTGGATAAATGTGAGGTTATCCACTTTGGGGGCAAAAACACGAAGGCAGAATATTATCTGAATGGCGGCAGATTAGGAAAGGGGGACGTGCAGCGAGACCTGGGTGTCATGGTTCATTAGTTATTGAAAGTTGGCATGCAGGTACAGCAGGCGGTGAAGAAGGCAAATGGTATGTTGGCCTTCATAGCTAGGGGATTTGAGTAGGAGCAGGGAGGTCTTACTGCAGTTGTACAGGGCCTTGGTGAGGCCTCACCTGGAATATTGTGTTCAGTTTTGGTCTCCTAATCTGAGGAAGGATGTTCTTGCTTTGAGGGAGTGCAGTGAAGTTTCACCAGACTGATTCCTGGGATGGCGGGACTGGCATATGAGGAGAGACTGGATCAATTGGGCCTTTATACACTGGAGTTTCGAAGGATGAGAGGGGATCTCATAGAAACTTACAAGATTCTGACAGAACTGGACAGGTTAGATGCGGGAAGAATGTTCCCAATGATGGGTAAGTCCAGAACCAGGGGACACAGTCTTAGGATAAGGGGTAAGCATTTTAGGACTGAGATGAGGAGAAACTTCTTCACTCAGAGAGTTGGTAACCTGTGAAATTCTCTACCGCAGAGAGTTGTTGATGCCAGTTCATTGGATCTATTCAAGAGGGAGTCAGATATGGCCCTTACAGCTAAAGGGATCAAGGGGTATGAAGAGAAAGCAGGAAAGGGGTACTGAGGGAATAATCAGCCATGATCTTATTTAATGGTGGTGCAGGCTCGAAGGGCTTGATGGCCTACTCCTGCACCTATTTTCTATGTTTCTATGGCCCCAAGTTTTGACATGATTTGCTCCTGATTTTTAGGAGCAACTGGTGTAGAACGGAGTATCTTAGAAATCGGAATTCTTGTCATTTAGTTTGCTCCAGTTCTAGTCAGTTAGAACAGTTTCACTTTGGAACAGAATTTTCTTTTCAAAAGGGGGCGTGTCCGGCCACTTACGCCTGTTTTCAAAGTTTCGTCAGTGAAAACTTACTCCAAACTAACTTAGAATGGAGTAAGTGAAGATTATTGTACGCTCGAAAAAACCTTGTCTACACTTTAGAAAATCAGGCGTAGGTTACAAATCAGGCGTAGGGAATGGGGGGAGGGGGTTTTAAGGGAAGTTTACAAACATTAAACACTTCAGTTTTACAAATAAAGAGCCATCATCAATAATAAATGATAAAAACATCAATAAATCAACCAATAAATCAATCAAAAAAAATTAATAAGAAATAATTTTTTTTTTAAATCAATAAATAAAACATTTTCTACTTACCAACTGCAGCGCCGGGAGTCCTCCAACAGCGTGCTGGGATGCCCCCCCCCCCCCCCACCAGTGTGTCTCTATCTCTCTGTCTGTCTGTCTGTGTGTGTTTCTCATTCTGTCTGTCAGTGTCTGTGTTTCTGACAGTGAGGGGAGGGGGAGGAGGGGGGTAGAGGGAGAGAGGGGGGGAGCAGAGGTAGGGAAGGGGGAGAAGGGGGAGGGGGGAGGGATGGGGGAGAAGGGGGAGGGATGGGGGAGAAGGGGGAGGGGGAGAGAAGGGGGAGGGGAGAGAAGGGGGATGGGGAGAAGGGGGAGGGGGTAGAAGGGAGAAGAGAAGGGGGGATGGGGGGAAAGGAGATGGGAGGGAGGAGAAAGGAGATGGGGGGGGAGAAAGGAGATGGGGGGGAGACTGAACAGGCTGGGCCCGGCCAGATTTCGGGCAGGGCCCAAGACTTCGGGCAGGGCCCGTCCCCAGCACCAGATTTACAGGTAGGTGGCGTTGGGTCAGGTCGGGGGGAGCGCAGGTCGGGGGGGTGGTGGGAGGGTGGTCGGTTTGGGTCGGGGGGAGGGAGGGAGAAGGAGGGAGAGGGAGGGAGAGGGAGGTCAGGTCAGGGGGAGGGAGGTCAGGTCGGGTCCAGTCCGGGGAGCGGTGGGGGGGGGTCGGAAGCGGGAGTCGGGTCGGTGTCGGATCGGGTCATGTCCGGAGGCGGGGGGCGGGGGGTGGGGGGGGGGGGCGGAGCGAGAGTTGGGTCCGGTCCGGTCCGGGGGCGGGAAGCGGGAGTCGGGTCGGTGTCGGGTCCGGTCCGGAGGCGGGGGGCGGGAAGCGGGAGTCGAGTCGGGTCGGGAGGAAGCAGGAGCTGGCCGTGGGATGAGCCTTATTCACGCAGCCCCAGTGAGGCCATTCGGCCAGGGCTAGGGGCTGCGTGCTTCGGGCCCCTCCCACACAGTTTTGGGCGCCTGGAGCTACTGCACATGCGTGCCCACTGTAGCGCGCATGTGCAGAGGTCCCGGCATTGTTTTCAGCGCAGGGACCTGGCTCCGCCCCCTATAGCTCCTGCTGCGCTGCGCCGAGCTGCAAACGACCTGTAGGGAGCTGGAGAATCTGGAAGGTTTTTTTAGGCGCACTTTGTGGCGCGAAAAACGGGCATTCAGGTCGGAACTACGCCGTTCTAGGCGCGGCTCGAAACTTGGGCCCTTTGTTTCTATGTTTCCTATAATACGGGGGCCAGAACAGCACGCAGTACTCCAGCTGTGGCCTAACCAAAGTATTATACAATTTAAGCATAACCTCCCTGCTCTTATATTTTATGCCTCGGCCAATCAAGGCAAGCATTCCGTATGCCTTCTTAACCACCTTATCCACCTGGCCTGCTACTTTCAGGGATCTGTGGACAAGCACTCCATGGTCTCTTTGTTCATCTTACACTATTAAGTGGCCTACCGCTTAATGTGTATACCGTTCCTTATTAGCCCTCCCAAAATGCATCACCTCACACTTCTCTGAATTAAATTCCATTTGCCATTGCTCTGCCCACCTGACCAATAGATTGATATTCTCCTGCAGCCCATGACTTTCCTCTTCATTATCAACCACACAGCCAATTTTAGTGTCATCTGCAAACTTCTTAATCATACTCCCCATATTCAAATCTAAATCATTGATATATACCACAAAAAGCAAGGGACTCAGTACTGAGCCCTGCGGAACCCCACTGGAAACATCCTTCCAGTCACAAAAACATCGATCAACCATTACCCTTTGCTTCCTACCTCCAAGCCAATTTTGGATCCAACTTGCCACTTTGCCCTGGATCCCATGGGCTTTAACCTTCATGACCAGTCTACCATGTGGGATCTTATCAAAAGCTTTGCTAAAGTCCATATACATTACATCGACCCTCTTGGTTACCTCCTCAAAAAATTCAATCAGGTTAGTCAAACACAATCTTCCCTTAACAAATCCATGCTGACTGTCCCTAATTAATCCTTGCCTTTCCAAATGTAGATTCATCCTGTCTTTCAGGATTTGTTCCAATAATTTTCCCCCCACTGAGGTTAGGCTGACAGGCCTGTAATTACTCAGCCTATCCCTTTCTCCCTTCTTAAACAAGGGTACTACATTAGCAGTACTCCAATCCTCTGGCACCATGCCCAAATCCAAAGAGAACTGGAAAATGATGGTCAAGGCCTCTGCTATTTCCTCTTCTACTTCGCTTAACAGCCTGGGATGCATTTCATACGGACCTGGGGACTTATCTACTTTCAAACCTGCTAAACCCCTTAATACTTCCTCTCTCACTATATTTATTTCATCCAGAATATCACACACTTCCTCGATAGCAGTATCTGAATTGCTCCTTTCCTTTGTGAAAACAGATACAAAGTATTCGTTAAGAACCTTAACAACATCTTCTGCCTCCCCACAAAGATTACCCTCATGGTCTCTAATAGGCCCTACCCTTTCTTTAGTTACCCTCTTACTCTTAATATATTTATAGAACATCTTAAGGTTTTACTTAATTTTACTAGCCAAGAATTTCTCGTGCTCTCTCTGAACATTCCTTTTTAATTTTGCCTCTTAACTTTCTACATTCCTCTAAAGATTCAATAGTATTTAACTGTTGGTATATGACATAAGCATCCCTTTTTTTCTTTAGCCCCCCCCTGTAAGTCCCAAATCCAACGCTGGGGTCCATTATAAAGGAAGCAGTAGCCCGACATTTGGAAAAGCATAATTAAATCAAGTAGAGCCAGCATGTGTTTATGAAAGGGAAATCATGTTTGACAAATTGGCTGGAGATCTTTGAGGATGTAACGAGCAGGGTGGATAAGGGGGAACCAGTGGATGTGATGTATTTGGATTTCTAGAAGGCGTTTGATAAAGTGCCATATAAAAGGTTACTGCACAAAATAAAAGTTAATGGGGTTGGGGGTAATATATTAGCATGGATAGAGGATTGGCTAACTAACAGAAAACAGAGCGTCGGGATAAATGGGTCATTTTCCGGTTGGCAAACAGTGGGGTGCCGCAGGGATCGGTGTTGGGTTCTCAACTATATACAATCTATATTAATGACTTGGATGAAGGGACCGAGTGTAATGTAGCCAAGTTTGCTGATGATATAACGATGGGTGGGAAAGCAAATTGTGAGGAGGACACAAAAAATCTGCAAAGGGATATAGACAGGCTACGTGAGTGGGCAAAAATTTGGTAGATGGAGAATAATGTAGAAAAATGTGAGGTTATCCACTTTGGCAGAAAAAATAGAAAAGCAAATTATAATTTAAATGGAGAAAAATTACAAAATGCTACTGTACAGAGGGACCTGGGGGTCCTTGTGCATGAAAAACAAAAAGTTAGTATGCAGGTACAGCAAGTAATCAGGAAGGCAAATGGAATGTTGGCCTTTATTGCAAGGGGGATAGAGTATAAAAGCAGAGAAGACCTGCTACAGGGCATTGGTGAGGCCAAACCGAGAGCACTGCGTTCAGTTTTGGTCTCCGTATTTAAGGAAGTATATATTTCCATTGGAGGCTGTTCAGAGAAGGTTCACAAGGTTGATTCCGGAGATGAGAGGGTAGACTTGTGAAAATAGTCTGAGTAGGTTGGGCCTATACTCATTGGAGTTCAGAAGAATGAGAGGTGATATTATTGAAACATATAAGGTAATGAGGGGGCTCGACAAGGTGATGCAGAGAGGATATTTCCATTCATAGGAGAAACTAAAACTAGGGACATAGTCTTAGAATAAGGGGCCGCCCATTTAAAACTGAGATGAGGAGGAATTTCTTCTCTTAAAGGGTTGTAAATCTATGGAATTCTCTGCCCCAGAGAGCTGTGGAGGCTGGGTCATTGAATATATTTAAGGCTTAGACAGATTTTTGAGCAATACGGGAATAAAGGGTTATGTGGAGCGGGCAGGAAAATGGAGCTGAGTCCATGATCAGATCAGCCATGATATTAAATGGCGGAGCAGGCTCGAGGGGCCAGGTGGTCTACTCCTGCTCCTATTTCTTATGTTCTCTCCTCATAATTTAATGCTTGGAACTCCGGTAACATTCTGGTGACTGTCCTGCACTCTAAGACCAATATAACCTTTCTAACGTTTGGTGACGAGAACTGTAAACAATACTCCAGATGTTGTCTAACCAGGGCTTTGTATAGCTGTATAGGTGGGCAGAGGAAATGCTTCAAGGACACCCCCAATGCCTCCTTGATATAGTGTAACATCCCCACCGGCACCTGGGAATCCCTGGCCCAAGACCGCCCTAAGTGGAGGAAGCATCCGAAAGGGCGCTGAGCACCTCGAGTCTCGTCGCCAAGAGCGTGCAGAAACCAAGCGCAGACTGCGGAAAGAGCATGTGGAAAACCAGGCTCCCCACCCACCCTTTCCTTCAACCACTGACTTCCCCACCTGTTACAGAGACTGTAATTCCTGCAGTGGACTATACAGTCACCTGAGAACTGATATTTAGAGTAGAAGCAAGTCTTCCTCGATTTCGATGGCGACGTGCCTCTGCGGAGAGCAGCCAGAGCCAAATCCATGGCACCATGGGTGGCTGAGTTGCATGGGCAGGGGTGGGGGGGGAGGGGAGCAAGAAGAATGGAATAGCTATAATGGTCGGAGATTTAATAGTCAGGAGAGCAGACAGGCGTTTCTGCGGCCTCAGATGTGACTCCAAGATGATATGTTGCCTCCCTGGTGCCAGGGTCAAGGATGTCACCGAACAGCTGCAAGACATTCTGGGGGGAGAGGGTGAACAGCCAGAGGTCATGGTCCATATCAGTACCAATGACATTGGTAGAAAGAGGGATGAGGTCCTGCAGGCAGAGTTTACAGAGCTAGAAGAGAGATTAAAAAGCAGGACCACAAAGGGGTTACTACCGGTGCCACGTGCTAGTGAGTACAGAAATAGGAGGATAGATAAGATCAATGCATGGCTCGGGAGACGGAGCAGGCAGGAGGGCTTTAGATTCCTGAGGCATTGCAACTGTTTCTGGGGGAGGTGGGACCTGTACAAGCCAGACGGATTGCACCTCAATAGAGCTGGGACCAGTATCCTCACAGGAGGGTTTGCTAGTGCTGTTGGGGAGGGTTTAACTAGCTTGGCAGGGGGATGGGAACCGGAGAATAGAATCAGTGGGGAGAGAAGCAAAGCTGGAATTGGGCAGCAGAAAAGTAGGACGTGAATTTGGAAGACAGAGGAAACAATGGCTGGAAAATAGACAATAGGGAGTTTGACACCACTAAATGGTATATACTTCAATGGAAGGAGTATAGGGAATAAGGCAGCTGAGGTGAGAGCACAGATCGACACTTGGGAGTATAATATTATAGCTATTACTGAGACATGGCTGAAAGAAGAGCAGGTATGGCAGCACAACATTCCTGGTTACAGAGTTTTCAGTCGGGATAAAGAGGGGATAAAAAAGGAGGGGGTCGGGGTCACAGCATTAATTAAAGAAACAATTATAGCTGTGAGAAGGGATGATATGTTAGAGGGATCATCAAACGAGGGTGTAGTGTCTCTGCACCTTGTTACAAACTCACACGAGGCATGTATATATCAGACACGGTCACTCTGTGACCTTCACTTTATTCCCAGGACCAAGGAATGCTGACCCTGCATGGGACCTCCCCTTTTATACCCTGGAAACCCAGGTGAGGAGTGTCTCCCGCAAGCTCACCCCCTGTGCATTTCAAGGGTACGGGTACAGTGTGCATGAGTTACAGTTACATAACTATTGTCATTGCAAGATGGTGAAATACATGACAGAGGCCATATGGGTTGAATTGAAGAACAAAAAAGAGGCAATCACACTACTGGAAGTGTACTATAGACACTCAAACAGTCAGAGGGAGCTAGAAGAACAAATATGTGGGAAAATTGCTGCAAAGTGCAAAAACTATAGAGCTGTAATAGTGTGGGATTTTACCTACACTAATAATAATTGGGAAAAAAAGTAGTTTAAATGGTACAGAGGGTGTCGAATTCTTAAAATGCATTCAGGTGAACTTCTTTAGCCAGTATGTAACAAGTCCAATAAGGGAGGGCTTGGTTTTGGGGAATGAAATGGGGCAGATGGAAGAGGTATCAGAGGGAGTGCATTTTGGTGCTAGTGATCATAATTCAGTAAGATTTAGGGTAGTTATGGAAAAGGACAAAGATGGACCAGGAAAAAAAGTTCTCAATTGGGGTAAAGCCAATTTTGCTGAGCTGAGATGCGATTTGGCCAACGTGGACTGGAAATGGCTACTTGATGGTAAATCAGTGTAGAGCAGTGGGAGGTATTCAAGGAGGAAATCGTGAGGTTACAGAGCAAGTATGTTCCCTTAAAGAAAAGGGTGGGGCTAACAAATCTAGAGGCCCCTGGATGTAAGGGACATCAGGGTAAGATAAATATAAAAAGGGAAGCTTATGACAGATACCGAGAACTCAACATTACAGAAACTCTAGAGGAGTATAAGAAGTGCAGGGCTGCAAATAAAAAAGATATCAGGAAAGCAAAGAGAGAGCATGAGAGGATGTTGGCAAGTAAAATCAGGGGAAACCCAAAGATGTTTTATAAATACATTAAGAGCAAGAGGCTAACTAGAGAAAGAGTGGGAGCCTATTAAAGACCATAAAGGAAATCTGTGTGTGGAAGCAGAAGTCGTTGGTATGATTCTTAATGAATACTTTGCATCTGTTTTCACAAAAGAGAGGGGTGATGCAGACTTTACAATGAGGGCGGAGGAGTGTTAAATATTAGACGAGATAAACATAGCGAGAGAGGAAGTATTAAGGGGCTTAGCAGCTTGGAAAGTGGATAAATCTCCAGGTCCGGATGAAATGAGATGTTAAACTGCGGCCCTGTCTGTCTGTCAGGTGTATATAAAAGATCCAATGGCACTTTATTTGAAGATTAAGAGAAGCAAAGAAGGAAATAGCTGAGGCTCTGACCATCATTTTCCAATCCTCTCTGGCTTCAGGTGTGGTGCCAGAGGACTGGAGGACTGCTAATGTTGTACCTTTGTTTAAAAAGGGAGAAAGGGATAGACCGAGTAATTGCAGGCCAGTCAGCCTACCCTCGTTGGTGAGAATTGCCTCATCAAGGACACCGAGGCAGTCAGGGTCCGCTGGAAGGAGCACTTTGAAGATCTCCTTAATCGAGACTCTGCCTTTGACATGAGTGTCCTCGACTCCATCCCGCAGAATGCGACCGCCACCATCTTAGCAAAACCCCAGCCCTGCACGAGGTAGTAAAAGCCATCCATCAGGTCACGAACAACAAGGCATCAGGAGCAGATGGAATCCCCGCTGAGGCACTAAAGTGTGGCAGAGAGAGACTATTGGCTCAAATGCATGACCTCGTCTCTCTCATCTGGAAGGAGGAATGCATCTCAGAGATGCCGTAATCGTGACCATCTTTAAAAAAGGGGACACGTCTGACTGCGGCATCTACGGAGGGATCTCCCTGTTGTTGCCCACTGAGAAAGTAATCGCTAGAATCCTCCTCAACCGTCTTCTCCCTGTGGCTGAGGAGATCCTCCCGGAGTCACAGTGCGGATTCCGTCCACTACGTGGTACAACGGACATGATCTTCACGGCGCAACAGCTGCAAGGGAAAAGCAGGGAACAGCACCAACCCTTGTACATGGCCTTCTTTGATCTCACAAAGACCTTTGACACTGTTAACCGTGAGAGAACATGGAGCATCCTCCTCCGTTTCGGCTAACCCCAAAAGTTTGTCGACATCCTCCGCCTGCTCCACAATGACATGCAAGCCGTGATCCTGACCAACGGATCCACCAGAGAGCCAATCCATGTCCAGACTGGAGTAAAGCAGGGCTGCGTCATTGCGTCAACACTTTTCTCGATCTTCCTTGCTGCAATTTTTCATCTCACGCTCAACAAGCTCCACGCTGGAGTGGAACTAAACTATAGAACCAGTGGGAACCTGTTCAACCTTCGTCGTCTCCCGACTAGATCCAAGACTTCCCATCCTCTGTCGTTGAACTACAGTCTGCGCACATTCAGAAGCTGAACTCCAAGCCATCATCAACATCTTCACTGAGGGTTATGAGGTTATCCACTTTGGTGGCAAAAACAGGAAGGCAGATTATTAACTGAATGGTGACAGATTAGTAAAAGGGGAGGTGCAACGAGACCTGGGTGTCATGGTACATCACTCATTGAAAGTAGGCATGCAAGTACAGTAGGCGGTGAAGAAAGCAAATGGCATGTTGGCCTTCATAGTGAGAGGATTTGAGTATAGGAGCAGGGAGATCTTGCTGCAGCTGTACAGGGTCTTGGTGAGAACATACCTTGAGTATTGTGTGCAGTTTTGGTCTCCTAATCTGAGGAAGGACCTTTTTGTTATTGAGGGAGTGCAGCGAAAGTTCACCAGACTGATTTCCGGGATGGCAGGACTGACATATGAAGAAAGACTGGATCGACTAGGCTTATATTCACTGGAATTTAGAAGAATGAGAGGGGATCTCTTGGAAGCATATAAAATTCTGACGGGATTGGACAGGTTAGATGCAGGAAGAATATTCACGATGTTGGGGAAGTCCAGAACCAGGGGTCACAGTCTAAGGATAAAGGGTAAACCATATAGGACTGAGATGAGGAGAAACTTTTTCACCCAGAGAACTGTGAGCCTATGGAATTCTTTGCCACAGAAAGTTGTTGAGTCCAGTTCGTTGGATATATTCAAAAGGGAGTTAGATGTGGCCCTTACGGCTAAAGGGATCAGGGGGTAGGGAGAGAAGGCAGGAGTGAGGTACTGAAGTTGCATGATCAGCCATGCTCATATTGAATGGTGGTGCAGGCTCGAAGGGCCAAATAGCCAGCTCCTGCACCTATTTTCTATGCTTCTATGTAAACCGTGGGCCTTACATTAAACATCTGTAAGACAAAGGTCCTCCATAACCTGACCCCACCACACAACACTGCCCCCCCAGTTATCAAAATGCATGGCACGGCCTTAGTAAACGTGGACCATTTTCCATACCTCGGGAGCCGACTATCAGCAAGGGCAGACATCGACGACGAGGTCCAACTTCGCCTCCAGTGCACCAGTACAGTCGCCTGAGGAAGAGAGTGTTCGAGGATCAGGCCCTCAAATCTGGCACTAAGCTTTTGGTGTACAGTGCTGTAATGATACCCGCCCGCCTGTATGGCTCAGAGATGTGGACCATATACAGTAGACACCTCAAATCGCTGGAGAAATACCACCAATGAACGTCAGTTTTCTCGATCAGGCCAACATTCCCAGCATCGAAGCACTGACTACACTCGACCAACTCTGTTGGGTGTGCTACATTCTCCGCATGCCTGACACAAGACTCCCAAAGCAAGTGCTCTACTCGGAACTCCTACACGGCAAACGAGCCCCAGGTGGGCAGAGGAAATGTTTCAAGGACACCCTCAAAGCCTCCATAATAAAGTGCAACATCCCCACCGACACCTGGGAGTCCCTGGCCAAAGACCGCCCTGAGTGGAGGAAGAGCATCTGGGAGGACGCTGAGCACCTCGAGTCTCGTCACCGAGAGCATGCAGAAACCAAGCGCAGGCAGTGGAATGAGCGTGCAGCAAACCAGAATCCCCACTCACCCTTTCCTTCAACCACTGTCTGTCCCACCTGTGACAGAGACTGTAATTCCCCTATTGGACTGTACAGTCACTTGAGAACTCACTTTTAGAGTGGAAGCAAGTCTTCCTCGATTTTGAGGGACTGCCTATGAGGATGATGAGTGGTGGAAAAATTATTGGAAAAAATCCTGAGGGACAGAATAAATCTTAATTTGGAAAGACATGGATTAATCAAGGACAGTCAGCATAGATTTGTTAAGGGAAGGTTGTGTCTGACTAACTTGATTGAACTTTTCGAGGAGGTAACCAGGAGGGTCGATGAGGGCAGTGCGTATGATGTAGTGTATATAGATTTTAGCAAAACATTTAATAAGGTCCCACATGGCAGACCGGTCACGAAAGTAAAAGCTCATGGGATCCAGGGCAAAGTGGCAAAGATCCAAAATTAGCTCAGTGGCAGGAAGCAAAGGGTAATAGTTGATGGGTATTTTTGTGACTGGAAGGCTGTATCCAGTAGGGTTCCGCAGGGCTCAGTGCTGGGTCCCTTGCTTTATGTGGTATAGATCAATGACTTGGACTTGAATGTTGGGAGCATGAATAAGAAGTTTGCAGATGACACTAAAATTTTCTGTGTGGTTGATAATGAAGAAGAAAGCTGCATACTGCAGAAAGATATCCATGTACTGGTCAGGTGGGTGGAACAGTGGAAAATGGAATGCAATGCGGATAAATGTGAGGTAATGCATTTGGGGAGGTCTAACAAGGCAAGGGAATATATGTTAAATGGTACGACACTGAAAAGTGTAGAGGAACAAAGGGACCTCGGAGTGCAGGTCCACAAATCCTTGAAGTTAGCAGGAAAGGTAGATAAGGTGGTTAAGAAGACAAATGGAATACTTGCCTTTAGTAGTCAAGGCATGAAGAACGTTATAGAAAAATAGAAACATAGAAAATAGGTGCAGGAGAAGGCCATTCGGCCCTTCGGGCCTGCACCACCATTCAATAAGATCATGGCTGATCATTCACCTCAGTACCCCATTCTTGCTTTCTCTCCATACCCCTTGATCCCTTTAGTCATAAGGGCCATACCTAACTCCCTCTTGAATATATCTAACAAACTGGCATTAACAACTCTCTGCGGTAGAGAATTCCGCAGGTTCACAACTCTCTGAGTGAAGAAGTTTCTCCTCATCTCGGTCCTAAATTGCTTACCCCTTATCCTAAGACTGTGACCCCTGGTTCTGGACTTCCCCAACATCGGGAACATTCTTCCTGCATCTAACCTGTCCATCTCTTCAGAATTTTATATATTTCTATGAGATCTCCTCTCATTCTTCTAAACTCCAGTGAATACAGGCTCAGTCGATCCAGTCTCTCCTCATATGTCAGTCCTGCCATCCCGGGAATCAGTCTGGTGAACCTTCGCTGCACTCACTCAATAGCAAAAACATCCTTCCTCAGATTAGGAGATGAAAACTGAACACAATATTCCAGGTGAGGCCTCACCAAGGCCCTGTACAACTGTAGTAAGACCTCCCTACTCCTATATTCAAATCCCCAAGCAAAGAAGGCCAACATGCCATTGTCCTTCTTCACTGCCTGCTGTTAACTTTCAATGACTGATGTACCATGACACCCAGGTCTCATTGCACCTCCCCTTTTCCTAATCTGCTGCCATTCAGATAATATTCTGCCTTCACGTTTTTGCCACCAAAGTGGATAACCTCACGTTTATCTACATTATACTGCATCTGCCATGAATTTGCCCACTCACCTAACCTGTCCAATACAACCTGCAGCCTCTTAGCATCCTCCTCACAGCTCACACCGCCACCCAGCTTAGTGTCATCTGCAAACTTGGAGATATTACACTCAATTCCTTCATCGAAATCATTGATGTATATTGTAAATAGCTGGGGTCCCAGCACTGAGCCCTGCGGCACCCCACTAGTCACTGCCTGCCATTCTGAAAAGGACCCGTTTATCCCGACTCTCTGCTTCCTGTCTGCCAACCGGTTCTCTATCCATGTCAATACATTACCCCCAATACCATGTACTTTAATTTTGCATAACATTCTCTTGTGTGGGACCTTGTCAAAATCTTTTTGAAAGTCCAAATACATCACATCCACTGGTTCTCCCTTGTCCACTCTTAAATTCTCAAGAAATTCTAGAAGATTTGTCATGCATGACTTCCCTTTCATAAATCCATGCTGACTTGGACCGATCCTGTCAATGCTTTCCAATTGCGCTGCTATTTCATCTTTAATAATTGATTCCAACATTTTCCCCACTACCGATGTCAGGCTAACTGGTCTATAATTCCCCATTTTCTCTCTCCCTCCCTTTTTAAAAAGTGGTGTTACATTAGCTATCCTCCAGTCCATAGGAACTGATCTAGAGACGATAGACTATTGGAAAATGATCACCGATGCATCCACTATTTCTTGGGCCACTTCCTTAATACTCTGGGATGCAGACTATCAGGCCCTGGGAATTTATCGGCCTTGAATCTCATCAATTTCACTAACACAATTTCCTGACTAATAAGGATTTCCTTCAGTTCTTCCTTCTCGCTAGATCCTCTGTCCCCGAGTATTTCCGGAAGGTTATTTGTGTCTTCCTTCATGAAGACAGAACCAAAATATTTGTTCAATTGGGCTGCCATTTCTCTGTTCCCCATTATAAATTCACCTGATTCTGACTGCAAGCGACCTACATTTGTCTTCACTAACTTTTTTCTCTTCACATATCTATAGAAGCTTTTGCAGTCAGTTTTTATGTTCCCTGCAAGCTTCCTCTCATACTCTATTTTCCCCCTCCTAATTAAACCCTTTGCCCTCCTTTGCTGAATTCTAAATTTCTCCCAGTCCTCAGGTTTGCTGCTTTTTCTGACCAATTTATATGCCTCTTCCTTGGATTTAACACTATCCCTAATTTCCCTTGTTAGCCACGGTTGAGCCACCTTCCCCGTTTTATTTTTACTCCAGACAGGGATGTATAATTGTTGAAGTTCATCCATGTGATATTTAAATGTCTGGCATTGTCTATCCACCGTCAACCCTTTAAGTATCATTTGCCAGTCTATTCTAGCCAATTCACATCTCACACCATCGAAGTTAGCTTTCCTTAAGTTCAGGACCCTAGTCTCTGAATTAACTGTGTCACTCTCCATCTTAATAAAGAATTCTACCATATTATGGGCACTCTTCCCCAAGGGGCCTCACACAAAAAGATTGTTAGTTAGTCCTTTCTCATTACACATCACCCAGTCTAGGATGGCCAGCCCTCTAGTTGGTTCCTCGACATATTGGTCTGGAAAACCATCCCTAATACACTCCAGGAAATCCTCCTCCACAGTATTGCTATCAGTTTGGTTAGCCCAATCAATATGTAGATTAAAGTTGCCCATGATAAATGCTGTATCTTTATTGCATGCATCCCTAATTTCTTGTTTGATGCTGTCCCCAACCTCACTACTACTGTTTGGTGGTCTGTACACAACTCCCACATGCTTGAACTGTATAAAACACTGGTTAAGCCGCAGCTGGAATATTGTGGACAGTTCTAGTCACCACATTACAGGAAAGATGTGATTGCACTAGAAAGGGTGCAGAGGAGATTTACAAGAATGTTGCCTGGACTGGAGAATTTTAGCTATGAGGAGAGATTGGCGATGCTGGGTCTGTTTTCTTTGGAACAGAGGAAGCTGAGGGGAGACCCGATTGAGGTGTATAAAATTATGAGGGGCCTGGATAGAGTAATTAGGAAGAATCTATTTCCCTTGGCGGAAGGGTCAACAACCAGGGTACATAGAATTAAAGTAATGGGGGGGAGGTTTAGAGGAGATATGAGGGGAAATTCCTTTACCCAGAGGGTGGTGGGGGTCTGGAACTCACCGCCTGAAAGGGTGGTCGAGGCAGAAGGCCTCACCAGATTTTTAAAATACTTGGATGTGCACTTAAAGTGCCATAATCTACAGGGCTATGTACCAAAAGCTGGAAAGCGGGATTGGACTGGATAGCTCTTGGTCGGCTGGCGCGGACACGCTGGGCCGAAATGGCCTGCTTCTGTGCTGTAAATTTCTATGATTCTATGGTTGAATGAGGAGTGCAGAAGATCATGTGAGGAACAGCACCAGGCGTATTTAAAATTCTGGTGTCAACCTGATGAAGCTACAAAATATGACTACATGCATACTAAGCAGCAGAAGCAGCATACTATAGACAGAGCGAAGCGATCGCAGTAACAATGGAGGGTATCAAGAGTTCTGCAGTCCTGCCACATCCAGTTGTGAACAGTGGTGGATAATTAAACAACTAATGGGAGGAGGAGGCTCCATGAACATCCCCTTCCTCAATGATGGCAGATCCCAGCACGTGAGTGCAAAAGACAAGGCTGAAGTGTTTGCCACCATCTTCAGCCAGAAGTGCCGAGATGATGATTCATCTCGGCCTATTCCTGAGGTCCCCACCATGACAGCATCCAGTCTTCAGCAAATTTGATTCACTCCACATGATATCAGGAAATGGCTGAGTGCACTGAATACAGCAAAGACTCTGGGCCCCGACAACATCTCAGCTGTAGTGCTGAAGACTTGTGCTCCAGAACTAGCCGCACACCTAGCCAAGCTTTTCCAGTACAGCTATAACACTGGCATCTGCCCGACAAAGTGGAAAATTGCCCGGGTACATCCTGTTCTCAAAAAGCAGGACAAATCCAATCTGGCCAATTACCGCCCAATCAGCTTACTCTCAATCATGAGCAAAGTGATGGAAGGTGTCGTCAACAGTGCTATCAAGCATAACTTACTCACCAATAATCAGCTCACCAATCCTCAGTGTGGGTTCCGCCAGGACCACTCAGCTGCAGACCTCATTACAGCCTTGGTCCAAACATGGACAAAAAAGCTGAATTCAAGTGGTGAGGTAAGAGTGGCTGCCCTTGACATCAAGGCAGCATTTGACCAAGTGTGGCATCAAGGAACCCTACTAAAATTGAAGGCTATGAGAATCAGCGGGAAAAGTCTCCATTGGCTGGAGTCATACTAGCACAAAGCAAGATGGTTGTGTTGTTGGAGGCCAATCATCTCAGCCCCAGGACATCACTGCAGGAGTTCCTCAGGGCAGTGTCCTGGGTCCAATCATCTTCAGCTGCTTCATCAATGACCTTCCCTCCATCATAAGATCAGAAGTGAGGATGTTCGCTGATGATTGCACAGTGCTCAGTTCTATTCGCAACTCCTCAGATAATTAAGCCGTCTGTGGCTTCATGCAGAATGACCTGGACAGCATTCAGGCTTTGGCTGATAAGTGACAAATAACATTCACAACACGCAAGTGTCGGGCAATGACTATCTCCAACAAGAGAGAGGCTAATCACCTCCCCTTGAAGTTGCGGTCAGTCATTCCCTGCTCCACCACAGGCTGTGCTGTGGAACTCCCATAGCTGGCAATTAGTGAAATCAGTTGAACTGATGAAAACTTCCCCTCTTCCACACTAATATTACTGTTCAACAGCCCATAAAAAGTTACGCCTTGTTGAAAGAGGTGTAACTGGGGGTTTAATGCCATGTTGACTGCTGAGCAACTGTTCTGGCCTGAAAAACTAATTTTATGTTTGTGCAATGTCAAATTTCTCCATTACGATAAATATTACCAATTTTCTAAAAATAATAATTTAAAAAAAAATGTTGCAATTTATTTATAATATTTTAGCTTCTACCTTAGCCCCATGTGTATGTCACAATCTTTATTTTGCTGTCTGTAATAATATTGAAACGTGAATGATAAAAGCTGCTTTTTATTTCCTGGTTTGCTATCTATGAGAATGCTTCAATGTAATTGGCTGCTTAGTCAGCTTGATAACATCACTGCTGCTGTACGCTGAGAACCCCTTCTGACAGCATTATATGCAAATTGATGTTGAGAAAGCTGAAGATTTCACCACAGAGATTGTAAGATCTCAGTGAGTAGCTTATTTCGAGGTCAGCAGCGATTGCCTTCATTTCGCCACCAACCGCAAATTCTGGGCTAATATTTTGGCTGATATTATTGTACAAATTTATAATATATTCATATGATCCTTTAAGGCACCTGTTTACCAGAGGTGTTAATCTTTTTATTTGAAAACAGGCATTTTATTCAATTGATCACATTAATACAATTTGCATAGAACAATTTTAAAGATGCAGGAGCAGAGTGACCTGAGGGTGCACATACACAAATCTTTGAAAATGGAAGAACAAGTTGAGAAGGCTGTTAAAAGGGCACACGGGATGTTCAGCTATATAAATAGAGGTATTGGGGATGAAATTCGGTAACGTTTAACTTTTTGAAAAGTTAGCGCCTATCAAGATGGGCTGCCAAAATCTGGAAAATTGGACGTTTTTGCTTCAGGAAGGAAGGGGGCGGTATCTGAGGTGCTAATGGCCTCAGTGGGGCGCTGCTGCAGCGCTATTGCCAGAGCTCTATCCAATTTCAGGTGACTTTCATTCAGCAATAAGCAGCCTCCTGCTCATTCCAGTTCTTAAAGGGGATGTCGTTTCAGGCAGCACCTGTTTATTTTTATCATTACTGGACTTTATTCAGAGCTAGAAGCAACTTCTGACATGGCTGCTCCAAATCTTGCTAAAAGGTCCACTAAATAAAATGCCTGTTTTCAAATAAAAAGATTAACACCTCTGGTAAACAGGTGTCTTAAAGGATCATATGAATATATTATAAATTTGTACACTAATATCAGCCAAAATATTAGCCCAGAATTTGGGACTGGTGGCGAAATGAAGGCAATTGCTGCTGACCTCAAAATAAGCTACTCACTGAGATCTTACAATGCTACAATGTGGCATTGGACACATTGATCATGGCAGTGGAGAGAAGGAGGGATGCATTGTTCCCTCCATCTGGAAGAAGGCCAACGCCACAGGTTTCCAGGGCCATGTGGGGAGAGGTGGCCGCGGAAGCGTCGGCCAGCACCGTGGTCAACAGAACCCCACCACAGTGCCGGAAAAAATTCAACGGTCGGGTGGTCAAGGTGAGTACATGTTTTCCACAACTCTTGCATACCAGCCTCTGAGCCTTTGTCTGCTCACACTCTGCAAAACCAGCACTTAACCCAACAGGCAACCACCAAGCATCTTTACTTACTCGCAATCACATCCTCATTTCAAGCCTTGCCAACATTCTCAGCTTTTCAACCACGGCAGGCATATCTTCCACATATATAGCTGGACTCTTACTCACAAAAGTTACTTTCTTTTGCAGGCCAAGGTGGCACATAACAGGAGGGAGCAGCAGTGGACTGGAGGGGGGGCGGGGGGGAAGCTGAACTGTGTGACCTGAGTGACCTGGAGGAACAAGTTCTGCGACTCATTGGCCTGCAGGTGGGGGTTGCCGTGGCCGGCGGAGACGTCGAGCCAGCTTGGGGTAACAATAGTATCTTTATCCCCTCTTCTCATCCCACTTCCCCGTTAAACCACAAGGTCTTGTCACTTTCCAGCTCCTCATTTTGCCCGCTTTCCTTACTCCATTCCTGCTCCCCTGCCCTCACAATGAGACTGTTGCGCCATTTATACTTTAGGATAACCGTGCAGCAGATGACGAGCCTGCCCCTGAGCCGCTCCAACAAAGTCACGAGGTAGAAGAGGGGTAGGAGGAGGAGGTGCCAAACAATACGTCACTGCTTCTCTCACCTGCAGGCACCAGCTCAGATACTGGCACCACATAAGAACATAAGAAATAGGAGCAGGAGTAAGACATTTGGCCCCTCGAGCCTGCTCCGCCATTCAATAAGATCATGACTGATCTGATCATGGACTCAGCTCCGCTTCCCTGCCCGCTCCCCATAACCCTTTATGACCTTATCACTCAAAAATCTGTCTGTCTCCAGCTTAAATATATTCAATGACCCAGTCTCTACAGCTCTCTGGGGCAGAGCATTCCATCGATTTACAATCCTCAGAGAAAAGAAATGACTCCTCATCTCAGTTTTAAACAGGCGGCCCCTTATTCTGAGACTATGTCCCCTAGTTTTAGTTTCCCCTATGAGTGGAAATATCCTCTCTGCATCTACCTTGTCGAACACCTCATCACCTTATATGTTTCAATAAGATCACCTCTCATTCTTCTGAATTCCAATGAGTATGGGCCCAACCTACCCAACCTTTCTTCATGTCAACCCCTTCATCTCCGGAATCAACCTAGTGAACCTGTGCTATACAGCCTCCAACGCAAATATATCCTTCCTTAAATACGGAGACCAAAACTGTATTACTCCAGGTGTGGCCTCACCAATACCCTGTGCAGTTGTAGCAGGATTTCTCTGCTTTTATACTCCATCCCGCTTGCAATTAAAGCCAACATTCCATTTGCCTTCCTGATTACTTGTTGTACCTGCATACTAACTTTTTATGTTTCATGAACAAGACTCCCAGGTCCCTCTGTAGTGCAGCATTTTGTAATTTTTCTCCAGTTAAATAATAATTAGCCTTTTTATTTTTTCTGCCAAAATGGATAACCTCACACTTTCCTACATTATACTCCATGTGCCAAATTTTTGCCCACTCACGTAGCCTGTCTATATCCCTTTGCAGATTTTTTGTGTCCTCCTCACAATTTGCTTACCCACCCATCGTTGTATCATCAGCAAACTTGGCTACATTACACTCGGTTCCTTGATCCAAGTCATTAATATAGATTGTAAATAGTTGAGGCCCCAGCACTGATCCCTGTGGCACCCCACTAGTTTCTCTTTGCCAACTGGAAAATGACCCATTTATCCTAACTCTCTGTTGTTAGCCAATTCTCTACCCATGCTAATATATTACCCCCAACCCTGTGAACTTTTGTCTTGTGCAGTAACCTTTTATGTGGCACCTTATCGAATGCCTTCTGGAAATCCAAATACACATCCACTGATTTCCCCCTTATCCGTCCTGCTCGTTACATCCTCAAAGAACTCCAGCAAATTTGTCAAATATGATTTCCCTTTCATAAAACCATGCTGGCTCTGCTTGACTGAATTATGCTTTTCCAAATGTCCTGCTGCTGCTTCCTTAATAATGGACTCCAGCATTTTCCCAATGACAGATGTTAGCCTAACTGGTCTAAAGTTTCCTACTTTCTGTCTGCCTCCTTTTTTAAATAGGGGCATTACTTTTGCAGTTTTCCAATCCGCTGGGACCGCCACAGAATCCAGGGAATTTTAGTAGATTACAACCAATGCATCCACTATCTCTGCAGCTACTTCTTTTAAGACCCTAGGATGCAAGCCATCAGATGCAGGGGAATTGTCCACCTTTAGTCCCATTATTTTACCGATTACGTCTTCTTTAGTGATAGTAATTCTTTTAAGTTCCTCCCTCCTTATCGCCCCTTGATTATCCATTATTGGGAAGTTTTTAGTGTCTTCTACAATGAAGACCGATACAAACTATTTGTTGAAAGTCTCTGCCATTTCCCTGTTCCCCTTTATTAATTCCCCCGTCTCATCCTCTAAGGGACCAACATTTACTTTAGCCACTCCTTTCCTTTTTATATACCCGTAGAAACTCTTACTATCTGTTTTTATATTTCTTGTTAGCTTACTTTCATAATCTATCTTCCCTCTCTATTATTTTTTCAGTCGTTCTTTTCTAGTTTTTAAATGTTTACCAATCCTCTGCGGTCCCAATCCTACACGGTCCTTGGAGGTTAGGTTAGTAGAGGGATCTGCACTGGGTGATGAACTGGGGCTTAGAAGGCTGCAGCATGGTCAAAGGGAAAGGAAACCTCAGGAGCCAGCTCCCCGGAGGACGAGTTCGCACGCGAGTTCTGCTCCACAGGACTCAGTTGAATACCTCGTTGGGGAGGTGTTTACACAAAGGATGATGGCCGAGCACTCCGACATGATAGGTGCAATGGCAAGGGTGCCTGAGAGCCTCGTGGAAGTGGTAAAGAGCATGGAAGAGTCTGCCTCCTGCATTGCACAGAGCTCTGCGCACACCAGCGAACCCATCATTGCCAGGCGGAAGACGATGGTGGAGTCCCGGCCAGACCCTACAGATCCAGACCTCATGATGCATGTCATGGGTAATGTGGCAGCTTGCATTGCAGCACAGGCAGAAGTAATGCAACCTCTTGGTGCTGTCATGCAGTCAATGGCTGTTGGCATGGTGGCTCAGAATGCTCTCATGCGCTCAGCTGGATGCCACGCATGGTCTGACTACTGCCATCACCGCTGTGTCCACCACAGTCCACCGGGGATCTCACGGTGTCGCAGCAGCCCACCAAACTGTGCTACAGCAGATGGATGGGTATGCTGAGGTGCTGCCTGGGGGAGTGACAGTGCGTTAGTGGGGCAGGTATACCTGCTGTCCACTCTCACAATGACAGCATTCCTGATCCCACCACTGCCACTCCGCCATTGCACTTGTCACTGCCTGTCACCCAGCCAGCCCAGAAGGCCGCCACCCAGCCTGACGTGGTGCAGTCTGCAGCCCGTCCTTTCAGGCTCACATCTGGTTGAGGGCGTCCTGCAAGGCCACCTATAATCTCTGACCATGACAAACAGCAGCCTTCTACTAGCTATGCTGCCGCCACAGGGACACACTGTGGAGGGGTAGTAGAATAGGTAAACGAAAGAGCAGATATAAGAAAATGCATAAGGGTGATTCATAAATACATAATTAAACATTTTATTGTTTTTTTTTTACATTTTGATTGAGGAGGAGTAATAGAATAGGTAAACGAAAAAGGGAATATGAGGAAATGCACATGGGTGATGCATAAATACACAATTAAACATTTTATACATTTTGATTGGAATGTTTGATGTCCCCCAATTCAGTTTTGAGGCTTTGGTATGGAAGGGCAAATTGATGTGGTGATGGGGAAGTCCAGAGGAACCGGGAAGTGTGATGGAAATCAGTGGAAATGAGCGCTGATGAGACAGTCGCGGACCTCCCTTGCAGGATCGCGCTGGAGTCGCTGCCTCCTCCATCGTGGGAGTTGCTGCTCCTGCTCCTCCTCATCCTCCTGCTGTTGCTCCTCCTCCTGCTCCTGAGGTGGTGCGGTTATGCCTGGTGACAATGGCTGTGCCCTCATGATGGCCAGGTTGTGCAGCATGCAGCAGATGATGACAAATAGGGATACCCACTCTGGCAGTACTGGAGAACTCCTTCCGAGCGGCCAAGGCAGCAGAACCGTTGCTTGAGCACTCCGATTGTCTACTCAATGATGTTCCTGATGGCGGCATGGCTCTCACTGTACGAGAGCTGGGCAGGAGTGGTGGGATTGCAGAGGGGAGTCATGAGCTAAGTGGAGAGCGGATAGCCCTTGTCTCCGAGCAACCTGCCGTCAGCTTGATGTGGTGGCTGGAAGAGAGCTGGTACACTGCTCTGACACAGGATCAAGGCATCGTGGCTGTTGCCACGATAGCAGGCACTGACAGTGAGTATTCTGCATGTGTGGTCGCATACAAACTGCACATTCAGTGAGCGGACTACCTCAGGATTGTTATGCGGCGCCCGCAAAGCGACGTGGGTGCAGTCAATGGTGCCCTGCACCATTGGGAAGCCTGCTATCCTGACAAAGCCACATGCTCATGTTGCTTCTCTCTGGTCATGGAGAACGAAATGTATTCCCTTCTCCTTCTGTAGAGAGCATCTGTGACCTCGCGGATGTAGCAATGGACGGCAAACTGGGAGATGTTGGAGATATCTCCTGTTGCACACTGGAAGGATCCATCGGCATAGAAATTGAACGCGTTGGTGACCTTGACTGAGAAAACCGTCCTTACTCTGGTCTGAGGCTCGAGGTCTGGTTGCAGGAGGTGGCAGAGCTCTGTGACCACGTCCTTGCTGAAGCACAGTCTTCGAACACATTACTCCTCAGTGAACTTGATGTAAAGAACTGCTGCCGGAATACCTTGGAGGGTAAGGTCTCCTGTTGCCAGGTCTGTTGTGCCTTCTCCCTCTGGCCACATCTTTCTGTCCTTGTACCTGTCTTTCTCCCTCTCTCTCTCTTTGCCTTTCTCCTTGTCTTGTTGCCTCTCTTTCTTTCTGCATTTCTCTCTGTCTTTGTCTACGCCGAAGATACCTCTGATGGTGATGGCAGAGCAGGACGTTGAGAACTTATACAGCCCCAGAAAGGAGAAAAATGTTGGTGAGCCAAATCTGCCCTAAATTAAACAAAGCAATGCTTAAGAGCCAGAACAATCCTTAAGGTGAAACCAGCTACACTCTTTGCACAGGCACTCTTTGTCAGCAAGCTGGAAATAATAATGGACGACAGAAATTTTTTTGACAAGATGGTGTCTTTAAATAGCGCTTCTCCAGCCAACTCCCGCCTGCAATTCGACAGCTGAAGCTGTCATTGTCAGCGCCAGGCGGTAACTGAGGGGGGAGAGGCAGAATTTATGTTGGGGGACAGTAACAAGCAGTGCACATGGCGATAGGGTGCACCCGATTGGGGCACTACCGGCAGGAGTGGGGCACTAATTGGTAGCGCCTCCATAAAAACCAAGACCAATTTCGCTGGGGGCGATTGCCCGGACAAAAACAAATTGCACCCCGTTAGCGCCCCCCCAGAAGCACTAACGGGAGGCACACAGGAGACTAATTTTGGCCCCATAGAATACAAGAGCAAGGAAATTATGCGAAACCTTTATAAAACACCGATTAGGCCTCAACTGGAGTACTGTGTCCAATTCTGAGCACCACACATTAGGAAGGATAGCAAGGCCTTGGGGAGGGTGTAGAGCAGATTTACTAGCACAATATCAGGAACTATGGAGAGACTAGAGAAACTAGGATTGTTCTTCTTAGAGAAGGTTAAGGCAGATTTAATAGAGGTGTTCAAAATTGTGAAAGGTTTTGATCGATTAAATAAGGAAAAACTGTTTCTACTGCAGGAGGGTCGAAAACCAAAGGACACAGATTTAAGATAATTGCCAAAAGAACCGGGGGGAGATGAGGGAAATTTTCTTTGTGCAGATTGTTACTGTTACGTATCGAATAACTCTACGAGGTTAAGTACGGTGAGCTAGTTCAGGCATGACCTTACTCCAGTTTATTTATTCTCAAAGTGAGAATTCAACATGGCTGCCAACATTATATACACGGCTTGTTTGTGTCTGCCAGTGACCATTAGGACTCCGACAGTTGCGCCCTCCGGTGACAGGTAAAACCCAGTTAACATACATAACAGTTATGATATGGAATGCAATGCTTGAATGGGTGGTGGAAGCTGATCCACTATATCAAAGATAGATGTAAGCCCCAGCCATACTGTACCACTTCAACATATCAATTTACTTTCCTAATCCAGCTCCCTTACTGTGTAAATACTCTGTTGTGACAAATGCGTGTAGAATTAGGGGCAATTTGTGCCCACTTGGAGGTTGCCCAGCAGTATTTGATGCAGAAGTATAACAGTTAATAGCTATAGGAGATGTCTATCTTGTGTATCTGAAGTCGTATTAGAGCTGAAATAGTTTTCTAGCATACTCAACCACCCAGACTTCACTTAAATCCTGCATCACACAGCAGCGTTATTATAGTGACATCCTACCCTGGGGAAATGCTGTCGCTTTGCCTCTGATGAATGTGCCTCCTGTCATTTGAGCAATGCAATGGATAAACTGTGAACAAGCACACGGCCCAATCATTGTCTGCACCCCATTAAAGGAAATCTGACAGAGGCAAGCAGCTATGAGGCAAGAAAACAATTAGAGTCCTTAAAGTACTGAAAACAGCAAAATGGAAAATCTGAAGCCGGTGGAAAAAAGTGTTGTTGGTGTGGCTGAATAGATTGGAGAGGAAATAATGTAAGATCCCTGAAACAGTTACTTTCGCATTACCATCACCATTACCACGCCAAATCCCCCACCGTCAATATCCTGAGGGTCACCATTGACCAGAAACTTAACTGGACCAGCCACATAAATACTGTGGCTACAAGAGCAGGTCAGAGGCTCACCTCCTGACTCCCAAAGCCTTTCCACCATCTACAAGGCACAAATCAGGAGTGAGATGGAATACTCTCCACTTGCCTGGATGATTGCAGCACCAACAACACTCAAGAAACTCAGCACCATCCAGGACAAAGCAGCTCACTTGATTGGCATCCCATCCACTACCTTAAACATTCACTCCCTCCACCACCGGCGCACCGTGGCTGCAGTGTGTACCATCTACAAGATGCACTGCAGCAACTCACCATAGCTTTTTCAACAACACCTTCCAAACCCGTGACCTCTACTACCTAGAAGGACAAGGGCAGCAGGCTCATGGGAGCACTATCACCTGCAAGTTCCCTTCCAAGTCACACACCATCCTTACTTGACATATATCGCCATTCCTTCATCATTGCTGGGTCAAAATCCTGGAACTTCCTACCTCGTAGAAATATGGGACCACCTTCACCACACAGACTGCAGCGGTTCAAGAAGATGGCTCACTACCACCTTCTCACGGGCACTTAGGAATGGGCAATAAATGCTGGCCTTGTCAGCAACGCCCACATCCCTAAAATTAATTTAAAAAGAACAGATGCTGTTTGGTTCTCTGGGACTATTTTCAGTTCCTGTTGTTTTTGCACCTCCCTCACCCATCCTCTCTTTGTACAATGAGTCATTCATTTCCATAATGGGCTGCCCTCCACTACCTAAGCTGAGAAGCCATCCTTCATGTGTGAGCCAAGATTAGTGTTGGCAGGATGGTAGGCAATGGAGGCCACAACAGATGAGCCCAATCGTGTCCTTACCCAACGTCGACATGCTGCAAAATGGGTCGATATTCTGGCCAGTCTTCCTCTTTCTAGCTCAGAGACATTGGGGTAGATCTTGACTTTGTGCGATAATGTGAAATGGGCGAGAGCAAGTTGACAGCCCATTTTATATCTTTTCCAATTGTTATTTCCATGAACTTGAATTGGAAATGGAAATTGGGTGATTGTGAAACGGGTTGCTGACTCATTATCATCCACTTTATCCTTGCACAAAATCAAGCCCATTGAGCCCAATTGCCACTAAAGGATTAGATAGAACTGTCCTCTCTCTGCAAGCTTCAGTGATCCGAGGTGAAATGGATGTTGGCAGTCTCAACCAAGTTTCTAATGGATCTGAGTCCACACCAGAAAGCTGGCCACAAATTGGTTCCCTTGACCAGACAGGTCATGTGAATGACTGGTGCCAAAAAGGAAAGATTCACCCTGCTCTAGTCCAGGTGCTTGTCGAAGCTTGGTTTTTCATCTTGTTGGATCAAAGAAGAGGGAGCTTTGCTCTTTATCGGGCTTGGCCGCGTCTAACATGAGTATTTGATGCTGACATTGAGAGTCCAAAGCAGGAACGTGTTCAATTTCTGATGATATTTGAGCATAAAAATACCCCAAATTTTATAAAAATAGGAAAAGTAAGTATAAAAGTACAGAGCAAATCATTTGAAGGTGAGACACTTAATCACCAATCGTTCTTCTTGCACACTGAGGTGCTTTTTCCAGTGCCACAAGATATATACATTCAAGCAAGGATCTTGTTGCATACAAGTACTTTAGGCTCCTCCAAAGGGTAAGTTGTAGGAATGGAATATTGGTAAATATGAATACAGAATACATGACTGGAAATGTAGAGCATGAGAATGAGACTCTTACCAGGAATGTTGCAGAAATATGCATCAGGTCTGTGGCGGTATTTACCATGTCAATATTACTGTAACTGAGGTTGAATTAGGGAAAATAACCCTTGAATCTCCAAAGTTGCATTTTTGAAACATAAACATTAACATTTTTTACCGATAAACATGTTGTAAATATCCATCAACTTTACAGCATATCTCTGGGTAACCTGACATTTTATAAAGACTTATTTTGTGGCAAAGTTTATTCATGGAAAATTCGCAATCATTGCCTGGGTATGTCTCCTTCTTCACTTCCCACCATTACCTGTTTCTTGTTCTCCCATGCAGTTTACTTAAAGGCAAATATTTTCTGATTTAACTACAATCCTTTTTTCCCTGACAGTCTCAATACATTTCTTATTTTTTCCTCTGCGATGTTGGGGGATAGGGGAGGAGACAGGTGATCCCTGCACTTGGTGCTGCATCAAATATTGCCAGGCCAAATATATCAGTGACTCAATATTAGATATCGATTTGTGCCCACTAAGAACGGAATTGAGACTGCCCAATCATGACAACTAATTGAGAAAGGAAACAATGATCCCAATATTCTCAGTGAGATTCAAATCCATTCTGTTCTTGCTCGATATCTTTATCTGTCTTTCTCTGCCTCCCTGGTTTCTAAGGCCATGATTTCCCCTACCTTGGCGGGTCCTTGGTGGGCGATGTTGGTGTTGGGTCCCGGCCTCGCTGACGGCTCCAGCCCACTGTCCAAAGTGAATTTCCCTTGATTGGACTTGTTATGCCCGCCCAGCACGTTTGCCAGCCAAATGAAGGAAGCGGGTCGGATGACGTCATCTGATGACACATCATCAGCAGATTTCCTTAAAGGGACCATGCACAAATTTATTTGGGCATTTGTGCTGTCACTATTTTGCAGCATTGAGGTGCTGCAAACATCAACAATGACTGCACAGCGACATCCAGGCTCCCGCATGACTCCCTCCAGATGCTTATGGAGAAAACCACAGCACGCAGGGACGTTCTCTTCCCTTCCATAGGATGAAAGAGACCTCCCCAGGACACCAACGCAGCCTGGTTGCACATTGCACAGGAGGGCACAAGCAGGAATGTGGTCAGGAGGACCAGTCTACAGTGGTGCAAACTTTACAATGATCTCAGTAGATCTATTTGCCATTCATCACATCCCCATCGCTCTGCCTTTCCTATTCTACTCCTGCACGCACTCCCTTATTCACACCACTTACCTTGCATCTCCACCCATCCCTCTCTATCTACATTATCTCACTAGCCACTACTCACACTCACCCTCAACCTTGTCCAATCATACCAACTAACAACACACAAGGATAGGCACTTGGTTGTTGTGTGCAATGCTCATGTAAAGTTTCTGTTAAAATGGTGTCAAACAGTGAAACCTTTATTTTGAACACTTTGTGTCCTTGAACAGATGTGTGTGCACCTTTGGAAATGTTTAGTGAGTTGCAGTGAATGATGAGACAGAACGGTACCGCCCGCAATGGTGATGAGTGTGAAAGGAATGGCTTGGGCATTGTAGGGATGATTTATGGTCTTGGTGTGGGGTGGTGCCAACCTGGCACATCATGTAGCAGCCAGGGTGTACAACGTCAAGTGAAGCAAATCTAGCCATGGTGAGGCCATCCCTGATGTCCTGGGCAGCAATATGGTCGAGTGCTGATGCCCTCTGTCCTGTGCAGCATTAGTTGATTGCAGAAAAAGTTGATGTTGTTTTTGGTACTGCTGCTGGTGTTGGGGCTGATTGTAGTGAGATTCTGAGGACCAAGGTGAGATTGTTTCAAGGGCACCAATGCTGATGTAATAGATGGCAGGTGAACTTGAGATGACAGAAGAGATCGGTCAATGGTGAGAGAGGTTGTTCCAATGAGGTGACATTAGATAGAGTTTGCTCAATCTGTGTTCCAAATGCAGTTACTGCTTCTGAGCTTGGAAAGTGGACAGCTGTAAGATGGACGTTTTTATAGCACATTTGGAGCTGTCAAGTAATGAAGTGATTCCATGACCATTCAGCTCCCGACCTGCTTACCTGATGTGAGCCCTGAGCAGCGTAGACCCTTTGGGAAAGGCGCATGGCAGCGGGTTGACAGCGGAGTCCCAACCCGCCACCGAACGTGCTGACCCCCCAAAAAATTCCCCCCTTGCAGTCTGATTATTGGATGTATTCTAATGTTTTAGAGTAAGGCACTCAATTACTTGCCAACCAACAAGCAGAGCTTCTTTCTATTTCCAAAGCATCCACCTGCCGATTGCCATAAAATCGACACATTGGGGCTAAAATTCCGGCCTCGCTGTGTGCGTATGGAGTGCGCACGGACCCGGCGAGGCCTCGTAAAAGCCGATTTTTGGGGCACGATGCACATGCGCCAAAAACTGGCTTTTCCGATTGATCCTCCGCATCCCCGGGAGAAGGACATCCGCGCGGGCGAGATTGGACTATTTGCCCATCTCTTGCCCAGTGAATGTCCTTCAAACTCTGACACCTGGTGAAAGCAGGCGCATAGCCTACTTTTACCAGCATAAGAGTTTTAAAACAAATAAAAATTAAATTTAACAACATATTTTTATGTTTAAAAACCTTGTCCATTAAGGTAAGTTTATTTTAAACCGTATTAAAACAGATTAACAAACATTTCCAACTTTTTTTTTCTAAAACATTTAATTAACTTTAATTTTAATTAATTTTAAATATGTGAGGTGTTTTATTTATTATTATGTTGTATTTCTGTGTTTTAGGGGGTTATGCTTATGGATAATAACGAGAACTCGGAGAAAGGGAGTTTCCATTATTATCACTGAGAATACTGCAGCATGATTGGTGGTCCAGGCCTACGTGACTCCAGCTGTTTCGCACATACAGGGAAGTCCTCTCTTGTACGCTGCACATCGAATGAAGGTCTTGGACCACAATCGAAGGCGCCTCTGGGACCACCAGGTACTTTCGCAAAAAGATTTTGGGTCAGAGGTGTTCGTCTGAAGGAAGCTGTTGATCGGAATTTTAGCCTCAATGAATCAAATTTCAGTTAATTGTAATAGTTAATGCTTCCAAACAAACTGTCCTCCCAGCAAAAGCAAATTGCCATAGTTCACTGTGCATTACTCATACTTTGGTCTCAGAGCTATTTCCCTGAAATTTCTGGCCCAGGTTTCTAACTCATGGTCTTATTTAATCTGTTTATGGTGCAAAAGATTCTCTGCCACTTGATAGAATGCATTGTTTGCAAACAGGCGTCTTCAGCTACAAGCAGTCTGGTGTTTCAGATGATTGGTGTCAGACATGGACTTCAACATGATGAATTCCTGAGAGGTAGTGAGAGGGTGAAGTGGTGATTCTAACGGGGAGAGTTACAATATTTAGAGGGTTTGTGGGGAGGGGGAGCTGAGAGAGAGAACGGGAAGAAATTAATTGAAATTAAAAAATATATTTGGTGCTCAATTGCTCAATAGATTCCATGACCTAAAAGGTAAACAGACAATGTTGTAGCTTTTTTATAATATAGTTCACTCTGCTTGTCACACGAAGGCCTTAGTAACCCATCTCTGATTAGGTCTAAACTCCCTTGGAGATATTCCGCCCAAATTGTTCCCTGCAGGTACTGACTGTTCTCACAGCAAGTGTCAGTACAAATTGTCACTGCTGTGTTTCTGTTGATTATCTCAAGGTCTGCCTCTCTTGTAACCACCTGTTATTATAATGTTATGTATATGTGAGATGCCATCCAGAACAGCAGATGCTGATGATGTATCTATGGGATTATTCCTCTGTGCAGTTTATTTGATTGAAACATTGATTTGCTGATAGCCACCCCAAAAAGCATGAGTTCACAGCTGCTGACACCAATGCTAAGATTGTAAATAATATTCAGAGATTTGCATACATGCCAAACCTGGAAATCGAGTGAAAGTTGACCAACAGCACAAAACCAGCTCTAAATATAGACCTTATAACTGAAAGTGCAGAGGGATACAGACTTGTCGCAAATTAAAGATGCAGGTACACCTTCATGATTTGAATAACAAGGTTGCAAATGTAATAAGTGCAGTTACTGCAATTAATCATAGGGAAAGGAAAAGATCATTGGAAACTTGTCTTCCTGAACAGATGAACACTTCTATTGTTTGTATCCACCCTGCTCGTTAGTGTTATTTCTATTCTACACCTCGGCAAAACGCTATAAGAGGTGTTTCTACATCAAAGGCCCTACATAAATGCAAGTTGTTGTAGTGAAGTTGTCTTTACATAGACCTTGGGGCCGAAATTCATCACCTCACTGCCCGCAGTCGCCGACTGCCGCCGACATTGCTTTTCTTGATCCGCCCAGTGCCACTTTCCATTTGGCCTGGAGCGGGCTGGAGGGGAGAGCCGCCGGGAACCACCCGCTGGTGTCAGCGGGCGGCCGAGTGGCGCAACTGAGCTCCCGCCCACCGAGCTCCCAGATTTCATCGGGCGGGAGTCAGTGGGAGTCGGCGGCAGAACGGGGGTGGGCCGCTGGCTAGAGGCCGGTCTGAGTAGGAAGAACCTGAAAAAAAGGTAAGTGAATATTGTAAAAGAAATTCAACAGCGACTTACCTGGATGGGGTCCCCTGAAGGTCTTGGGATAGATTTTTAAAATTTTATAGTGTGGATTTTTTTTTCAGGTCTTCGACCCTCCGTGGACCTGACTATCCTCTGTGGCACTTGGGCGCCAAGTGCCTCTGTCGCCAAGAATGAGACCTCCCGCCTGCTGCCACCCAGATTGGTGGCGTATGTCGTTCATTTGCCGCCCGCTGACCTTCGAGAGACCTCGGCCGTGAATATTCCGCCCAAAGTACCGTCCGGTACCTCAGCAGCCATCGGCAGCGCTTTGGGCGGCACTTGGGCGGGCGGAGGCCTTGATGAAAATTGGCCCCCTTGTGTATTATTCGGTAAATGCAGTGATTTTGCTGACAGTTTGACATCTTCCCTATGTAAAAAGTATCTTATAAAAAAAACAAATTAAACGTGCTCAGTTAATTAACCCCAATGGAAAAGTAAAATTTCTGCAAGAAACAAATGATTAAAAGTCAAAACTAACATTACCTAGAGACACTTGCTTTTGTGCGAATGCTGTATTCAGCTTTTTCTTTTTTATATGTCTTTGTTGCAATGTGTTGGGCATGACCTTGAATTATCTATTCAGCCAACCTGCTCTAATTAACATAATTACTGTTTTGTATATTCAGTATAGGTGAGACAAGAAGTGGTTTAATAAAGTGATTTCCTAAAACTTCCTTGTTGAAAGGAGTTAAAAAGAAAATGTCGTAATCGTGTGATTCATTGACGCAGGTGGGTGTCTGCTGCAACTGTGTGCTTTAATATAGGTCTCCAATACTAGCAGACTCATGGAGCATTTAACATTATTCAGAAGCACTTCAAATAGCGGTTCTACATGTGTTCGCTCCTGATGCTGTCGAATTTGAAAAAGAAAAGATTTGCATTTATATAGCGCCTTTCATGATCTCAGGATGTCCCAAAGCACTTTACAGCCAATGAAATACTTTTGAAGTGTAGTCACTGTTGTAATGTAGAAAACACGGCAGCCAATTTGCGCACAGCAAGCTCCCACAAACAACAATGTGATCATGTCCAGATATTCTGTTTTTTTTATGATGTTGATTGAGGGATAAATATTGGCCAGGACACCAGGGAGAACTCCACTGCTCTTCTTCAATATACTGCCATCTTACATCCATCCAAGAGAGCAGACTCAGTTTAATGTCTCATCCGAAAGACGGCACCTTCAACGGTGCAGTACTCTCTCAGTCTGGAATGTCAACCTCAATTTTTGTGCTCAAGTCTTTGGAGTGGGACTTGAACCCATAACCTACTGACTCAGAGGCAAGAGTGCTACCACTGAGCCACAGCTAGCACTTGCTCCACTTATACTGACACCTGGCTAGAATGCGCTTCATACACCTGTGCAACAAATCCATTCCATAAAGCTGCCTTTGGGAGTCATACGGAAAAATGGGTGATGGCGAATGGATGCCAAGGAGTGCCCTTTGATGTTGTCTTGGAACAGACACTCAAGTGTGTTATTCTTTGTATATTTTTCTAGCAGATCTTCTGTGGCATTGCTCACAGGTAGTCAGTAACCTTGAGTGCACTTTCTGATCTTTATCGTAGTCCTACTGCAATCAGAACACAACAGTGCTTCATCCTTTGCTGCAATATAGCAAATTTACCAATTAGGGCTGGTGATATTGTGATTTTATTATGGGATAATACAGAGGGATCGTCTTTTATATATCAGACTGTTCCTATTAAGGGAATGTTGCAAGGAATGTGGGGTTGTCATATATCAATACTATTATGAGGAACTAGAGAATTTATCAAATATTTGTGAAGCACTCTGCCCAAATCAAATCATATTACTATCGCAGTGAAGACCTTGATTGAACTTTCAATCTTTAACATTTTGGCCTATTTAGAATAACCGAAGCAGTATTTAGGTTGGTGGAGGTGTTGGGAAGGTAATCTTCAGGCATAAATAGAGCTCGCTGCCAAACTTTATATAAAGCGGACACAACAGAGATCTCTCTAACAATTTGTACCAAAGAAAACAAAACAACAATCCAGCTCACAGTTCATATGAAAGAGCATACAACAGTCCAAAGTTATTTTCAAATGATCTCAGCTTTTTTCCCCCCTCAAAGGCTCCAACCAGCATTGTGACTCATTCTGGGCTCAGTCTGATCTTCAAAATGTCCATGTATCCTCAATTAATAATTCTGGCTGACACCTACATTAGGAAACCTCTGTTGTACACAATGATCTTGAAGTGAGTCTCCCACTATAGTCATTATGGATGTGTCATGATGTTGCATTATTATAATGTTGCTTTTTGGTTCTCCTGTTACTTTTCAATTATTCTACTTTAAGTCCTTGCTTGACTGCACTAAAAAATTTTTGAATGTGAACTTTGCAGGTAGCAATGTTGCTATGGGCAACCAGAGCAATTTAATACCACAGGGTGGTCCATCACTTCCATTCATTTGTGAACCACTTCCATTTCAGTTTGCTTAGAAAACTGTACAATGGGATAAAGCGATCAGTTATGTGAACTGGGTATTTTATTGCCTCAACCATTATTTGTTTTTAGTTTCTGTTCTAATTTTAAGAAAGTTTACAACTTCAGAACGTCAAAAAAAGCAAAATTCATGCAATTCCGTATTCAGTCAACAATAACTTGGATTTATATGGTGCCTTTAATGTCGTAAAATGTCTCAGAGCAATTCATAGGAGCATTATCAAGCAAAAGGAGATATTAAGACAGATGAAAGAGATAGGTAGATAAGAGAGAGGGAGAGGTAGAGAGACAGAGAGGTTTAGGGAGGTTCAAAAATACCATAATGTTTTATGACTAGGTCATCATTAAACAATTTTACTAATGTTAGAAACTATAATTTACTTGCATTATTCCCTCAAGCTTGACTAAGGAAAGATGGCAGCCCATTCAAATTTTAAACCAGTCTACGTGGGGAGACCCAGTTTTCCCATTTGTCTTTTGGGGCAGTATATTAATTATTCAGTGCTACTTCTGAGGCATTTTTGCAGTTGTTGGGAGGGCAATATGTTATCAATTTTTCATCAGTAGGGATAATGGGTCTGGACTTCTGAATACAGCCCACACGTCCCAACTCACAGCAGGTATACCACAAGGGGCCTGGCACGACTGACCTTCTGTGCTGCAGTCAAGGTTTGTTTCAAGCAGAAAGAGAAAAGCTGCACTTCTGTTTTATTTATTTATAATTTTTTGGACAAAACACCAACACCGGCACCAAGTCCAGATTCACCGAGTCAGATTCCAGTTGTAAAATACAAACTATTAAATAGGAGCGCACCCTTTTTTGAAAAAAAAAATTAGTTTTCGTAAATCTCGTAGTGGGGAAAAGGTTGGAATCAATCATTAAGGATGAAATAGCAGCGCATTTGGAAAGCAGTGATAGGATTGGTCCAAGTCAGCATGGATTTATGAAAGGGAAATCATGCTTGACAAATCTTTTGGAATTTTTTGAGGATGTAACTAGTAGAGTGGACAAGGGAGAACCAGTGGATGTGGTGTATTTGGACTTTCAAAAGGCTTTTGACAAGGTCCCACACAAGAGATTGGTGTGCAAAATCAAAGCACATGATATTGGGGGTAATGTACTGACGCGGAGAGAGAACTGGTTGGCAGACAGGAAGCAGAGAGTCGGGATAAACAGGTCCTTTTCAGAATGGCAGACAGTGACTTAGTGGAGTGCCGCAGGGCTGAGTGCTGGGACCCCAACTCTTTACAATATATATTAATGATTTAGATGATGGAATTGCGTGTAATATCTCCAAGTTTCCAGATGACACTAAACTGGGTGGCGGTGTGAGCTGTGAGGAGGATGCTAAGAGGCTGCAGGGTGACGTGGACAGGTTAGGCGAGTGGGCAATTACATGGAAGATGCAGTATAATGTAGATAAATGTGAGGTTATCCACTTTGGGGGCAAAAACACGAAGGCAAAATATTATCTGAATGACGGCCGATTAGGAAAAGGGGAGGTGCAACGAGACCTGGGGGTCATGGTTCATCAGTCACTGAAAGGTGCAGCAGGTGGTGAAGAAAGCAAATGGTCTGTTGGCCTTTATAGCTAGGCGATTTGAATACAGGAGCAGGGAGGTCTTAGTGCAGTTGTACAGGGCCTTAGTGAGGCCTCACCTGGAATATTGTGTTCAGTTTTGGTCTCCTAATCTAAGGAAGGACGTTCTTGCTATTGAGGGAGTGCAGCAAAGGTTCACCAGACTGATTCCAGGGATGGCTAGACTGTCATATGAGGAGAGACTGGATCAACCTGGCCTTTATTCACTGGAGTTTAGAAGGATGAGAGGGGATCTCATAGAAACGTATAAGATTCTGACGGGACTGGACAGGTTAGATGCGGGAAGAATGTTCCCGATGTTGAGGAAGTTCAGAACCAGAGAACATAGTATTAGGATAAGGGGTAGGTCATGTAGGACTGAGATGAGGAGAAACTTCTTCACTCAGAGAGTTGTTAATCTATGGAATTCCCTGCCGCAGAGAGTTGTTGATGCCAGTTCATTGGCTATATTCAAGAGGGAGTTATATATGGTCGTTATGGCTAAGAGGATCAAGGGGTATGGAGAGAAAGCAGGAAAGGGGTACTGAGGGAATGATCAGCCATGATCTTATTGAATGGCGTTGCAGGCTTGAAGGGCCGAATGGCCTATTCCTGCACCTATTTTCTATGTTTCTATGTAAACAGAATTATCTTCCAAGTGGCTTTGCACTTTGCAATGTGCTGATGTGTAATTTGAGATTGACCTTCTAGTTTTCATATCCCCTGCTGGACACCGAAACCGATCCTTTGTGTAATACATTCTGGGAAATAAATAATTGCAGCCAGCTTGTTTGTACTATAGTGCTTCCAAAAATGTTGACTCAATTAATAACTGTTCTGTGTATTAACCCATTTTTAAATGAAAAAGAGCAGCTTTAGAACACAAGGTGGCCTCAATGTCACCCCACACACACAAGTAGCAATAGTATCTCTCCGTGGCAAAGGTTTATATTTTCAATGTGATTATATAACGTGGCAACATATAGTTTAGAACACAGCATCCGTTGATCAGTAAAGCACAAACTTATAAAGTCAGAGTTTTAAGGAAGTAAATCTGTGAGGCTGGGGCATAGTATTCAAATAATTTAAACGAAGGCCAGCCATAAAACTGCAAAGGAATTGCCCTGCATGTGTGTGAACCGCAGGTACGGTTATCGTCCTCATTCTCACACAGCAACTTCACTGGCAGTAACTTAAGCCATTCAATTTTAATTTGACAAAATCGGACTGATTTACCACCTCAGCCACGGCTAGGTCTTTGCTAACGATTGTGATTTATAGGACAGTGACAACGACGCATCTAAACCTATTACTGCAGGAATGTCTTGTTTCACAGAACTCTATATGCAATCAAATAATAAACTAAAAAAGAGAACAATTACAAACCCATACAAAAACTTATGGATCGTTAAACCAGAGGGATAATTTTCTTGAACCTTATCCCCAGGGAACGTCATTTCCCGAGGGGCAAAGGTCAGAAAAAAGTCCAGAGACCTGGCTCAACATGTCTCTGTCCCTTTTCCATTGTACCATATTTCCAAAGCTTTCTAGGAGTTGGATGGGAATATGGTCCCTGGCCTGCTTTAATGGAAGGGAAATAGAGTATAAAAGCAGAGAAGTCCTGCTACAACTGTACAGGGTATTGGTGAGGCCACACCGAGAGTACTGCGTACAGTTTTGGTCTCTGTACTTAAAGAAGGATATACTTGCATTGGAGGCTGTTCAGAGAAGGTTCACTAGGTTGATTCCGGAGATGAGAGGGTTGACTTATGAAAATAGTCTGAGTAGGTTGGGCCTATACTCATTGGAGTTCAGAAGAATGAGAGGTGATATTATTGAAACTTATAAGGTAATGAGGGGCTCGACAAGGTGGATGCAGAGAGGATATTTCCATTCATAGGGGAAACTAAAACAAGAGGACATAGTCTTAGAATAAGGGGCCGCCCATTTAAAACTGAGATGAGGAGGAATTTCTTCTCTCAAAGGGTTGTAAATCTATGGAATTCTCTGCCCCAGAGAGCTGTGGAGGCTGGGTCATTGCATTAATTTAAGATGGAGATAGACAGATTTTTGAGCAATAATGGAATGAAGGGTTATGGGGAGCGGGCGGGGAAGTGGAGCTGAGTCCATGATCAGATCAGTGGTAGCAATACAGTGGAGGAGGATTTCCTGGAGTGTATAAGGGATGGTTTTCTGGACCAATATGTCGAGGAACCAACTAGAGAGCTGGCCATCCTAGACTGGGTGTTGTGTTATGAGAGAGGGTTAATTAGTAATCTTGTTGTGCGAGGCCCCTTGGGGAAGAGTGACCATAATATGGTAGAATTCTTCAATAAAATGAAGAGTGACACAGGTAATTCAGAGACTATGGTCCTGAACTTAAAGAAAGATAACTTCGCTGGTATGAGACGTCAATTGGTTAGGATAGACTGGCGAACAATGCTTAAAGGGTTGACGGTGGATAGGCAATGGCAGACAGTTAAAGATCACATGGATGAAGTTCAACAATTGTACATCCCTGTCTGGCGTAAAAATAAAGTGGGAAGGTGGCTCAACCGTGGCTAACAAGGGAAATTAGGGATAGTGTTAAAACAAGGAAGAGGCATATAAATTGGCCAGAAAAAGTAACAAACCTGAGGACTGGGAGAAATTTAGAATTCAGCAGAGGGGGACAAAGGATTTAATTAGGAGGGGGAAAATAGAGTATGAGAGGAAGCTTGCAAGGAACATAAAAACTGACTGCAAAAGCTTCTATAGATATGAGAAGAGAAAACGATTAGTGAAGGAAAATGTAGGTCCCTTGCAGTCAGAATCAGGTGAATTTATAATGGAGAACAAAGAAATGGCAGACCAATTGAACAAATACTTTGGTTCTGTCTTCTTGAAGGAAGACACAAATAACCTTCTGGAAATACTAGGGGACCGAGGGTCGAGCAAGAAGGAGGAACTGAAGGAAATCATTATTAGTCAGGAAATTGTGTTCGGGAAATTGATGGGATTGAAGGCCGATAAATCCCAAGGGCCTAATAGTCTGCATCCCAGAGTACTTCAGGAAGTGGCCCTAGAAATAGTGGATGCACTGGTGGTCATTTTACAACATTCGTGAGACTTTGGATCAGTTCTTATGGATTGGAGGATAGCGAATGTAATCCCACTTTTTAAGAAAGGAGGGAGAGAGAAAACAAGGAAATATGGACTGGTTTGCCTGACATTGGTATGGGGAAAATGTTGGAATCAATTATTAAAGATGTAATAGCAGTGCATTTGGAAAGCAGTGACAGGATCGGTCCAAGTCAGCATAGATTTATGAAAGGGAAATCATGCTTGACAAATCTTCAAGAATTTTTTGAGGATGTAACTAGTAGAGTGGACAAGGAAGAACCAGTGGATGTGATGTATTTGGACTTTCAAAAGGCTTCTGACTAGGTCCCACACAAGAGATTAGTGTGCAAAATTAAAGCACATGTTATTGGGAGTAATGTATTGATGTGAATAGAGAACTGGTTGGCAGACAGGAAGCAAAGATTAGGAATAAACAGGTCCTTTTCAGAATGGTAGGCAGCGACTAGTGGGGTACCGCAAGGTTCAGTGCTGGGACCCCAGCTCTTTACAAGATACATTAATGATTTAGACGAAGGAATTGAGTGTAATATCTCCAAATTTGCAGATGACACTAAGCTGGGTGGCAGTGTGAGCTTTGAGGAGGATGCTAAGAGGCTGCAGGGTGACTTGGACAGGTTAGGTAAGTGGGCAAATGCATGGCAGATGCAGTATAATGTAGATAAATGTGAGGTTATCCACTTTGGTGGCAAAAACAGGAAGGCAGAATATTATCTGAATGGTGACAGATTAGGAAAAGGGGAGGTGCAACGAGACCTGGGTGTCATGGTACATCAGTCATTGAAAGTTGCAGGTACAGCAGGTGGTGAAGAAGGCAAATGGCATGTTGGCCTTCAGAGCGAGAGGATTTGAATATAGGAGCAGGGAGGTCTTACTGCACTTGTACAGGTCCTTGGCTAAGCCACACCTTGCATATTCTGTATAGTTTTGGTCTCCTAATCTGAGGAAGGACATTCTTGCTATTGTGGGAGTGCAGCAAAGGTTCACCAAACTGATTCCCGGGATGGCTGGACTAACATATGAAGAAAGACTTGATCAACTAGGCTTATATTCATTGGAATTTTGAAGAATGAGAGGGGATCTCATAGAGGCATATAAAATTCTGACGGGATTGGACAGGTTAGATGCAGGAAGAATGTTCCCGATGTTGGGGAAGTCCAGAAGCAGGGGTCACAGTCTAAGGATAAGGGCTAAGCCATTTAGGACCATGATGAGGAGAAACTTCTTCACTCATAGAATTGTGACCCTGTCGAATTCTCTACACAGAAAGTTGTTGGGGCTAGTTCGTTAGATATATTCAAAAGGGAGTTAGATGTGGCCCTTGTGGCTAAAGGGATCAAGGGGTATGGAGAGAAAGCAGGAATGGGGTACTGAAGTCACATGATCAGCCATGATCATATTGAATAGTGGTGCAGGCTCGAAGGGTGAAATGTCCTACTCCCGCTCCTATTTCTTATGTTCTTATGTTTTTATGTTCTGCCCCCAAACCCCCACCAACCTGAGAGTCCATGGGGGTACTAAGGGCAGACCAAAGACATGGTAGGCATTTTGGAGGGGGGACATTTGAGCCCAGGTCTAATCTCTATTGGCATTCAGGAGATCCTGATCTCTATGAATCAGCATGCAACTGCAGGCCTGAGTGGTACAGTGCTCCTGTCCAGCACTGGAGAATGTAAATCTGCTCTTAGATACATGGTATTGCCAGGCATACTACTGTGTTGACAGATTATTTGTATTACAAAATGTAATTAGAGGTGGGTGTCCTTTAGCTTCTCTCCAAATGCAGATCAAATTCCAATTTTATAATAGAATCTTAATGTAGCCCCATTATGGATAGGACTATGTTAAGCAAATATGACCTAATTACCTTGTAGTACATGTCATTTCATACTTCTGTGCTTAACATGCCTTTGTTGTAGATTCTTGGCCTCTTCGCAGTTTTACAACTTTGTGAAGTAATACTGAGGCTGCAATTTCGCCGACCGAGGTGAGTCTGGGTTGGCCGATGTCTGTCGCGAGGTCTCGGCCCGCTACTAGCTGCAGGCCGCTCTCTCCAAGTGATTTTACCTTGGTGGGGCTTGTTAAGCCCGCCCAGCGAAGTTCCTGGCCAATTAAAAGGAAGCTGATCTGATGACATCCTTTGCTGATGCGTCATTAGCTGATTTCCTATAAGGGACCATGTCCTCATTGATTTTGACAGTTGTGTTGTCAGTGTTCTACAGCACTGAGGTGCTGCAAACACTGACAACTCTTTTGTTGCAAACCAATAAATAAACAGTTAAATCAAGTGCCCCCTTCTTAAAGGGGGGGAACAATCCAAACATTTTTCAAGTGCTCTTTTTTTGTTTTTTTTGGTGGGGTTTTTTGTGGGGTTTTTCTGTGTTTTTTTTAGGGCACCGAGAGGCAAATTATACAAGTGGCAAACACTGACAAGCTGCACAAAGGTGCACAGCTGCACCCAGGCTCTCCCATGACTCCCTCCAGATGCTTAGAAGGGAGTCACAGCGGGCAGGGAGGTTCTCTTCCCTTCCAATGGGTGGAAGAGACCTCCCCAGGACACCAACGCAACCTGGTAGCACATTGCACAGGACAGCACAAGCAGGGATGTAGATGGGCGGACCTGGCTGCAGTGGTGCAAACCTTTCAATGATCCGAGTAGATCACGAAATGTTACTGCAAAGCCACACTCAACCTCATCCTGCTGTGCCACTCATCACATCCCCATCATTCTTACTTCCCTACCCTACTCCTGCACACCCTTACTCACATCAATTTACCTTGCACCTCCACCCATCCCTCTCTATCTATATTATCACTTCCCTGTCTCACTAGCCACCCTTCACACTTACCTTCATCCTAGTGCAAGCATACCAACTAACAACACACAAGGATAGGCACTTGGGTGTTTTCGCCAATGTTTATGTAAAGTTTATGTTAATGTGGTGCCAAACATAAATATCTTTATTTTCAACACTTTGCCTTCTTGGACAGATTTGTGTGCCGCTTTGGAAGTGGCTTAGTGAGTTGCAGTGAATGGTGAGACATAACGGTACCCCCCACAATGGTGATGAATGTGACGAATGGTTTGGGTATTGTAGGGATTTTTTATGGTGTTGGTGTGGGGTGGTGCCAACCTGGTACATCATGGGGCAGCCAGGGTGTACAGCATCAAGTGAAGTAAATCTGACCATGGCGAGGCCATCCCTGGCCTCCCGGGCAGCAATGTGGTCGGGTGCTGATGCCCTCTGTCCTGTGCAACATCAGGTGATTGCAGAGAAGGTTGATGTTGTTGTTGTGCCTGGTGATGCTGGTGTTGGGGCTAACGTGATGGGATTCTGAGGACTAATGTGATATTTTTTCAAGGACACCAATGCTGATGGAATAGATGGCAGATGAGATTGAGGTGACAAAAGCGATCTGTCAATGGTGAGAGAGGTTGATCGAAGGAGGTTATGATAGATAGAGAGTTTACTCCAAACACTTCCAAACTGCATAAAGCTCAAATGTCTCTTTCAAATTCTGAAGGCTTCAGCTTCTAAGATTGGAAATTGAACAGCTATGAAATGGTGCTGCTGTCAACTATTCAGAAGAACGGAAGGATACTGATGGATCACCAGACCTACTTACCTGATGTGATCCCCGAGTGCCGTGAACCTCATGAAAAAGCTGGAAAAATGGTAAGTACAGCTTAAAATGATGTTTAATTGCCTTTTAACTACCTCTTAATGATCTAAATTGCCTCCCCCACTGCTTGGTGCCGGGTCTGTTAAGCACTGACAGACCTGACACATGGGAGACGAACGTGCAGGTGGGCTGACAATGGGTTCCGGACCCGCTGTCAATCAATTCTATTTTGACACCTGGCCCACCTCTGATCCCAGCCTCTCTGCACCAGTAAAATTCTGGTCTTACAGTCGCTTTAACACCCTGTTATTTTCGGGCACCAGTTATGGTGGTTAATGTCCTCAGAAACAGGAAATTATGCCCGAGAAGTGGAGCAGTAAGACTGCACGCTTTGTGCTTCCCAGGTATGCCTGTGTGTTTCTCTGACCTATTTTCTTTCTAATTCAAAGGCAAGAAAGGATGTGCACATCCCATTGGTTTAACGAGTGTCTTGTGTCCACTACACTATGTCCCTGAAATTGACAACCCACGGGAAACCAGTGTCCCACTTTTCCTTTAGAAAGATTATATTTTTTTTTTACTCACTCGTCTAATTTGAAAAAGTCAATTTTCACATGATTTATACTTATAATTGAATTCTTCATATATACTGCAGCTTATCTTTATTTGCTATCTTAAGTCACCAAATATGAAGCACGGTTTAAATTCTATTATAAACACCTAAAAATGTGACTTACTGATACACTGCACTTAAAAATATACTGCCTTTCTTTTAGTTATATTAAACCCTGCACACTACATTTGATGGCTTTTAGATCTTCAGAATGTATTAAGTAGAATTCGGTGACCCATTTCTGTAATATAGTAAGAGTGTAACTCATAAATGGGTCAAATAATTCTACTTAAGTTCTGGAGTGCTAATTTGTGGGTAAGTTACTGGAATCTATCATCAGAGACAGAATGACTGAACAGTTGGGACAAGATGAGTTGATCAAAGGGAGTCAGCATGGAGTTGTGAAAGGTTGGTCATGTCTAACTAATCTGGTTGAATTGTTTGAGGAGGTCATTAACATGGTGGATAGGTGAGTATTAATGGGTGTGGTCAATATGGACTTCCAAAAGGCATTTGATAAGGATCCCCACAAGGAATTATTAGCAAAAAAAAAGCACACTAAATTGGACTTTGTGACATGTTGGTAATTGGTTGAGACATAGGAAACAGAGAGTTGGGATAAAGGGAAGATTCTCTGATTGGCCAGAGGTGATGTTCCCTAGACACCTGTACTGGGGCCTCAGCTTCTCAATATTAATGACTTGGATGAAGGAATAGAGAGTTGTATAATCCAAGTTTGCTGATGGCACTAAGTTAGCAGGCATAGTAAGTTGGGTAGATGGAAGTAGGAATTTACATAGACAAGTGTAATGTTTGCACCTTTGAGCATGCTCACACGTTTGTAGAGCTGTTGCATTGTGAGTGGCTTAGCCAGTCACGTGATGTTCACAAGACTCAATAAAACCCCAGTCATCCACGATGAGGGATGCAGTTGTGAGCCTAGTGGATGAACTGGTAATATGAAGTGTGATTGTTAATCATTTGTCAATAAACCAACTAGTGTTGCTATGAATTCGTAAGCAAATAACCCATGAAGCAAATACATTACAACAGACTAAGTGAGTGCGCAAAACTATGGTAGATGGAATTTAGCGTGGGGAAGTGTGAGGTCATCTGCTTTGAATTTGAGAAAGACAAATCAAAGTATTTTCTCAATGGTGAGAGACTCGGAGCTATGCAGATGCAAAGGGATTTGGGTGTCCAGGTACAAAAAATAATCCAAAAGGTTTTATCTCAAGGGGTCTGGAATACAAAGGGGAGTAAGTTTTGCTTCAGTTGACAGAGGCTTGACGAGACCCCCTTTTGGGTAACTACATTCAGTTTTGTGCACCGGACCACAGGAAGGATATATTGACCTTGGAGAATGTACACCCAGAATGATGCCAGAGCTTAAAGGGTTAAATCATGAGGCAAAGTTGCATAAACTTGGTTTATATTCCCTTGAGTTAAGCGGGTCGAGGAGTGATTTAATTGAGGTCTTTAAAATTATAAAATGATTCGATAGGGTAGATAGAGACTATTTCCTCTGGTGGGAGAATCCAGAACAAGGGGTCATAAACTTAAAATTAGAACAAGGGCCTTTCAGGAATCAAATCAGGAAACACTTTTTCACACAAAGGGTAAGAGAAATCTTCCCCAAAAGGTTGGGTCAGTTGAATTTTTCAAGATTGAGATCGCTGGATTTTATTTTAGATTTGACTTCCAAAGAATATGCAGCAGAGATGGGTAAGATACAGATCAGCCATGATTGAATGGTGGAATAGGCTCAAGGGGCTGAATGGCCTACTCCTGTTCTTATGTGACCCAGTAAGGCTTTATGAAAGAAACAAGATTTTATATATTTATATTGCAGAACACCTGTAATAAATCTTATATATGTTTATGTAACTGCAAAGTATGTAACAGTACTGAGTGAAGCTTCTGGGCCATGATTCCCGGGATGGCGGGACTGACATATCAAGAAAGATTGGATCAACTGGGCTTGTATTCACTGGAGTTCAGAAGAATGAGAGGGGATCTCATAGAAACGTTTAAAATTCTGATGGGTTTAGACAGGTTAGATGAAGGAAGAATGTTCCCAATGTTGGGGAAATCCAGAACCAGGGGTCACAGTTTAAGGATAAGGAGTAAGCCATTTAGGACCGAGATGAGGAGAAACTTCTTCACCCAGAGAGTGGTGAACCTCTGGAATTCTCTACCACAGAAAGTTGTTGAGGCCAATTCACTAAATATATTCAAAAAGGAGTTGGTGTAGTCCTTACTACTAGGGGGATCAAGGGGTATGGCGAGAAAGCAGAAATGGGGTACTGAAGTTGCATGTTCAGCCATGAACTCATTGAATGGCGGTGCAGGTTCGAAGGGCCGAAAGGCCTACTCCTGCACCTATTTTCTATGTTTCTATGTTATTTGAATGGATATTTGTACATAAATATATGCAATTTTTTAAATAAAAAAACAGTTTTTAACATCTGGCTTTCATTTCTTAAGAATCCAAACATAATTCAAATTTGAGCTCTTTTTTTTCGCCATGATTATGATCTTAAACAGATGAGCTTAGGTAGGCTACAGGCCGGACACCGGATAAATCTCCATCCCACATTGCCTCAACAGTGCACCTTAACTCCATTCTCCTAGCAGCACTGGTACTGTGCCAGTGTCACACTGCCATTTCCACCCAGCCATCCTGCTCGCTCCCGCATCAAAATTGCCAATTTAGCGATAACTTAGTGCTGAATGATGGATAGCTTTGTGCTGTTAACTCGTCTCCACTGCAAACTGGGTTAATACTTAGGACTTTTAGAGGCAGCAGAAAGTAAAAAAGCTTTCATCCCAAGGGTCTAGACGGGATTTGAACTCAGATCCCCAAAGTACAAGGACAGTGTTATAACCCAATTATTTCTTTTTTGTTTTTCTTTTACTTCAGGTGCTGCCTGTTTCATATTCCCCTGGAGGATTGTATTTGAAGTTACTGGTATGGAACATTGAGAACTGAAGACAATTGTTAGACTGACACAGTTTTATTTTTGGAATGGGGTAAGAGAGAAAGACCGAAATCACTAAGGAAAAGTTGACAAGGAGATGTATCATTGATTCTTCAAATTTTGGAAGACTGTTGTAGAGCATAAACAGTTCTGAAATATACATCAGTTATTAATAGCCTGACTTGTATTTTGTTAATATGCGGCTGTGGCATACTGTAAATTGTGACTCCTAATTAAAAATAACAAATGAGATGTATCCTGATCAAGAGCTGTTGTAAACCCCTGATACACAGTTTCATCCAGCCTCAAAGCATTTTATGGCACTGCACCAAAGTACATTAACGTTGCAGTTAAACTGTCACCTTCATGTTAATGCAGAGTCGTTTTGAGTGTGCATCAATGAGAAAGTGGCAATGTATTGTGGAAGTCAGTTCCCAGCACGGATCCCAGATGCAATGAAGACTCAAGACAATCTCCAACAGGTAGACTGAGGTTCACTTGTTTTTTACACAGGGTGCAAAAGTGCATGTTGAAAGTACCTAGGTGGTTCATTCGACCTCCTCGAAACTTTATAATTATATGTTTCAATCATTTTGGTGCGATTAAGAAAATGGGCATTACTGACCACCCTCTCCAAACATGAAAAAATAGCCACTGGATAACAGAGCTCTGCACACGAATCCAAGTACACATACGTAGTGCTCCTCTGTCACTGACCTCAGTGCAATTGCAGCAAAGTGCCTCTTACAATATAACTCTGATCTGCCTCAGTTAGCAGTCTCTTCAGCGTAATTGAAAATAAATTCCAAAATATCCTTATAGAATAAGCAATAGACATAATGACAATAAACTCAAACTCAAATGTGTATATTTGTCCAGGTTTTAGTGCACCGAGGTCTGATTTGGACCTTAACTTGTCTCGCTCTAAAGCTGTGCCTAGTGTAATAAAAAGCTTGTGCACTCCAGCTCTTCATTCACTACTGCCTTGTTGAGACATGGTAGCAAATACTTTAGCAGAAATCTATTATTTCAATGAATGATAGAAATCACAAAACACAATTCGGAACTTCAGTTTCTGGATGAAGTTCTACTTACCGTGATTGCCCTTGGATGTTCGCACTGGTGTAAAGTGGTTTTTGGAGGTTCGAACAGGCGAGCTATCCTTGGGCGATCCATCTATTGCAGTCATATTCTCTCTCTCGTAGTGTGGTACTGGAATCGGTCCCTGGTTTCGTAAAATGTCTGCCAAAGCCCTGTGAAATGTCACAGAAAATAAGATTTGAAACAAAGTACAAGGTTTTTACGTCATTTGCTATTAGTGCCTCAGTGTTTCTGGGTTTTTCAGATGGAATTGTCTGGATCAATATTTGCTGATTGGTTGAATAGTAAGCATTTGAAATTAAGGCTGTGACTGGCTGAAACACCATTGTAAAACTCCTGGCATAGTCACTTGTAGACAATCCTTGCTGCAACATCAGCAGGCGTAATCATAAAAATGTTATGCCCATTTTAATCAACAAGTTTTGGTGTGATATTTTGAAACTCTTTAATGCAGTGGCGGCAACTGACAGCGATCAATCTGCAGATGTGGCTTTTAAAATTTGTATTTTGCAAGGATACAATTATAGAGTGACGATGATACACCATATATAGTATACAAAGTACAATGCATTGATATGGATTGCACACTTTGACCAATGGTGCATGGTTGTCAGTAGCAGGTAGATGGTGTAGATCAGCAAATGTCCAAGGGAAATGGATCTGGCCCACCAAGATCTTGCGTATGGGTTACACTTCTGTATAACCATATGCAGACTAGTTACTGCTCTCAACATGTATGTCTAATTCACAGCTCTAAAAGATTGGGCATCCCTCACATGGGCACCATGCATTAGCATTTACTCTGTTTACTCAGGGTGGGGGGGACGGAGGAGGACACGATTTCCAAAGACATGCAGTTGTGTAGTGCCCCCTCACAATTTAATTCTTCCTGAGTGTCATTTGGTTGGGTGGTTTACTGTCTGATTCTTCACTTTGCACATGCTTTTTTTTTAAATCACACCCGTATCTGTGTTACTGCTGAACTCTACCTTGTGTCAAAACAGTATCCGGTGTGACACACTGTACACATCTTCACCTTCATTGTCACCTCATGCACTAATTTTCCACTTTGAAATACTTTTCATGTGTTCTGTCAGTTGCTCACCGTGATTCCACTTTGGCTTTTATACTCTGAGTAAAGCCAATTATAGCGTTGAAGCAATTCAGCCTATCACCAGCATTACGGTTTTAAATCTTGTTGCAACTATGTACATACATAAATGAAAAAAAATTACAGTATTCCAAATCACAATGGGGCCAAAATTGCTCCTTTTTATAGCCCCATTAGTGCCTCTGGGGGGCGCTAATGAGGCGTGATCGCATTTTCGCCCGGGGAGGGGGACGCTTGCTTCTCCGGGAAAATTGCCCCGAGGTTTGAGGAGTGCTATCCCAGCAAGACATCCGCTGCCGGGGTGCCCCCTAAAGGGGAGGCCTTTATCATCTCGGGCCACCATTTTTATTTGTCAGCCGACTCTTGTGTCGGCCCGATAATGGCGGCCCTCGCTTCAACCAGCCTGCCATCATGCAGCCCAGCACTCCATTTTGATTGCCGGGCTGCTGGCTCGGCCGATCGCATACCTGGTGGCCCAGTGGCAGACACCAAAATGCCTGCGGTGTGTGCAGCGGCCCTCCCCTTTCATTGGGGGGGGGGGGGCGTCATTGTCGCGCGCAACGCTACGCGGACCGCGTAACACTGACCTCCTCAGTGCGGTGCTGCTGTCCCAGGAGTATCCCTCCAGGGAAGCGGAGTGCCAGAGACAGCTCTCTGCTTCCTTTGAAGGGTGCATGGCCTAATTCCACATCAGCGGGGGGGGGGGGCGGAGGGGGGGTGGGGGGGGGAGGGGGGGGTGGGGGGGCGGGACTTCCGGAGCAGGCGCAGGAAGTCCCGGTCCAGTTAGTTTTACCGCCCCTGATCGGGGCGAGGGGCAATTTTGGGGCCAATAGGTTTGCTTTTTATTCGAGCAGTTCAACAGCTGCTGATACCTCCTTTGTTGATAGGACACATGATCCTGAAAGCTTATGCCTCCCGTTTCTTGGTTTAATAGAATTTAACACAAGTAATGCCTGAAGTATTTTTCTAGTCAACTGGCACAAATGAACTTCTATATAACATGAGAAAAATAATTGTAAGGGTTCTGAGTAGCCATTTGATAATTGTGATTAAAAACAACACTGTAGCACACAGCTTGATTTTGTTAACAAAGTTGGACAAAACTTTGTTTGCCACATGAGCCACTCCCCTTTCATGCTTTGGATCTTCATTAACGTCATCACCCAGTGGCATTTGCTGTGCTCCAACACACTAGCAGGTATTGGAGCATAAATGGAGTCTATCCTTTCTATTCCTTTATTACATGTGAGTTAAAGTTCCTGCTCAATTTACATCTGGTTTTAGATCCAATCTTTCTCAAGATCCTTTTGTTTTACCTTATTGATGTTATTGTTATTGATGGAATGCACCACCACAGTAGTTCTATCTTTGCTCTCTGGCTAAATTGTTTTTATCTTTCTAGTAAGCGACCAGGTCTCTGCTTGTATATTGACGTGCCCTCTTGCACTACACCTATGCCCCTACAGGGCATCTTGCTGTCAGTTGTCTGATTGCATCCTGCCAGGTGCATGTACTCTGGTCTGTATCATCTCCTTGCTACCTGTACAGAGAGAACACAGCTGATTCCATCTCTATTACATGTGAATAGATGATATTTTAGGTTCCCATTCCTTTATTTCTTCCTCATTGTAACCCCCTCCATCTTTTCCTATCATTAGGTACATTTCTCGACTCTGACAGTAACAGCCCCTTCCTTCACTGCATCTTACTTCTGGTTGTTCAGCTGGCTCTTGTTTCCTGTCTCAGAACCGTAGAAATTTAAGCAGAGAAGGAGACCATTCAGCCCATCATATCTGTGCTGACCGACAAAGAGCTATCCAGCCTAATCCCACTTTCCAGCTCTTGGTCCAAAGCCTTGTAGGTTATGGTACTTCAAGTGCATACTTTTTAAATGCTATGAGGGTTTCTGCCTCTAACTCCCTTTCAAGCAGTGAGTTCCAGACCCCCACCACCCTCTGGGTGAAAAATATTCTCCTCAAATCCCCTCTAAACCTTCTATCAATTACTTTAAATCTATGCCCCCTGGTTATTGAACCCTCTGTTAAGGGAAATAGGTCCTTCCTATTCACTCTATCTAGGACACTCATAATTTTATACACCTCAATAAGGTCTCATCTTAGCCTCCTCTGTTCCAAAGAAAATACCCCCAGCCTATCCAATCTTTCCTCATAGCTAAAATTTTCCAGTCCAGGCAAAATCCTCGTAAATCTCCTCTGTACCCACTCCTGTGCAATCACATCTTTCCTGTAATGTGGTGACCAGAACTACACACATTACTCTAGCTGTGGCCTAACTAGTGTTTTAGACAATTCAAGCATAACCTTCCTGCCCTGATGTTCTATGCCTTGGCAAATAAAGGCAAGTGTAATGTATGCCTTCTTAACCATCTTATTTACGTGGCCTGCTACCTTCAGGTAACTGATGACATGCACTCCAAGGTCCATCTTTTCCTCTACACTTTTCAGTGTCCTACCATGTATTGTGTATTCCCTTGCCTTTTTAGCCCTCCCCAAATGCATTTCCTCACACTTCTGCAGATTGAATTCCATTTGCCACTGTTCCACCCACCTGACCATTCCATTGATATCTTTCTGCAGTCTTTAGCTTATTTCTCCATTATCAACCATACGGCCAATTTTTGTATCGTCTGCAAACTTCTTAATCATACTCTCTCCATTCAAGTCTAAATCATTGATATATACCACAAAAAGCAAGGGACCTTGTACTGAGCCCTGTGGATCCACACTGGAAACAGCCTTCCAGTCAAAAAACCATCCATCCACCATTACCCTTTGCTTCCTGCCTCTGAGCCAATTTTGGATCCTACTTGCCACTTTGCCTTGGATTTCATGGGCTTTTACTTTAATGTGGGACTTTATCAAAAGCCTTGCTAAAAATCCATCTTCATTCTCAGCTATGAACTTCTAGTTCACTCTTACAGGCACTTGACTTATCAAGTGATATTACAGGACTTTTTTCCTAATTTAGTGTTATTCCTCATCATTGAGAGCTTTGTGTATCTATCCTTGCCTTTTAACTCATTAACAAGGTGAACAGAGCAAGATCTGATCAGCTCGGAGCATGTCTTGAGGGGGTTGTACATTTTGGAAGCTGTTCCAATACGTTGATTCGATTTTTCTTGGTTTGTAGTTGTATCTTGACAGAGAATTTTCTACTCTGGTTTGTTAGGTTCATCCCACTAAGCTGTTGTCCTTACTCAGACTAACTAGTTGAAGTGTTTCTACTTGTCTCCCCCCCCCAGCAGCCCCCCTGTTTTCATAGTTTTTATCTTTCTGACTGGGAGAGGGAAATTTCTGTGATCCTCCTTTTCAAGTTGTCGCGATCATTATTTTCTCATACTTTTAGAATTGATCTCTTCTACTCTCTCAAGTCTTGCTTGCTTCTTCCCATTGCTTGGTGGGATCTCACATTGACACGTGTTCTCTTGTGAAAGACACTATATAAATGTAAGTCTTTCTTCCTTTTCTCTCTGTTTTCAGTACTTCCTTTGCCGTGGGTGCATTATAGGCACATGGTTGACCTTATGAGTGGGGGTGAAGAAGAATAAACAAGAGTTTCTGTTGTGTGCAGTCTCAGCTTCCCTTCCTGGGAAGGTTTTCATGACATGTCTTTGCTTCCAGGAGAAGATAAGTGTTCCCTTATAATCTCCCGCAGAAGTGGTCATAGGTCTCCAAGCAACCAAAAGAACAATAGAAATTGGCTTATGCAATGACTGTTGAGTTTAGACAAACTTTTTCTGTTAAATTCAATGGTGGGTCGTTCTTGTCACTGATGTTATGAGACAGAAATTTACAATGCATCCCATCTTATTACTTGTCATTGCTTTTGACTCCTTTTCCTCCTTTCGAAGCATTCCATGAACCCAACTATTATTCATCAGATGTACACCTGTAAACCTCCTCGTGCTCCCAGCTGATACGATTTCCCTCTGTTCACCATGTCAAGGAGCTAAAAGGTATGGAAAGTTGTACAATACTCTCAATGGATGAGGAATCTATTGCTATTCTTAGGACCACTTTATTTTGCAATGTCTTTCTAGCTTGACCAATTCATGTTAAAAGTGGACACTTCCCTAGTTCCCTAGGTATGTTGCTGAGTGGCATCTGTCCAAATTCAACAGCCCTTACTATAATTTTATAATCCGACTTTTAGCCCCTACTCTTTGTATCGTTACTATGAAGCATATAGGTAAAATAAACAGAATCTTGCAAATCCTCTTGGTGTCAGTCATCCATTTCCCCCACATCCACCTCTCTGTCAGGGTGTCAAACTTTAAAACTGCCAGATTCACCCCTTTATACACCGCATATTGGTTTATTTTGCTTGTTATGTCAATTACAATGTGACCTCACCAGTCCAAGCTTTAACCATGTTTAAGATTGGTGCTTATATGATGGTGACTTGCAATTATATTTACAAGAAAATATCACTGACCTTCTAACCTTTTGAATTACTCCCCACCCCACCCCATACCCTTCCTTTATCATCAGTTCATTACTGCTACCTCCTTCTTGGTTGTGTAATTGTATAAATACAATACTTCTCAAAAAATAAAAAGGTGCAGAGCTGTTTATTAGTCTTATCTAACACGTTATGATGGCAAATATATTCATATTTAGTATACCATTCAGAGATCTTCCATCTCAAGATTTAGGGAAGTCACATTATAATACTCACTTACAAGAGAATACCTGAACATTAGGATAAACAATACATTTCACAGGATTTCACCTAGACATAGTTCATGTGTTGGGAAATCTTGTCAGAATAGGCCTGGAAGGTTTGAATATGTCTAGAAGAGTGGAAGAATTATGGAGTTGCTTCATAAAGGTGATTCTGAATGCAATGATCCAACATGTCCTGATTATAAAGGTACCAAGCTCAAAGGGATTCCTGTCTGGTTGAATGGGACTACCAAACAACTCAAAGAAGAAAAAAAATATTTTAAGTAAAATGGCACAGAATTAAGATGGATTCAATACCAAAAGGCATGGCTGGGGTATAAAAAGGACATCAAAACGGTAACAAAACATTTTGACTTGAATATGGCAAGGGACACAATACGTTTTTTAAGTTTTATTAAAAAGAAACGAGGATGGAATGGGACCACTGAAATTGGGTTTAGCTGAGGCCATGACAAATGATACAACACAGGCTACAAAAGCGCTAAAGACATTTTCTTTCCTGAATCTTGACCAAGAAGGAGACAGCTAACTTATTTTATCTGTAAAGCGAACTAGAGGGCATTGCAGAGGTCAGTTGTGACATTATTCACATTATTCCCACATCGTTGTTGAACAGCTGTACAACCTTAAGGTAAATAAATCTCAGAGGGCCAGATAAGATGCATCAAAGGATCCTTGAGGAAATAAGGGACAAATTGCAGGAACTCTGGCACAAATCTTCCAGAAATCACTGAATACTGGAGAGTTGCCTGGGGACTGGAGAAAGGCAGATGTTACTCATTTTTTTAAACGCTAGCAAAAGTGATCTGGTAAACATCCACTATGGGTAAAGTTAGAGAAATCTTTATTAAAGATAAAATTGTGAAGTATCTGGATAGAAATAAAATCATAAAACATAGCTAGTATGGGTTGATAAAGGGAAAGTCTTGTCAATCTAACTGGTTTAGTTTGAGGGTGTAACAAAGGAGCTTGATCGGGGTAATGCGGTGGATGTGATGCTCTGGGATATCAGTAAGGCCTTTGATACAGTTCCTCTGGCAAGGCTAGTACTATAATGAAATAAAGCAGGAATCAGTGGAAATATTTTGCAATGGATACATAACTGGTTGACCAATAGAAGCAGAGTGTGGTGATATCGGGACTGTTACCAACCTGAGAGAATGTTATCGGTGCTGTCCCACAGGGCCCTGTTTTGCAACCACTTCTGTTTAATATCTTCAGAAAAGATCTGGAACTAGGAGTCATGAGCACAATGGCTAAATTTCCAGCTGATACATGGCTAATGTAGGTGGTGGACTCCAAAGCTGAGCAGGGTAAGCTGCAGGAGGATCTGAATGTACTTGGGAATTGGGCAGACAGGTGGCAGATGAAAGTCAACGTAGAGAAATGCAAAGTTCTTCACATCATTAAAAAAAAGACCAGGAAGGAACTATTATTTAATGGAAAGAAAATATGTGAATGGAAAATGAAAGCGATCTGGGGATCCTGATTGACAATAAATTGAAGTTGTTGCAACAATGCTCGGTGGCTACTTTAGAATCATTGGTGCGACCACATTTAGAATACTGTGTACAGTTCTGGTACAAAAAGGATATTGCAGCTATTGAAACGATACAGAAGGGAACAACAATAATTATTGAGGGGCTGGAGGGATTGTATTATCACAAGCGATTATGTAAATTGGGCTTTTTCTCACTGGAAAAGAGAAGGTTGAGAGGTGATATGATTGCTGTTTTTTTGAATCTAAAGGGATTAGATAATGTAGACCATGACAAGCTGTATCACATTTCCAGCACAGTAGAACCCGAGGACATAGCCTAAGCTCGAAGGGGGATATATTCAAAGCGAACCTGTGGAAACATGGGGGCTGAATTTGCGGCCCTTATTGGCACGTATGAGGTGTGCACGTGCCCATAGGGGTCTCATAAGTTCATGGTTTAGGGGCATGCATTGTGCATACGCAAATTTAACAGAAATCGGCATTCGTTGGTGGAAAGTTTAGCTATTTACCCAACTTCTGCCCAGCAAATGCCCGTGAAATTCTTACGCCTGGTAAAAACAGGCGTAAGGACTGCTTTTATCAGCGTAAGACTTTTAAAAGGCAGAAATCTATATATTTTTTCAATAATTTAAACATTCAAAAACCTGCAAAATAAGGTACGTTTGTTTTTAGACCCCTTAAAATATGTAAATGTATTTTTCAAAATATTACATTTTGTTTTAAATAATTAATTAAATTCCATTTTGACTCATTTTAAATATGTGATGTTTTTTTCAATTTATTTTAAGTGTGTGTGTATTCTTTGGGGTATTCCCATTCATACTTGTGGTGATTCCGTACATACGGCACTCATCATAACTATGAATGGGAACACCCCTACTTTGATTGGTTGGGCCGGCCCACGTGATCCCAGGAATGCGTACGAAGTGCCTACGTCTCTGGGATATGTGGGCCTCTATGCAGGCCTATACATAGAAGCCCAGGACCACAAGCCTCCGAACCTCCTGGACCACCAGGAGGTTCGGAGGCTTTTTTTCAGGTTGGAAGCATCCATCCGCTGGAAGCCTCTGACCGCAATTTCTGCATCAATATTTCAGTGAGCGAGTGGAACAGGGTCCCTGGGAGACAGTGGATACAGTTAGTATTGATTCATTCAAATGCAAATTAGATAGAATTCTTTCAGAAAATAATGCATGGATACAGTATATGACTGTATCTGAGACATGACACATGGCGCGGGGGGTTGTTGATGCCAGTTTGTTGGATATATTCAAGAGGGAGTTAGATATGGCCCTTACGGCTAAAGGGATCAGGGGTATGGAGAGAAAGCAGGAAAGGGGTACTGAGGTGAATGATCAGCCATGATCTTATTGAATGGTGGTGCAGGCTCGAAGGGCTAAATGGCCTACTCCTGCACCTATTTTCTATGTTTCTATGTAAATGTAGCATGCATGGGAAGAACAAGTGACTTTGGACTTATAGATCCCAAAGTTCTCCACTACTAAAATTGTACTCGCCTCATGTCTGAGTCTTTTGTAGAGGTTGATTGCCATAATTAGTCAATAACTCCATTATCATTGTATAATGTGAGCACCAGGATGATAAAAAGCAAACTAGATGGATCTTGGTCTTTTCTTGTCTAGCAATTCCGATCTTCCTCTGAGACGTGTGATGTCAGCAAAGTAATTTTGTGATCTTTCTGGAGTGTGTGGGTGGCAACTGCTGCTGAAGAAGTTGACACTATTACACAGTGCAAGCAAGTCAGAATCACTGGTGAGATATTTAGTTGTGTGCTGCAAAGCATCGAGAAGTTAGCAAAATGGATGCATAAATGCAAACTGAAAATTTATTAGAAGCTTTGCCACAAATCTAGCACTGTGTTATTTTGTGAGCCCAAAATATATTGATCGGTAAGGATACACAAGCTTTTTTAAAATCGCACACTAAACCAAACAGAACCTTTGCTGCAACAAAGAATCAGGACACCCACGAGGCGCTGTGATTGCCATTTTACCGTAACAGTTATTAACGATTGGGGGTGTGAGTAGGGTAGCCATTCAGAAACCATGGCTAGCCAGAACTAAAGGCGGACTACTTTGGGAATGAAGATCCTTTTAAGACTTGTTAGGAAATATTATTTCAATTTGCAGTCTACCTTAAAGAGACAACGCCTTCATTAAAAAGTGTTAAAGCTTGAGTTTGCCAAAGACCCAGTGCACCGAGGGACTTTGTGAGGAAACACGTCACTGCATCACAGAGGCGCCATTCCAGCCCTCGTATGCGGGGAGCAATTTCAACGTTCGGGTGGCCGACTGGTCAGAGCTCACTAGCAGCTCACCTGTTCTGACGGCGAGGAGGCTAGAATCGTTTTGAATCCCTAGGCCTCATTTAAGTGGAGCCAGAGCGCTGCGGGCACCAAACAGGTGACCCGTGCAGCTCATTGGATTCAGGCTGGCATTATCGGGCAGCAGGGTAAGTCCAGGCGGGCAGGGGTTATGATCACTGGGGGGGGGGGGGGGGGGGAAGAACCTATGGGCAGCAGTAGCCCGGATTATTTTTTATTGCTGCCTGGCCCCATAACATTCATTTGAAACTTATTTTTCTCGGGGTCCCTTCAGCTCTATCGGCCAATGAAACTGGTCGGAGGGGGGGGCAGCGCATGCTCCAACTAGTTCTATCCTTAAATGGCAATCAGGGTCTTATGTACAGGATGCCGACTTCCATATTAAAAGGGGCCTAACATCTGAAACAGACTTCAGCCACCTATCTGTAGGCCCCTGTGAAATCATTCTATGGCCGCAATTTTGCCGGCCCTCAGAGGGCGGGTTCGGAGGCGGGTCCACTGTCAATATATAAAAGTTTGACTGCGGGTCGACAGCCCACTGGCAACCCGCCTCCACATCAGTTTCCCAAGTGCTGAGTCTGCCTACGCTTTACAGACCCAACACCAAGCGAAGTGGGAGGCAATTGACATAGTTCAGAGCATGTTAAAAGGTACTTAAACAGCATTTTGCAAGGTACTTGCCATTTTTTCAGCTTATTCACGAGATTCCCAGCGCTCGGTGATCACGTCAGGTAAGTAGGTCGGGTTCTCAATGACCCTCCATCCCTCAAAATAGTTGACAGCTGTAAAAGTGGTATTAAAGCTACCATTTCACAGCTGTTCACTTTCCAGTCATAGAAGCTGCAACCTTCAGGATTTAGAGGACACATTTGAGTTTTATGCAGGTTGTAGGTGTTTGGCATAAGCTCTCGATCTACTGTTACCTTCTTGGAGCAAACACTCTCACCATTGACAGATCGCTTCTGTCAACTCAAGTTCACCTACCATCTATTCCAACAGCAACAGTGCCCTTGAAAAAATCTCATCTTGGTCCTCAGATTCTCACCACGATCAGCCCCAAGACCAGCATCAGGCACATCAGCATCAACAACAACACCAACCTTCTCTGCAATCACATGATGCTGCACAGGACACAGGGCATTGGCACTTAACCACATTGCTGCCTGGGAGGCCAGTGATGACCTCACCTTGGCCATATTTACTTTACTTGACACTGTACACCCTGGCTGCCACATGATGTTACAGGTTGGCCCTGTTGTGTCCTTATACACTACAGCAAACCAACAAGAGGCACATACTGGAGACAAGGTCACTCTGTGACCTGTACATTTATTCACAGGACCAAGAAGTGATGACCCTGCGTGGGACCTCCTTTATATACCTGGATGACCAGGTGAGGAGTGTCTCCCACAAGTTCACCCCTTGTGGTCAAGATGTGCATTTCTCAGGTGTATACAGTGTACAGTGTTGTTACATAAAGTGAAGGTTACAAACATGACATCACCTCCTCCCAACGTCTTTGGGTCAAAGATTGAGTCTTTCAGATGGTCGATACTCTCTCGTGGAGCGCTGCAGTTGCGGCTCTGGTTGTTGAGCCTTGGTATACATCTTTGTCACCTGTGGTGATTCCAGTTCATCCGGGCTGGCCGCAGGGACTGTGCATGCTGCTGACGGTTCTTGTTGCTCATTCTCTGGCAATGGTGTGGGCAGCATCTCATGATCTTCCTCAGGTTCCTCAGTGTCCATGCTGAACCTTTTTTTTTACTTGGTCCAGATGCTTGCGGCATATCTGCCCATTGTTGAGACTGACCACTATGACCCTATTCCCCTCTTTAACAATTACAGTATCCTCGAGCCACTTGGGCCCCACAGCGTGATTAAGAACAAACACAGGGTCATCGATTTCTATCCCTCTCCCCTTTGAGTTACGGTTGTGGCACTCATTTTGGGACTGGCGCTTGCCCTCAACAATGTCTGACAAGATTGGATGAATAAGGGACAGCCGAGTTTTAAGTGTACGTTTCATGAGTAGTTCCGCTGGCGGGATTCCCGTAAGCGAGTGCGGTCGGGACCTGTAGGCCAGCAGGAGGCGCGATAGAAGTAATTGAAGGGAGGGTCCTTGAATCCGGAGCATGCCTTGCTTTATGATTTGGACCGCACGTTCCGCCTGGCCATTGGAAGCCAGCTTGAACGGCGCTGTCCTAACATGTTTGATGCCATTACCCGACATGAACTCCCGGAATTCAAAGCTAGTGAAACATGGGCCGTTGTCGCTAACTAGGATGTCTGGCAAGCCGTGGGTCGCAAAGACCACATGCAAACTCTCCACTGTGGTGGATGTCGTGCACAAATTCAATATGATACACTCGATCCATTTCGAGTACGCATCAACGACAATGAGGAACATTTTTCCCATGAACGGGCCCGCGTAGTCTACGTGAATACGTGACCATGGCCTGGTGGGCCAGAGCCACGGGCTGAGTGGGGCCTCCCTGGGAGCATTGCCCAGCTGGGCACACGTCGTGCACCTGCGAACACAGTGTTCCAGGTCTGCATCAATTCCCGGCCACCATACATGTGACCGGGCAATGGCCTTCATTAGCACAATGCCTGGGTGCTCGCTGTGAAGTTCCCTGATGAATGCTTCTCTTCCCTTCTGGGGCATGACTACCCGACTGCCCCATAGTCGGCAATCGGCTTGGATGGAGAGTTCATCCATCCGTCTGTGGAACGGTCTGACCTCTTCAGGGCATGCTCCGTGTGCGGGTGCCCAATCCCCAGTCAGGACACATTTCTTAATCAGAGATAGGAGGGGATCTCTGTTTGTCCAGATTTTGATCTGGTGGGCTGTGATGGGGGAGCCTGCGCTGTCAAAGGCATCGACAGCCATGACCATCTCCGCGTTTTGCTCCGCTGCCCCCTCAGTGGTGGCCAGTGGAAGCCTGCTGAGTGCGTCAACGCAATTTTCAGTGCTTGGCCGGTGCCTTATGGTGTAGTCATACGCAGCCAGCGTGAGAGCCCATCGCTGTATGCGAGCTGACATATTGGCATTGCCAGCTTTGCTGTCGGACAACAGGGATGTTAATGGCTTGTGGTCTGTTTCTAACTCGAACCTTCTGCCAAAAAGTTATTGGTGCATATTTTTCATCCCATAGACACATGCGAGTGACTCCTTTTCAACCATCCCATACCCCCTTTCTGCTTGGGAGAGCGAACTGGGGGCATAAGCCACAGGTTGGAGTTGGCCCTCATCATTATTCTGTGGCAACACGCACCGAACCCCATAGGATGATGCATCACATGTCAAAACCAACTTCTTGGTCGTACAGGGTCAACAGCTTATTAGAACAAAGCAGCAAGGATGTCGTCCTGAAATACGATTGTTCCAGAGATGGATTTGAGCAAGCTTTCCATGTTCCTCTGAAAGATAGCGGCTGCTGAACGAATGCCAAATGGACACCTGTTGTAGACAAACAGCCCCTTGTGCGTGGTGATGGTGGTCAGTAGCTTGGATTCTTCGGCCAGTTCCTGGGTCATGTAGGCCGAAGTGAGGTCCAACTTGGTGAACAGCTTACCGCCTGCCAGCATGGCAAAAAAATCCTCCGCTCTCGGAAGCGGGTATTGGTCTTGAAGGGACACTCGGTTGATGGTGGCCTTGTAGTCGCCACAGATCCTGACCGAGCCATCCGTTTTTAGAACAGGGACGATGGGGCTTGCCCAGTCGCTGAATTCAATGGGCGAAATTATGCCCTCTCTTTGCAACCTTTCCAACTCACTCTCAATTTTCACATACGGCACAGCTCTGGCTTTGTGGTGCACTGGTCTAGCGTCCGGGGTGATGCGTATCACTACTTTGATGCCTTTGAAAGTCCTGACGCCAGGTTGAAATAATGACTCGAACTTTTGTAGGACCTGTGAGCATGAACTTCGCTCCACAGATGAAATGGCGTGCACATCCCCCATTTCCAGTTCATCTCGGCTAGCCAGTTCCTCCCCAAAAGCGCGGGATCATTTCCCGACACAATCCAGAGTGGCAGCCGGTTCTGGGATCCATTATGTGTGACCATCAACATTGCACTGCCTAGCACTGGGATAATCTCTTTGGTGTACATCCGCAATTGCGTGTCAATGCGTTCAAGTTTGTGTCTGCTAACTCTGAGTGGCCACAGTTTCTCGAATTGTTGGACACTCATAAGTGACTGGCTGGCCCCTGTGTCCAGCTCCATGTGTACCGGGATGCCGTTTAACAGTACTCTCATCATCATAGGTGGCGTTTTTGTGTATGAGCTGTGGATGTTTGCCACATGAACCCGCTGAACTTCAGCATCCATTGCTGTGTCCCAGGCATACCCCTGCCTTGCAGACCTCTCTTGTGGTTCATCCACTTCGTAAACCAGCTTCGCTGCGGGCCTCCTGCACATCCTGGTTTAATGTCCACTCAAGTTACAATTTCTGCAGATGAATTGTTGAAGCCGGCAGGTCTTCGCAGCATGTTTGCCCCCGCACCTCCAGCATGAGCTGAGATTGTTGTGAACAAAAGAGCTGTTTCCAGGCATTCCTCTCTGATTGTCTCTTTGATTACTCTTGAGCACTCTGTTTGTGGGTGTCAATGGTCCCATCCCGAGACGTATTGTCCCTTGTGATGGTGTAAATGTCCGTTCAACCTGCCATTGTCTCTGTTGAGGACCCACCCTAGAGTCTGTTACTGCCTGGTTGGTGTCGAATTGCCCTTGCCTGTCTGTGGGGTTCTGAGTCGCGTTTACCATGTTAACTCCCTGCTCCATCACCACGTTGGTAGTGGAGTCACGCGCATATATGATCTTGGTTTCCTCCTCGCCCGCCATGAAGGTTTGAGCCATCAACACCGCTGCTTCCAAGGTCAAGTCCTTGGTCTCAATTAGCTTCCTAAAAATCCCGGCATGACCAATGCCCTCAATGAAGAAATCCCATAACATCTCCCCCGTGCAGGCATCTGTGAACTTACAGAGGCTGGCCAAGCACCGAAGGTCCGCAATGAAGTCCGGTATGCTCTTGCCTTCCCGACGTCAGTGCGTATCGAATCGGTGTCCGGCCATGTGTATACTACTCGCCGGTTTGAGGTGCTCACTGATCAGTTTGCTGAGCTCCTCGAAGGTCTTGTCCGCCGGCTTCTCGGGTGCGAGCAGGTCTTTCATCAGCGCGTACATCTTAGATCCGCAGCTGGTCAGTAGATGCGCCCTCCGCTTGTCAGCCGCTGCCGCTCCCAGCCAGTCCTTCGTGACAAAACTCTGCTGGAGCCTCTCAACGAAATCATCCCAGTCCTCACCAACACATTACCATTCCTCCGTGCTACTGGTGGCCCTTCTCTTGAGTCGTTGATTCCCGTTTCTCGTCGCCAAATGTTGTGTCCTTGCACACTATAGCAAATCAATCCAAGGCACATACTGGAGACAAGGTCACCCTGTGACCTGTACCTTTATTCACAGGACCAAGAAGTGATGACCCTGCGTGGGACCTCCCTTTATATACCTGGATGACCAGGTGTGGAGTGTCTCCCACAATTTCACCCCCTGTGGTCAAGGTGTGCATTTCTCAGGTGTATACAGTGTACAGTGTTGTTACATAAAGGTTACAGTTATGTGAAGGTTACAAACATGACAGGCCCCACCCCAGACCAGCTCCATAAAGCATCCCTACAATGCCCAAGCCATTCCTTTCACACTCATCACTATTGCACGGGGTACCCTTATGATTTACCATTCACGACAACTCACTAATCCACTTCCAAAGGTGCACACCAATCTGTCGAAGAAGGCAAAGTATTGACGATAAAGATTTAAATGCTTGGCAATACATCAACTGAAACTTTAAATGAACATTGTCCACAAGACCCAAGTGCCTACCCTTGTGTGTTGTTAGTTGGTAAGATTGGACAAGGATGAGGGTGAGTGTGAGGGGTGGCTACTGAGATAGGGATGTGATAATGTAGATAGAGAGAGAGGAGGATGGGTGGAGGTGCAAGGTTAGTTGGTGTGAGTAAGGATGTGCAAGAGTAGAGTAGGGAAGGCAGAGTGATGGGGTTGTGATGAGTGGCACAGCTGGATGAGGTTGAGTGTGACTCTGCAGTAATGTTTCGTGATCTACTGAGATCATTGAAAGGTTTGTGCCACTGCAGCCAGGTCCTTCTGTTAAATTCCCTGCTTGTGCCCTCCTGTGCATTATGCACCTCGGCAGCTTTGGTGTTCTGGGGAGGTCTCTTCCACTCATTGCAAGGAAAGGGAACCTCCCTGCATGCTCTGGCACCCTCCATAAGCATCTGGAGGGAGTGATGGGGGAGCCTGGGTGCAGCCGTGCACCTCTGTGCAGTGATTGTCAGTGTTTGCAGCACCTCAATGCTGCAGAATACTGACAGCACAACTGTCAATATTAATGTGGGCATAGTCCCTTTAAGGAAACCGGCTGATAACATAAGAAATAGGAGCAGGAGTAGGCCATTTGGCCCCTCGAGCCTGCTCCGCTATTCAATAAAATCATGGATGATCTGATCCTGGCCTCAACGCCACTTCCCCGCTCGCTCCCCATAACCCTTAACTCTTTCAAAAATCTGTCTGTCTCCAGCTTAAATACATTCAATGACCCAGCCTCCACAGCTCACTGAGGTGGAGAATTCTAAAGATTCACGACTCTCTGAGAGAAGAAATTCCTCCTCATTTCCGTTTTAAATCGGCGGCCCCTTATTCTGAAACTATGCCCCCTAGTTCTAGATTTCCCCACGAGGGGAAACATCCTCTCTGCACGTACCCTGTCAAGTCCCCTCAGAATCTTATACCTTTCAATAAGATCACCTCTAAGTCTTCTAAACTCTAATGAGTATAGGCCCAACCTGCTCAACCTTTCTTCATATGACAACCCCTTCATCTTCATGATGCGTCATGAAATGACATAATCAGACCTGCTTTCTTTTAATTGGCCGGGAACCATGCAGGGCGGGCTGAACAAGCCCCATCAACAGAAAATTATTTTTACAGAGCGGGATGGAGCCAGAGGCGTGGTTGCAACGCTCCACAATACCCCAGCTGCCACGAACCCGCCTCGATAGATGAAATCGTGGCCAAGGATTCAAAAGTAGGAGCAGGTTGATTGTCGGTGTAAACTGGGCGGTGAATCTTCAAACCTCATTTTGAGGCCCTGTTAGTTGCTGATTTTTTGCAAGTTACCACTGACCCCATGATATGAATGAGACGCAGAATTGTGATGGTTCTCGCCAGCAAAAAAAAACGCAGCACCTCCTTAAAACACTTGAGGCAAATAATTAGCCTCATACTCTAAAACATCAGGAGTCACGCAGCAATTGTACACATGACAAGTGCAGAAATAATTGTTTGTGGAAAATCGTTTGCAATTACATGTTGTCAAACAATGGTTTAATTCTTGATCCAAACTGTATGAAAAAGGCTTAGCATCAAAGATGCCACTCTTAAACCTGTAAGTAATGTTCACCTTTTTTAAATCTTTCTGCACCTAAATTATGGTGTAGTACAAATACTGATTCATTAAGAAAAAAGGCATTTCACCTGTAAAAATAATGGGCAAATTAGAGTACAGCACATGGTATTCACGTTGGTTGAGCTCTGACGAATGGGGTCTTAAGTTGACCCATTTTTATTTGCGCAAGAGATTGGCAATTATAAGGCTGGAAATGAGCAGTCGTCTACAATGAACTATGGATGCACTGTTTGGGTAGACCATGTCAACCCATCTCAGTTGGCAGTACTCATGTCTTGAACTGAAAATATTCCCACTCCAGGACCTGAACAAATTAATTTGGGTTGACCCACTGCAGTGATTGGAGGCGCTGTCTTTCCCACGAGACATAAAGCCAAGGCCCCATCTGTCTGATCCAATGATTCAAGTAGCTGAGAAAGGTCTTATGGTACTCTTCTAAGAAAAACAAGGCATTTCCAATCTTTTCCATTTGAACACCATCCAAAACTAATAAACTGCTCATTTATCTCATTGATATTTGTGGGATTTTGCGCTGCAGGGAATGGAGACTGCAAAGAGTTGTGAGATGTTTCTGAGAGATGCACTAAATTCAATTCTCTCATTATTTTATTTCACTGAAGCTGAGCACCACTAAATAAGAGGATACAGGTTTGGTTTCCTCCATTCTGTTCATTCTCCACCGCGCCTGTTGCCGATTGTGCTCCAAAAAGGAAGTGGAGCGCTTGATTTAGCGAGAGGCCACATAGCGCTGAAAAATCTGTGCGCTTACCACCCTGGTCCTGCTGCTGAGAGGAAATGGAGTGCCCAACATTGTGCTCCACCCCCTCTCGGGGGCGGTACCCCCAATTTTGCAGCCGGTACGGGGCGTAACCAAATTTTGCAAACAAACAAAACCCTAATTTAGGGGGACTGAAATAAGCGGGCAATCAGTCCTGGTAGCAACCAGACTTGGGTAGGAGCAGGACTGAGTAAGGAAGACCTGAAAATTAATCCAAATGAGGGAAGAAAATGGACTTTAATTGAATGGAATGGAATCAACTGGATGGCATTGAAAGGGATAAATTGGATGGTAATTGAAGGGGAAGTCGGGAAGTACCAGTATGAACTCTGGGAAAGCAAAAAGTGCCACCTTGAACTGTGGGAGTAGAAGAAATGTACCTGCTTAACTGGGTTGGAGGGGAAGATGAGTGTCAGGTTAAATTGATAAGCAGAGAAGAGTATCAGTATGAACTGAGGGTATGGAGGTACAGTGTCTTTGTGAACTGGGTATAGAGGGGGTAGAGTGAACAAAAGTTGAAGGGGATTGGATGTGGGAAAGTGATTGTTGAGATAATTTGGGACGAAGTGATGGGTTGGTTGAAAATCCAAATGCCACTTACAGTAAGAATCTAATAATTGTGAAGTATAATAGTGCTAATAATGAACAAGAAGGCATTGTGTAAAAATTAAAAATCTTCTGTGGAAGTATATCTTGGACCCTCCAGAATTTCTGCATGAATTTTGTGTCTTCAATGTTTGGATTCCCTCTTCCATCTTTTATATATATTTTTTTCATCCTCCAATACAGGTGAAGGAATGTTGTATATACTTACTGTTGAAGTCGGAAGTCCCTGTAATACTTATTTTCACAAATCAGCCATTCTTGAATTGTCAACGTTTTGGGAGTTGCGCCCACTTTTTCTGATGCTGTAGTTCAACATTTTAAAAGTTTCTTATTCAAACTGACTGTCTATACCTGTGCATACAGCATTATAAAAGAAAGACTCGCACTTATGTAATGCCTTTCACAACCTCAAGACCTCCAAAAGCACTTTACAACCAATGAAATATTTTTAGGTGCAGTCACTGTCAGACTGTAGCGAACACAACAGCCAGATTTTGTGCTCAAATCTCGGGATTGGGACCCACATTTTTCTGACTCAGAAGCGAGAGTGCTACCACTGCACCACAGCTGAGACCTACATAAAACAGCAAATAATCCTGTATCTCACTGCCATGAATCTACACTGTAAATACCTATCAGTCACCTCACTTCTGTAGGCAAGCCAGTGCTATTGGTTTCACTCAGAGTCCAGTTGGAGCAGCTTTGAATTGTGCTGAATGTAAAACTCACAAAGAAAATGTCCACATCGTTAAAAAATATGTATTGGATCATTCTGGAGAGTAGCACACTCTCAGTGCTCAATGTGGCCCAGTCTCTCCTGTGGCTTCTGGTAATGGCATCAATGTATTGCTGCCTTATAATTGGCTAGATGCTAAGAGGCTGTTTCCCCTTGCTGAGGAGTCTAGAACTAGGAGGCATCGTTTCAGGATAAGGAGTCAGCCATTTAGGACTAAGATGGGGAGAAATTTCTTCACTCAGAGGGTTGTGACTCTTTGGAATTCTCTACCCCAGAGGGCTGTGGATGCTCAGTCATTGAGTATATTCAAGGCTGAGATCTATAGATGTTTGGACTCTAAGGAAAGAGGAGTTGAGGTCGAAGAGCAGCCATGATCTTATAGAATGGTGGAGCAGGCTCAATGGGCCAAATGGCCTACTCCTGCTCCTATTTATTATGTTCTTATGTTATATCCTCCCTTTTGTCCACTAGTCAATGTCTTCCACTTTAAACGGTCATCTTTCAATTTTACTTTTCAACACCACACCATCAGCTGTGCAGATCACTTCTCTTCACAATAATTTATCTGATTTACCAATCTATTCTTTTATTATTCAAGGGAAATTTGTTTTCACTTAGGAGTGTTCTTTTCTCTAGAAATTACTTGAGTTCATTATTTTTAAATTGGACTGTTTAAATGACAGCTCCCAAAATGATAGCAGGTTTCATTAAAACTGTGCAATAAGAAAATCCTCCTGGGCTCAACATTAATTTCTGTAATCTGGCTGCTAAGTAGGCAAGCAATTGGTTTTAGTATATTTGCCTACGAAAGCCTTTATATGTGATCTCAAATATAATCCCAGAAATAAACTGGGACACAGCTCACTTTGGACACACATAACCCAGTAATGATTTGGAGGACCTCTATATAACATTTCTTACAACTGTAGATATACATGTTTTAGAAATACCTCCAGTTAAAATGGAAGCTATCTTTCCTTAAAGGAGACCAAAGCCCAGTGTCCAGATAAGGGAAGCTTTGATGATCCTAGCTAGAATACAGAAGCTTAATTCTATGTGCTAATCAAATTATTGGTCCTTTGACGAGTTAAGAGGACTTTATTTGCAACTCATTCTTTGCAAATTGTGTCGTTCAGATAAGTGGCGTGTATGGTGGTTTATGCCTGGCTTCAGTGAATCTCCACAGGAGTTCTCATGTAAAGTATTAAAAATACAATCAGAGCAAATGCTGGCCAGGGAAGTTGTGGAACTCTTGAACGATTTCAGGAATGAGAGTATCGAGTGACGAAGGGTTGACAGTTATGCACAGTGAGTTCTTTGTGTCAGTATTCTCAGAGGAATCAATGGGATACCTTTCCAGCAGAGAGGTGCAGTTGCCAGGGCGGAATGAGCAAGTATTACGGGGGTGAAATTGGGTGCCTTTGCGCCTCCTGTTAACGCCCCATTGAGGGACTAACGGGGCCCAAGTGGCTTTGCAACTGGGCGTGGCAACGACAGCGACTCCGCCATATTCGGCAGGAGTTTTGCGGTGGCCTTCGCCCGGAGATTGTGATGTCATCGCCCTGTACATCACCCCGGCAGCTTGATTCCACGCTCCACTTCCTTCTTGGAGCGCAAACAGCGAATTGTTTAAAAGTTTGAAATCGTTATTGCCTGGCACTAACTTTTCAAACTTTTAAAAATCAGCGTCCCAGAAAGGCCAATATGAATTTCTCCCCCTAAGAATGTTAGAAATTGCAAATAATGAATAGGCTGAGAGCACAGAAGAGGACAAAGCCAGCAGCACAGATGGTGAACAATTTGAAGGATGTATTAGAAACAAAATTACTGCCCAAGGATTGAAGAAGAGCAAATGTATAACATTAATAAAAAGTGGCATGAAGATAACTCTGGGTACTAGAAGCCGGAATGTATCTAACATCTGTACTAGTCAATGAAGGAGGGAATATTTAACCATGTAGAGATCGAGGCCATGTCTGACAAATTTATTGGGATTACTTGAGCAGACAACATGCCTTGTGGAAGAGAGGAACTCACTAGATACTATATATTTAGATTTAAACAACACATTTGACACAATGCTGCACATAATATTAGTCCATAGTGTCATGTATGTAGACCATGTATACTAACTGTATAGTCACATAAGGTGTGCCACCAGAGGGCACTGCGGTGGGAGACCTGAGGGTCACCTGCATAGGTGTGCAGGGCCCAGTATAAAAGGCTGCCCACCATGCTTGTGCCTCACTCTGGAGTTACAATAAGTGGGACTAAGGTCACAACAGCTCAAGTACAATACTAGACCTTGTGGAGTCATTCATAAGAGTATTAAAGACATAACACATAGGCCCCAAGTTTCCACACATGGCGAAAAAGGCGCCCCTCAGAGCTGGGCGCCTGTTTTTCGCGCCGAAAATGGCGCCTAAAAAAAACCTCCGTATTCTCCACCTCCCTGCAGTTCCTCTGGCCCTCGGCGCAGCGCAGCACGAGCTGTGGGGAGGTGGAGCCAGGTCCCTGCGCTGAAAACAGTGCCGGGACCTCTGCACATGCACGCTACAGTGGGCACGTAAGTGCAGTAGCTCCAGGCGCCCGAAACTGTGTGGGAGGGGCCCAAAGCACGCAGCCCCTAGCCCTGGCCGAATGGCCTCACTGGGGCTGCGTGAATAAGGCACCTCCCATGGCCAGCTCCTGCTTCCTCCCGACCCGACTCGACTCCCGCTTCCCGCTCCCCCGCCCGCCTCCGGACCGGACCCGACACCCGCACCCCCTCACCCCCCCCCACCCCCGGACCGGACCCGACACCCGATCCGGCCCCCCCCCCTGACCGGACCCAACACCCGCTCCCCCAAGGACCGGACCCGACACCCGCTCCCCCCCGGACTGGACCCGACACCCGCTCCCCCCGCCTCCGGACTGGATCCGACCTGACCTCCCTCCCCCCGACCTGACCTCCCTCTCCCTCCCTCCTTCCCTCCCCCCGACCCGAACCGAACCGACCTCCCTCCCAGCACCCCCCCGACCCGACCCAACGCCACCTACCTGTAAATCTGGTGCTGGGGACGGGCCCTGCCCGAAGTCTCGGGCCCGGCCCGTTCAGCCTCCCTCCCCCTTCTCCTTCCCCCCCACCCCCCCAAGCTCCCGGTGCTGCAGTCAGTAAGTAGAAAATGTTTTATTTATTGATTTAAAAAAAAATTATTTCTTATTAATTTTTTTTTATTGATTTATTGGTTGATTTATTGATGTATTTATCATTTATTATTGATGAAGGCTCTTTATTTGTAAAACTGAAGTGTTTAATGTTTGTAAACTTCCCTTTAAACACCACCCCCCACCATTCCCTACGCCTGATTTGTAACCTGCGCCTGATTTTTTAAAGTGTAGACAAGGTTTTTTCAAGCGTACAAAAATCTTCACTTACTCCATTCTAAGTTAGTTTGGAGTACGTTTTCACTGTGGAAACTTTGAAATCAGACGTCAATGGCCGGACACGCCCCCTTTTGAAAAAAAAAATGAAACTGTTCTACCTGACTAGAACTGCAGAAAACTAAATGTGGAGAATTCCGATTTCTAAGATATTCCGTTCGACACCAGTTGCTCCTAAAAATCAGGAGCAAATCATGTGGAAACTTGGGGCCATAGTGTCAGATGGCATGGAATAGAGGGGACTGTTCTGAAACAGATCAGAAATGGGTTTCAACACAGGAAGCAAATGGTCATTGTATGTGGAGCTATATCAGAGTGGAAGAAGGTGATTATTGAGGTGCTTGAAGAATCAGTGCTAGAACCATTGTTTGGAAGTGGGGACAGAAATTAACCTATCTTCATTTGGTGACAGTACAAACTGGAGGGGTTTGCAACCAATGAAACAAATGGACCAAGGGAGGGATCTGGATAGATTCGGAGATTTGTCTCATGAGGAAGAGGCTGTTGAATGAAATAAATGCAAGGTGAAGAGACTGCAGAAAAGGAATAAGCAGTGGGGATACAAGATGAAAGTGCAATACAGGACACAACACTGGGAACTGGTGGAGAGCTCACTGAAACAGTGCAGTGCATGGTAGCAGTAAGAAGACAAGCACGATTGTAGCTTAGGGTGGATAACCAGTTCTGGTCACTGTACTACACTGAGAACATTCTATCTTTAGAGAGGATACAAAAGGCTGCAACTAAACTGATATGGGGGGATTTAACATCTTGCAGGGGGGGGGATTTTAATCCCCAAAAATGGGCAGGTTTGGGTTTGGTGAAATGTTAAAATGGCAGAAATCTGACTCCCGGACCCAATCCGCCTCCAATCCACGCATTTCCAGTTTTAATGGGACGGGATGCTCCCAGGAGGTGGGTAGGCACTTCAAATATTATAAAGAGGCTGCATGCCTCATTTTGAATCTACATTTTAGATTTAAGTCTCTGTGGCTGGGTTTGACGGGTCTCAGGAAACCCGGCAAATAAGGAAAGCAAGGGTTGCCAGATCCAGGAGCTAAGTGCTTTTTCACTTACCTGCTGAATCCGGAGTCCCTGCCTCACCAACCCCCCACGATCGGTCCGCCCCCGCCTTTCTGATCAACCCCCCCGTGAGGCAGCCGATCTCTGATCCCCGGAACCTGACCGCCCCCACCCCGTCCCCTCACCCCCCCACCACAACCCCGTCCTCCATTCCAGCCCCGACAATCCCTCCAGCCCTCCTATCCCGGCCTTCTGACTCTTTCCCCCACCCCGGCCCCCCTCGATCTCCGACAACCTCTGATCTTGGCCCCCTCCTATCTGGGCCTCCGATCCTTTCCTCCCTCTTCTCTTCTCCCCTGCTGTGGCCTGGTACAGAAGGCCTACACGGCCAACAGAGGGACAGCCTCTCAATCAGGCAGGCACCAGGGGGGTGAGGGGGGGAAAGGGGAGGTGGGGGGAGGGGGGGTGATGGTAAGGGGGGGGAGCAGGGGGAAACAGAGAAAAAGAAAATTACATTCGGCAGGGCCTGGCTTGATCGCAATCCAACCACGCACTGCCTCCCTCCCCCCACCCGAGCCCCGCTCCCTACCCATTTCCAAGTTAAAATCATGCCCCTTAAGTTTCCGCTTTGGGTGTAATCGGCAATCCAGGCACAATTAAATTGTGCACAAAATTGTGTGCGTTTTCAGAAATGATTTTTTTTACTCAAGTCTCTGCTCAAACTCATTTGCGCATCACCGAATGCAAAATCTTCCATGGGGCAGCGTTTTAGAGCGTATTAAAAAATTATTTTGTATTAAATAATATTCCTTGATATATTTAAGAGTGATAAATTGGTTTTATTGACACAGCTGAAAATGGGTTTATCACAAAAATAAGCATTTTAATCAGGTTTTCCAGTCCACCATCTGTGAGTAACCTCATTTTAAATAACGGAAAGTGACTTTTAAAAAAAACTATACAGAACCACTTACTAGTTTAATCGGTGTACAGTAATCTGTTTCTTAGTAAATTAAATATTTTTTTAATATTTAAAAGCTTGTAAAAGGTGCCTATTAGTGCCCTAGCACCTAAGGAAAGCAGAATGCTAAGAGCCTCCTCGAAGGGCCGCATACAGGTGTAACTAGTGGAAGCTCCCAATGTTGAGCAATCGATCTGCAGCATGCCCAGTTTGGTGGGCCGGGCAATATTTTTTAAACCAGCGCAAAAGATCGCGGAAAGTCGAGTTGTGCTGGACATAATTTCTGTTGTGTACCCGTAAATAACTGACACACTGAGCCAGGAGAAAAGTAACTTAAACTGTGTGCTTAATGACACGGTTAAAATGGTGTCCCCAAATCGGCGTGAACCAGCATGGGTACAGCAACTGTGAATAGCTCCCGGAGGGTCCTAATGCCCATACTGCAAATGTAACAAACAAATAGGGTATGAACACAACATATTTCCTCCCTTTTTAAAACCACAGTCTATGTACAGACAAAGTCATTGAGACACCCAGGTCGTGATCTAATTCGTTGAGACCAGCATGGAACTTGCGGTGCTTAATCGAGGTTTTCGGTTGGAAAACAGAATGGTGCCTCTGTTCCATCCTGCTGGTCTGTTGGCCTGTGAGTTGGGATCAGTCTAGAGCATTCCATCGAGTTCCATCATTGAGCTTGTAGGTCTGAGGGGTGAACTTTCGTCCAATCTGTTTTGGAGGCGAAAGTGAAGATGCGAGCTTATGACTCTGGTTTGGGCGCTTAACTCTGACCCAATCTCCGTTCTTCAGTTGGGGCTTTTGAGCACATTGTTTTGTGTCAGTGTATGACTTCGCTTTTTGTTACCATTCCAAAATCTGGGATGCGAGTGTGGTTACCTTCGCGCTAGGTTTGGCTGGGGGTTTGACAACGTCCAATAGCCAGCGAAGATTCTGCCCAATCATGAGCTCAGCGGGTGTCTTCTTTGTTAGCGAGTGAACAGTATGTGCGAAGAATGGTTTGAACCATTTCGTCGAATGTTTGGCCTGCTGCAAGGTTAGCTTTCAAACTCTCTTTAATGACACGGTTAAAATGCTCAACATCTCTGTTGCTTTGAGGGTTGTACCAATCAGTAAGGCGATGCTCGATAGCATGACGAATGAGGAAATCCACGAACTGGTCGGACAAAAACTGTGGTCCATTGTCAGTGATTATAACCTCTGGGAGGCCCCACTTCGTAAACATACGCTGCATATTAGTGACGATCGTCGATGAGGTCACGGAACTTGTGCCGACTTCTGGCCATTTAGAATGCAGGTCATGTACTACAAGGAAACACTGGGGCTGTGGAGCTGCTTCAACTGGACCGAAGATATCCAACGAAAGTTGTTGCCATGGTCGTTGTGGCCATGGAATGGGATTCATTGGCGCTGGTCGGATGTTTGTGGCCTTTTCGCTCAGACTGCATGCTTCGCAGTGTGAGACAAACTCCTCGATATGAGTGTCAATCCCAGGCCAGCACACTGAATCGCGACATCTCTGTTTCATGCGGACAATGCCAGGGTGTCCATCATGTGCCAATGAGAGAACGCGTTGTTGAAGCCACTTGGGAATTACTGCTCTATCACCACGAGCTAGGCAGCCATCGTTCCAAACAGAAAATTCATCACAAAGTCTGTGGAAGTTTTTCAGCTCTTTCGGTATTTGCTTCGGCCATTCAGTCTGGAGGAAGTGGCACATGTGCTGGAGCGTAGCATCACTCTGTGATTTGGTTTTGAGTTTGTCACAGGAGACAAGGTTTCTGATGGACTGAGTGACGATCGATGTGATATATGTGTCGTCATCTGTGAACAAGTCAGCTCCAGAGTCCGAAGCAGGTGTCGAGTGGCTGAGCATGTCAGCTACGTGGTTGCGACTGCCAGCGATGTACTGTACGTCAAAGTTATACTGATGAAGGTGATTTGACCATCGGCTGATTTGTAGTGGTCTGTGCCCAGATCCGGTTGTAGCGAGTAGCATAGTTAGCGCTTGGTGATCCATACGGAGGGTAAATTTCCTGCCATAGAGGTAGATGTGCCAGCGTTCACATGCATAGATGCAAGCGAGTGCTTCGCGTTCCCCTGTAGAGTATTTACATTCTGCAGACGAGAGCGTGCGAGAGGCGAAGGCTACTGGGCGTTCCAGGCCATCAATCCATTGCGAGAGCAAAGCACCCATGGCGGTGTCTGATGCATCCGTGGTGACGTACGTACTGGCATTCGGATCAAAGTGCGCAAGGTTTGGCCAATTTCCGGCGAATTATGCTGAAAAAACAGTGCAACCTAGCGGAAACTCCAGGTGATGAATTTTATTTTATTTTTACATCATTATTGTATTAAAGATAGATTATTGCACAGCCCGCATTCGCTGCTCCTCCATCAGACGCAGATCTCTCAGCCATTGCTTGCCTGCAACCTTTCTATCCCTTTGATAACCTCCTTACCTTAGAATTAAAGAAGGGACTGAAGGCACATTCATTTCTGTCTCCTGTTCAGGGTGTTCCCGTCCTCCCTGCAAAATACACTGAGATGTTCTTCTATGTGAGAGGTGTTGTTTTCGTAAGAACAAGCCTCATTAAAAAATAATAATTTGAGGTAATTTTACCTGACATTCCCATGCCCGGCAGTCTTTGACCATTTTAGTTAATGTACTTTATAAATCTGGCTCATTTTCTCTGCCTAACAAATATCCACTGTATTTCAAAGAAACTTGCTGAAGATATTTCAGCGCTATGTTTTGACAGGTAACGCAAAAATAAAAAGACAAAACCAACGGGTGGGCTGATCAAAGTCAAGCATTGCATGTGGGAGAGAGGTTATTGGCATGGTGATGACTTCTTCACAGAATCTGCCTTAAACTCAATCTCCTGGGGTGGAGGAAATGCATACGAGAAATTCTCCCTTCCCTCCTTCCTGGGAGTGGTCAATACTGGACATTGCATGAAGAGTGAACAATTTGCACATGACTATACATTTTGTAGCCAAAGATGTTTGCTTCTTGCTGCTATGTTTTCTATCCAGCCATCAAAAAGCAGGGGAAAGGAATGCTGAAATTTAAACATTTAATTAGCCTACTCCTGAACCTCCAGTATAAATCCACCGATACAGTTCCAAACATTGGCTCTGTTCCAGGTTTCCAAGCCTTGCTACAAGGACAGGCAGTATTCCTTGGCTTCTCATAATTCTATATATTTTTTAAGTAAGATTGTTGCAAAATTGAAACGTACATTGTTTTTACAAGTTCGCGATACAAGTGTTGGGCCTACGGCTGGACTGCTAATAAGTCTAACTTGACTTATTCATTCATGCTAAAGGGGCAGGAAATGCAGCACTGCTTTTTACACTCTTGGGACCAGACATTGTGGGTCGAATTACAGTCTGATCTAAACGAGACATTGGACTGGTCAGACAGAGGGGCTCTGATTATCAGCATCATTTTGCAATGTTCCCCTGCGGGAGTTTAAGAATGGATAAGCCTTGCGCTGCAGTATCTGTCACAGGATGTATGGCCTTTCATCTTTGCAAACAGTGTTGTCAACATCAATGACAGATGAGTTCTAAAACGGAAAAAGTCTGATGTGTGTTTTTCTGTAATTTTTATAAGTAGCAGTGCAGCAAGGTTTTCATTAAGAATCGCACTGGCTTTTTTTCTGACTATACTTCAAAATTTACTTCACTGGCTGTAGGGCGCTTTGGGATATCCTGAAGTTGTGAAAGGCGCTATATAAATGCAAATCGTCGTTTCTTTTTTTTATTTTCCCAAGCAAGGAACTGTTGGATTGAGTGGCATTTTTTTAAGGGGGAAGACGGCGGCTTAGTGCACAAAACCATCCCAACGGAAGCAAATTTTAGATGACCAAATTTCCTCTGCATTTCTACAGGTCGTAAAAGAAAAAAAGCTATTTTAATGTCAATTCTATTTCGAGCATTGTATATTTTTCAACTCTTCTTAGGCTTTAGTCTTGTACTCTGAGTAGGTCTGGTTGAAATATTCTGAATTCCACCCCCCAGAGTTTGGTTGTCCAAACCTGACATTGAAAGTAATGGGCAACAAGGCAAAGGTTAATGCAACACTTTGATTTCTGTTGATATTCACAAATGGATGTATGGAAAGTCTTTGCCATTTGTGATCACTGGGATTGGAACTCAATCTAATGTTAAGCCCAACTATGGATCTCACCTTGACCCTGACCTTCTCAAGAAGATATGGTCGACAGTTAATAAAGAAAATCAAATGGCTGCCTGGCAGTAATCATTTGTCAACATGACAGGGTCATATCCGTGTGTTAAGTGCCATTGAATTTTAAAAAATCATCAGTGGTTTCACAAATAAATCTGCCTTGCACACAATATCTCCAAGAGTCAGAGGTTACACTTCACTCCCATTGACCATATTGAAACAGATGCAACATCAGAATGCAGCTCTTTAAAGGTTCTCTCCAATAAACACATTTCTCAAATGCACCAATTAGTTGAACACTCTCTCCCTGAAGAATGTTGAAATTCAGTTGAGCAGAGCTTCCCAGTGATGTTAGAGTTCCGTGAAACCTTGACTTGTTCAGCTTTCCTTCACCAATATAGAAACCCTACTGAAGGTGCGCCAGGGTAAATCACATTTAGATTAGCATCGCTATTTGTCCAGCTGTCCTGAAATGCACACTCAAAATGGCTACAGATGACAGGCTAGTGATGTATCCAGTCTCCAGTTAGTGTGAAAGTAATTGCAAATGCTGGAATGTCATTATTTTGGTTATGATATCTGGGACAAGTCAGACCGACTGACTGTATCCACTCCAGAAATGCTCCAAGGGAGGATTTAGGTGACGCAACACAACTGGTCATTTCTCCGCTAATTTTTCAACCTTCTGCCTGAATTATTATTCCTTTAAAGATGCGGCCAGCTTTGAAAATACTGATGTACTTCAGAAAACATTTCCTGTAAATTTCCACCGCTGAGTGCTAAGGCGTGGGATTAGAGAAATGTAGAGAGCCATCGAATATGCAAAATATATTGAGATTTTGTTCCAGTTTTGATTTTGCCGCAGTCATACTGCAATCTTCAAAACACTAACGCAAGCTGATTCATTCAAACAAGAGTGTGAGGACACTACATTAACCCTTCACCTCACTAAACATGTACTCCGCTGACATGTCAGCCTTTTGACTGATGAATACCTACCTAAAATCTACAGTGGAGAGGTTTTTTTACAATCAATTCCATCAATTTCATATGCAAATGATTCAATTATTTAGATGTATTCGAACTGAGTCCTTTTTTGAAACATATAGCCCTATTTGGAGTTTTAAAGAAGATAATCAATAATGCACGATGGATGGATTTAATGTCGCGCCAATAATTCCTTTTCTTTATTAATAAAGGTATCACTGTTCAGTGTGACACATGGAATCAAATCGAGATACCAATTTCATTAAAGAGCACCCCTCCTGACTTGTACAATGCACCACTACTGCACAGTGAAACTGGTGCCTCACCGCAATGAACAGGGAGCATGTACTGGACTGTAAATTATTAGAAGAAACCTGTGGTTTTTTTGGCTGAAGCTTTTGCTATCTTTAATGGAACAAAAAGAACCTGCAACAGAAAAACCACCAAGTCATCATTCCCATGTCTAGAGGGATTCCTGCACTTTGCAGAAACAAAACAAGTTCACATTATACACAGGATGTAAAGCAGAAAAAAAAATCAATGGAGCCCGAGGCCCCCCGGTACCTTTTGTCTGATCCCAAAATGGACACCTTGTGCACTGCCCAATCTAAAATGGCGCTAAGCTTTGCTGGCACCACTTGCATTAGCCTTACAGCCTGATTCTGTTTTTATTCCCCCTCTTCAATAATCGTTTTCAGTAAATGTCACCAAAGGCGATTTCACTGTTCCCATACTTCTCAGTGGCGCATGTTTTTGGTATTGTGCATATGCAAGTAAACAATCAAGGATTTAAGGAAAAAAATAGTAGTAGAACATTTTGTCTGTACCGGGGGGAAAGCCTAACTTGGGGGAGATCATTGAAATGTGAATAAATTATGTGCCAAAAATCAGGGCGTATTTTGTACTAATTGCTAAAATAGCATTAAATGAAGTATTAAGCTCTTTATAATATGGTTTTACCCTCAAGTGGACAATTTAATAATACATTAAGTACATAGGATAAGCAGATTTGTCACAGAGACAACTGCTGTATCAGATTTCACAATGTAAACCAGATTGTTGCCAAGCACGTTGCAAATACTAAGAGAACTGCATTGCATTTGTATTTGTTTTGTTTCTGGTCAGCAGCACGTATATCGATGTAGGGCTGATGTTCCTTGCTTTGTCCCCAGGGCTTTCCCCCAGGTGCAAAGGTCAGGTAAAGGGGGCGGAGATCAGTGAAATTAATCTTGACCCCTCTTACATTGCCCAGGGATTTCGGGGGGGATGGGGCTGGGTTGGGGAAGGAGAGTGCAGGGATTGGGGGGGGAGGATGCAGGGATGGGGGGGTGTTGGGAAGGGAGAGTGCAGGGATGGGGGAGGGGGAGTTGTGGAGGGACGGTGCAGGGCTGGGCCCACACTTCCATTAGGTGTAGACCAATTGTACCCATGCAAGAAGGTGTTCCCATTCTCTCACCCCATTCTGCAGGGCTGCCAAGGCAGAGACGAGAGGGGCAAGTTAAATGTTTATTTTTAACCCTCGGCTCCCTAGGATGTTGAGAGGTAATCAGGAATTACAGCTGTTGATCTACATTAGCAACCAATGGGCTTCAATCTCAGAGGCCAACACAAGTCATCATTCTCCGCGTCTGAGCCTACAACATGAGCATTGGTGGGTTATTCACCCACGAGGAACATTGCAGCCGGGCCCATTGTCCTCACCTGACAGTCCCACATACATTTGTTTCCTAGCAGAGGTCACTGGGTAGTAATCAGGACCTCACTGATTTTTCCTTTCCTAGTTGGGCACTGCTGGGGTCAGTTGTAGCAACCCTAAGACCACACTGCAGGAGCTCACTAAGCTCAGCTCAGAGCAAAAATCAAACCTAGGACCTACCAGGCTTCTGCCGCACTTGCACACAAGGCCTCGCCACCTGGGCCACGGAAAGAGAGCCTTTAATATCTTCTTTTCGGAGAGTGAGTTACACTCTGATCCAAACCTCATAAAATGGGAATCATAAAAACAGGAGAGTGACTAATACGCAGGTCACCTTATAACCGTGATTTGTCAATGAGTTATTTCAACGTTCTTTGTATCACACCAACATTTTCGACCAAAGAAATGCTGCTGTTTTTAGTAAAACACAAATTAAATCAGACAAAACATGATACCCCGCTCAACAACAACAACAACTTATAGTTATATAGCGCCTTTAATGTAGTAACATTTCCCAAGGTGCTTCACAGGAGTATTTTAAGTCAAAACAAATAAATTTGACACCGAACCACATAAGAAGAAATTATGGCAACTTGGTCAAAGAGGTAGGTTTTAAGGAGCATCTTAAAGGAGGAAAGAGAGGGAGAGAGACAGAGAGCTTCGAGAGGGCACGGCCACCAATGGTTGCGCGATTATAATCAGGGATGCTCAAGAGGGCAGAGTTTGAGGTCCTACAATAAAACCTGACACTTGCCATTGTATTCTAGGGATATTGTCCTATTTACCTTTAAAATGAAGCATTTGCTAATATGCCCCGACTTTGGATATCCAGATAAATTTGTAAAATGCTCAAATGTTTCATTAATCAGGAAATAACAAGATTAATACACACGAGGAAGGCCATTCAACCTATCTTGCCTCTTCCATCGAGGAAAACCTGCTGTTCGCCACCATAGCAACAAACTGTCTCGTCAAGGCTGTTGCCTTCACTACTCCACCCAACAAAGAAAGAAAAGAAAGATCAGCATTTATATAGCACCTTTGACGACCATCAGACATTCCAAAGTGCTTTGAAATACTTTTGAAGTGTAGTTATTGTTGTAATGTAGGAAAGGTCTTCATTGTGGGAACAACTTCCATGGTGTTGGTCCTAAATTTGCCTGGCATCAATTTGATTCTCTGCCTGTGCCCTACTTTTGTGCCATACTTTACAGTATGCTCTAGATTTACCATTTCTATATCATTTACTACCTTACTTCTCTGCAAGATCACATTTCTTTCAAGATTGAAAAGGTGACATTTCTCCCATGTTTCCTGCTACTTCAATCCTACAAGATTAGGGACCAGCCTCATGGTTCTTCCCTGCACTGCCTCCAGGGCAAAATTGTTTCTGTGGAGGGCGGGGGCGGCAAGGTGAAATTGGCCTGCTGTGCCCTGGGGGGGTCCGCTAACCGGGCTCAAATGTTTTTTTCCCAGGGGGAGAGGGGGTGGCGGGGGTGGAGGTGCTGCTGGCTCCTGCAGAATTTCGCGGAAGTTAGCGGAGGTGCAAAACTGGTGGTGTCCCTGGCAACTGTGCCTCTGGTGATAACATCATCGGCATGCGACACAATGACCCGTTTTTGCCCCGTGGCGGAAATTGGCCAGCGCCCGTGAGGTTGCCCCGGGCGATGTCAGCGCCAGCCTCGCGGGTCGCGAACCGGGCCACACTTCGCTCGCGTGGCGAAATTTAAAGGGGAGGTGAGCGGCGCCATTTTTATTTTTCAGCTGACTTACCGATCCGGCCTCTGACACTGTTTCCGCGGGGTCGGTCACACGATGGTGCAGCCTGGCACACCGCTCCTATGCCGGTCTGCTGCCACAGCACCCCACATCCCTGGTGGCCTAATGGAGGCCCTGCACAGCTCGCAGCGTGCCCTCCCCTTTAACGGCAGGGAAAGGCCCTGTGATCACGCCAGTGCTACGCGGAGAGGCAGTGTAGCAATCCAGCTTGCGAGCGCTTAGCGACCCAGACCCGCCCCAGAGAGAAACTGGAGCGTCCGACATTACCGACATTGGGCGGTAACCCCAATTTAGGTCGCGGGGCGGGTCTTCCATGCCAGGCGCAGGAATTCCCGCCTCTCCAAGGTCACTGCCCCCAAACGGGGCAATGCGCAATTTCACCCCCAAGTGTCTCAGTGACTGAAATTGGCTGCAGCTCTCAAGATGTGGCCTAACCAGAGTAGTGGACAGTTTGGCATAACATCCTCTGACCTGCACACTAACGCAGCCTCCCAAAAAACTGACATTTCATAAACAATGCTGGATATAAGCTTACGGCTTGGAATTTCCTCAGCTTTGCCGCCGTGACTTTGCCAGGAATGCGGTGAAAACCCCGTGTACGTGTGGAAATGGATTTTCTGCCACACCTCTGGCGACGAACTGGAAGCAGCTCTAAGAGGATTCCTAGCCTGGGGCATGGACTTATACTGAAAGGGGAGTGAGGCACATGCCTGTCAAAAAGCATATAGTACAGGCACACAAAACATTCAATCATTTGTATAGTGGAAGATTGTGGTGAAAATAAGGACTGTGCCCTAATTTCTTGCAGAGAAATGGCATGCCATATGTACTTGAACTCTGCTACTAAACTTGATTGTCGAGTCAAATTGGCAGGGAGATACTCATCTGTCTTCACCCCCACTTCAGAAGGTGTTCACTTCATTCATATCCCGTATCACATAGCACACTGGTAATTTTCAGCCCATCCCACAGTAGCAGAACAGTCTGTCAATATCATTTGTCAGTTCACATGTGAGTAACAGACACTTGGGAAGGATGACATAAGAACATAAGAAATAGGAGCAGGAGTAGGCCATATGGCCCCTCAAGCCTGCTCCGCCATTCAATACGATCATGGCTGATCTGATCATGGACTCAGATCCACTTCCCCACCTGCTCCCCATAACCCCTTATCCCCTTATCATTTAAGAAACTGTCTATTTCTGTTTTACATTTATTCAATGTCCCAGCTTCCACAGCTCTCTGAGGCAGCGAATTCCATAGATTTACAACCCTCTGAGAGAAGAAATTTCTCCTCATTTCTGTTTTAAAATGGGCGGCCCCTTATTCTAAGATCATACCCTCTAGTTCTAGTCTCCCCCATCAATGGAAACATTCTCTCTGCATCTACCTTGTCAAGCCCCCTCATAATCTTATAGGTTTTGATAAGATCACCTCTCATTCTTCTGAATTCTAATGAGCCATTGAAGGTTTGCATGCAGGTGCAGCAGGCGGTTAAGAAAGCAAATGGCATGTTGGCCTTCATAGTGAGGGGATTTGAGTACAGGGGCAGGGAGGTGTTGCTACAGTTGTACAGGGCCTTGGTGAGGCCACACCTGGAGTATTGTGTACAGTTTTGGTCTCCTAACTTGAGGAAGGACATTCTTGCTATTGAGGGAGTGCAGCGAAGGTTCACCAGACTGATTCCCGGGATGGCGGGACTGACATATCAAGAAAGACTGGATCAACTGGGCTTGTATTCACTGGAGTTCAGAAGAATGAGAGGGGATCTCATAGAAACGTTTAAAATTCTGACGGGTTCAGACAGGTTAGATGCAGGAAGAATGTTCCCAATGTTGGGGAAGTCCAGAACCAGGGGTCACAGTCTAAGGATAAGGGGTAAGCCATTTAGGACCGAGATAAGGAGAAACTTCTTCACCCAGAGAGTGGTGAACCTGTGGAATTCTCTACCACAGAAAGTTGTTGAGGCCAATTCACTAAATATATTCAAAAAGGAGTTAGATGTAGTCCTTACTACTAGGGGGATCAAGAGGTATGGCGAGAAAGCAGGAATGGGGTACTGAAGTTGCATGTTCAGCCATGAGCTCATTGAATGGCGGTGCAGGCTCGAAGGGCCGAATGGTTTACTCCTGCACCTATTTAACATGTTTCTATGTTTCTATGAGTAGAGGCCCAACCCACTCAACCTTTCCTCATAAGTCAACCCCCTCATCCCTGGAATCAACCTATGAACCTTCTCTGAACTGTCTCCAAAACAAGTATATCCTTTCATAAATATGGAAACCAAAACTGCACGCAGTATTCTAGAAGGTACCTGTGGAACCAAACTGCAACATTGAGTTCACATTTTCAGGAAAGGAGAGGAGAAAGTTAGAGAGGAAAAAATATATTTTAATTCTCATTTCTAGTTATTCCTCCCCTCCTTTTGAATCTTTGGAATTCCTTACCCCAGAGGGCTGTGGAGGCTCAGTCAGTGAGTATATTCAAGACAGAGATCGATAGATTTTTGGATATTGAGGGGATCAAGGGATATGGGGATAGTGCAGGAAAGTGGAGTTGAGGTAGAAGTTCAGTCATGATCTTATTAAATGGCGGAGCAGGCTCGAGGGGCCAAATGGCCTACTCCTGCTCCTATTTCTTATATTTTCAGGTGACCCTGCACCTTGTGCCATTTAGCTTGGTGGTGTCCTGCACCAAGTTCATGTCAGCACTCTTAATCCGTTCCCCCATTCTGGTTCATTCGAGCACTTTTTATTTTCAGTCCATGCTGGCACTCTCTTTCTCCCTCTCCTGTTCCTGCCCTTCACCCACTATGTGCTAAAGTACACATAGGTTGATTTAATTGTTGATTCTTTCTTCTCTCCATTCATACACCCATATGGCTGGAGGATTCAGGGATGCACTGGAGGCCTGAATTTGATGAATGCAGAATTTTCAGAGGAGGTTACAGAGGTAAGGAGGGGTGAAGCCATGGACAGATTTAAGCACAAGGATGAGAATTTTAAATTTGAGGCATTACTGGGCCAGGAGCCAATGTAGTTCAGCGAGCATAGGAGTGATGGGTGAACGGGACTTGGTGTGAGTCAGGATATGGGCAGTAGAACTTTGAATGAGCTGAAGTTTACGGAGGGTGCAAGATGAGAGGCCGGGCAAAAGAACATAACTGGGCATGAAATGTCAATGGTTGGCATGTGTTGATATGTTGAGTGCCATGCCAACTAACAGCCTTGATCTTTTTCAATTCACCCTTAGCTAGTTCATGGAATACATAGTCAGTTTGTCTTCTGTGCTGTGTCATGGTGAGATCCAATATTTTAAGTCAGACAAAGTTTTTGAAATTTAAAGGTTACATTTTCCCAGCATGTTCATGATCAATGGCCTCAATAAATCAATGCAGCAAGAGAACAAGGAATGTGTATTTGTTGTATTTATATGGGTGATCAAACTCAGATTGGAAAGCATTGATCCAAGCTAAATTCCATGTCCCTTGTGTTTACATTGCACCATCTCTTCAAAGCAAGCCATGTGTTGCCCTGTCAAACTCTTGTCTGACATATGTGCTGTGTTCCACAGAGAATGAGATGTACTGGGATTCAAACCCAGCAGTAGCTTTGGACCTTGTTCTCGACTGATATTGAGGTATGTAAATTTGAAGTCCTTAAAACACAGCAATAGGTGAAGTTAAAACATTTATATGTGCAGTGTAGCTGGTGTGCAGAAGATGTTTAACTGGGTTAGCTACAATCTCTGAATGATTTCTTTCTATCAATCAATAATTAAAGTTTACCACAATTTGACATTGCAAAATTCAGTTGTTTTAGCTTTTAAGAATATTTTCCTCAGTTAGAAAGGACGGCATTGATTTTTCCTGCTTTTCTTGAAATTCTGATATTTGTTAATGTCATGTATTCAATTATCATTGTAATCCATGTATAAGCTGACCTAAGTTGTACACCTTGAGAACACTGACCACAGGGGGCGAACTTGTGGGAGACACTCCTAACCTGGACTTTCCAGTATAAAAGGGGAAACTCACCTTCAGTCTCTTGAGGTCTTGGCAATAAAGGTAATTGGTCACAGAGTGACCTTCTCTCAAGTATGGGCCTCGTGTGCATTTATACTGTATAGTAAGGATATATCAGTTAATTTCCTCTCTTAAAACCATTTGTTTTCGATGACGCGAGTCATTTTTATTTTTGTAACGAGTTTTCAATTCATGGTCAGGATAGTCAGCAATATATTACGGTCACAAGTATAGCCATGAGACCATCAATCAACCACAGCCTGTGTCAGATCGCATATTATTTTAAGATTTGTCCTTACCATTAAATACCAATATAAGCCCAAAAGTAGCAGCCCTGGGTCTCTATGTGCAGTGTACTTTGAACGAAGGCAATCAAAAAGTATAATGTTTAATATCAAATGCAATTAAAATCTAGCAAAAATATATTAAAATCAAATCGGAAAAAATGTTTCCCTCATAATACAGTCCAATGGATCAGTTGTCTTGGCTTTTCTGCAGGCGACCTTTAAAAAAAAGTAATTACAGGAATGAATTGCAGGAGCTGGAAGTAACGCGGCCAAATGATTGGGGAGGGTGCTAGTCCGCTTTAAGTGACAAGAGTCGAGTAGTATCCCATTAAAGAGTTGGCTTTAGGGCAGTGTGGTGTCAGAGTGCATGGCGGACTATACCATTTAGGGGTAGGATATGGCGTCACTGTCAAGATTATATTCCTTCTTCTCCTTCCCCCACTCCAACATGGCAACGTCCTAACTTTGGTGATTTTATTCGGTGAGGTCGATTAGAAGCCCAACTGCCAAATACATCCCCCCGCCCCCCACCACCCCCAGCACAACACCCTCTTGCACCATTTCAGCAGAGATCAAGAAACAGTAGACAAGTCACTGCAGGTTGTTATCCACACTTCTTCCAGTAGTTACTGAGAAAGAAAGAACTTGCACTTACATAGCACTTTTCAGGACATCCCAAAGCATCTTGCAACCAATGAAGTACTTTTAAAGTGTAGTCAATGTGTTGTAATGTAGGAAACACAGCAACCAATTTGTGTGCAGCAAGGTCCCACAAGCAGCAATGAAATATATGGCCAGAGTTTAGTAACACAGAGGTAATATGCCGCGGATGCTGGAAAACTGAAATATAAACAAGAAAATGGTTGAAATACTCAGCAGGCCAGGCAGCATCTGTGGAAATGATGTTGATTTTAGTGATGTTGGTTGAGGGATAAATATTGACCAGGACTCTGGGAGAACTGCACTGCTTTTCCTTGAATAGTGCCATGGTAGTTTTTACATCCACCCGAGAGGGCAGACTTGGTCACAATTTAACGTCTCATCTGAAAGATGCAGTGGCAGAGACCTGGAAGCAGATCAGTTACTGGTGATCTGTCAGAAAGTAGTAATGTGGCACAGGGAGAGCGAAATAGCAAAAGGAATAGCACAAATTAGACGTATTTTTGATAAGCTTGAATAAAGACCAGGGTGGATAAGAGGGAACCAGTGGATGTGGTGTATTTGGATTTCCAGAAGGCATTTGATAAGATGCCACATAAAAGGTTACTGCACAAGATAAAAATTCACAGGGTTGGGGGTAATATATTAGCATGGATAGAGGATTGGCTAACTAACAGAAAACAGAGAGTCGGGATAAATGGGTCATTTTCCGATTGGCAAACAGTAACTAGTGGGGTACCGCAGGGATCGGTGCTGGGTCCTCAACTATTTACAATCTATATTAATGATTTAGATGAAGGGACTGAATGTAATGTAACCAAGTTTGCTGATGATACAAAGATGGGTGGGAAAGCATGTGAGGAGGGCACAAAAAATCTGCAGAGGGATATAGACAGGCTAAGTGAGTGGGCAAAAATCTGGCACATGGAGTATAATGTGGGAACATGTGAGGTTATCCACTTTGGCAGAAAAAATAGAAAAGCAAATTACAATTTAAATGGAGAAAAATTGTAAAGTGTTGCAGTACAGAGGGACCTGGGGGTCCTTTTGCATGAAGTACAAAAACTTCTATGCAGGTACAGCAAGTAATCAGGAAGGCAAATGGAATGTTGGCCTTTACTCCTATAAAAGCAGAGAAGTCCTGCTACAACAGGGTATTGATAAAGCCACTCCTAGAGTATGCGTACAGTTTTTGTATTTAAGAAAGGATATACTTGCATTGGACTTCAGAAGAATGAGAGGTGATCTTATCGAAAAATGTAAGATAATGAGGGTGCTCAACAAGGTGGATGCAGAGAGGATATTTCCACTCATAGGGGAAACTAAAACTAGCGGATATAGTTTCAGAATAAGGGACCGCCCATTTAAAACTGAGATGAGGAAGAATTTCTTCTCTCAAAGGCTTGTAAATCTATGGAATTCTCTGCCCCAGAGAGCTGTGGAGGCTGTGTCATTGAATATATTTAAGGCGGTGATAGACAGATATTTGTGCGATAAGGGAGTAAAGGGTTATGAGGAGCGGACAGGGAAGTGGAATGAATGGCACAGCAGGCTTGATGGGTCAAATGGCCTATTCCTGCTCCTATTTCTTATGTTCTTATATTCTTAAGCTTGGTTAAGTTTGAACACTGGAGCACTGTTATATAAGTTCCTAAAAACCAATGAAAAGTAATATCTACCATGCCCAGTGTTGTGTATGCATAAATAACTGACAAACTGAGCCAGGAGAAAAGTAACTTAACTTAACTGTACTTTTATACAACCCAAAATGGAGTCCCCAAACCGGCATGAACCAGAATGAATACAGCTACTGTGAATAGCTCCCGCAGAGTCCTAATGCCCGTCCAGTGAGCGGTAATAAATAAATAGAGTATGAACACAACATATTCCCTCCCTTTTAGAAACCACAGTCTATGTACAGACAAAGTTCTTGAGATAGCCAGGTCGTGTTCTGATTCGCTGAGACCAGCGTGGAGCTTGCGGTGTTTGCTCTAGGTTTCGGTTTGGAAACAGAACGGTGCCTCTGCTCCATCCTGTTGGTCTCTTCGCGCTAGGTTTGGTTGGGGGGGTTTGAGAATGTCCAGTAGCCAGCGAAGGTTCCGCCCAATCATGAGCTCAGCGGGTGTCTTCCCTGTTAGCGAGTGCTTTATCGAACGGTATGTGGAGAGAATGGTTTGAACTGCTTCGTGAAATGTTTGGCTTGCTGTTAGGTTGGCTTTCAAACTCTCTTTGATGACGCAGTTAAAACGCTCAACACCTCCTTTGCTTTGAGGATTGTACCGAGCAATAAGGTGATGCTCGATAGTATGACGAATGAGGAAATCCACAAACTGGTCGGACAAACACTGTGGTCCATTGTCAGTGATTATGACCTCTGGGAGGCCCCACTTTGTGAAAATATGCTGCAGAATAGTGACGAGCGTTGATGAGGTCACTGAACTTGTTGTAACGATTTCTGGCCATTTGGAATGCAGGTCATGTACGACAACAGGGAAACACTGTTGCTGTGGGGCTGCTTCAACTGGACCGAAGATATCCAACGAAAGTTGCTGCCATGGTCTTTGTGGCCATGGAATGGGATTCATTGGCGCTGGTCGGATGTTTGTGGCCGTTTTGCTCAGACTGCATGCTTCGCAGTGCGAGACAAACTCCTCAATGTGCGTGTCAATCCCAGGCCACCATACTGAATCGCGACATCGCTGCTTCATGCGAACAATGCCAGAGTGTCCATCGCGTGCCAATGAGAGAACCCGCTGTTGAAGTGATTTGGGAATTACTGCTCTATCACCACGAGCTAGGCAGCCATTATTCCAAACGGAAAATTCATCGCGAAGTCTGTAGAATGTTTTCAGCTCAACCGGAATTTGCTTCAGCCACTCAGTCTGGAGGAAGTGGCACATGTGCTGGAGCGTAGCATCACTCTGTGATTCGGCTTTGAGTTTGTTGCAGGAGACAAGGTTTCTGATGGACTGAGTGACGATCGATGTGATATATGTGTCGTCATCTGTGACCAAATCAGCACCAGAGTCCGAAGCAGGTGTCGAGCGGCTGAGCATGTCAGCTACGTGGTTGCGACTGCCAGCAATGTACTGTACATCAAAGTTATACTGATGAAGGCGATCTGACCATCGGTTAATTCGTAGTGGTCTGTGCCCAGATCCAGTTGCATAGTTAGCGCTTGGTGATCCGTACGGTGTGGAAATACCTTGCCATAGAAGTAGATATGCCAGCGTTCATATGCGTAGATGCAAGTGAGTGCTTTGCGTCCCGCTGTAGCGTATTTACGTTTTGCAGATGAGAGCGTGCGAGAGGCAAAGGCGGCTGGGCGTTCCAGGCCATCAATCTATTGCGAGAGCACAGCTCCCATGGCAGTGCCTGATGCATCCGTGGTGACGTATGTAGTGGCATTCGGATCAAAGTGCGCGAGGATAGGAGGAGATGTGATTTTCTCCTTAAGCGTGGTGAATGCCTGAGCTTGGGAATCTGTCCATTCCCAAGGGATGTCCTTGCACAGCAACTTGCGAAGTGGTTCAGCATGTGCGCGTAGTGCAGGACGAACTTCAGATAGAAGTTGCAAATGCCGAGGAATGATGAAAGTTCTTTGACGTTGGTAGCCTCCTGCATTCGCTGGATCGCGTCAATGTTATCAAGCGTCGGCTTGACACCTTGTGCTGTGGCTCTGTAGCCCAGAAAGTTTATTTCTCCAGCAGCGAATGTACACTTATCGGCATTAAGTGTAATGTTATGTGTAACAAGTCTAGCCATAACTGCGTGAAGTCGCTGGTCATGTTCTTCCATTGTCTGTCCATGGATGAGGGTATCGTCAAGCAGATTGAGGGCTCCCTCTATGGTTGCAATATAAGAATGACAATCTTCTGAAATGCACTTGGTGCAGAAGGTAGTCCGTAGCGCATGCGTTGATGCTGATACAGCCCATCATGCATCATGAATACCATGAGCAGTTTGTCGTGCTTTGCTAGGGGTATTTGCAGGTAACTGCAGTGCATGTTGAGTTTCATAAAGACTATTGAGTCGTGGAATTCTGAAGACAGTTCGCCGATGGTAGAAAGAGGGTACTTGTCGGGGATGATGGCCTTGTTGACCTCTTTCAGGTCAATGCATAGGCGGATCTCCCCATTTTTAAGCAAAGCAATGACTAAGTTCAAGATCCAGGGTGAGGAGTCGATGCGCTCAATGATTCCCTGAGATTCGAGTCGCGTTAATTCTGCGGATACTTGGTAACAAACCACGAATGGGAGATGGAAAAGTCGCTGTGTAACCGGTTTGACAGAAGGGTCAACGCGGGGACGATGGCAGAATTTTGTTGTTACCCCAAATCCTGTGAAGATTGAGGGATACTGCTTGTCAAAGTCCACCGTGTACACCTGTGTGCCTGTCATGTATGCAACCTTCATACAACTGTAACCTTCATGTAACTGTAACTTTCATGCAACCACACTGTACACTGTATATATGTCCTGGAAGTGCACACCTTGATTACAGGGGGTGAACTTGTGGGAGACATTCCTCACCTGGGCACTCAGGTATTTAAAGGGAGGTCCCATGCAGGGTCATCACTTCTTGATCCTGGGAATAAAGAAAGGTCATGCAGTGACCGTGTCTGCAGTACATGCCTCATGTGATTCAGTAGCAAGGTGCAGGGACACCACATTTAGCGACGAGAAACGGGAATCACTGAACCACGAGGATGGCCACCGGTAGCACAGAGGAACGCTACTGTGTGGATGAGGACTTGGATGACTTCGTTGAGAGACTCCAGCAGAGTTTCGTCACGAAGGACTGGCTGGGAGCGGCAGCGGCTGACAAGCGGAGGGTGCATCTACTGACCAGCTGCGGCCCAAAGACGTATGCGCTGATGAAAGACCTGCTCGCACCCGAGAAGCCGGCGGACAAGTCTTTCGAAGAGCTCAGCCAGCTGATCAGTGAGCATCTCAAACCGGCGAGTAGCGTACACATGGCCCGGCACCGGTTCTACACACATTGGCGTCAGGAGGGACAAAACATCTCGGACTTCGGCGCTTGGCCAATCTCTGTAAGTTCACAGGTGCCTGCAGGGGGGAGATGTTAAGGGATTTCTTCATTGAGGGCATTAGTCATGCCGGGATTTTCAGGAAGCTCATAGAGACCAAGGACTTGACTTTAGAAGGGGCGGCGTTGATAGCTCAGACCTTCATGGTAGGGGAAGAGGAGACCAAGCTAATTTACGCGCGCAGCTCTGGTTCCAACGTGGCGATGGACCAGGGAGTTAACATTGTGAACGTGGCTCTGGACCCCGCAGGCAGGCAAGGGCATTTTGAAACCGGCCAGGCAGCAACAAACGTTAGGGTGGGCCTGCAACAGGGACAATGGAAAGGGAATCGGCAATTCACGCCATCTCGAGGAACAATGCATCCCGTGATGGGACCATTGACACCCACCATCAGAACGCTTAGAAACAATCAAAGGGACAATCAGAGAGGAATGCCTGGTAACAGTCCTTTTGTTAACAACAACCTCAGCTCATGCTGGAGGTGTGGGGGTGGACATACTGCGAAAAGCTGCAGGTTCCAGCAATTTATCTGTAGGAATTGCAACATCAGTGGACACTTGGTCAGAATTTGCAGGAAGGCTGTAGCGAGGCTAATCTACGAGACAGAGGAACCAGATGAGGGGTCTGCAATGCAGGATGATGCTTGGGGCAAAGCCATGGATGCTGAAGTTCAGTGGGTTCATGTGGCTGACGTCCACAGCTCATATATCAAAACGCCACCCATGATGATGAAAGTTTTATTGAATGGCATCCTGGTGCGCATGGAGCTCGACACAGGAGCCAGCCAGTCCCTTATGAGCGCCCAACAATTTGAGAGACTATGGCCACACAGAGCTAGCTGCCAAAATTGGAACGCATTGACACGCATGGACGTACACCAAAGAGATCATCCCAGTGCTAGGCAGTGCAACGTTGATGGTAACACATAATGGGTCAGAGAACTGGCTGCCACTCTGGAATGTCCCGGGAAACAGCCCCGCACTATTGGGGAGGAGCTGGCTAGCCGAGATGAACTGGAAATGGGGGGATGTGCAAGCCATTTTATCTGTGGAGCGAAGCTCATGCTCACAGGTCCGACATAAATTCGGGGCACTGTTTCAACCAGGTGATGGGAACTTCAAGGGCACCAAAGTAGTGATATGCATCACCCCGGACGCCAGACCAGTGCATCACAAAGCCAGAGCGGTGCCGTATGTGATGCGTGAGAAAATTGAAAGTGAATTGGACAGGTGCTCAGAGAGGGCATAATCGCGGCGGTTGAATTCAGTGACTGGGTAAGCCCCATCATTCCTGTTCTCAAAGCGGATGGCTCGGTCAGGATTTGTGGCGACTACAAGGCCACCATCAACCGAGTGACACTGCAGGACCAATACCCGCTTCCGAGAGCGGAGGACCTTTTTGCCATGCTGGCAGGTGGCAAGCTGTTCACCAAGTTGGACCTCACTTTGGCCTACATGACTCAGGAACTGGCTTCTGACCATCACACAGCACAAGGGGCTATTTATCTACAACAGGTGTTCGTTTGGCATTCGTTCTGCGGCCGCTATCTTTCAGAGGAACATGGAAAGCTTGCTTAAATCCATTCCTGGAATGATCGTATTCCAAGACGACATCCTAATAACAGGTCGAGACACCGAGGAACACCTCCAAAACCTGGGGGAGGTGCTATGGACGAGCAACAAGGAGATTCACCAACATGCATAGTCCCTGCGGCCAGCCCGGCCAGTCCGGAATCACCTCAGGTGGCAGAGATGCATGCCAAGGCTCAGCCAAATGCGGCACTCCACGAAAGAGCATCGACCACCTGAAAGACTTAACCTTTGACACAAAAAGACATGAGGGGGGAGGTGATGTCATGTATGCAACCTTCATACAACTGTAACCTTCATGTAACTGTAACCTTCATACAAACACACTGTACACTGTATATATGTCCTGGAAATGCACACCTTGACCACAGGGGGTGAGCTTGTGGGAGACACTCCTCACCTGGGCACTCAGGTATTAAAGGGAGGTCCCACGCAGGGTCATCACTTCTTGGTCCTGGGAATAAAGCAAGGTCACGCAGTGACTGTGTCTGCATTACATGCCTCGTGTGATTCAGTAACAAGGTGCAGGGACACCACAGTGCCGGTTGGGTCATAAACTTTGAACCCAAGCTTATCAAAAACATCAACAGACATGAGGCTTCATCCCTTCGCGACATAAAAGGAAAAGTTCTCCAATGTTATGTCCTGTAGTATATCGGGACAGATGTAACCCCAAGCACCTCAATTTTGGAGTCAGAATATAGAAACATAGAAACATAGAAAATAGGTGCAGGAGTCGGCCTTTCGGCCCTTCGAGCCTGCACCACCATTCAATAAGATCATGGCTGATCATTCACCTCAGTATCCCTTTCCTGCTTCTCTCCATACCCCTTGATCCCCTTAGCCATAAGGGCCATATCTAACTCCCTCTTTGAATATATCTAATGAACTGGCATCAACAACTCTCTACGGTAGAGAATTCCACAGGTTCACAACTCTCTGACTAAAGAAGTTCCTCCTCATCTCAGTCCTAAAAGGCTTACCCCTCATCCTTAGACTGTGTCCCCTGGTTCTGGACTTCCCCAACATCGGGAACATTCTTCCTGTATCTAACCTGTCCAGTCCCGTCAAAATTTTATATGTTTCTATGAGATCCCCTCTCATCCTTCTAAACTCCAGTGAATAAAGGCCCAGTCGATCCAGTCTCTCCTCATATGTCAGTCCAGCCATCCCGGGAATCAGTCTGGTGAACATTCACTGCACTCCCTCAATAGCAAGAACGTCCTTCCTCAGATTAGAAGACCAAAACTGAACACAATATTCCAAGTGAGGCCTCACCAAGGCCCTGTGCAACTGCAGTAAGACCTCCCTGCTCCTATACTCAAATCCCCTCGCTATGAAGGCCAGCATACGATTTACCTTCTTCATCACCTGCTGTACCTGCATGCCAACATTCAATGACTGATGTACCATGACACCAGGTCTCATTGCACCTCCCCTTTTCCGATATCTGCCACCATTCAGATAATATTCTGCCTTCGTGTTTTTGCCCCCAAAGATGGATAACCTCACATTTATCCACATTATACTGCATCTGCCATGCATTGGCCCACTCACCTAACCTGTCCAAGTCACCCTGCAGCCTCTTAGCGTCCTCCTCACAGCTCACACCGCCACCCAGCTTTGTGTCATCTGCAAACTTGAAGATATTACACTCAATTCCTTCATCTAAATCATTGATGTATATTGTAAATAGCTGGAGTCCCAGCACTGAGCCCTGCGGCACCTCACTAGTCACTGCCTGCCATTCTGAAAAGGACCCGTTTATCCCGACTCTCTGCTTCCTGTCTGCCAACCAGTTCTCTATCCACGTCAGTACATTACCCCCAATACCATGTGCTTTAATTTTGCACACCAATCTCTTGTGTGGGACCTTGTCAAAAGCCTTTTGAAAGTCCAAATACACCACATCCACTGGTTCTCCCTTGTCCACTCTACCAGTTACATTCTCAAAAAATTCCAGAAGATTTATCAGGCATGATTTATTTCCCTTTCATAAATCCATGTTGACTTGGACCGATCCTGTCACTGCTTTTCAAATGCGCTGTTATTTCATCTTTAATAATTGATTCCAACATTTTCCCCACTACTGATGTCAGGTTAACCAGTCTCTAATTCCCTGTTTTCTCTCTCTCTCCTTTTTAAAAAAGTGGTGTTACATTAGCTATCCTCCAGTCCATAGGATATGATCCAGAGTCGATAGACTGCATGTAGAATGGAAGTTGCGGGGCTGCAGTTGACAGTGCGTGAAGTGGGTTTTGTACGCAGCCTCGCTCAAAATGGAGTCTTTGGCTCCAAGGTCAATGAGGATGCAGCAGGGCGTGCCGTCAATGTTTACCTCACAGTCGTTGAATTTGCCTGAATCGATGCGCGAAATATCACTATCGGTGTGAACCATACTGTGACAGACACTCGCAAAATGGTTCATTTTACAACATTCAGAGCATTTCTTCCCACGTGCAGAGGAGTTAGGACTGTTTGCTGAGTGTGATTTGTCCCCACAGTTAAAGCAGTGGAAGTTAGGCCCGCGATCCATAATGGTGGTTTATTACGAGCCCTGGGTCTCTGCTGTGATTTCCGCTTTGGACAAACGCCTTTGCCCATGGGCTGTAGCTGAAGTCTGGTGCACAGGGGAAGCAGGGGATCTAATCGCTTTTGAATCGGAAAACTCTGATTCGATTTGGATGGCCAAATTAGTTGCTTTATCCAATGACATTTTGTCATCCTCCATTAGCAAGCGTTCCCGAATGCGGGGGATCATTGTTTCCTCAATAATTTGATCCCTGATCATTTCCTCTGTGAGTGCTCCAAAGTTACACATAGTGGTGGCCAGTTCAGTTCATGGAATTATGTACTATTTGATTGGTTCACCGTTTCCTTGTCCCCTTTGACAGAATTGTCATCTCTCCAGCACGATACTTTTCTTTGGCCCAAAATAGTTCTCTAGGGTGTTTACTATTGTCATAGAACTCCGTGTCCTCGATTTGGCCAAAGATGCGTTGGGCTTCTGTGCCGAGGCAGTGGATAAGTATTGCACGACGGCGACCTGGTGTTACGTCGTCGCCGTCTAACCCGCTCACCGTGATATATATAGAAAAACCTTTTATCCAACTCGGCCACGGAATTGGAAAGTCCCCGGATGTGGAGAGGAAAGGCGGGGGGGGGGGGGCGGGCGGCAGGGGGGAGGTGCGGGAGGGGTAGGGAGGTTAATTTGATTCATTCTCGTCGCCAAATTATGTTGTGTACCATAAATAACTGACAAACTGAGCCAGGAGAAATATAACTTAACCAACTGTGCTTTTGTACAACCCAAAATGGTGTCCCCAAACCGGCATGAACCAGCATGAGAATAGCAACTGTGAATAGCTCCCGCAGGGTCCTAATGCCTGGCTAGTGAGCTGTAACAAATAAATAGAGTATGAACACAACACCCAGCTCATTGTCGTTGTTACAACGTTGATGACATCACACTGCCAGGAAATTGAGCTGTTGATATGATCTTTTCTCTCACATCGTGTTTCCTCTCAACACTGATAAGATAAGCAGTCGTGGACAATAAAATTATATTTATTAATCATAGATAGCAAGATGGAAGGGATTGAAGGCTGCAGCCTCAATAGCTGTGATGCCAATCTCTTTGATATTTTTTAAAAACATTTTCACGACTATCTGGGACACAATAAAGGATAATCTGTGTTCCAGCTGAAAGGATTCCACAAAATAAAGCTGTGGACTGTTAATTCCTCCCTGGATATTTCCATTCGCAAATCATCTGAATCAGCAGCCAGCAACAAATAGCCAGACACATCTGCGTTTTCAAGGAAAATGGATTGTCGCTTAATTTCTGATTGCACATCAGCAGGACACTTAAATAAATAATAATTTCATCAGCACAAACTGTCCCCATACTTTGTCTATCACACCCTTTAATGCCCTGCTCAGTATAGCACTTCTGGGCTTTTTTCCTGATGTCATGTGTTGGGAGTTCTGGGTTTGCTTACAAGGGGAGATAAAATGGCATAGATCTATTTATGGGTATCTGACATGAAGAGGTCAATAAATGCCCATATATGGGGACTTACTCTACCAGTATTTAGTCCGAGAATTCTTGGTTCCAAGACTCACCTCTGAATTGAAGCCAAATGGAAAGGTGGATCTTAAGGAAATCATTGTCCCCAGGGCAGAAACCCTCCACACATTTAAAAAGTACTTGGATGTGCACATGAAGTGCCGTAACCTACAGGGCTACGGATCAAGAGCTGGAAAGTGGGATTAGGCTAGATAGCTCTTTGTCAGCCAGCACGGACACGATGGGCTGAAATGGCCTCCTTCCGTGCTGTAAATTTCTACAATTCTATAACTTGAGCGCACCTGTGGTAACAGTAGTCATACCTACCAAGCCTTACTCATCTGCAAAGAGTCTTCATCATTTGATTTAAAAATTTTATGTTTCTAACACTTAAAAGTAAACCCAGCTCCATATGTTTAAATGAATTTGTGATCAGTATCACTCTTGGATCATAAATCTCACTCGCTCCCCGATCTTGGCAGCTATGACTAAACATGGCATCTGTTGGAGCTGGGAATGACACATTTCACAGATACACAAAATGAACACGCCTATACGTGCATTGATATAATATGCAAATTTAAAGACTTGTTGTTACGTAAGTGGAGTGTTTGAAGGCAGTCTCATTCTCACATCAGGCAGCAACAATGTCTCTGAAAATATTACAGCAGAGCTGCCAATATTCAGTTACAATTACTACATGAACGTTCGAAGGAAATAGGAAATTTCACATTCTCAGGATGCCCCAAAGTGCTTCACAGCCGATGAATTACTTAAGTAATTTAGTGTGTTTGTGCATTTGTGTGTATGTATATATAGATCAATGTATGTATATATAAACATACATTCATAATTTGTGTATATATATATATATATATATAAAATGGTCCTTCAATTCCGGTCGCGTTCTTCCCGCAGACAAACGACAGAAAAAGAGAAAAAAGATGCGTGCTTACCTGTTGCTGCTGCGCCTATTGGAACTTCCGAGCCTGAGGCCTCTGGTGACAGCGCGTCGCAGCGCGTGCACGTGGGGACGTGCGCAGGCCGGGAGCTGCAGACAACAGCCCATCAGGTGAAGTATAGATTCTCATTCATAGTAATAGGAGTTCGGTAAGTCTGGAACTCCTATTACTATGAATGACAAACTCCCCCACAAACACCCAAAACACAATAAAAAATAGAAAATAAACTACATATTTAACATTCATTTAAATTAAAGTTGTTGCAAAAAATATTTTCCTGACTTTTTAAAAAGTTTTTTTAATTAAGCCTTAAAATAAACTTACCGTAGTGGGGAGGGTTTTTAACAATAAAATGTGTTTTTATAACTTCATTTTAAAATGTTTTTGTGTATTTTTAAACACTTGTACCTACAAAAGTAGGCTATACACCTGCTTTTTCAGGCGCAAGATTTTTGAGGACATTTGCTGGGCAAGATATTCGTTAATATCGGAAATCATGCCCTGCAAGTGTCCTCGCTCCCGAGATACAGAGGATCTGTCAAACCAGAAGCTTGACAGATCGGAAAAGCGCATTGCATGCTGAAAACCGGCTTTTCCGATGCCTTCCCGGGTCCGTAGGAACTTCATATGGACCCGGGACATCGGAATTTCAGGGCCAATATATTCTGTTCGGACCCCACATTAAAGTTAACTTATATCAGGGTTCATGTTAAAAAAGTGCAATTTTGTCATATATTTATCATTATTGCAAATGAAATATAATTCAAATTGTAGGGAGAGAAAATGGATGCATTTGTGCCTCCATTTAGCTCCCCCGGGGGGCAGTAATGGGATGTAGATGACGTTGCGACCGGGCGTGGCACCGCTAACGACGCCCACGAAATTCTGCGTGAGTTTAGCAGCGGCGTCCCGGCGTTACTCCCCGATCTCTTGAGCCCGAAGATCGTGCTGTCATCGCCGTGCGCTTCGCACCATTAGTGCCCCGGCACCTAACTTGGGTTTTACCCCCTGAAGCTGTGACGGGCGATGGCAGCGACAGCTTCAGGGGATGCGTACGGGGCAGCTGGCCGCTAGCGGGGTGAAATTTAAAGGGGAGGTGGCCGGCTGCTGCTGAAAAAAATACTCCCGCTTCGCTTCCCGCTCCAGTGGTGCTTTGGTCGCGGGGTCTGTGCCGCGATGGCTTAGCCCGGCGCTCTGCTTGAGTGTCGGGCTGATCGCGCGGCACCCCCGTTCCCCGGTGATCCAGGTAGATGGGTTTCTCAAATGTAGAGTATGCAGCTTAGGCCCTTCCCTTTAATTCAGGGAAGAGCCCCTTGTATGCAGCTGTGCCACGTGGCCCAGTGCGTAGCATTGCTGAGCCATGTGCCCCGCTCCCGCCCCAAGATTGATTTAGCATTCCACCTCCTTTCGGGGTGCTAACCCCAATTTATCGCAAGTCTCGCACCTCGCGAATGTTACCGACCCCAAACGGGACGGTGACTAATTTTTTGAATGTAAAATTTGAAATTAATTTGCTCCCTAGCTTTTTTTGAAAGCTGTTTAATTGATGAAGCACATGCAGGAATAAACTTGCCACTATGTGCCATTTGCAGTAATACTCTTCCGTTACAGTTTTTATTGGGATACATCAATGATAGGCCGAGGCCCATAGTGCATGTCACCACCAAGGTTGGAAATGAATCAAGAAGGAGTGGTTAAGTGGCACAAGCTTTTAAAACTCAAATTTTAAAACTGAGTTTTAGAAACTTGTAGATTGTAATATGACCACCGACTTATAACAAAGGACAAGAGTAACTGGTCCATCAAGCCTGTCCCATGGTGTAAGTTCTACACATTATCACCCTCATTCCCCCCTCAACCCCATAAGAAAACAAAGACTTGCATTTATATTGCGCTTTCACAACCTCAGGACGTCCCAATGTGCTTTATAGCCAATGAAATGTTGTAATGCAGGAAATGCAGCAGCCAATTTGTGCACAGCAAGCTCCCACAAATAGCAATGTGATAATGACCAGATAATCTGTTTTAGTGATGTTGATTGTGGGATAAATATTGGGCAGAACGCAGGGGATAACTCCCCTGCTCTTCTTCGAAATAGTTTTGTGGGATCTTTTACATCCACCTGAGAGGATAGATAGGGCCTCGGTTTAATGTCTCATCTGAAACACAGCTTCTCCAACAGTGCAGCATCCCTCAGTACTGCACTAGAGTGTCAGGGGAACCGTGAAATAGTGGTTATGTTACTGGACTAGTAATCGTGAGGCCTGGACAAATGATCTAGGGACATGAGTTCAAATCCCACCATGGCAGCTGGGGAATTTAAATTCAGTTAGTTAAATAAATCTGGAATAAAAAGCTAGTATCAGTAATGGTGACCAGGAAACTACTGGATTGTTGTCAAAACCCATCTGATTCATTAATGTCCTTTAGAGAAGGAAATCTGCCGTCCTTACCTGATCTGGCCTATATGTGACTCCAGATCCACAGCAATGTGGTTGAATTTTAACTGCCCTCTGAAATGGCCTGGAAAGATACTCAGTTGAATAAGGCACCTTCTCAAGGGCAATTAGGGATAGGCAATAAATGCTGGCCTTGTCAGCAACACCCACATCCCATGAACAAATAAATTTAAACAAAGTTTTCTGTGCTCACGTCTCTCGAGTGGGACTTGAACAGTCATGTGATCTCCTGGGAGAAAACAAATGAGGAGAAATGTCTGGAAAATTTCTCTCTACTCCCCGAAGGTGATCAAGCTCGAGGAGACTACAGTGGCACAATCCCCAATGACCCACCTCACTTCTATATGTGGCTATGTTTGCTGCTCACAGGAACTCATCCAGCTTCATTCTGAAGTCTTGCAGTGAATCTTCACTCACTGGTAATTACTTCCAGAGGTCAATGACTTTCTGTACAGAGATATCTAACCTAGTGTGGTACTGGAAACATAGGAGCAGGAGTAGACCATTCAGTTCCTCGAGTCTGTTCCGCCATTCAATGGAATAATGACTGATCTATCTCCTAACTCCATTTACCTGCCATGGCTCCATAGCCCTTAATAACCTTGTCTAATAAAAATCAATCTATCTCATATTTAAAACTATTAATTGAGCTAACATAAACTACATTTTTGTGGGACAGAGTTCCACACTTTTATCATTCTTTGCATGAAGAAATGATTCCTAACTTATATTTATGTCCCCTGGTCTTGGCTAATCTATCGAGCCCAAATAGCCTATCCACTTGGACTTAGATTAATCCTTTCATTATTCTAAATCTTATCTCCTTTATGTCTATGTATTTACATAATATGAAACTCTAGGGGATGGAAATTTGGTCTTTTGCCACCCCTCTTAGCACCCCGGAGGGGTGGCAATGGCGGCGGAAAGCACTTGAGCCCGGGCGGCCAGCTTCCAGTGCCCCGCCGGGACATTCCGTGCCGGTTTCGAGCTGTAACGCCCGGGAGAGGCGAGCCGGTGTGCAATGCCCCTGGTTGCCGCCCGATCCTTAGCGCTCTGTAGCGCCCACTGGTGGGAGCGCCTGTGAAAGCAGGCATTCCAAGCTGTCGCGGCCGCAGTGAGGTAAGTAATGCTGACATCGGGTAAGTGTGATTGGTTTTTTTTTGCGATTTACATTGTGGTGGTATGACCTATGTGTTGGGAATGTTTTTGGTGGAATTTTTTCAGATTTCCCCCCCGCCCTGCCTTCTGTTATGGTGCTCAGAGGCCAGCTCCTTAGCTCAGGATTTTCCCTTGCTCAGCCAGCCTAGCGCCTGAAGAGAGGTGTGCAAAGTCTCCCTTAGCACCCCGCTCCAAACTCCGGGCCCAGCTGATGAATTTTGCGGCGGCAGATGCAAACCATTTACTGCTCTGCCCAGGACACTGCCCCGCCTGAGGCACAATCGAATTTCCACACCACTCGCTTTAAGCTTCTCCAGGTAACTAAGACCCCTTAAACTAGGTATCAATCTAGTGACCATCCTCTGAATCGTTTCCAGGGCCTCTATATCCCCCTCCAAATGAGCAGATCAATACTGGACATCGCTTGACTAAGGCCATGCTTTATATTTAATTGTCCTGGCAATATATCCTGGTACCCTATTGACTTCCACAATAGCCTCATGGCTCTGGTCATGGACCATCAATAAATAATGTACTATACACACAGGTCCTTTCCCCACTCAGCAGTCTTGATTATGCAGCCCTGCACAGTGTACACATGCTTGGAGTTTCCCCAACTCAAATGAATTATGCTACATTTATCTATATTAAATGACATCTGCCAGACACAGGCCCATTCCCCCATTGCCTCTAGATCTGCCTGGAATCCATTTTTTTCATCTAAGGTCCTTGTATCCAAACTCAACTTTGCATCATCCACAATCTTGCAGCTAGTTCCTCTGTTGCTTTCATCCAGATTGTTGATAAAGATGACAAAGAGCAACAGGCCTAACATTGATCCCTGTGGGACACCACTGATGACTAACTCCCATGCAGAACTACTACTGTTGATAACTACCATCTGCCGACATGAATACAATCAATTCCTTATCCAATCCAAAATCTGCCCGCAAGTCCCACAAGACTCAATCTTGCTTCGTAGCCTTTTGTGTGGCACTTTGTAAAGACTTTTGGAAAGTCTAGATAAACAATGTTGAAGAAGCTTCCATCATCTACTAATTTGGTAACCTCCTTAAAAACCTCAAAGTGAGACAGGATATTATTTTCTAGAAGCCATGCTAGGATTCCCCAATAATCTCTTTTCTGTCAAGTTGCTCACATAGTACGTCGACAGTGATACCTTCTAGCAACTTGCCTACAACTAAAGTCAAACTAATGGGCCTATAGTTTCCTTGTTTTGACTTTTTGCCCTTATTGCTACCTCATGGGCCTCTCTCCAGTCCATGGGAACAATCCTAGACCATAGCGAGCTGTTAAATATATGTGCAAGGGACTCGCAAAGCCCAGCCCCTATTTCTTTGCACACCACTAGGGTGAATACCATCAGGGCCAGCAGCTCAATCCATTTTAAGATCGCCAATTCTAGCAAGGACTGTGTCCACATCAATCATGGCATTTTCAAATATCACATTAAGCCCATGTTTTATTATTGGCAATCCAGCATCATCAATAGTGCAGATCGATGCAAAGCAGCTATTTTTAATATAGCAGTTTTTAAAAATGCAGTAGGTTTTAGCATCATAATCTTCAAATCACTGTTGACGATACTGTGTTAACCTGCACAGCACAATTCAGAAGCCTTAATGCATAATAAATACTAACTCAAAACTTGAAGATGGGAAATGTGCATATATTAGAAAAAAGAGGCAAGGATTGTGTATAAATGTGTAACACATGTATAAGATGTTTCATTTACTTGTGCTATCATAAAAATTGCTTCACAGAAGGAAGCCTGTTGGCCTATCGCATCTGACCTAGTTCTGGCTGCTTAACTGGAGCTACATATTGCATTTCTCTGCTATTATCAAATTTTCACAACCTCGTAAGTATTTTTCAGCCTTCAAACAGACTCACAATCGTCTTTTATCATTTGTATAATATATGCACAAGAGTCAATACCTTGTGGTCATGTACTGTTTTATCATTCAATAAAACTGCCCCTTCATGACATGTGTGAGGCTATATGTGGTATTGTTCAAGAAACAAAGCTTTTCTTACTGTGTGATGTGAAGCTACAAAGCTAAGCACACAATACTTGAGCAGTAAAGCCAAGGACAGGAAAATGCAACTGCAAAAGGGGGAGGATTATATGCATTTTATAAAAAATATAAGGTTGGAAGCGTATTAAAATTCTATCTTTCATTCTCTGTGCAATATGCACAAATGCTGTTTGTTGCAACCTTCCTTCTGATAGTGCCGTTGTGATTATAATGTTGCAGTTTTATAGCTTCCACGCTCCGAAGGAAAGAACCAGGAGCTGTAAAAATGTTGAACTGAGTACAACCACTAATGTTCTCTGTGCTGAGTAGTATGAATTCAGCTTCAAATTGGGTGAGGCTGGCATGCACCCTGGCCAGTGGTTTGAGTTATGGATGTGGCCTTTCCGAGACTACACTGCTGCAGTGGTGATTCAGAATGTTTTGAATCCAATTGCAAAAGACTAAATGTCCTTCCTAGAAGTGAAACGTATATAATGAAACCTATGTGTATAAAAGCCTGGTGTCTCAACCTTTGCAGAATACCTGAAGGAAGCAAGGAATGATTAGACAGGGGCTAAGAACTGGAAACATGGCAGTGAGGAGGAGACAGGGTAACAAACAAAATTGGAACCACAGCAGAGAAGGAGATGTCTCCGATTTAATATTCTCATCCTTGTGTTTAAATGCTTTCTTGGCCTTGCTCCCTTTTATCTCTGTAACCTCCTCCAGCCCTACACTGCCCTCACCCCGCCACTCCACCCCCGAACCCTAAAGTCACTGTTGCTCTGACTCTGGACTTCTGTGCACCACTGCACCCCCCCCCCCCGCCCGTCCCGCTCCCCCTTTCCTTCGCCCCACTATTGGCAGCATATCTTCAGCTGCTTGGACCCCAGGTCTGGAATTCCCTCCATAAACCCCTCCACTTCTCCACCTCCTCCATAAAGATCGTTGAAACCCATCTCTCTGACCAGCTTGACCCCTCCTGATATCTCCTTATTTGTCTCAGCGTCTATTTTTGTCTGATTATGCCTCTGTGAAGCGCTTTGTGATATATTTCTATGTCAAAAGTTGCTATATAATTGCAAGTTGTTGTTACTGTAAAGATGGTGATACTGGGAACAGAAAACATTTGAAAGACTGCAGGGACAGAGAAGTGGGACAGAACCAACAATGCAGCTGAGGGGAATCAGTAAATAGGCCAGATGTTAACCGTCAAATCAGAGCGAGTAATAGTTAAAGTCAAGAGGAGAGAGGAATTTTCCAGGATAGATTTTTAGAAGATAAGATACTATTAGAGATTCCAAATAAGGTAAAGAAGATTTCACTGAATTTTAATAGTTTTATGTAATAGGCCAGACCAGATCAATTATGATGAAGCACAGGATTCTTATTCTAAAACTTCCTCATAAAAGCTCCCAAGGAACTTTTCCTGTAATTTGCTACACGTAAATTATTTTCTCAGAAACCTATAGCAACCTCTAAAAAGAGTACAGTAGCCTCTGTGATATCATTTGTTGCTGTACGGACAGATTAATTGGCTCCCCAAAATGTCAAGAATCCAAAGAATTCTGTCAAAGCATCCTATGGGTTGTAAAAAATGACCAGTTCAGAGCTATTCAAAAGCTGCCACCTAATCCTGAGGTTCCGGCGGCTTTGTCCTCGTGGGGTTATTATAGGAGCTGAGGGATTCCCCCAGTTATCTCCCCCAATCTCCTGATGGTGGTGGGGGTCTGGAACTCACTGCCTGAAAGGGTGGTAGAGGCAGAAACCCACACCACATTTAAAAAGTACTTGGATGTGCACTTGAGGTGCCGTAACCTACAGGACTATGGACCAAGAGCTGGAAAGTGGGATTAGGCTGGACGGTTCTTGGTCGGCCAGCGTGGACACGTTGGGTCGAAATGGCCTCCTTCCATGATGTAAATTTCTATGATTCTTATGAAGTGCTTGTAGCCCTCTGGTACCTTCTCAAGTAACAAATCACCATGAGCCTGGACAGTCTGTGTCGGAAGGCTATTCAAGTGTCAGCCATTGCAGCCACATCCTAATTTGTTCCCATCCAGTGTCCACACATGCACACTTTCCAACAGGGCTCACTGAATAGTGGTCTGGGACAGGCTGACATTGCATTTCCCTATTGTCCCTCTCCCAACCCAGTGCAACCCAGGGACAGAACTGTAACCTCCCTAGTCTGTGTGGCTTAGTGCTGTACCAGAAGTTGTAATTACCAACTAAGCTATAAGCCGAGCTACCTCCTACCTCAATTATTCTGTAAGCCACAACACTGATATTATCACCAGTTACAAGAGCCCTATCAGCTAGTATGACTTTGTGCTCCATTGCTACCTGGTGTCGCATTGTACGGGATTTATAAGCTCGGCTGTGTTGGAGTTTAGTAGCTGAAGGTTACAGATTCAGTAATATGTTGGGGGCACCTAACAGAGAATGTATTTTCTTGAGGTTTTAGGTTTTTGAGTGACATAATAGTTTTACTTCAAGCTGTAGAGACACCATTGTGTTTCCTGGCTGGCAAATCAGAGGATCATCCACTGTGAGGGAGTGAACGGAAGTTTGAAGCTGATCAGTCTGTGGGTTTATTGATCAGTTTTGAACTCTATTCTTTCCAATGGATGTGTGTCGTGCAATCTGTTCTAATTTAGATGCTGTCTGCAAGACGTGATTGCTTCTCTTAACTGGTTTCCAGATTGAACTCAAACACCTCAGTACACAGCGCTAACGTATTCTTTCGGTAGCTTTTACTGGTGAAATTATTATGTCGCGCTTCTTTCAGCCTTTACAAACTGTTTAAAAAAAAAACTGTTTTATGCAGCGAGTGGTTAGGATTTGGAATTCACTGCCTGAAAGGGTGGTGGAGGCAGACTCAACCGTGGCTTTCAAAAGGGAATTGGACAAGTACCTGAAAAAAACACAGCAGGGCTGTGGGGAAAGGGCGGGGGAGTGGGACTAGCTGAGGTGCTCTTGCAGCAAGCCGGCACGGGCTCGACGGGCCGATTGGCCTTCCTCTGTGCTGTAGCCATTCTGTGATTCTATCACCCTCATTCTGTAACATGCATTTTCACAGCTGGCTCTCTCAGAATTAATAACCATAAGATTGCTCAAACTGTTGAAATATTTTTCAGCCCAATAATCATATGAAAGTAATTAAGTTAAACAAGCTGTATGTATTAATTTGCTGTTTTGGTTAGTACAATTGGTTGCACAGAAATTGCAACACATGTAGAATCTCTCTTGTATTTTAATGAATTAAAAGTGGAGCTGCACTTCTGCGACCCTCCCAAGGCAGCGCATAGTGTGCACTGTAATTATTGGCTACCTACCCAGTCATTGTACACTACACTGGCAGTATACTAGGCTTCAAATCATACAATCATAGAAATTCATGGCCCAGAAGGAGATCCTTTGGCCCATCAAGTCTGTGCCAGCCGAAAAAAGACCTACCGAGCCTAATCCCACTTTCCAGCTCTTGGTCCGTAGCCCTGCAGATTATGGCACTTAAAGTGCATATCCAAGTACTTTTTAAATGCAATGAGGGTTTATGCCTCTATCACCCTTTCAGGTAGTGAGTTCCAGACCCCCATGTTCTCCTCAACTCCCCTCTAATCCTTCTACTAATTACTTTAAATCTATACTCCCTGGTTATTGATTTCTCTGATAAGGGAAATAGGTCCTTCCTATCCATCGATCTTGGACGCTCATAATTTTATACCCCTGATGCTTCAATCATTGTATACTACATTGGCAGTATACTAGGCTTCCTGATGGTGCGATCATTGTATATTCCACTAGCAGTATAATTTCAGCTGTGAGGAGGGTTGATATGTTAGAAAAATCATCAAATGAGGCCGTATGGGTTGAATTGAAGAATAAAAAAGGGGGTGATCACACTGCTGGGATGTACTATAGACCCCCAAACAGTCAGAGGGAGCTAAAGGAGCAAATATGTAGGCACATCTCTGAGAAGAGCAAAAACTATAGGGCAGTAATAGTAGGGGATTTCAACTACCCTAATATTAACTGGGATAAAATGAGTGCGAAAGATATAGAGGGTGTGACATTCCTGAAATGCATTCAGAAGAAATTTTTAGCCAGTGTGTAACAAGCCCAATAAGAGAGGGGGCGGTTCTGGACTTAGTTTTAGGGAATGAAGCTGGGCAGGTGGAAGGGGTATCAGTGGGAGAGCATTTTGGTGCTAGTGATCATAATTCAGTTAGATTTAGAGAAATTATGAAAAAGGACAAAGATAGACCAGGAATAAAGGTTCTCAATTGGGGAAAAGCCAACTTTGCTAAGCTAAGATGGGATTTAGCCAAAATGAACTGGAAACTGCTACTTGAAGGTAAATCAGTGTCAGAGCAGTGGGAGGCATTCAAGGAGGAGATACTGAGGGATAAGAGCAAGTATGTTCCCTTGAACATAAAGGGTGGGACTAACAAATCTAGAGCTCCCTGAATGTCAAGGGACATAGAGGGTAGGATAAAGAAGAAAAGGAGGCTTATGACAGATACCAAGGATTCAATACTGCAGAAACTTGAGAGGAGTATAGAAAGTGCAGGGATGCAATTAACAAGGAAATTAGGAAAGCAAAGAGGGAGCATGAAAAAATTATGGCAAGTAAAATCAAGAAAAACCCAAAGATGTTTTATAAATACATTAAAAACAAGAGGATAACTAAAGAAAGAGTAAGGCCTATCAGAGACCATGAAGGTAATTTGTGTGTGGAGGCGGAAGATGTGGGTATGGTTCTTAATGAATACTTAGCGTCTGTTTTCACAAAAGGGAAGGGCAATGCAGACATTGCAATCAAGGAGGAGGAGTGTCAAATATTAGATGAAATAAACATAGTGAGAGAGGAAGTATTAAGGGGCTTAGCATATTTGAAAGTGGATATATTCCCAGTCCCGGATGAAATGTATCCCAGGCTGTTAAGAGAAACAAAAGAGGAAATAGCACAGGCTCTGAGCATCATTTTCCAATCCTCTATGGCTACAGGTGTGGTGCTGGAGGACTGGAGGACTGCTAACAGTGTAGCTTTGTTTAAAAATGGAGAAAGGGATAGACCGAGTAATTACAGGCCAGTCAACCTAACTTTGGTGGTGGGAAAAATATTGGAAAAAATCCTGAGGGACAAAATAAATCTTCATTTAGAAAGACACGGATTAATCAAGGACAGTCAGCATGGATTTGTTAAATAAAGGTAATGTCTGACTAAATTGATTTCAGTTTTTGAGGAGGTAACAAGGAGGGTCGATGAGGGCAGTGCATTTGATGTAGTGTATATGGATTTTAGGAAGGCTTTTGATAAGGTCCCACTGGTCAGAAAAGTAAAAGCCCATGGGATCCAGGGCAATGTGGCAAGTTGTATCCAAAATTGGTTCAGAGGCAGGAAGCAAAGGGTAATGGTTGATGGGTGCTTTGTGACTGGAAGGCTTCTTCCAGTGGGGTTCCGCACGGCTCAGTACTAGGCTCCTTGCTTTTTATGGTATATATCAATGATTTACACTTGAATGTAGGGGTATGATTAAAAAGTTTGCAGATGCTACTAAAATCGGCTGTGTGGATGATAATGAAGAAGAAAGCTGTAGAGTGCAGGAAGATATGAATGAACTGGTAAGGTGGGCAGAACAGTGGCAAATGGAATTCAAACCGGAGAACTGTAAGATAATGCATTTGGGGAGGGCTAACAAGGCAAGGAAATATACATTAAATGGTAGGACACTGAGAAATGTAGAGGAACAAAGGGATCGACAGAGTGCATGTCCACAGATCCCTGAAGGTAGCAGGCCAGGTAGATAAGTTGGTTAAGTAGGCATATGGAATATTTGCTTTTTTTGGCCAAGGCATAGAATTCAAGAGCAGGGGGGTTATGCTTGAACTGTATAAAACATTAGTTAGGCCACAGCTAGAGTACTGCGTGCAGTTCTGGTCACCACATGACAGCAATGATGTGATTGCACTAGAGAGAGCACAGAGGAGATTTACGAGGATGTTGCCTGGACTGGAGAAAGATAGCTATGAGGAAAGATTGGAAAGACTGGGTTTATTTTCTTTGGGACAGAGAAGGCTGAGGGGAGACCTCATTGAGGTGTATGAAATTATGAGGGCGCTACATAGAGTGGATAGGAAGGACCTAATTCCCTTAGCAGAGGCTTCAACAACCAGCGGGCATAGATTTAAAGTAATTGGTAGGAGGTTTAGAGGGGATTTAAGGGGAAATGTCTTCACCCAGAGGGTGGTGAGGGTCTGGAACCTACTGCCTGAAAGGGTGCTAGAGGCAGAAACCTTCACCACATTTAAAAAGTGCTTGGATGTGCACTTGAAGTGCCGTAACCTACAGGGCTACGGACCAAGAACTGGAAAGTGGGATTAGGCTGGATAGCTCTTTGTCGGCCGGCGCGGACTCAATGGGCCGGAATGGTCTCCTTCCGTGCTGTAAATGTCTATGATTCTATGATTCTATTACTAGCCTTCCTGATGTTTTTATCATTGTATACTACACTGGCACTATTCTAGGCTTCCTGCTGCTTCTGTCACCCAGCAGAGTCAGAAGGAGGAGGAAAGGCTTCAGTTTGGGAATCAATTTCATAAACAATAAAATAATTATTCTTTCACAATTCAAGATTTTGTTACGTTCTCCTTTTGTTATTTTTTGCTTCTCCAATGTTGTTTTGAAAACAAACACAGTTTATATCCTGAAGGAAATCCATCCAGAGGTTGTAAAGAAGTGAGCAGCTTTTAAAGTCATGTATGAAAATGTATTGAATTCAACTGAAACAAATCAATCAAGGTATTGGGAACTTAAACATATTCTAGCATTCATACTTATAGTTTGACTCCATGTTAAGTTACTGCTAAAAACTGCTTTTCTGGAGCAAAATATATACAATCATTTGTAAACTGTTAGTTTTAGTAAATAAAGCTCCAAATTATATTCCTATGTGCTTTGCTGGATTAAAAAGGGATGCCTACTGTTTTGTGAATTGGCTGGTTTTGGAAAACCAATGCTATTCATTTTGCGCTGTTGGCACACAAAATACATGCGTACTTACCATCTAAGAGTGCACCGACTCTGCATTCATACATGAAAATAAATGTAGGCCATAGATAGCTGATAGTGAGATACAAGACAACAGTTAAACCAGGGGACTCTGATGATGCTGGTACTACAAAAGCAAAGCTCAATGAGTTTTAATCATCAACAGAACTCTTGTGATTCAATTACTGCTTCATATCTCTGCCAGCCATATTTCATTCATTATAACATATACAAGGTCACACTTATCACTAAAGCTAGTTTGAATGTGATTTCTGACACTTGCTGCATCTTCTGCTGTTGGAGCGTGAAGTTTGCAAATGGTGTAAATAAAGGGAAGAATGGCAATCAGCCAGAGCTAAAGATGACAAAATTATGGCTACACTTATACAACAGCTACTAGCTTCAGGCCAGTACCAGTAAAGTGACGTTACAGAGGCAGCCCAAGATTATACTGCTGGCTACACCCGCAGTGTGGTTAGTAACAATGCATACTTATATAAATGTTCAGCGATATTTTTGATGTTAGGAAAATAGGAGCAGTAGTTTCAGACTTCTCCAGACATTAAAAGCATTGAAACATAAGTTTGTATATTTCATAGGAGGCCCAGGATACTGCCTGCAGTTTTGTAGCAGGTAGAGTTATATTGCACATGATACACAGTCCACTTAAGGTAGTCTCATATCTCTGTCCAGTGTGCTCAGAAACTGACCTGCTCCCAAGGTGTACTGCCACTTTAACAACAGTGTGCATGCAAAACCTGATGGCATCAATATGAAAGTGGCAGTATAACTGCAGTCTAATTCTGTAGTAATATCAAATGTTTGTGCTGTATTTTCTGTGTTCGAGGATGGGCAGATGAAGGTAAAGTCTATGTCATAGTTATCAAAATCTCTTTTTGCAACAGTCATACACATTGTAATGTACAAAAAGTTTTATGCCAATTGTTATAAAAGCAGCAAAATAAAAGGAATTGTGATTTCATATTGAAACTAACATCATACTTCTGAAACAGCAACAAACACATTAATTCAGTGTAAATAGTTCATGATGTTGCCTGACAATATATTGGTGTTTCATCGAAGACTAGAAATTAGGATATTATACAAAAAAAATTCCAAGGTTTGAAATTTCTGTCTATCAATATATTTGTTGTAAGCTTATTCTAATGGCTCCAAAGTCTTCATTTATGAATTTTTTTGAGTTAATGCTTTAGTTATCACCTGAGGCTGTAGGCAATCGAGGTGGTGTCGGGATTATCTAGTGAAAGTTCACCTTGCTTGAACACCTAAAATATTAGGGGGTAAGCTCGGGATTAACACAAGAGGAATATCAGTGCCTGTCCTGTTTATGTGTTACTTAGTCTGTGCTTAAAGTAAAGTGAATTTACAAATGCATATATCTGGGGAGGCTACAGCAATTTTATAACTGGACATTAATACAGATATTTAATAACTATACATTGATACAGATAATTTGAATCATTGCACTATTCTATTGAAACTTTATTTGTAGAGTTTGGCAATAAAAAGTCAGTATAAAATAGTGAAGGGTAGCGTTATATATTGTCTAGTATATTACCAAGTTCGGAATAGGGTATGTTGTCACCTGAACTGCACAATTGCTTGTTGTGACACATTTGTTTGTATATTGTGAAGCATGTTTTTAACATTTTTTACAACAGATTAAATTAATTTGTGTCTCACCTTTTTAGTTTTTATAGATTCTTCACTTTGTTTTGGCGGGGGGAGGTTATTGGCGTGTTTGTTTTGGGGTTTTGTGCTGCAAACCTGTACATGTTTGGGTCCGTTTTCCTTCGTTGTGTCAGCAAGTCGCCTCAACACTCCAAAGATAGTGCTCATTTGAGAGAACTCTGACATCGACTCACCTGATGCGTTCATCGTTTCCTCATCGGAGACGCTAAAACAACCGAGCACTGATTGACATATTTAAAGCGGGATATTCAACCTTTGCGTCCGGGACGGTGGGAGATATTTTACATGGGGCAAGATGGGATGTGAGCGTGGGAGGTGGAATCCCACACGGTCCCCGAGGGCACCAGATAGATTCCTGCCCATCCCTTACCATCCCTCCTGTACTTTGATTTCTGTGTTGTTCTTAGTAGCACATTCCTATGACTGTATATTTAAAAAATACATTTTTTTTTTGCAATGACAGCGTTTTTCTTTGGCTAGCTGACGGCGTATTTGGGAAGTCAGAGTGAGGGGGTGTTGAAATGTATGAACATTTACAAGAGGTCTCTCTCGCACACAAGTTTTGAAATCAATTGTTCTGACATTTGTATCTTCTCAATCCCCAAATAAAAAATCTTGCTCTTACCTGGACACGTTCATTTCACGGGGAGGTCGAGTCGCTTTATCGTAGGCAATTTTAGCAAAAACACCAGCGATAATCACAAACGCGATCACCCCGCAGGTGATGTAGACGGTGCTGTTGGTCTTGTCCTTACTCGGGTCGTACACGTTCTCCAAATCCTCCCGATCCGGGTCGGTGGTGACTTGAATTTCCACTTTCGGGGTCACGTAGTTATTGCAGCCGTTCTGCTCCAGCCGGTAATTCTTGTCCTGGCAGCAGTAGCGCATGTAGCAAGTGCCACAGCAGTAATTATAAGAGGTCTTGTTGCATTCAAAATCGGGGTCCCACTGGCCGGCCACGTCGTAGTGGCCCCGACACTTCTCCGAGTGCTGCAAGACGAGGGGCTTCATCCTGTTGATCTGCAGGACCGGCACGATCACGGTGGTGTTGATGTCTTGCCCCTTGGAAGGGTAGCCCCCCTGCCGCCGGGGAGTCGCCAGCGTCCTGTTGGTCCGCGCCCTCCCCGCGCAGAGCAGTAGGCTCCACGGGTCCATGTACACCAGGAAGAGTAAAAGATGCTGCATCTCTCTCTCGCTCTCTTTGGTCTTCTTGCAATCGGCTGCCTGCTTCCGACACTCCTGTCCTCTCGCTCTCTCCTGCGATCCCGCCAAGCACAGCTAACGGTGGCTTCTCCTGCCCTGCTCCCAGATACCTCCGCTAGCGACCAGCTCCCACATGCCCATGGTCCATGGGCTCGCCACCACCATCTCCCTTCGGTCGGTCGGAGGAAACGCACGGCTTGAGATATCTATTCCAATAGATACACACAGGTATAAATCAAACGGTATGGCTCTCCACTGCGGCAAATTGGGGCAAGCTGGTCCCCGAGCAGACAGAGAGCTAAAGTCCTTGTCTTTTATAATATAATGCAAATCAGGATGGGGAGGGTGCACTAAATCTCATCACTCGATTGCAGGCGAAAATTCCTTCCTTTCTGCCGGAATGTGGAAGTTTGCAAGAGCATTTTGTTTTCCTCTCCCATCGAGCATCAGATGTTGGAAGAGATGGAATCTGACTTTTCGGTTCCCACTGCCCTGGTGGGTCTGGTGGGTGCAACCGAACAAGGGATGGGTGGGAGGAACAACAGGAACAGGGGGGGGGGGGAGAGGATGGTTACAGCAGTGCCAGGTGCAGAGATATGGCTATCTACATACTGAACATCAACTCAAGTGCAGAAACTGTACGGCGCAGTTAACTCAACCAGAGACAGGAGAATGCGTTAATACAAAATACACAAAACCCACTCACTCACAGACTGTGAGGCAAGGACCAGGATACAAAACGGCTTTCAGAGTAGCTCCGAACAGGGGCACCGTTTAAAGAGATTACAAAGGGAGGGGGGGTGGGGGTGGGGGAGGGGAAAGAGGACGGGGACTTAAGTTTATTAGAATCGCCGCTGGTTGAGCGTGTGCAGGGGCTGTTCTGCGGGACCACGGCGAGTTGAGACCGAGCGCCGTGGCCCCGATTGCTCTGGTTAATCGCTGCTGGCGAGACCCAACACTTACCGCCTTAGACAGGGCTGGCTCCCGCTCGCTCCGGATGGCACTCACGTTGGCACAGAGATGTGAGAGAGAGAGAGAGAGAGTGAGTGAGGCTATGCCCGCCCCCAACCCCACCAACCCCCGGCAGTCCAGCCCACGCACTGCTCACCCAGCCAGCCAGCGTCACTGCCTTAAACACTGCCTTCTACTTACAGATCCTGGGCCAAGGAAGAAGGAAAAAAAGACTTAGAGAGTGAAAAAATAAATAAGCAACAGCTCCGCACCACTGACGCGTGCCATTCCCTGTCTATCTGCCGCACGCTGATATATATATATATGTGCGGGGTGGGACCGTGTTATACAGAATAAACACTGGCTCTTCTCAATTCTGGAGCTGGGGGTGGAGGGGTGGAGGTTGGGTTTAAACAGTCTGTGTCCGATCAATAACTAAACAAGACTAAGTCGATCCTTGATCGATCAAGCTCCTATCTAATGTAAAGCCTGTGTCTGGGAAGAAGCTGATCAGAATTGATGGAACTATTTGTCAAGGGCAGTGGTGCTCCCGTTTCTCATCTGAATCTGGCCATTACTCAAAGTCAAACTTTACTAAAACAAAAAGGAATTCGGAGTTGACGTTAAGCAGTTAAGCACATTAAGTCATCTTGTGGAGTAATCCCTACATAAGTGCGGCGTGAACTGTCCTGAACCTATCTGAGGGTGGATAAACGCGCCGGGTACCGACATGGGGAGTGGGGCAGCGAGCTCTATTTGGGAATTGGGGAATGGGACTTGGTTTATGGGTAAATGGAAAACGTATACTTCAAACGGCCACCGCTTAGAAAGCCCAATTCACAATCTATTGTACAACATGGGCGTGAGATCCAATATCTCCAACTGGGTTTTCAACAGTCAATGCGACTTTGCTGCATTGAACCTGCTGGACAATGAATACAAGTGATGGACACATCCGCCTGTATTAACTACGTGGAACAAATTGAGTATGTGCCTCCATTGAAATAAGCGAGGTTTATTGGTTTATATCGAAATGTAGCCTCACTTCAGGTCGATGCCTTTGTCGCTTTAAAAAATCAGGTTGCTCGAGAACAATGGGGGCCAAATCGGTTTCTCGAAACATATGCAAAGCCAATTCGCCATCTCATTGCATCAACTTCCGGACCTGTGGCTTCGGCCATCACGCCTCCTGAATTCTCCTCTGTAATTGGCATGTGGCCGGTCCTGGATTGGAATTGGACATATTGGGGTCACCCAGCTCCTGCAGATGTGGCAGAGCAGCTCAATCCCTCGCACCTTGGTGAAAAAGTGAGTGCGCATGAGGTACCGAGCACTCCAGTGGCAGAGCAAATTTTGGGAGAGGTGGAACAATGTGGGAGAGGAGGAGGAATTGTTCTGGTCATTATTTTTAGCGACATGGTAAACACGTTATTTAAAAAAATATATATATATATGTCGCTACAACTAGCGATCATGGCGGGGAGATGCCACCATTGTTCCACCGTATCGAGAATGTATGTACTCTGGCACCTGATTGAAAATGTCTAACGCACTCTCCTTCACCAGATTTCCAATGGGGAAGTCTTGCTCTGATGGCGATCTGTAGCAACCCGGTAAATGCGTTCAAAGAGAGGACTTGGGTACATTGCAATCAGAACAATTCTTCCCATAAGGTGTGTGCGATGCTTGGTTTCATGGCGTCGTACGGTATTAGCTTATGCCCACGTTATTAGTATTAACATGTGGGAGCCCCTTCACCACACGGACTGCAGCGGTACAAGAAGGCGGCTCACCAGCACCTTCTCAAGGGCAATAAATGCGGGCCTTGCAGGGTCGTCGACATCCCGCGAATGAATAATATATAGTATTAGCTTTGCCAAGACCAGAAGGTGGAGTATTTTGAAGATAAGGGCTGAACAGACTCAAAGATAAAAACAGGACCATGGAGAGAAAGCAGGAAATGGATACTGAGGGAATGATCAGCCATGATCTTATTGAATGGCGGTGCAGGCTCGAAGGGCCGAATGGCCTACTCCTGCAACTAGTTTCTATGTTTCTAAATGCTGATTTCTAACCCGATCAGTATACAGCACCTATACCGGAATACCTGTGACATTAAGTGGCAGTGTTACTGTTCCCATCGATGGTGTATATTCCATACCATTGCTACCAATCGTAAGTACCGACCCGATCTAGCCCCCTGTTATATTTTCTCACAGGTCTAGCCTGTTCTAAAATTATTTCTCTTTCCTGAAATGATCAGTTGGGATAAATATTTTTACAGCTGGATAAATTTCAACGTATTTGATGCGGCGGTGTTTTCCCGTCTGCTCCTTATAATTCAAAATACACTTTCGCTCCAAAATGTTTGAATTGCCCAATCATTTGATTGAAGCAACATCAATACCAAAACAAAGTGAAAATTCGACAATAAAAACAACCTTTAGATTATCGGATATGAATGAAGTGACTGAGTTGAGCATAGACTGTCACGTTAATGTGCTACTCGCTCCCAATGCATATCCAACTCTGAAATCAAAACAGAAAATGCTCGATTTCGACCTGAAACGTTAACTCTGTTTCTCTCTCCACAAATGCTGCCTGACCGGCTGAGCATTTCCAGCATTTTCTGCTTTTAATTCAGATTCCCAGCACCCGCAGTATTTTGCTTTTTCATATCTAACTCTGTTGGCGAGGTGTGTGTGTGTACTTTTTTTAATTGTATATCAAACCACTGCTTTAAGCAATTCAATCCGCTCAGGTTATGACTAAGTCATGAAACTGGATGTTGCAACCCACACAGTATTTGTACGATTTCCCCTCAATGATTCGCCATTGAAGATGTGTTTGCCCAGCAAAGCGACGTCTTCATCGTCGTGCATGTGAAATTGGGAATCTGTGTTTCAAGTTAACTCTTCAGAAGAGCCTGATTCTCCACTCCTGGTTTAACACAAGGGTGCCTGTAATTACCCAGCCTCATACACTGGCGAGTGCGCGCTATCCCTTGATTTGAAATTCATTTATTGTCAATTTGCATGTTCTGCTTCGAGTGATATCTCCGACCAGCTTGGTTGAGTGGGAAAAGATGATCCGCGCGGGCACGGTCCGGTCATTTGGAATTAAACGAGTCTCTCCAAGGAACGCACTGGGGGAATTCTCCTAACTGGAGCCCTTAATAATGAACCTGCCTTGAGTATTTTGTAACTTGGGTGCGAACGGCAGTGCATTTAGTATTATATAGAACACCGAGATCCCGCAGAACTAAAAGGGAGTAGGTTGGGAGAGGGGGGAGGAAATAAAGGTACCCAAGTAATATCGTCCGCTTTCTTCCTGACTCGTTAAGCTGACGTTGCCCTGCGCTGTTCTTTCATTTAAGGACGCGTTTATTTGTCATCATCATCATCATAGGCAGTCCCTCCAAACGAGGATGACTTGCTTCAACGGCAAAAAAGGATGAGTTCACAAGTGTTTCAATGAAGGACCTAATATTCCAGGTCCTGAAATACATCCTGAAGGGTGGAAGATGCCTGTGAGTGGAATTTTTTAACGTGGGGTGGCTGTTGCACACCAGCCACCACACCGGCTTGTCAGAGCTCGGTCTTGGTCCAGTGGCAAGGATTAACCAGGACGACTGGAGACTAGCTCTGCTGCACTAAGAGCTAGTGCGCACACATTACGCAGTGTGGGCTGGCCTGTGCTGCCCCTGGGCCCTGGGCTCTTCTCGGCCTCTCCTGAACCCCGATCACGTCGCTCCTGCTGTACTTGCCCACGCTCCAATCAGCAACCTGGATCTTGATGACATTCCTCTTTGCTGCTGTCGTTTGACAAAATGGCCAACATGCTCCATCCTTTGTTTCTGATTGGTCCCTTGGAGGATAAGCCAGACCCTGAAGTTTCACAGGAATGTGTAACTGGAACCACCCATCCCAAGGTTTCACTGACTTTGCAAAGCGTAACACGATCCACTTTGACTTCCTGAAGCGACAGAGGGCAGAACTCCCCAGAAGACAGCAAGGGCCAGCCAAAGTCATGTACCCCAGTCCAAGTACATCCCTCGCCCAGCTGAAGTGCCTTACACCAATCCTAGTGCATGCCCCCCACCCCCCACCATAGATGAGGCAGGCATTGTGTACGGATTGTTAACAGGTTTATTGGGTATGAAGTGAATAGTGACAGTGTCTTGACTTCTTGATATTATCCACTCCAACGATGTTCCTTGTATGGTGTTGGAAGAACGTGATCGTCTTCCCTGAGTTCCCTCTCTCCCCTCCAATTCCCCCCTCCCCCCACCACCACCCATGTCTCTCTCTCTCTCTCCCCAGCCTCTCTCTCCCCCAGTCTCTCTGTCTCTCTCCCCAGCCTTTCTCTCCCCCAGTCTCTCTCTCTCTCTCTCCCAGTCTCTTTCTCCCCCAGTCTCTCTCTCCCCCAGTCTCTTTCTCTCTCCCCCCGCAATCTCATGCCCCCCCAGTCTCTCTCTCCCCCCCAGTCTCTCTCTCTCCCCGCCCCCCCAATCTCTCTCTCCCCAGTCTCTCTCTCCCCCCAGTCTCACTCTCACCCCAGTCTCACTCTCCCCCACCCCCAGTCTCACTCTCCCCCCTCCCCCAAGTCTCTCTCTCCCCCCAGTCTCTCTCCCCCCCAACCCCAGTCTCTCTTGCGCCCCAGCCTCTCTCGCTATCGGGCCCAGGACTGCCGCTCTCGGGCCCTCACTCCGGCCGGGGGATGGGGGAGAAGAGAGTGGGAGTCTCCGGTCCTGTTCTCGGCACCACGGGCACGGAATGATTCGGCTGGGAGGGGGCGGAGCTTCACAGGGGGCGGGGCTAGTCCCATGTCAGTCAAAAAGTGCAGTCCGGGCAGTGGGCGGGGCTTGACGGACTGCTGCCTGTCAAAGAAAAGTTCAGTCCCGTCATTTAAACACCTTGATATGTTTGAAATTCAGGGGAAAGTGGGAAGATTTGGAACCGGAAACCAGGCGCTGCTGGTTGCTGAGCAACGGGAGAGCATCAAAGTTAGCTTTTTATTTCATTTTCATTTGATTTTCTTCACTTGTGGAGAGTGGGGTTTTAGTTTTACTGTTCCCACGGCGCACCCTGTGAGCCGCCGGACTGTCTGTTCCCCACCCCGCCCCATTTCCCTGGTATAGCCCCCCTCCCTGGTGTAGCCCCTCTCCCTGGTGTACGCCCTACTCCCTGGTTTCACCCCCCCTCCCCACTCCCTGGTGTCGCCCCCTCTCCCTGGTGTACCCCCTACTCCCTGGTTTCACCCCCCCTCCCCACTCCCTGGTGTCGCCCCCTCTCCCTGGTGTAGACCCCCCCCCCCCCCCCGGTGTTCCCCGCCCCCCTGGTGTCGCCCTCTCTCCCTGGTGTAGCACCCCCTCCCTGGTGTAGCCCCTCTCCCTGGTGTAGCCCCCCCTCCCCCCTCTCCCTGGTGTATCCCCTCTCCCCGGTGTAACCCCCCTCCCTGGTGTAGCCCCTCCCCTCTCCCCGGTGTAGCCCCTATTCCCGGTGTAGCCCCTATCCCCGGTGTACCCCCTACTCCCTGGTTTCATCCCCCCCACTCCCTGGTGTCGCCCTCTCTCCCTGGTGTAGCCCCCCTCCCTGGTGTAGCCCCTCTCCCTGGTGTAGCCCCCCCTCCCCCCTCTCCCTGGTGTAGCCCCTCTCCCCGGTGTAACCCCCCTCCCTGGTGTAGCCCCTCTCCCTGGTATAGCCCCTCTCCCCGGTGTAGCCCCTCTCCCCGGTGTACCCCCTACTCCCTGGTTTCACCCCCCCCCCCACTCCCTGGTGTCGCCCTCTCTCCCTGGTGTAGCCCTCCCTCCCTGGTGTAGCCCCTCTCCCTGGTGTAGCCCCCCCTCTCCCTGGTGTAGCCCCTCTCCCGGTGTAGCCCCCTCCCTGGTGTAGCTCCCATCCCCGGTGTAGCCCCCCTCCCTGGTGTAGCCCCCCCTCTCCCTGGTGTAGCCCCTCTCCCCGGTGTAGCCCCCTCCCTGGTGTAGCTCCCATTCCCGGTGTAGCCCCCTTCCCTGGTGTAGAACCCCCCGGGTGTAGCCCCCCTCTCCCTGGTATAGCCCCCGCTCCCCGGTGTAGCCCCTCTTCCTGGTGTAGCCACTCTCCCCGGTGTAGCCCCCCTCCCCGGTGTAGCCCCTCTACCCGATGTAGCCCCCCCCTCCCTGGTGTAGCCCCCCTCCCTGGGGCAGCCCCTCTCCCTGGTGTAGCCCCCGCTCCCCGGTGTAGACCCCCCTCCCCGGTGTAGCCCCCCTCCTTGGTGTAGCCCCTCTCCCTGGTGTAGCCCCCGCTCCCCAGTGTAGCCCCCCTCCTTGGTGTAGCCCTTCTCCCCGGTGTAGCCCCTCTCCCCGGTGTAGCCCCCCTCCCTGCTGTAGCCCCCCCTCCTCTCCCTGGTGTAGCCCCTCTCCCCGGTGTAGCCCCCCCTATCCCTGGTGTAACCCCCCTCCCTGGTGTAGACCCCCTCTCCCTGATGTAGCCCCCGGTCCCCGGTGTAGCCCCCCTCCCTGGGGTAGCCCCTCTCCCCGGTGTAGCCCAGCCGGCCCCCCAGCGACAGGGAGTGAAATGGACACGGTGAAACTGACAGCGGGAGGCGGCAGACACACTCCCGCCATCCCCTACAGATCAGCTCAGCTCAGCTCAGATCAAATGAGACAACCATCCAGCCCCACACGTTAAAAGGACCAGTACTGTACGAACGGTGGGTGAAAACATCCTTTAAATGGAGACAGCTCTGCCGCACAGAGTTTGGCCGCTGCTTCTGATTTATCCTTTTAAGATCCTTTTTGTCTTCCGAATGATTCCCCATTACAGATACTAATCTTGAAAATGTCCTACTCTCCCCCATCTTTATCACACTTCTCTTTCCCCAGTAAATCATCAACTCTCTGGTAACTGTGATGCTGTATTCTTTTTTAGCGTCGCCTGGTCCAAAATAATGAATGAAGTGCCATTTGATATAATCTACTTTAAAATACAACATTGTCCTCTGCAGAGTGAAACATATCTGGGTCGTGATGCATGGAAGCTAACAGATACTCGCCAGTACAGATTGTGCTGTATATACTGGTGTATTAGTACTACTGGTATATGGTACTATAGGTGCGCAGTTAACATTCACAGAGGTATACTTATAAAACGTATTATTATAATACTTATAAAACTAATTATATGTGCACTGTAAGTATTATTGGACAACCTGATTATGCAACAAATTGAATATATTTGATCACAATAGTGCAGCTTTTGATCGCCGGGTTTTAGCAACGATCAGCTGTCGTCCTTTCTCCAGTGTTTGGAGCCTTCAAGGAATATTACTCAGCAGACTTGTAAGTCGATATCCCAGCATGCTGTGAGCACACAAAATAATCACTGCTTATTTCAGTGTTCCCAATTTATGACCAAACATTATGCAGCAGGCTCGACTGTTTCCTGTCACATACAATCTTCACAATGGCAAGGACTTCGCAAGAAGCATATGGAAAAAGTAAAACTCTTCCCCCAGTTTGTGGGACATCTGCTGGACAGTGTTTGGTCATAAATTGGGAAAATTGAAACAATTTATAATTTTGCTTTGGATATCCATGTTGTGATATATTGTAAGCACACGAGTTACAGTCTGATAATTTGTACTTCCTTGAACCCTCCAAACACTGGGAAAGGACTCTCCCAGTTTGTTGAACTAAGTACAATAGTCCCACCTGATTCTTACTGAGGTATAAGCCGGTGTATCGCACAGTGAGGAAGTGCATTTCCTGTCTGCTCTGTTTCATCCAGTCTCTCATATCCCAGTTTCAATATCACTGTAACCTGTTGCCAGGCTACTAATAATGATATTACCCCCTTCCCTTTACCTCTCTGGATCCAAGAGTTATATATATTCAACCCATTCCTGGTCTAATCAAAGTACAAACAATCCAGTTTGAATTGTCAGGATGACAGAAGATTATATTTAGAGACAACTTTTTTCTACGATGTTAAGATATAAGGAATGGATAATACAGCAATTGAATTAAATGAAAGTGCTCCCATGCCATGAACAAACCTGAATCTCTCACTCTTCCCTTTTATCTTCAATCTTTATCATTTGTTTTTCTCATTCATTTGTTGTATTCACATGGGAATGTTTGAGAAAAAATGAAATTGTTACTATAAATTTTAATGTTTTAATTTGCTTTTTCATTCATGTACACACAGAATTTTTATTCAATGTTTTCGCCCCCCATGCAGAGCACTGACTCATACTAGGATATATAGGTGCTGGAAAATCTCTGACGCCTTACCCAGATGTTCATTCTTCATTTGTTCTCCCAAAGTTAACTGTTCCGGAGGCCAATCAACCATGGAAAAGATAGAAAGCCTTGGATTTATATAGCGTCTTTCATGACCATTGGACATCTTAAAGCAGTGTAGTCACTGTTGTAATGGAAGGCAACACAGCTGAGATCCCGTCCTCATCCAGCATTTCCACAATCTGACTTTCCAGCAGTAGACACTGGATAGTGTTCAGAATGGGAACCCCAGCTTATTATCCCCTGTGTAAGGGTGTGACACAATTTTTAGAATCTCAAATACTGTATGGCTGATAAATTAACTTAGCACTAGTTGGTGATTGAACTGATGATGTTATAAGATCATGCTGTAATATTTTTATTTTATTCTATTATTACTCTTCTCAGACACCTTGTTTGTTTTCCCCTCACTCCTATTTCCTATTTGTAGTTTCTGTTTTTCTTTTCCTGCTATTTCTTCTCTTCTGTTAGAAGATATTATTTTATTTCTTCAGTATTTTTTCTTCTTTTTATTACTATTTCTCCTCTTTGTTTCTCTTTGTTTCTTCTACTCTGCACTTGTTACATTTTATTTTTGGAGTCTAAGCTACCCAAATAACCAGCATGTGCATTATTAAAACTAAAAGCCATTTTCACGGTTAGCATTTATGCTGATTGGCTGTTTCTTCATGGAGAACCCCATAGAGATGAATTGTTCAATTTTGAATGTCAGAACCGAGGAACAATACTATAGTGGTTATGTTACTGGACTAGTAATCCGGAGATCTGGACTAATGATCCAGAGACATGAGTTTAAATCCCACCACGGCAGCTGGTGAATTCAGTTAAATAAATCTGGAATAAATAGTTAGTATCGGTATTCATGTAACTACTTTTGTAAAAACCCATCTGGTTCATTAATGTCCTTTAGGGAAGGAAATGTGCTGCCCTTACCCGGTCTGGCCTATATGTGATCCCAGAATCAGAGCAATGTGGTTGACTCCTAACTGCACTCTGAAATGACCTACAAGCCACTCACTTGTCAAGAAGGTGGCTCACCACCACCTTCTCAAGGGCAATTAGGGATGGGCAATAAATGCTGGCCTTGCCAGCGACACCCACATCCTGTGAATGAATAAAAAAAAGATGGAGCAAGTCTACTTAGAAATGGCTAACAATTTGGCACAAATTGGCATATGCTGTTTATACATTAATATTTCCTGAAGCAACAGACTGCACCCATAATCAGCAACAACGAGACCAAAAATCATGTAACCCTCTTTGTCTCTGTCTTTCCATCTCTGGTGAGTCTCTACTTCACATGTCCCTGCCCAGCAAACTGACAGATGACAGAATCATCAGACGAGGCATCAAGATAGTGGGCAGGAAGCCAGTTTCTGGCCAGCTTCATTACGAAATGTCAAAAAAATTCTGAGCTTCTCTTTGGGATTTTTGGCACCTACTCTAACTAAAATCCTATTTGAGGAGGGTTGTTGTTCATGACAAGGATTAATGAATTTAAGTAATAGTTGTGAAACTTTCAGCACTGACTATTTTATACGGTGATCTTTCTAACGTTTAGCTTGTGGAAAGTGTCAAAGCATAACTGGCGCAGATGCACTGTGAGATTAACAACCCCATTTTATTTTAACAACCAATCCTATAATTTAGTGGTAACATAAATACTTGTTTCTGTGGTTTTATTTATGGTGATCCTGTAACCTGTTCTAGTTTATAATTGTTGTTGTTATGTTACATATGGAGCAAGTGGTGACAAATAAACTGCCGGTGAAGTCTTGGCAGATGTTATGTTTCTTTTCACAATTTATTTTTAAATTAGCATCCATTTTCACTTCTGTATTTTAAAATCAGAAAATTGTCCAACGCTTTTTGATATTTTCTAATATTTGTTGAGGTTTTTGAACAGTCAGGTAGGCAAAGACCAGTAAGATAAAAATTGCATTTCCCAATGTGATATCAACCGAGCCTGACTTTAAAATAATTTAATCCACAGACAAACAAAAACAGATGCTGGCTTTCCGCAATGGCTAAGCAATGAATCTCTGAGCCACACAGACGAGGAAGGTCCCAGGTATAATCCTGGCTCTATGATAAGTTAGCAGATGTCAGCCAGGGGCTGACAGGGAGTGTACGGTTGACTTCATTGTTCCAGAATTAGGGAAACAAAACCCATCCAGACCCGTTATCTGGCAGCCTATGCGGAATGCTGAAAGTGAATATCAGTATAGGACAGAACCAGGCTTGAGTCTGATGCGCCCCCATTGTTAAATAGCCTGATGACATGCACTGTCAAGGCTCACAATAACTGTTAAGCTTTGAGGGTATTACTCCAGATAATTATTTTCTGCTTTATTATATCAGACCAGTCCAATAGACGAGCCTTCACTCCCTATGAGCCAGATTGTGCCTTTACCTGATCAATATCTAAGTAATTTCCAGGGAGCCCAGGGGTTGAACAGAAAACCCCTGACATTGTATTTCAGCTTACAGACTTAGTAAACGGTGAAGGGATAAGTGAACAGAAGCGATGACACACTGTAGATTTACAACAGTTACAATAGTTACAAGCTTAGCTATTTTTCTACGGAAGATAGAAATTAACAATTGCATTGCTGTGCTAAACCTCAATGCGAATGGGCGGTCCCAAATATTAACTTTATATGGACATTTTTGCTGATTATCCATGGAGTTTCTCTGATGGTTTCAGATGGGCTACACAAATGGAACAAGGTCCGCCGGGCTACATTCTGCACAATTTGACGGGGAGAAAAGAAATTTAAATATGCATCCCTTGAACCCAAATAGAGCTGTCAATTAAACATGTATTCAAACACAACCCACAGGACATTTGCATTTGGATTGAGTAGCTTGGCCCCCCTCCCTCAGTTATTTGTCGCAGATGTAACATCTCTGAGGCTATTGTGTGCCACAAGAAATTCAGTTATTGTCTGAGTGAATCTTTTTTTTTAAACACCAAATACATATCACTACACAAAGAAAGATGCCAACAGCATGATACATCGGAGGCACAAATGCTTCATTTTGTCACAATGGCCTCTTGAACACCATACCAGGAGGAGACCAGCATCTGTGATAGCAAAGAGTCACTAACTTCAGTAGAAAATTGGTGAAAAACAAAACGGTGGTGATGTATGTTAGTTTTGAGACCTGGAAAATATTCAACAAATTATCCTAATATTCATCACCAAGACTTGTTATGGTTATGCATGAGTTATGTGGATGATGCCATGACTGCAATACATTATAGAGTTTATTCTTCTTAGGCAGTCCCTCGGATTCGAGAATGACTTGCTTCCACACTAAAAATGAGTTCTCAGGTGACTGAAGAGTCCACAGCCTCTGTCACAGGTGGGGCAGATGGTGGTTGAAGCAACAGGTGGGCGGAGTGCCTGGGTTGCCATGCGCTCCTTCCGCTGTCTATGCTTGGCTTCGGCTTGCTCTCGGCGATGAGACTCGAGGTGTTCAGTGCCTTCCCGAATGCTTTTCCTCCACTTTGGGCGGTCTTGGGTCAGGGATTCCCAGGAGTCAGTGGGGATGTTACACTTTTTCATGGAGGCTTTGAGGGTGTCTTTGAAGCATTCCCTCTGCCCACTGGGGGCTCGCTTGCCGTGTCGAAGCTCCAAGTAGAGCGCTTGTTTTAGGAGTCTCGTGTCAGGCATGTGGACGATGTGGCCCACTCCACGGGGCTGATCAAGCGTGGTCAATGCTTTGATGCTGGGGATGTTGGCCTGAGAGCCTATCCTGCCAATGGATTTGCAGGATCTTGCAACGGCTGCGCTGGTGGTCCTTCTCCAGCGTTTTGAGGTGCCTGCTGTATATAGCCCATGTCTCTGAGTCATATAGGAGGGCGGGTATCACCACTGCTCTGTAGACCATGAGCTTTGTGCCGGGTTTGAGGTCCTAGTCTTCAAACATTCTCTTCCTCAGGTGACCGAAGGCTGCACTGGCATACTGAAGGCGGTGTTGGACCTCATCGTCAATGCCTGCCCTTGTTGACAGTAGGCTCCTGAAGTATGGAAAATGGTCCACGTTGTCCAAGGCCTCGTCGTGGATTTTGATAACTGGAGACAGTATTCTGATCACACCATGGCCGTTGGGTTTGGTGCGTGTGGGGCATGTAGCGGGTCAGGACTGTGTTGTTCATTGTGGCTTTAACTTAATGGTCCCAATTGAAAGACTCATGCGTGTTTCCCGGCCCAATTAAATGGAACGTGCCTGATGACACAATGATTCGGTTCCAGCACCGATATTCAAAGCAGCCTTGCACTCATAGAAACATAGAACAGGAGTAGGCCATTCAGCCCTTCGAGCCTGCACCACCATTCAATAAGGTCATGGCTGATAATTCCCTCAGTACCCCTTTCCTGCTTTCTCTCCATACCCCTTGATCCCCTTAGCCGTAAGGGCCATATCTAACTCCCTTTTGAATATATCCAATGAACTGGCATCAACAACTCTCTGCGGCAGGGAATTCCATAAGTTAACAACTCTCTGAGTGAAGAAGTTTCTCCTCATCTCAGTCCTAAATGGCATACCCCTTATCCCAAGACTGTATCCCCTGGTTCTGGACTTCCCCAGCATCTAACCTGTCCCATCCAATCAGAATCTTATATGTTTCTATGAGATCCCCTCTCATCCTTCTAAACTCCAGTGTATAAAGGCCCAGTTGACCCAGTCTCTCCTCATATGTCAGTCCAGCCATCTCAGGAATCAGTCTAGTGAACCTTCGCTGCACTCCCTCAATAGCAAGAAGGTCCTTCCTCAGATTAGGAGACCAAAACTGAACACAATATTCCAGGTGAGGCCTCACCAAGGCCCTGTACAACTGCAGTAAGACCTCCCTGCTCTGATACTCAAATCCTCTAGCTATGAAGGCCAACATACCATTTGCCTTCTTCACCGCCTGCTGTACCTGTATGCCAACTTTCAATGACTGATGAACCATGACACCCAGGTCTCGTTGCTCAACTCATTTGAAGATTGCTAGAGGAGGGTGGAACCTGATGGCCAAAGGGTTGAGTACTCTTATAAAGCTGCAATGGATAGCCAAAGGCTCCACGTTTTTCAGACGCATCCCTGCTCTGTAGACCATGAGCTTTGTGCCGGGTTGGAGGTGGAGGCAGTCAGAGAATGCTGGGAGATCCTCTTCCCTGCTGATCGGCGAAGGAGATCTCCAAAATACACCAAACGAACCTGGCTAGATATAGCTTAGGAGGTCAGTGATGTGGTGAGGAGGACCTGGATCCAGTGCGGGAAACGATTCAATGATCTCATCACGTCAGGAAAGGTGTGTTCAATGCCACCTTCGTTCTGATGTGCCTGTCACCACATCCCCATCCCTCTGCCTTCACATATCATTCCACACACCAATCTACCTTCCTGGTCCACCTATCCCTCTCTATGTACTTACGCACATTCCCATTTGATAAACCACCTTCACACTCACCCTCATCCTAATACAATCATAGCAAGTAACACCACAGAAGGAGGCCATTTGGCATTGGCACCCCACTCCCTCATAGTCACCCTCTACAGATGTAACCCGTTCATTCCTTACACTCATTCCATCACTTGCACTCAAACTTTTCTTTCCCTTCTTGCAGGAGAAAAGAGTCCAGAACACATGGGAGAGACAGAGAACTGGAGGTGGCCCTCCAGTCTTCACCCAACTAACACCAGCAGAGGAGGTGGCTCTGGAGATCTCGGGAGTTGACAAGATGCTGACAGTAGAAGACAGAGAGAGGGGGGACATCTCAGCAACCTGGTGACAGAATCACATCCCATACAGCCACATGACATACAGCAGTCACTCATATGGTGACTGATGTCAGCAGCCAGTGAAATGCCATCATGTACATAATGGTAATGCTACCCATTCTTAATATAATATTTCTAAATTATCTCTTTACTCTCCCACAGGTGCATCAAGTGCCCCACCCCCACTGTCCAGCCAGAGGAGGAAGCCGACTCCTCAGAGGAAGCTCCAGCCTCTGAGGGAGCACTATCAGTAGACCCAAGCGCACCCAGCACCAGAGCAGATATGCACACCTCGGTGTGTCCTGTGCGCCAGAGAGTAGAGTTGTCACCTGGTGTCTCACAATTCACAAGTGAGCGAGTGACAGGGACAGCAGTGGAGACTCCTCACCAGAGGTCGCAGGACACTCCAAGCTCTGCTCAGCTGCATGCAGACACTGCCTCGGGGACCATCGAGAAAGAGGGTGATCTTGAGGGGGTAACAACAATTGCATGAGGCTCTGGCATCTATTGCAGCCACAATGTATGCAAATGTGCAGAGAATGGAGGAGTCCAGCTCCAACATGAGCAGTGCCGTATAGCAGGCGATGGCAATGATGTGCCATTCCATGGAAAGGATGGCCACCTGCATGGAGCAACAAATGCACCAGTCACATGAGCACATGCTAGCTGCTTGCAGACAGCAGGTGCTCATAGACCTCATCTCTAGGAGGGATATAAACATAGACTTGGGCCTTCATCGCCCCACTGACGTGCAGCAAGGTGCTCTCCAGATCCATGCTAGCAGGGACGTGCAGGTGGCCCACGAGAGGAATGATGCTGAGAGGGGACATGGAAGTGGAGGCTCTTCTCCGAGTGCTCCCACTTCTCCCCCATTGCCTTCCCCTCGGTCAGAGCCCCACATGCTTCCTGGAATCGCGATGGCCAAGTCTGCCCCTGCACAGTCACAGGAGGAGCAGACATTGGTGGGGCCATCACAGGCTCCAAAACCCAGAGGACATCCGTCAAAAGTGTCTAACGAGTCGCAGCAGGGAGGTGAGCAGTTTACCTCTACCTCTGCTGAAGCCACAGGGGTTGCACCTCATTGAAGCAATTGGAAAAGAAAAATGACACCAAAGTAGATGTACACGTGTATGCACATGGGTGTATGAAAAATTGTCAGTGTTAAGTTTCAGTTATTTTGATGACACACATAAATGTTTTTCTTTCCACCACTTTCTGGCTTGTCCATTTTTGCCTTAAACCTTGGAAGTGGCCTTGTCACTTGGAGCGAATGATGAGACATTACTTAACTTTAAGCACTGGGGCTTTGGGAGAGAGGAATGGCTTGGTCATTGTAGGGATGCTTTATAGTGTAATTGGTGTGGGTGAGGGTGGGGGTGGCAGCCATGTGGCTGCATTGGAGCATGTTCAGTAAATCTGGCCATGATGAGGCCATCCTGGGCCTCCCGGGCATCAATGTGCACCGCTGCAGGTGCCATCGCCACCTCAGGTTCCTCCTCCTCCTCGTTTTCCACTTGCTCCCCCTCCTCTTGCAGCTCCAATCCTCACTGCTGCGCTATGTTGTGCAGCGCGCAGTAGATGACGATGATTCTGGAGACCCTGGCTGTTGCGTACTGAAGGGCTCCTCCAGATCTGTCAAGGCATCTGAAATGCATCTTCAGCATGTGTATTGTTTGTTCTATGACCCATCTGGTGGAGATGTGGCTCACATCTCGACCTCTGTACTTGGCGCCCTCAAGGGTGTCATAAGCCACGTCTTCAGTGGAAAGCCCTTGTCTCTGAGCAGCCAGCCAGAAAGTCTGTTTGGAGGTGCGGAGCTGAGGGAGGGTGGACTGGTGCAGAACAAAAGAATCATGGCAGCTGCCAGGGAATTTGGCACACACATGTACAATTGTTTTTTAATGGCTGCAGATGAGCTGCTCATTGATGGAGTGGAAGCCCTTGTGGTTCACAAACACTCCTGGGTGATGATGGGATGCCTTCATGGCCACATGTGTGCAGTCGATGATGCCCTGCACCTGTGGGAATTCAGCCAGAGCCACAAAGCCGAGCACTCGCTCAGCAACACTGACCTCATCAGTGGCAAGGTTGATATAATTGGCTGAATTGTGAAACAGGGCATTGGTCATCTTGGTGATACATCTGTGGGCGGCCAACTGCGAGATCCTGCAAATGTCTGCTGAAGATCCCTGCAAGGATCCTGAAGTGAAGAAGTTGAGGGTGATAGTGACTTTGACAGCCACTGGTAAGGAGTGTCCACCAGGACCTCTGTGTAGCAGGCCCAGCAAGCTACAAATATCTGCAACAACCTGATGCAATAGCATGAGCCTCCTGAAGCACTGCTGATCAGTCATGTTGAGGAAGCTTATCCTCTGCCTGTATATCCTGTGTTGAGGGTATCACCTCTGGTTCTCTGCAGCCCTGCAGTGCCCCCTCTCTCCTGTGGAGCATCAGGTTGTTGAGGAGAAGGCTGCTGTTGTGGTTGCTGCTGCTAGTGGTGTGGCTGGTGTTGTTGGTGTGGGGGTAATCTTGGTCTGATTCTGAGGACCAAGCTGTGACAGTATAAGTGGCACCCATGCTGAGGAAGTAGATGGCAGGTAAAGTGGAGATCAGAGGGCCAATCCCTCAATGTTGTGATAGTAAGTAGCAATGTGGTGAGTGTGACTTCCGGGGTTTCAGAAATGACCTGCAAACTGCTGACACCTAAATCTGTGGACAAAGTGGAGAGAGCAAGAGCCTTTCCAGGAGGCACGTAATGAGGTGTAATGTTGCAGTATTTATGTGCTTTTCCCAGCTCTCTATGAATGAACTCGCCAATGGTCATGGAGTTTCCGCCTCCGCTTCACAGGCGAGGCACCCGACGTCCGTGGATCACGGGCTCCTGCAGCTAAAGTCAAAAGCTGGCATTAAAATCAATGTTAACGGTCTGTAAAAAAGCACTTTATGATTTCAATGAGGTCACCTGGCACCGCCGATTGAGTCCTTGTCGTGCCGCCCGGGTTAAATGCGTGAGGAAGCGGTTTGACGGCGAGTTCCTGACACGCTCACTATCTCCGGGATTATTACTGCCAACTCGCCCCCAAACCCGCACGCTCGGCAATGGGAATATTCCAGCCCATGTGTGCATTTAATGCTTTCGCTTAAATTGTCACTTGATTCCGACAGTACTTTGATCTTGAATCTCTTTAATGTGGGGAATCATCAGACAGAGCCTATTGATGTGGTCAAAATTGAAGCTCTGTGCCACTTCTCCCTTAGTTTAGTAATGGTGAAATTTTATACAGATCATGTTGAAGCTATTTAAATAGAAAGTGGATTGTGGTGTGGGACTTGTGCCCTATTTCCATAATTCAGAAAATAGGTTGTAACCTGTTTGAATTCTTTTTGACCTGCAATCTTTTGTGGAATTGCTTCCAGACTAACTTGAAACCGCTAATTGGTTTGCTCATACTGGTTTGTATCCCATGATTCTTTGCAGACCTAACATTAATGCTGTACTAAAGAAATACTTGCCTTTATCCGATTGTTGTCCCAAATCACTTTCCAACTAATGGATGATTTTTTTTCCATGCTCAGTTACTGTTATGTAAGCAAACCTATGTATCAAAAGCAAATAATTTGAAAGTCACAATGAGCTGCGATGATTACAAGTGTCAATTTTCTTCTCTTGGATGGGAGACAATTACAGCACTTTCTAGAAATTGTGGAATAATAAGTGAGAGTCAGAGCTATGGCCTCTGCATTACATTGTCAATTGCAAACATACAACTACCTGATTCAGTAAGTAGTTCAAGCAATGAAAGAAAATACATTTGTTAAACGTATCTGTGTATTGAGCATTTTCACCTCAGAAATAGAGGATTGGGTCTTTTCCATATTGCATTTTGAATCCACACAGTGGAAACAATGTTTTAATATATAATAATACACATGTCTGGTAGCATTGCTCACAGTGAGTAGGAGATTTTATAAGAACAGGAGTGTTATGCCATTTGGCACTAGCAAGAACATAGATTTATCAGCTCATCGATCTGGGAGTGCTGGGTAGGGGCCAGAAGTCTATCAGTATTGGGAGAGGGTCCATGGGCCTAACTATAGCTTGAGAAGTAGTTCTTGGGTGATGGTAATCGTGCAGTTGGGGCGGTGGTCTTAGGCTTCAAGAGCACTGTGGATAGAGGTTCTGGTAGCTCTGGAGCGAGTTCTGGGATCAGGATCACTCGGCGAAGGGTCCTGAGATCTGAGAACTTTAGGGAGTAAGTCCCACTGACTGGGAACAATAGGGGCTTGAGATCAGGGACACTGGGTGGGATGGAATCCCAAGGTCTGGATGTATTAGGAGTATTCTTAGGGTTTGGGAGTATTGATAGGAATTCTGGCAGTTCCAGGGATCTTGGAGTTTGGGCAGAAGCACTGCTAGGGACCAAGACAATTGGGAGGATTGTTGTGACAAAATTGGAATGGCTGGAATCCTGGTAGCATTGAGGGTTGTGGGGGTTAATAGATTTTTGGGGTGTGGATCTAGTAAATTTGAGGGGCTAGGGAGCCCAAGAGAATAAGGTCCCAACTATTCTTAGTCCATTCTTATCTGTCTGCTTCTTTCCCAAATTGCCCATGGCCTTTCTCGGACCATCAGGCACCTGTCCCTTAGGCTTTCTTCATTGGAGGCCGAGTCCTGTCCTTCAGCATTTAATGAATAATTAGCATGTTTGCTGACTTCCATAGTCTCTAATAAAGATAAATGTCTGTAACTAAAACAATTACCTCATCAGATATGAGTTAATTGCCTGTGCAGCTTGCGTTTTTAATACAAAAGTACTTTTTTAAGCCTCCAAAATAGTTTGCACCATTTTTTGGAGGACAATTTTTTTCAGCTGAATTTGCAGCCAAATAGAAGAGGCTTGGCACAATTGACATGACAGCAACCATTCAAGTATATACCTCTTGACAATACAGTAAAGAAAGGTCCATTATCTACTTTGTAAATGGATAAGGCCCATTGAGAGAGTAACATTACTGAAAACCCTGTAATCCAACATGATGCCCAAAACTATAATAATGTAGAAAGAATTGCAAATTATGATTTTTTTATGTAATAGAGAACTAACTTTGACTATTGCAATTTCCTTTATAGCATTTGCAGATGAGTTAAATAATTCACTCTGTGTGACAGGGTGTCATATTCAAGGTTTATGGGCTGTGTAATTGTAGTGAACTGTCGAAACGATTCAGATGGATCAGGACGGTGGCAAACTGTCCCAGTGAATCAGCCCCTGCTGCAGACAGTATCTTTTGGCATCAGTGTGAAGACGTGCTGGAGAGAGAGACCTGCAGGATGGGAAGAGTTGATACTTGCAGAAGGCTTTCCAACCTCCGACCTGGAGGAGGGAATGGGTGTTGTCCGCTGCCCGTTGGAGGTGGTGGTGGAGGGGGGGGGGGGGGGGGGGGGCAAGGTTGGCAGGGCGGAGGGAGGTAGATTTTCAATTTGCTACCTGTGTGCAAAACTGGCCTTATGGATCGGCTGTCCAACTCCATTGAAATCATTAGATATTAAAATCGTGCAGTTTCCATAACGGGTGGATGATCCTGAATGCCACCTCTGTACCCGAGTAGCAAATTGAAAATCTACCCTGGGTATTTTAATTGTTTGTTTAATGGAAGTAATTTGGTGGTATTTTATGTTTCGGTTGATATTGTAGTTGGGAGGAAAAGGGAGATAGATAGCACAGCCTAAAACTGGAGGGAAGGATATAAGAACATAAGAAATAGGAGCAGGACTAGGCCATTTGGCCCCTCGAGCCTGCTCCGCCATTTAATAAGATCATGCCTGATCTCATCATGAACTCAACTCCACTTCCGTGCCCGTTCCCCTTAACCTTTTATGTAATGTCCTTACACACTACTATAAATTCACACGAGGCACATTCTGCAGACAAGGTCACTCTGTGACCTGAACCTTTATTCACAGGACTAAGAAGTGATGACCCTGCGTGGGACCTCCCTTTATAAAGCTGGGTGACCAGTGAGGAGTGTCTCCCACAAGTTCACCCCCTGTGGTCAAGGTGTGCATTTCTTAGGTGTATACAGTATGCAGTGTTGTTATGAAGGTTACAGTTACATGAAGATTACATACATGGCATCACCTCCCCGCCCCAACATCTTATGGGGTCAAAGATTAAGTCTTTCAGGCGGTCGACGCTCTCTCGTGGAGCGCCGCAGTTGGGGCTCTGGTTGTTGAGCCTTGGCATGCATCTCTGTCACCTGTGGTGATTCCGGCTTGTCCGGGCTGGCCGCAGGGACTGTGCATGCTGCTGAATGTTCTTGTTGCTCGTTCACTGGCGTGGTGTGGGCAACATCTTACGATCTTCCTCAGGTTCCTCAGTGTCCATGCTGAACCTTTTTTTTACTTGGTTCAGATGCTTGCGACATATCTGTCCATTGTTAAGTCTGACCACTATGACCCTATTCCCCTCTTTGCCAATTACAGTACCCTCAAGCCACTTGGGCCCCAAAATGTGATTAAGAACAAATACAGCGTCATCGATTTCTATACATCTCCCCTTTGAGTTACGGTCATGGCACTCATTTTGGGACTGGCGCTTGCCCTCAACAATGTCTGACAGGACAGGATGAATGAAGGACAGCTGAGTTTTAAGTTTCATGAATAGTTCCGTGGGCGGGACTCCCGTGAGAGAATGCGGTTGGGACCTATAGACCAGCAGGAGGCGCGATAGGCGGCATTGAAGGGAGGGTCCTTGAATCCGGAGCATGCCCTGTTTTATGATTTGGACCACACGTTCTGCCTGGCCATTGGAAGCCGGCTTGAACAGTGCTGTCCTGACATGTTTCATGTCATTACCCGACATGAACTCCCGGAATTCAGAGCTAGTGAAGCACGGGCCGTTGTCGCTAACCAGGATGTCCGGCAAGCCGTGGGTTACAAAGACCGCACGCAGACTCTCCACAGTGTGGATGTTGTGCATGAATTCAAAATGATGCACTCAATCCAACAATGAGGAACATTTTTCCCATGAACGGGCCTGCGTAGTCTATGTGAATGCGTGACCATGGCCTGGTGGGCCAGGGCACGAGCTGAGTGGGGCCTCCCTGGGGGCATTGCCCAGCTGGGCACACGTCGTGCACCTGCGAACACGGTGTTCCAGGTCTGAGTCAATTCCCGGCCACCATGCTGGGCAATGGACTTCATTAGCACGATGCCTGGGTGCTCGCTGTGAAGTTCTCTGATGAATGCTTCCCTTCCCTTCTGGGACATGACTACCCGACTGCCCCATAGTAGGCAGTCAGCTTGGATGGAGAGCTCATCCATCCGTCTGTGAAACGGTCTGACCTCCTCGGGGCATGCTCCGTGTGCGGGCGCCCAATCCCCAGTCGGGACACATTTCTTAATCAAGGATAGGAGGGGATCGCTGTTGGTCCAGATTTTGATCTGGCGGGCTGTGATGGGGGAGCCTGCACTGTCAAAAGCTTCAACGGCCATGACCATCTCAGCACTTTGCTCCGCTGCCCCCTCAGTGGTGGCCAGTGGAAACCTGCTGAGTGCGTCAGCGCAATTTTCAGTGCCTGGCTGATGCCGTATGGTGTAGTCATATGCAACCAGTGTGAGAGCCCATCGCTGTATGTGAGCTGACGCATTGGCATTGACAGCTTTGCTGTCTGACAACAGGGATGTTAACGGCTTGTGGTCCGTTTCTAACTCGAACCTTCTGCCAAAAAGGTACTGGTGCATCTTTTTCACCCCGTAGACACATGCGAGTGCTTCCTTTTCAACCATCCCATATACCCGTTCTGCTTGGGAGAGCGACCTGGAGGCTTAAGCCACAGGTTGGAGTTGGCCCTCATCATTACTTTGTTGCAACACGCACCCAACCCCATAGGATGATGCATCACATGTCAAAACCAATTTCTTATAGGGGTTGTACAGAGTCAACAGCTTTTTAGAACAAAGTAGGTTCCGCGCCCGATTGAAAGCCCGTTCCTGACAGTCCCCCCAAAACCAATCACAACCCTTACACAGGAGCACGTGTAGCGGCTCCAACAATGTGCTTATATTCGGCAGAAAGTTCCCGCAATAGTTCAAGAGTTCCAGAAATGAACGCAACTCCGACGTGTTGCCGGGCCTGGGGGCACGACGAATCGCCTCCGATTTGGATTCGGTAGGCCGGATCCCGTCTGCGGCAACCCTCCTGCCCAAAAACTCGACCTCTGGGGCCAAAAACACACACTTGGACTTCTTTAGTTGCAGGCCTACCTGGTCCAGTCGGCGTAGCACCTCCTCCAGATTGTGGAGGTGTTCCTCGGTGTCTCAACCCGTGATAAGGGTGTCATCCTGAAATACGATTGTTCCAGGGATGGATTTGAGCAGGCTTTTCATGTTCCTTTGAAAGGTAGCGGCGCTGATCGAATGCCAAATGGACACCTGTTGTAGACAAACAGCCCCTTGTGCGTGGTGATGGTGGTCAGTAGCTTGGATTAATTGGCCATTTCCTGGGTCATGTAGGCTGAAGTGAGGTCCAACTTGGTGAACAGCTTGCTGCCTGCCAGTGTGGCAAAAAGATCCTCCACTCTCGGAAGCGGGTATTGGTCTTGTAGTGACACTCGGTTGATAGTGGCCTTGTAGTCGCCACAGATCCTGACCAAGCCATCCGTTTTTAGGACAGGGACGATGGGGCTTGCCCAGTCATTGAATTCAACAGGCAAAATTATGCCCTCTCTTAGCAACCTGTCCAACTCACCCTCAATTTTCTCCTGCATCACATACGGCACAGCTCTGGCTTTGTGGTGCACTGGTCTGGCGTCCGGGGTGATGTGTATCACTACTTTGGTACCTTTGAAAGTCCCGACACCAGGTTGAAATAGTGACTCAAATTTCTGTAGGACCTGTGAGCATGAACTTCGCTCCACAGATGAAATAGCATGCACATCCCCCCATTTTCAGTTCATCTCGGCTAGCCAGCTCCTCCCCAAAAACGCGGGACCATTTCCCGGGACAATCCAAAGTGGCAGCCCGTTCTCTGATCCATTATGTGTGACCACCAACATTGCACTGCCTAGCACTGGGATGATCTCTTTGGTATACGTCCTAGTTGTGTGTCAATGTGTTCTAGTTTGGGTCTGCTAGCTCTGAGTGGCCATAGTTTCTCGAATTGTTGGACACTCATAAGTGACTGGCTGGCCCCTGTGTCCAGCTCCATGCATACCGGGATGCCGTTTAATAGGACTTTCATCATCATAGGTGGCGTTTTGGTATATGAGTTGTGGATGTTTGCCACATGAACCCGCTGAACTTCAGCGTCCATTGCTTTGTCCCAAGCATCAACCTGCCTTGCAGACCCCTCTTCTGGTTCATCTGTCTCGTAAATTAGTCTCGCTGCGGGCTTCCTGACCATTCTGGCTAAATGTCCACTGAAATTACAATTTCTACAGATAAATTGTTGAAACCTACAGGTTTTTGCAGCATGTCCGCCCCCGCACCTCCAGTATGAGCTGAGATCGTTGTGAACAAAAGGGCTGTTACCAGGCATTCCTCTCTGATTGTCTCTTTGATTACTCTTGAGCACTCTGTTAATGGGTATCAGTGGCCCCATCCCGGGACGCATTGTCCACTGTGATGGCTTAGATGTCCGTTCAACCTGCCATTGTCTCTATTGAGGATGCACTCTAGTGTCTGTTGCTGCCTGGGTGGTGTCAAATTGCCCTTGCCTGCCTGCGGAGTTCTGAGTCGCGTTTACAATGTTAACTCCCTGATCCATCACCACGTTGGAAGCAGAGTTGCGCGCGTATATTATCTTGGTTTTCTCCTCCCCCGCCATGAAGGTCTGAGCCATCAACACCGCCGCTTCCAAGGTCAAGTCCTTGGTCTCAATTAGCTTTCTGAAAATCCCGGCATGACCAATGCCCTCAATAAAGAAATCCCTTAACATCTCCCCCCTGCAGATGTCTGTAAACTTACAGAGGCTAGCCAAGTGCCCAAGGTCCGCAACAAAGTCTGGTATGCTCTGTCCTTCCCGACGTTGGTGTATATAGAATCGGTGTTGGGCCATGTGTATACTGCTCGCCGGTTTGAGGTGCTCACCGATCAGTTTGCTGAGCTCTTCAAAGGTTTTTTCCTCCAGCTTTTCGGGTGCGAGCAGGTCTTTCATCAGCACGTATGTCTTAGGTCCACAGCTGGTCAGTAGATGTGCCCTTCGCTTGTCAGCCGCTGCATCTCCCAGCCAGTCCTTCGTGACAAAGCTCTGCTGGAGCCTCTTAACGAAATCGTCCCAGTCCTCACCAACACAGTACCGTTCCTCTGTGCTACTGATGGCCATTCTCGTGAGTCGTTGATTCCCGTTTCTCGTCGCCAAATGTAATGTCCTTACACACTACTATAAATTCACATGAGGCACATTCTGCAGACAAGGTCACTCTGTGACCTGAACTGTTATTCACAGGACCAAGAAGTGATGACCCTGTGTGGGACCTCCCTTTATATACCTGGATGACCAGGTGAGGAGTATCTCCCACAAGTTCACCCCCTGTGGTCAAGGTGTACATTTCTTAGGTGTATACAGTATGCAGTGTTGTTATGAAGGTTACAGTTACATGAAGGTTACATACATGACACTTTACTTCCTTATCGCTCAAAAATCTGTCTTTCTCCGCCTTAAATATATTCAATGACCCAGCCTCCACAGCTCTCTGGGGCAGAGAATTCCATAGATTTACAATCCTCTGAGAGAAGAAGTTTCTCCTCATCTCAGTTTTAAATGGGCGGCCTCTTATTCTAAGACTTAGTCACCTAGTTTTAGTTTCCCCTATCAGTGGAAATATCCTCTCTGCATCCACCTTGTCGAGCCCCCTCTTTATCTTATAAGTTTCAATAAGATCACATCTCATTCTTCTGAACTCCAATGTGTATAGGCCCAATCTACTCAGCCTCTTTTCATAAGTCAACCCCCTCATCTCTGAAATCAACCTAGTGAACCTTCTCTTAACAGTGGAGCTAGTGTAAAGTGCGCTATCATAGAACATGCCAAACTGTTAAAAAATAGTTATGATCACAATGATATATAATTCTTATGTAGATTAACATGATACAGGAAATGTCTCTGCAAATGGTTAATAATACAGCACTGGTTATGATCCACTTACAGCAACACATTTGCACTACCCAGATCCCAGCTTGAGAAGAGATTTTTTTTTAAATAATTGTGGAGTGGATAGAGGTCATGACTCTCCTGAAGTTAAGAGTTGATACCTGTAACTCTGAGTAACAACTCTTTTGTTGACTCTCAAGCCTGTCATCTTGATCCAGCTGAATAAAATTTGGTCACAAATTAGAATCTTGATTACATTAATCTATGATTTTGGAATGGCTTCAACAAATATTTACTTGTAAATATTTAATGCAGGCAGCCTTATGCAGATATGGACACAGATTTTCAAGCTTCTGCTAATCAATTTTAAATGCAATTTCTAATGTATCTTACCCCTTTGTGTCGCAAAAAATAATGTTGTAATTATTTTTGGAGGGCATTAAGCTTCTGACCACAGTACTAGTGTACATGTACAAAATATGTGCTTACTTAAAATAAATGGCCAGCCCCTTTGGGAATTCTTGTGATGAATCACATTCACTGTGCTTTTTGCAAATGCCATTTGGGATACTACAATAAATCAATTAACATGATTAGTTTTTGTAGTTTCCAAACTGAGAGACATTATTGTTGCATTTTGCTTGACATATGCACATTGCAGTCCAGTTATTGCCAAATTGTATTTCTATATATATATTAATATATATATATATATATATATATATTATATATACAGGAATATATATAGTATTCCATATTATCTCCACAACCTAATAAATTACTATCTTGATAGATCTTTTAAGTTACTATACACAAAAAAGGTATGTTGCTAAGATGCAGAACAAGCACAATTCTCCCAAGATCAATTTTAGGCAATCCCACACAAACCATTTGAAACAATTCACAGGGAGGCAAGGATTTATCTCTTGGCCTCCTACAATGTATCAGTGGGGTTTGTCATAAAGAAGACATTTTAATCTGCAGGCAGAGGAATGAGACGTATATAAAGTTATTAACATTCCATTATGCAAATTTGATTTAATCAACAATGAAGCAGAAATGCAATAAGAGAATATTGTCATTACATTTATAGAGATGAGTTTTTACAATACTACAGCAGCATCAATTATTGAACAATGGTGACAATGGATGGCACAAACTCAGCTATAATTGTTGTAAATAGGAAATTGAGATTAACTTGTTTAAATTTAAGTTTCAAATAAAATCGGTTTGGTTGTGAGGTGTCAGATGCGTAATCCTAACAAGCACTTTTAATTAGAAAACATATATTACATTGTGCTTAGCAGCAGCTTGGTGTCCTTTCAGGGCCAATCATTGTTCCCATAAAGTAATTGGCACCCAGGCAGTAACGACGCTGTGTCGTTTTCCCAATGATTTTACTCGCAATTTTGTAAATTTAACCGTAACCAGCCGAAGAGCTACAACTGTGTTTTCTTTTTTAATTGGACTTCAGTTTACAAAACAAACATTCAAGAGCTGCGCTGTTATTGGTTTAACTGCTACAGCCATGCTGCTGATTCCTGATGTGCAGGTCTCACGCAGCCAGTGGCAACGTCCAAGTAAACGTGATGGATTCGCCAAGGCTGGTGACTCGAAAGACACATCTGTTGGGAGCCAGCACTCATCCTTTAGGTGCCAGCACCCATCCATTGGGAGCCGGCACCCATTCATTGGGAGCTGGCACCCCTCCATTGGGAGCTGGCACCCATCCATTGGGAGCCGGCACCCATCCATTGAGAGCTGGCACCCATTCATTGGGAGTTGGCACCCATTCATTGGGAGCGCGCACTCATCCATTGGGAGCCAGCAGCACTGCACAGGTCTCGCACAATATAAAGCCAGCTTTAAAACCAATGTGATGAAAGCAAACCATTCATTTTGTCCGGTCATTTAAAATGTAATATTGTCCTGTGTAAAGCCCTCGAAGTCAAATCATTCACCCAGTAGCATGTTTTCAATATGTGATTAAAGTGGTGTGAACCTTCCTGCAGCAGGGAGTCATTTAAGATCTCTCCAGTTGTGCTAGCATTACTTCATCAGTGTGGTTTCCCTCTCCCTATATTACAGGCCTCCCATCAATGGCAGTGATGTAATGTAAAGGAGATGGTGACACTGGCACCAGAACAACAACAACTTGCATTTATGTAGCGCCTTTAATGTAGCAAAATGTCTTTAGATGCTTCACCGGAGCATTATCAGACAAAATTTCACACCAAGCTACATAAGGAGATATTAGCTTGGTCAAAGAGGTATGTTTTAAGGAGTATCTTAAATGAAGAGAGGTGGAGAGGTGGAGAGGATTAGAGATGAAATTCCAGTGCTTCGGGCCCAGGTAGCTGAAAGCATGAGTAACATTATGGGAAGAACCAAGAACCCCTTCAGGAGATAATCGGCTGCTGGACCATGAGCAGATAGAGCACTGGGCCTGCATTTGTTTCTCAGTTACTGCCTGGACTCCGAATTCCATTCTGCATTTACAGAGCAACACGAGCCCCAGCACATGGTACAAACACTTCAATAGCAATAGTCCTACTCTGTCAGCTGTGGCTCAGTTGGTAGCACCCTCACATCTGAGTCAGAAGGTGGTGAGTTCAAGCCCCACTTCAAAGACTGAACACAAAGATCTATGCTGACACTCAAGTGCAGTGCTGAGGGAGTGCTGCACTGTTGGAGGTGCCGTCTTTCAGATGAGACGTTAAACCGAGGCCCCATCTACTCTCTCAGGTGGATGTAAAAGATCCCATGGCACTAATTTGAAGAAGAGCAGGGAGTTATCCTGGTATCCTGGACAACATTTACCATTTAATCAACATCACTAAAACAGATTATCTGGTCATTATCACATTGCTGTTTGTGGGATCTTACTGTGTGCAAATTGGCCACCATGTTTCCGACAGTAACTACACTCCAAAAGAAAAAAAAGCACTTCATTGGCTGTAAAGCGCTTTGGGACATCTGGTGATCATGAAAAGTGCTATATAAATATATAAATAAGTTTTTAAAGGGGCCTGAAAGATCTTATCTGTACTCACTGTAAAAGGCCCAAAACTCTGTTAATGATATTGTAATGTTTTCTAAGTGCTTATAACTATTGAAATGATATGACTCTGTTGCAAAACTTGTTTAATATTGTCTCTGTAAAACAATAAATCCATCTGAATCTGTTTCCATAAACTAGATCATTTTTTTTTGCATATTATATACTGTTAAATCTGAAATGAACACATTTCCCTTTTAATTTGATGTTCCCATTAAGAGAGTGCACATTAGCTCGTCTGTACCACATGCAACCTCTACAATTAACTCTAATAAATCAGAAATAAATGTCCAACTTGTGCATGACCTCAGCAACAATCCTAAATTCGTCAGTATATTCTCATGTAGGTATCGCGAGATAAATCTGTACAGTAATTTTACCAAATGTGTATTCTCATTCCTTAAAACATATTGAAAAACAATGTAACCTGATTGACTGTTCACATGGGGTTGCTGTGAAAATATTTAAACAGTGCAATGTCATCCTTCATGAGATAGACGTTTTAGCAAGAGTTAATTAAATTTTAAATTAAAAAATCAATTGAGTTTGTACTTTTACCTGTATCTACGTTTGAGTGAAGCTGTGTAAAAGGCATAAGGAAGGCATTTAACAACAGTGATGCGTTAGAATAAGCACTGAAATGATTTTTTTCCCTGAAAGTCCATTTCTCAGTCACAAGGTGAAAGCATGGAGACCCAGAAATTAATTTTAAATTAACTGTTGCGACAGTGAAGCTAACACTTTAACTGGCTTACATAGTCATCAAAATGGCTTTCGCTAGAAGTAGCAATTAGGACACTGAGTACATTACTTGGAGGCTGGATAGAGCCACATTGTTACCTGTTGAAGGTCATGGAGTGTTCCATCTTTATAATCAAGTACCGTAAAATCCTGTGTTTAAATCATTGCCTAGTTGTCCAGGTATTGTTTTTTAAAAACCGGATCAATGGTGAAAGTTCAAAGTACAGGACATGGCCAAGTTTGAAAATAGACGAAGCAAAGACAGGGTAAATCAGAAAGCATGATTAAGTGATGCCAAGCTTGGATTTAAAAACCTAATAGTTGTACAAGGAATAAAAGACCAAGAGAGGTAAAGGTTCCACAACATTGAGGTAGAGTGAGACAGATTAAGGGACAGAGAGATCAAATTTGATTTCAACACTAAGAATGCAGTGAGGTGGAAGCGTGTGTAGCATAACATACTTGCAACTTAGGAGGAACAGTTGATATTTTGCTAAAAGAAAACCCTTAAATTATACAGGTGTAGAGTTTACTTTTCTGCATTTAGAGGAGATTGAAAAATGTACAAAATTATGACTTGCTCGGGGGTACAGTGGCCTTATTGGATATCAGAAGGTTTCCCTTGTGCCTTCGTGAATGGAACCACAGCACTGTATTATTGCCCCAGCAATGCTTCCACTCATTCCGTTTTCCCATGTGAATCCTGCTCCCTTCTGGGGCTAGTCCACTCCTGCTTTACCTTTACGGTAAATGCCAGAAGATGGCTGTATATACATGGCGTCATATTAATCAGTGGCATGGTCATTTATATAAAGAATAACAGGTTGCTAAACGTGCGTTCAAGGCTGTAGCACATCATAGGAGCCTGGTTAATATCATCAACCATAGTAACAAAGACTAAGTACTTTCTACCCATGAGTGTGGGTAAAAACCACTTTGCAATTTTAAAAATTAATGTCTAGTTTCCTTTTCAAAACTGTTTTGGAGATTTCTTGTTTACAATTTTCTATTGGACTTTGTGCTTTCCATTACCACTGAGATTTAATCCTGACGACTGTCACTTTGGCTCTTGAGTTTTTGCCATGTGACAACATTATGGCACTCAGGCTTATTATGGGGCCGCCTGCCTGGAAGAAACTGTTTCACTGAGAAACAACATAGCATTTTTATCAGGATAAATAGCCCCGCTATAATTTGTATTATAGATAAATGAAGGTTATGCTCCCTTACATTTTGTGCTATAGGACAAACTCTATTTCCATACGCATTATTACTAAGCTTTGTTATTTGCCTTTATGCTTGAATAATGATGTCCTTTGGTTGTTCCCTCAGGTGGAGTTTTCAGTGGTTAACTTCTCCAAGACTATAAGCCGAAAGAAATGCAATAGGCAAAAGGTTTGAATTTTTATTGGTACGTAGTCAATTTACAATGGAATAAGTTGCAGTTGCAGCTCACAAGTAATAATTATGTCTCTGAAGGCTTTTAAAATGAGCTATTTCTAGTTCGCATTACTTTGGTCAATTAACTGCCTGCTTTGTCTGTAATAAATTTGGAATATATCCGTTAACAGAAAAATAAATAACAAAACATTCGTTTTTTTCTGTTATAGTGATAATTACAGTCACTTGAAAGGAGCCTGTACAAACAGGTGGAGCTGGATTTTGTGTAATTTAAGGTTAAACACAAGAAAAGCAACGGAAACTTGCACATGTTAGGAAGAGGATTCTATGTTTTCTGTATATTGTCTTTTGTCGAGTCAAAATTGGGTTAGAGCTTGAAGGATTACAGTTCCACTCCTTTCCTATCTCAGGAAGTTATATAACTGCTTTCAGGCCCTATATTCTCCTTTCACTTTAATGAGTTATCATCTCAGAGATTTTCAGGTAGGCTCCCTTCTATCAAGAGCCAGCTCTAATACTCCACTACTGCATGGCACGTTCACTCAAAAATTTAAAACCACTCATGACCAATATCCCATACTTGTGAGACATTGGAGGGTGATTCGGAGAAAAGCACCTTTGAATGGTGGTTAACTATGGTATCTTTAAATGATAAATAAATGGTAAAATATCAAGTAGAACTATAGAAACATATTTTAGGTTTTATATTTTCCTTCATTGAAAAATATTATCTTCATTCCTTGAAGCCCCACCCATCCCACAGGCCGTTCCCCAGTTTTTGACGTGATTCTTATGGGCGCGCATGCCCAGTGCACCTCCTGGTCTACGTTCAGCCATTTTTAAAGAGCCTGTTGTGTGTGAGAACTTTAATTCTCATTGGAAAAATCGGAGCTGCAATACAAGATACAATGCAGCACAAGGACCAAGAATTTCTTACAGGATGAAGTGGAGGCACTGGTTACTGTCATTGAGGCCAGATGGCACGAGCTGGACACCAGCAGAGGTCACATAAAAGTTCCACCAAAAGAATTGAAGAAACGCTGGAACCAACTTGCAGAAGATTACTGTGCAATGGTGACCACCCCGAGGTCTGGAGGCCAATGCAAAAAGAAGTGGCAGGACCTTGGTCAAGTAGTTAGTGTAAGTAAGATTTTCATTTATTCAATGGAATTGCAATTGTAAATGTGACCAGCTGCATATGTCCCACCCAGCAGAAAGACACCCTCTTTGCAGAGGAAGGTGGCACACAACAAACGAGAAAGAACTCGAACAGGAGGAGGCCAAGCAAATCTGCAGCCACTGACACACTTGGAAGAGAGGGTCGCTGCTTTGATAGGTCCTACCTGGAGAAAAGCACAAGCTGGGCCCACACTCGAGGGAGAGAGTAAGTCCTGCAAATTCCACAGTCTGGCTTTGCTAAATATTAAGTATTGCGTGGGATAGCCATGCTTCGGTTCATGGGGACATCTCCGTCAGCTACGCTTCGATTGATATAATGTGCTCTCATTCATCGTGGTCCTTCAAATCAGCCTGCTGCCTACACTGTGTGAGCCTACTCATGCCACCCTGCCCCCTTCTCTGCTGCTAACCATTTGTCTGTTCCATTATATTTTTCAGAACCTGAGACCAACCCTGATGATGCAGAAGAAGATACAGACGCGGACGAGCCTGAAGAGGAGAACATCTTCCAATCCCACCTTCCAGATCAAGAGCATGGGGGTGAGAAGGAGGGAGAGGGGATGGATGAATCCCCCACTGTTGGACTCACTCTGGAGGAGGTGCAGGTGCTGTCCATTGAGGTGCCAGCCCCTTCCCTGAGTGGTATAAGTGTTGATGGGACAATCCATGGTTTCCCACCGTCCGAGGCTGGGGATTCCAGTGGAGTGCAGCGAGGCACACCCAGGGCATCACCGTCCCAGGCTGCGGGTCCCAGTGGGATACAGCAAGGCACACCCAGGGTGAGGATGGGAAGGAGAGCTTGACAGCACTCTCCTGAAGTGCAGGATGTAATAGATGTGGTTCAGATGATGGCAATGAGTATGGAGAGCATTAGCCTTACACGATCACTCCTGGACACCATCAGTGGGGTGGGTGATGAGGTATCGGGACAGTCGGGAGAAGTAACAACATTCTTACGATAAATGGGAACACTGTCCGTGAATATGAGGGAGGGAATGTCGCAGGTAGTTGACACACTGTTGCTCAACATGAGGGAGGACATGTCACAGGTAGCTGAGACACTGTCGGCGAACATGAGGAAGGGAATGTTGCAGGTAGTTGACACACTCTCAGGGCACATGAGGGAGGGAATGTCGGAGTTAGCTGCTGCAATAAGGAAACACGCTCAGACCCTGCACCCAGAATCAACTGCCACACCCACTCCAAACCCCAGACCAGCCTCTGAAGCGGCCCAAGCTGGGCCTTCCACATTACCACCTGCCCACGCCCCCCCATTAAGAAGTGCGCATTTCCCGAGATGTTCGAAAGAATAAGCTTGGTACCAACCCGAGAAACGCTGCGCCATTGCCTGTGGGCAGGGGTGGAGTCACCAAGACCAAGTGCAGCGGGTGGTCTTAGAATAAGGTGGAGGAGAGATGGGTGCAGCCTTTCTTTGCTGCTGTTGTTATTGTTATTATTGTTGTTTCTGTTGTAACTGTTCTCAAATTAAAAGATTTTTGTAAGTTATGTAAATATACAAATTTAGAAGTTTGTAAGTGATCTTAAAAAAGATTTTAAGTGATCTTAACTGAAAACTTTAACGTTTGATACAAGAATATTTTTATTAAAGTTAAGTTAAGTACAAACAAATGTTTGTTAAACTTTTGAATAAAATATATTTACATTATAACTGAATCATTTACATTATTTGTTCCATTATTAATGCAAATATTTTTGAAGTAACCAAGAATCATTTCCATCATTTGTTCCATTAACACAACACAATATTTATCAATGGGTCCAAACAGTAAACATGGTCCATTTGGAATAGTTGCTGTTGAGCCTTCAGGCAGCAAAGCGTACATGGATGAGCTGCTGGTGCAATGCTCGAGCAATCGTTAAAGGGGCACGACGACCCGCCCTCCTCTGCCATCTTGCTCCGGGTTTAGGTAGTTGCATTGCTTCCTTGTCCTCCTCCTCCTCCTCGTCACCTGCATCTTCCATATCAGCCACTCTCACCTCAGGTGGGTCTTCTACTACCAGCTGCTGCTGCCTCATGATGGCTAAGTTATGCAGCATGCAGCACACAACAGTGAACTGACCGACAATCTCAGGGGAATATTGCAAGTAACCTCCGGAATGGTCCAGGCATTGTTTCAAGATGCCAATGGTCCTCTCTAGTATGCTGCGCGTCGCAATGTGCAACATGTTGTATTCCCGGTCAGCTTCCGTCCAGGTTATGTGTAGGGGCGTCATGAGCCAAATGGCGAGGCTATACCCTTTGTCTCCCAGTAGCCAGCTCTGCCCTTCTGGCTGCTGCTGAAACATGGCAGATATAATGCTCTCGCGTAGGATGAATACATCATGGGGGCTCCCAGGGTGTCTTGCGTTAACTGACGATGCAATGCATGTCATCACACACGCTGCACATTAATGGAGTGGAAGCCTTTTCTGTTCCTATACATCTCAGAATCCTCCAAAGATGCTTGCAAGGTGATGTGGATACAATCAATGCAGCTCTGTACCATGCCGGCAATCCTGGAGAAGCTCTCAGCCCTTTCACGCACTGCCTGGGCGGTCATAGGGAACTTTATGTAATCATTCCTCAGGGCATATAGTACAGCAGTCACCTGACAAATGCAGATATGTGTTGCATGTTGAGAAATGGTGCACACATCCTCAATTGTAGCCTGGAATGATCCAGATGCCTAGAATAAAATTGCAGCTATAACCTTCACTTCAACCGACAAAGCAGTCCTCCTCACGCTTCTAGGTTGCAAGTCTGCTTTTACTAACTCACACATCTCAGGTACAACTTATTTCTGACACAGTCTGCATCACTCAGGTGCAGGTACGAACGACTGTCTCGATATACCCGATGTGGGTAAGGCCTCCTGCCCATCACCCTACATCCTGAGATTCCTCATGCGGTGTTGTCGAATCAATTGTCTCCTCCGCAGCACCATCATGCAGAAGGCTTGCACAAGATATGGCATTGTCAGTATTGCCCCCATGATTAAATTGTACCTTTACAAGAAGCTCAGAATGGCAGGCAGGGCAAGGTTCTTTGTTCTCTCTCTCCAAGGTTGACGCCCTAGTATGGACTACACCCAGGTCTGAGCATGTGCAATGATCGGGAAACCCCTGCCGGGCTTCATTTGATGCGTAGTGTAGGCTTATGCCTTCTGTTCACCTTCCACAGCCCCCCACCCCGGGCAATTGAAACCGAGCTCTGAGCCCCTGTATCCGGGTCAAGGACCAATTCTGCTGGGCGACACTCCGACCCTCGAGCCCAGTTTGGAGACATTCGGTGGTGGCATGTCAGTTTAAAAAAAATGAAAACTTAGATAATTCCATTAAATTTCCATTTCCTGCATTTTAAGTTTTAAAAATTTAAACTTGATTATGGATATTTGTGTGTTCTTGACTCCCTCCAAAACTTTGCATAAAAACAATGATGTCTTTCTGTGCCAATTTTTTGATGTGCGCTGGTTTTTCTTAAGTACCCAGAAGGTTTTTCGGGCGTGGTCACATACGTCATCTTAGGATAAATTTAAATTGGCCAAACTTCCATAATTGTGAAAAACTGACGCAGACATCAGGTTACGCCCCCGTGACACAAAAAAAACTTTAAAAAAGCGTAACTAACTGAGTTACGCTGGCGTACAAAGATTGGGGAAACTTGGATTTTTAAATTTCGGTCAAAAAAAGATGCCGCGTCAAAAAAACGGCGCTAATCACTGGGGAAAATTGAGCCCTTCGAGTGGTAAATAAGAACATAAGAATGTAAAGAGTAGGAGCAGGAGTAGGCCATTCATGGCTGATCTTCTACCTCAACTCCACTTTCCTGCACTATCCCCATAATCCCTCCATTCCCTTAATATCCAAAAATCTATCGATCTCGATCTTGAATATATTCAAAACCCCCCACAGCCCTCTGGGGTAGAGAATTCCATAGATTCACCACCCTCTGAGTGAAGTCCAACTGATCCAATTCCCTCTCCGGAAGTCCTTGGGAGTAAAATCAGAAACTGAAAGTGAATGAATCACAGAAATATATGGAACAATGAAGAAGAAAATCAACTCAAGTTACCGAGAAAGTAAGTGGTGCCCATTCCTGCAGCACTGTAACACTCTCCCAATTATACTGAGTGCTCCTGCGGTTGGATTCTATTTTGGTTTCGATCATTTTATTATTTATTGTTAATTTATGTCCATTTGTGCTTTACATCCTTGAGGGATCCTGTGCACAATAACCTCAGTGGGCAGGTTACTGCTGAAATTGGCATGGAACATGCCACTGTTTCCATGAGCACGGATCACTTGACCCGAAATGACCAGAGTGTTGTTCTTCGCTTTGTAGACATAAACACAGCTCCTGGCCAGGTAAAAATGTGTTCCATCATGGCAATGAATGATCTTCAGGAGAGCAGTGTGGTCTCTTTGGTTTTGAAGGCTTTGTTTCTAGCCGCTATATTGGTCCACAATCTTCCAGGCTCCCCGATCTCATTCTGTGCTGTTTTATTGCGTCTTGAAATTAATTGTGCCAACGCATTATTAGTGCTGAAGTTTGCCAGTCTGTAGTCAAACATTAACCAGCCACTGAGCTATGCATTTGTGAAACAGAATAATATGAGTGCATTGATAAAATTGTCTTTTCTGGGTCAGCACAGTAATACTTGTGATTTGAAAACATGAATAATGAAACAGAGATATGAAGCTCGCCTACAAAACCAATGCACAGGATCAAAAAAGAGAAATTTGACTGAGTTGCTGAGTCATGTAGCTTGCAATAAATTGTAGATAGTAGTAATAATTTTTTGAGTAAAATTATTGCGTTGACATAAAAAATAAAATGGTAAATATTGAAGTATTTAAGTATATTTTGTCATTCTGTGAATTTTTCAAATTCTTCCTTCCAATATTTATTACTGGAAATTATAGAATCATATTTTAGCTTTTATAGTTTCCTTTATTTAAAAACATTGCCTTCATTTCTTGAAATCCCATATGTCACAGCCCAATCAAAGCTAAGCATGTGTCACATCTGAATAGGAAAACAAGACAAAAGTGGATAGCAGACGGGATCTAAGATCACTCTTTCAGAAATCAGGTACAGGTCTCAATCACTTCCTGCTCTATTGTAAAACTCTATTATTTAATAAAAAGGGTTTGCAAGTTACACTGTTTTATACTAATAGAAAGATCCTTTGATGTTTCATTTTGTGAACTATAAACTATCTGAAATGTTGTTTGCGTAATATTGGATTTTGTGGTCAGTGGCGAACGAACGTCGCTAGCCATTCATTACACTTACACTTGCCCACAGACTTTCTATGGGCTTTTGCACTGGAACTTGCAGTAATTAAAAATCCAAAACAGCGCGGCGCCCTCTACAGAGAAAATGGGACGAGTGTGAAGAGGACAAGCAACTGTGTATCTTCTTAACCAATTAGATTGAAGAATCCTTACTGAGCCATGAAGAGTCTGGTGTAAGTTAGAATAGTTAACTCAATGCCTAATCATATACCAAATGCAAAATGAAGAGAGGGAACAAAAGATTGGTTTAAGAGAGAGAGAGATAAAAGAGACAGAAAAAGTAAAAACTATTTTTTTTTTAATATCAATTTTTTTAACTTTTTAAAATCTCCAACAATAATTAAAATCTGAATGAATAAGATTCATCACTTGTAAAAGTGGATTTTCAGTGCCAGAGAGGTTGTTTGGCAGTAATTAAAACTTAACATGTCATTAAATATTCACTTGGGAATGGACAAGCCCTAACTTTTTCCAGTATGTTAAGTGGGTATCTATCACGTAAGTACCGCAACCTCACGCCATTCAGTGTTTCAATGTCGAGTCTCTCGGCGAGATACCGGTGTAGCACAGCTTCTGGTAGAGCAGGGGAACTCGGGCAGCAATTTCCTGATTTCCGCGTTTATATAGGAATAAATTTGTGTCTTCACCACATGGGCATTAATCTGGTGGAGCAGATCGCCCCCACCTATCATGGAACCCATCCGATTTTCAATCCAATTTCAATGGATGGGTTATCTGATCTGCTCCATCAGATTGCTGTCCATGCAGTAAAGACACAAATTTATCCCTATGGATCAGACTCATCTTGGACAAAGTTTGGGGAATAACCTGCGTCTTTGTTCATTTAAGGATTGTGCAATAGCACTTTGAAGACCTCACAATTAAAGCAACACTCTTTCCCCAGCTCAAGCACTGTGCATTCCCTTCTTTTTGTTCTGGTTTGATCAGAGTTAACCTGCATTTTCCCATCCCACAAACCAAGTGGGGAGTAGGATGGGAAATTGGTTTGTGAAGGAGACCAGTATTTGTGAATGACGCTTTGAAAATAAACTTCTTCCTTCAAGTCTTGTCTCCTTGAGGCTCACAGTAGTACCTCTTTAAAAGACCCTTTAGCTAATCATTTCTGAAGAGAAAATTCAAGATGAAAGGATTCTTTAACTAATATATATATATATATATATACATTTACATTTCTGGAAAATAATGACTCATTTTACAGCAATGTTCTGAATCAGCCTTGAAGATGCTTTCCCCCACGTGGGAATATCTGAAACTAGTCCAGTTTGTGGAATTGCCCCAGTTAAATGACTGTGAACATTTCCAGTTACCTAATTTTGGCAATTGCTTTCTTGGAAGGGGTTGCCCTAGATTGCATTTTCCACTGAACATAAATAACTGTCCTGCCTGTCTTAATGATTTAGTGCAACCCAGATTAAAATATAAAGTTGTACACACATTTACCACACATCTGAAGAACAAAGAGAAAGGAGCTGTGATACTAATAGCATAACCATCTTTAGCAAGAAGAACTCTGGTACCCCTTTATCGATGAAGTGGGACTGATATAGTTGTGCTATGCTCCATAATAGAAATTGGGCGTCTGGATATCGGTTTCAAGTTCATTCGGGCTGGGAATGGGTGGCCTACAGAAAAATAACATAATAAAATGTTTACTTTTAAGAAATTTCTGTTTTGCTCTAAGGAATGAGGTGGTAATGGCTTGGCAGTATAGATGATCAATGGAATTCATAGTAAGCAGTTCAGAGAAAGAGAAAGTAACACAGAAAAATGAGGATTCTAATAGGTGGAAATGGGAAAACAAGAAATCTTTCCATTTTTATCTTTTTTACTTTTGTTTTTTAAGCCTTTACCTTTATCCTGTATCTTGGTTTGTACCTTCATGAATTATGGATAAGTCATTATACAAAAAGAAATTTAGACTTCAGAATAACAAACTGAGTTAATGGAAACATTATTATGCTGTGCTAGTCAAAGTCCCAAATAAATTCTGTATGAATACCAAGAAAAATTTTCAAAGAAACATTTTGCAAACTATCAGTGGGAAGATCACTGCATATATTTTATTGGCTATAATCAACACTGCTCAAAGAACATGAAATGCAAATAGCTTGCTACAGAGGGGGATTGCACTGACCTTCATAGATTCTGAATGGCAGAGCCAATTTAAATTACATTTGTGTACAGACTAAACCCTCATCTTCTCAGTTTGTGAAGTACATGTTTGAATCCCGGATTCGTGGCTTCATTATGGACTCATTGGCAGTAGCAGTCTTTTGTGTTATTTTAAAAGTACAAAATCTTTATGAACCCTCCTTTCTACTTGCGAGGACTAGTTTACTGGCAGCTCACTTGTCTATGTACAGGAATACCATTTAGATCACAACGCAGGCGAACCAATTGAAGTAAGCTTGATACCCAGTTGATAAAGAGCATTATGTAACTAACCCACGAGGCCACAATTTTAGTCCCTGGTCCATATCAAGTCTGCTAATCTCAGCTGGGATGTCAGTAAGGCTGCTACATTCAGACTCAGCCCCTTGGGCCTCAAGAGGAAAAGCAGCCACGGTATTGTGGTAAATTGCAATTCAGTGCCATACGCTGGAAAGTCTGTGTGTGTTCACTGTGACAAATAAGAGATCTGTCACAATTCACAGTCGATATAGGCCACGAAATTCGGGGCAGTAATGCCGGCCATTAAGCCAAGCTTTGATGAAAAAAATGGCGCCCGCCGCGCTTCCGCCCACTTTCGGTGTGGAGCACAGCGGCTGCCATTTTGGAGAGGTTGGCAGCACTGCCATTGCTTGCGCTCGTCTCTCCCATGTAGATATGCAGATCATGACCTCAATCAGTATGCAATGCCTGAATTGACCCATGACTGTGAGTCTGGACCTTGCCGCTCTTCATACCACCCTCTCCTAACCATGCATGGAAAAACGTGCGTGCAGCAATTCTACAGAGGCACTGTCAGCATTTCTTAAAGGGACACACGCATCTTTCAGGTAAGTTTCGGTTTCAGCTTTTGGACTGGGCTTTTGTTACAGTTTATTCGAGTAGTGCAATACATTAAAACAGTTGTTAAGGTTTGCAGGGAATACTGCTGGATACTTGCAAGGAAGGTTCTCTGAGAAGACCACTTGCTCACAGCCCTGGGGGCTCTAGTTGCAGTCCCGCTTGGGCTGCTCACAGAGGAAGAATCAGAAGAAGCAAAAGAGGAGGATGTGGATGAAGGAGGCAACCCAGACAGCCCTTTTTTGTGGCCAGGATATTTCGATTATATCATCCACCTGCGGAACCAGTGAACATAACCCCAATTCCCCTTTCAACATTTGCCCCATATCTTCCTTTCCCTCTGTTGCTGACCACTTCGGTGCCCTCTTGGCCACAATGCTGAAATAAAAGCCAGCAAAAAGCAAACTTTACAATCCAAGTTTATCCATATATGCATCCAATATTACACCAAAAAATCAACTAATCACCTTTTGCATTCCCTTAGTGACTGTCTTGTGTGTGCTTTTGTCTATCCTCGTGATATTATGGTGTGGCTACAGTATGGCTGGTGGAGGCTGCTGACTTTCAGTGGGAGAGACTGCAGATGGCCTTGCAGGACGACCTCGATGAGCTGGTGGCTGGGAGTGTCAAATCAAGTGACATGTTTCTTCTTCTCTAGCAGACTGGGTTTCTTGGGTGTCTGAAATGAGGAAGGCACAAGGGTAGGGTTATGGTGAGGGGAGGCTGGGAAAGCAAAAGGTGCATGCTTACACACAGTGCAGCTTGTACATCAGAAGAGATTGTGCGCTGAGGGGGAAGTGGGATGTGCGAAGGAGGATAACATATGAGGATACCAGCATGTTGTATTCTTTCAGCCCCACCGCTGGCCAAGGGCTCAGCCAGGCCCCTGCTAAGAATGGCCAGCACCGTCTCCTCCAAGAGGGTGAGGTGAAGCTAGGATTGTGAGGTATGCCTTGTGTTTGGTAGAGATTGTTGGTAGGTGAGTGATGGGTGGGATGTGCTGGGGCCATGCATTGAGCAATGTGTGAGGCTAATGGTGCAGTTGGTAGAAGATGGCTTTTGGAAATGCATTCATTGACCTTGACCACCCGTCTAAGATCATGAAACTTCTTTGGGCACTAAAGCCAGATCCTGGGGCAACACTGCTGCCAGTGATGGCCTTGGCGACCTAGTCTCACACCCATTTTTCTGGAGGATGTCTCGGCTCCTTGTGGGTAGAGGACCTCAAGGTACCCTCAAGACCCTGGGTGCCCTGTCCCTGGCCTGTTGAACCATTTGTGTTAGGGCTAAAGCACTTTTAAGATTTTTACATGAAGAAGCTTTAAGAGCTGCAGACTGCCTAGTTTGGAATGATTTTTTTTTTCAGAAGGAAATAGGGTAGATAGAGAAAAACTATTAATTCCTTTTAATCAGGGCTCAAGACTGTTTTCAAAACTGAAAGCCTTGCTTTAAGAAAATGCTACAGCAATGTGACATCGGGCCTCCTGCTGAGCACATAGCCCGAAGCAACGCGATAGTCGCTGTGCTGTGCGCTAAAATCATTTAAATTAGCAGGCAGCACTAAATTTATGTACTACCTGCTCTTTCTAAATGGGTACGAGAAAATCTCATCCCCCAACCCCATTTTTGGGCCTTATCGAATTTCACCCCCTATATATTTTTGTCCATTTCTGCGACGTAGTTGATCAATTTAAATTTGATTACTTAAACTTGTTTTACTCTTGGTAAAGATGCACATAGATGTCTGGTACACACAATGTTGTCTCAAAGACTTTATCCCTATGCAAATACATTTTGATTGCAAAGCAAGTAGAAACCACTTAACAGACTGCTTATTTTGTCCTGAAATCAATCAAATTAAAATGCTGGGTAGCACATAAAAATAGACTGGGGTCTCACATTTGGATGGAGTGCAGGAGAGCATTATGTTGAAGAGTCTTGAGCAGTGAGAAATCAGTGCAGTGCAATGGAGAAGTGGAATGTGGAGTTTAGCTTGAGTTAGAGTTCAACCTTGAGTGCAGGTGGTCTAAAATTATGTGAGGTGTTCAGCTGAGAGAAGGTTAGTGAGGAAATGTTTACATTTGTTTTCATATCATTACAAGCGCACCGTCAGGATATGTGTGCAATGTAAAACGGGAGGATCCACATGGTATCAAGGGGACCACATCTGCATCAGGTACCAAAGGATAAAGTCTCTCTAGCATAAGACTCTGCAACATTTGAGAGGCAAGGCGTTTCTCGATCACATGTTCCAGATGGAGGTCATCTCATAGAGTCAGGCAGATAGTCAAGTGAGAGAGGAGAGTCCAGAGAGAATACTGGAGTGTGTGACCATCCACAAAGGGGTGAGCGGCCAGAGAGAGACAGGGGGTGCAGGAAGTCCCATGTTCCTACAGCTGTACAATAGGTCCATGGCTTTGGATAGCTATGAGAAGATCAGCAACAATGACTTTAGATATGTCCTGATCAATACCGTCATCATCATCATCATAGGCAGTCCCTCGAATTGGGGGTAACTTGTTTCCACGTCAAAAAGATCACAGATTTTTCAATGAAGGACCTAATATTCCAGGTCCTGAACTACATCCTGAAGGGTGGAAGATGCCGGTGCGTGGATTTTTTTAACGTCCGGTGGTCGTTGCACACCAACCACCACACAGGCTTGACAGAGCTAGGCCTTGGTCCAGTGGCAAGGATTGATCAAGACGACTGGAGACCAGCTCTGCTGCACGGACCTCGTGCGCACACATATCGCAGTGTGGGCTGGCTCGTGCTGCCCTTGGGCCCTGAACGCAGGCCTCTCCTGGGCTCCGATCACGTCCCTCTACAATCTCTCGCCGCTCCTTCGACCCGGCCTCATCTCTCCTGCAGTACCTGCCCACGCTCCAATCACCGACCTGGATCCTGGTGATATCCCTCTTCACTGCTGTTGCTCTCCTGTTCCAGCATGTGCTGCTCCCTGGAGTGGTACGCCACCACGCTGCTCCTTCCGCTCCGATGGTGCTCACAGGCACCGGCCTGTTCCTTGCACTGTAGCAAAGTAGTGGAAATGGCCACAAAAGGGGAGGTGGGGAAAGTTGTAAAAGAGAAGACAAAGATAGCTGTAGGGTATGTCACGATTAGAGGTACAGATAGCATGCTTTGCGGCCATGATCGTGAGTCCCATATGGCTTGCTGCCTTCCCTGGTCAGGATGAGGGATATCCCATTGTCATTAAATACATTTCTGACAAGGGGGAGGGAGTAGCTAGTAGTTGTGTCCATGTTGGAAACAATGGCGTAAGCAAAATTAGGTTGGAGGTCCTTTATTCAGAGCTTTAGGAGCTAGGTGCTAGATTAAAAGAAAGGGTCTTTAGGGTAGTAATCTCTGGTGACACATGCTGGATGGTATAGACAGGATAGGATTAGAGAGAGGAAGATGTGGCGAGAGATGGTGTAGGAGAGAAAGTTGTGGATTTATGGTGCATGGGATGAATCCTGGCACAGGGAGAGGCTGTAAATCCAGACAGCCTTTACCAGCACCAATATACTGGCAGAGCAGAGAAGTAGAAGATTAGGAATGGATTTAAACTAGTATGATCGGAAAGAGATCAGACCATATAGAATTGAACCACATAGCGAGAATGTTGAAACTAGGCAATTTAGAATAGATTAACGATAAGAGTAGTTTAAGAACTCTCCTAATGATTGATGCAATGTCTGTCATGTTCAGTGACACTGCTTCAGAGCATTGATACCAACATTTGGTGAGTACCCATGACTCTGTCACGCAGAGACTGAGTGAGAAAAATAATCTGTTGGGTTCAGAAGAGGCAGTCCCTTATACTTTGGAATCATACCTGCAATCAACACGTATAGTATTCAAACACCATTTCCAACATATGTGGTCTAGTTTGTTGCTACCCTAACTTTACACAATTATACCCACTCTACAGTTTCAACTGGAATTACAGCTATTAACTCAGTGAGCAAACTGTGAGGCTGATGGATTCTACTCACATATGTAATTAAAAGGATGCTTGAAATGCTCATCAGAATAAAGGGTAACACATGTTAACAAAAAGAGTAATTGAACCTCCTGGCTGAAAGGGTTAACTGATGAGGGCAGGTTGCTTGAATTCCCTTGAGTTCAAGGGAAGATTAAGGGTTGATCAAATTGAGGCGTTTAAGATGATTAAAAGGAATTGATAGTTTTTCTCTATTTACCTTATTTCCTCTGATGAGGGAGTCCAGAACAAGGGGGTATAATCTTACTATTCGAGCTAGACCGTTCAGGGGGATATCAGGAAGTACTTCTTCACATAAATCTAATGGAAATCTGGAACTCGCTCCCCCAAAATGCTGTTGAACCTAGGTCAATTGAAAATTTCAATACTGAGATTGGTTGATTTTTATTAGGTATTAAGGGTTATGGAACCAAGGTGGCTCGATGGTTATGATACAGATCCACCATGATCTAACTGAATGGTGGAACAAGCTCGAGAGGCTGAATGGCGTACTCCAATGTTTCCCAGCATTCCAGAACCACGTCAGTATTAGTTTATATGAAGAAAGTCTGTTTAGAATGCGAGTTTTATTATAATTGCAATATTATTACCAATTGGGAAAAGGCTCAGGATCTCTGTCATTACGGACAGGACCCAGTCTTAGAATGGGAACAGCCTGCGGCTGGAAAAACTTCGAGCATTTCAAATATGAGAGGCTGCTATATTCAAATAACCACGCTCTGATTGGGTTGTGTTATGAAGCAATGGTGAGAAGGGCAGTAGGGAGCAAAAGTGGGCCAATAAGCCAGGCTCCATCCTGTCAGCATTTACATGTGGCCACTGAAGAAGGAGCAGCCAACAGTACAACTGGCAGAGGACAGAACTGACTTGTCAACGGTGGCTTTTTTGGTAGCACTCTTGCCTGAGTCAGAAGGTTGTGGGTCACACTCCAGAGACTTGAGCACAAAGTCTAGGGGTGAGAAATTCATATACTTACCGCCACCTGTTAGTACCAGCGATTTTTGAAAAAATGGCGGCTGTCACTCTTCCGTCAACTGGAGGCGGTTCGAGCGGCGGCCGTCATATTCGTGGGTTCCTTTGTGCTGCCGATAACCAGAAGCGCCCTGGAAAAAGAAAGGCGGCATGGTGACGTTAAGTCGGCATGCAACGGCAACTTATCACCTACGCGAACTCCGACACAAGCGCTCAACTCAGCACTGGGTCCTAAGCACGCCATGCGAGCAGGCTGACAGACGCTGACAACGGCGATATCTGCAGCTATTAAAGGGACACACACAACAATCAGGTAAATTTGAATGGAAGGGTTTGGCCTTTGGTTTTTTGGATTTCATTGAAGTGGTGGCTTGCTGCAATATATGTGAAAAGGTTTTATTCAGTGTTTTGGGAGTGCTGCTGCACGCTTGCAAGGGCTCGGTTGGTAAGTGAACACCTTTGAAAAGACAGAACATGCTGCGAATACTCAACTTTAAGACCTGAATAATCAGATTTGGAAATTCTTTTAAAGAAAGACTTGCATTTACATATTGAATATTTGTAAAATGACAGAAAGGGCTGAAAAATGTATTGAATCAGTGCATTTTATTTTGCCTTGCTTCAATGTGCATGGCCCTTTTAAAATTCAGAGCTCCTCACTGCCCACAATGCATTGCGAGTTTCACAGCTTGTGGAAGCAGTAATGCTGCACCAGACCTACAAATTGGTCCCTTATGGCATTGCACCTAAGCTTAGCGCTGTGCCACCTACTACCATGCCCCCCCCTCCGCCCGGCCAATTTAGGCTGGTTAGCGCTGCGGCCATTTTGGGCGGTTGTTAATGGCAGTTGGCGGTGACACCGACTGCTTTGCTGTCAATCACCAATTTTTCCCCCTGGGCTAATACTCCAGTTCAGTGCTGCACTGTCAGAGGTGGCATCTTTTGGATGAGACATTAAACCGAGGCCCCGTCTGCCCTCTCCGGTGGACATTGGCCCAGAAATCCCAGTTTCTTCTTCCCGCGGGCGATCGACTAAAAATAGGACAAAAGATGCGCACTTACCTTTGGTTGAACACTCACCGGAGATCTCGGATCCGAGGCCTCCTCTTCTTGCGCAACGGAGCGCATTCACATTGTGGCGTCCGTAGGAGTCACGTGGGCCTGGACACCCAATCATGGTAAAGTATTTTCTCATTCATAGTAATAGGAGTTTCGTAAGTCCGAAACTTCTATTACTGTGAATGAGAAACATCCCCAAACACCCAAACACTCCATAAAACACTAAAAAAACACCTCACATAAATACATTATAGAAATTAAAGTTGATAGAAATGTTTTTGAAAACAATTATTTGCTGATTTTTTAAAAAAGTTTTAATTATGGTTTAAAATAAAATTACCTGAATAGGCAGGGTTTTTAACATTAAAATAACATTTTAAAATAATATTTATATGTTTTTGATATGTTTTTACCAGGCGCAAGAGTTTTAAGGACATTCGCTGGGTAAGAGATGGGCAAATAGCCCAATCTCTGCCGTGGGAATGTCGCTCTCCCAGAGATGTGTGCGATCTGTCAAGCCAGAAACTTGACAGATCGGAAAAGCTGGTTTTCAGCACGTGGTAACATAATTTGACATTCAGCCTTCTCTTGCAAGAATCTAGGTGAGTCTTATTTAAAGAAATATTATTCAGGCAACTCTCGATTGATTATCCGTACACGGTTCCTACGGGAAATCGTTGTAACGAGATTTAAAATTCTGTTGCTAACAAGTGAAAAGACAACACCAAAAATCGCCTTCCAAACATGGTGCTCATTTGTATTTGCTCATTCTTTCTCTCACACACTCTCTCTCTTTCTCTCACACTCGCACATTTTCTCTCTCATACACTCTCTCTCTCACTCACTGAAAAATTCACCCTCCTCTGCCCTTGCTTTGCTGGTGTGTGTGTGTGTGCGCTGCTGCAGCCGCTGATGTGGGAACGAGGGGCAGTGCTGGCACCGGGTTCCAGGCACAGAACCTGTACATGCATGCTGGTAATGTCCATCGTTTGTTACTGTTTGTAGCTGATTGTATTGATTCATTAAAGTTTTAACTTTAACATGTAGACACACCCTAACAGAAAAATCGTTTACCCGAAATAGCCCAATCCCCGAGGGACCCGGATAATCGAGAGTTGCCTGTAATTTAGTTCCTAATTATTTTTTAACGTGAAACATGTGCACAATAACAATTTTAAGCAAACAAAAAATAACTTATTTATATTAAAAAGCATCGGTTATCAATAGAAGGCACACAATGTTATATTCACCTAAACAATGTGTATTTCACCCAATTTCACCACGACAACACCACATGGCCTAATTTACAAACATAAATGAAAGCTTGTTAATGGGGTCAAGTCTCGGCATTGGCTGCTGCACAAGATTGCTGTTGATATGTTGGGTAATGCGGAACTAGGAGGAGCAAAGCATCTTGGAATGTACATACCACGCCGATATGAAGTTGTTTCTTTTAAGTTGAAGACGGTGTGGCAATGACACATTGGTTGTGAAAAAGCCCTCCATTTTGAGTTACCTTCTCAAGACAAAAAGCCTTGATGGACAAGAAGGGAAAGTAGAATTTAAGACACATTGGAGGCCATTTTCAACTTCACCACCTGGGCAGTAATGTGCTGGATCAGATTGCCCACCTATTACAGAACGCGACCGATTTTCGTCCCATTGTTCCACTCCGCCATCTTGCCACTGGGAAGCTAGGATATTCTTGGCTGTGGACTTTTCTACAGCTGTCAGCCATTACTGACCACCAATTGAAGTGTGTTGACTGGCCTGTGTTTATTTATTTTTTTTATTTGGGAACCTAGGTGATGGCCAGAGCCATAGTGTAGGACATTGCAAAGAATGCAAAGAGTTCACAATATAAATCAAGAAGTTGTGGGTTGGGTAATACCAAGGTTTGGTTTTAAAAGCCTGAAAAGAAAGAAGAATTTAAATGTATTCAATGCCCTCTCATAATTCACACACAGTGAATTGCTTTTGAAGTGCAGTTGTTATATAGCCAAACATGGCAGACATATTGGATTGTAGGAGGAAGAGAAGGCCATGCAAGGTGAAGATTTCCACAATTTGCAGAGAAGAGGAATAACGTTTTACAATAGAGCTTACAAGGAACAAGAGAAAAGAACTCAGAGGAGCATTAAGTGCGTTATGAATAAAAAAGAGAAAGACAAGAAAGATTGCAACGGAGAGATGTTGGACGCTAGAAATGAGAAGCATATGCTAGTGCATTTCTCTGAAATGTTTCAGAATGAGCTACTAACAACCCCATAGTGGGCTACTAATAAACTTCCATCCACTGAAGGTAAGAACATAAGAATTAGGAGCAGGAGTAGGCCATTTGGCCCTTTGAGCCTGCTCCGCCATTCAAAAAGATCATGGCTGATCTTCTACTTCAACTCCACTTTTCTCCATAGTTCCCATATCCCTTGATTCCCTTAATATTCAAAAATCTATCGATCTCTGTCTTGAATATACTCAACGACTGAGCCTCCTCAGCCCTCAGGGGTAGAGAATTCCAAAGATTCATCACCCTCTGAGTGAAGAAGTTTCTCTTCATCTCAGTTCTAAATGGCCGACCCCTTACTGAGACTGTGACCCCTGGTTCTAGACTTCCTAGCCAGAGGAAACATCCTCCCTGTATCGACCCTGTCAAGCCCTGTAAGAATTTTGTATGTTTCAATGAGATATCCTCTCATTCTTCTGAACTCTAGAGAATGTAGGTCTAGTCTACTCAAGCTCTCCTCATTGAACAATCCCACCATTCCAGGAATCAGTTTGGTGAACCTTCGTTGCACTCCCTCTATGGCAAGTATAATGTTCTTTAGGTAAGGAGACCAAAACTGTACTCAACACTCTAGATGTGATCTCAGCAGGGCCACTATGGGCCCAAGTTTCCACAAGAAAAAAAACGGGCGCCCTGCCGAGCTGGACGCCCGTTTTTCGCGCCTAAAACAGCGCCTAAAAAAATCCTCGGTATTCTCCACCTACTTGCAGGTCCTCTGGCCCTCGGCGCAGTCAGCACGAGCTGTGGGGGGGCGGAGCCAGGTCCCTGCGCTGAAAACAGTGCCGGGACCTCTGCACATGCGCACTACAGTGGGCACGCAAGTGCAGTAGCTCCAGGCGCTGAACTGTGTGGGAGGGGCCCGAAGCACGCAACCCTAGCCCTGGCCGAATGGCCTCACTGGGGCTGCGTGAATAAGGCTCCTCCCACGGCCAGCTCCTGCTTCCCTCCGCACCCGACCGGACCCGACACCCGCTCCCCCCCCCTGCCTCCGGACCAGACTCAACACCCGCTCCCCGCACCCCCCTGCCTCCGGACCAGACCCGACACCCGCTCCCCCCCCCCCCCCGGCCGACTAGACCCGACACCCACTCCCCTGCCCCCCCCCGCCGACCAGACCCGACCCGACATCCGCTCCCCTCCCCCTGTCTCCCTCCCCCTCTCTCTCTCTCCCTTCCCCTCTCTCTCCCTCCCTCCCCCTCTCTCTCCCTCCCTCCCCCTCTCTCTCTCTCCCTCCCTCCCCCTCTCTCTCTCTCTCTCCCACCCCCCCCCGCTCCCGCTCAGCGGCACGAACGGCTGCAGAATTCTCCCTGGCTGAAGCACTTTCACACAGGTAGGAAGATGGTTTATTTAATCTTTTCTTGGCTTATAAATGTTTATTCAGGTTGGATTTATTTGTATAATATTTGTAGAAGTATAAATAAGGATTTATTATAGAATTTAATGAGTTCCCTTCCCCCCCCCTCCCCCCCCACCTTGTTCTGGACGCCTAATTTGTAACCTGCGCCTGATTTTTTAATGTGTAGAACAGGTTTTTTCAGTTCTACAAAAATCTTCACTGGCTCCATTCTACTTTAGTTTGGAGTACATTTTCACTGTGGAAACTTTCAAATCAGGCGTCAGTGGCCGGACACGCCTCCTTTTTGAAGAAAAAATTCTGTTCCAAAGTAGAACTGTTCTACCTGACTAGAACTACAGAAAAAAAAATGTGGAGAATTGCGATTTCTAAGATAGTCCGTTCTCCACCAGTTGCTCCTAAAAATCAGGCGCAAATCATGTGGAAACTTAGGCCCAATATAATTGCAGTAAGACATCTTTATTCTTATACTTGAATCCTCTTGTAATCAAGGCAAACATACTACTTGCCTTCTTAATTGCTTGCTGTACCTGCATGTTAACTTTCAGTGATTCGTGTACAAGGACATCCAGGTCCCATTGAACACCAACATTTCTAAATCTCTCACCATTTAAAAAATACGTTGCTTTTCAATATTTCCTCGAGGGTTTTGATGAAGGGACATTGACCTGAAACGTTAACTCGGTTTCTCTCTCTACAGATGCTGTCTGACCCGCTGAAATTTCCAGCATTTTCTGTTTTTATTTCAGATTCTAGGATCCGCAGTATTTGCTTTTGTATTACTATCTTTAACTCTCTTGTTAGCCACGGTTGACCACTTTTCCAGTGGGGGTTTTGTGCCTTAAAGAAATGTATGTTTGTTGTATTAATTCTTTAAATGTTAACCATTGCTTGTCTACCGTCATACTTTTAAATATAGTTTCCCAATCTACCCTAGCCAACTCACCCCTCATATCTACGTAGTTTGCTTTGTTTAGATTTAAGACCCTAGTTTCGGATTTAACTAAATCACTTTCAAATTCAATACAAAATGTTATCATATTACGATCACTCTTCCCTAAAGGCCCCTTTTTTGCATGCTTATTAATTAACACTTTCTCATTGCACAATACTAGCTCTAAAGTAACCTGTTCCCTAGTTGGTTCCTCAACATACTAATCTAGAAAACCATCTGTATACATTCCATGAATTCAATATCTACACTGTTACTGCAAATTTGGTTTGTAGATTAAAGTCCCCCATGATTACTGTATTACCCTTGTTACATGCACCTCTAATTTTCTGAATTATACTGTGCCCTATGTTACCATTACTGTGTGGGAGCCAAAAACAATTCCCCCCAATGTTTTCTGCCCCTTGCTCAGTCTTGAAAACTCCTTTGATTTGTTTTTTTAAGAAAACATTATGACTGTAATGAGTTGTTGTGTCCATGCACTTGCAATATTTGGGTTGGGAATGAAGTGCTTCTGTTGTTTGGTTTTTAAAGGAAGTATCCATAATAGTTTTATTTTAATGCTGTTTTCAGCAAAATGAGAGCAAACAGCAAAAAGAAGAAAAAAGCCTCTGGCCCTACAGAACCGATGCATCTAAAGCAAAATAAAGCAAAATTGAAGTTAATGGAATATATAATCTAATACGTGGTTTTATATCATACTAAATCACATTGTCACATCTAAAAAGCACTTCACACCATGAAATACATTTTGATGTGCAGTGATCATTATGTAGGCAGCTCTCCATTAGTAGTTAGGAAGTTGAGGAAGGAGTGTTGAGCAGGATGCCCGAACTCCCTGACAGAGGGGGTCTATAACATCCACCTCAGCGGGCAGATGGGAGCTCCAGTTTAACATCTTTTTTGAAAGATGACACTTCCGACAACATTACAACCCCTCATTACTGCACTGTAGAGTTGGCCTAGATTATTAGCTGAAGCTCCTATCTCGGGGTTGAACCTGGAACATTCTGGCCTGCTACCAACTAATCCAAGCTGGCACACTGAATTAAATTGATTCTGTTCCCTGAATTATCAGGGGCTTACCATGGACTGAAACTTATCATTAACCCATCTGAAAATACTAGTTTCACTCAACAGATAGACGTAAGAACATAAGAATTTGGAGCAGGAGTCGGCCCCTCGAGCCTGCTCTGCCATTCAATGAGATCATGGCCAAACTTCTACCTCAACTTCACTTTCTTGCCCTATCCCCATGTCCCTTGATTCCCTTAATATCCAAACAATTCCCACAATATCCCCTCAAAAAACATCCAGGTTTGTATAAAAAAAGCAAGACAATTCATATACTTATACAAAAGCAAAATACTGCGGATGCTGGAATCTGGAATAAAAACAGAAAATGCTGGAAATCTCAGCGGGTCAGGCAGCATCTGTGGAGAGGAAGTAGAGTTAGCGTTTCGGATCGATGGCCCTTCATCAGAACTGAAGAGTGTTCGAAAGGAACAGAATCGAAAGGAACACTTTTGAGTTCTGACAAAGGATCATCGACCCGAAACGTTAACTCTGCTTCCTCTCCACAGATGCTGCCTGACCTGCTGAGATTTCCAGCATTTTCTGTTTTAATCATGTACTTAGTTCTTCCTACACGCATGTACCTTTTAGTTCCTTCTCTCGCAAGGACAAAGTACTCGCCCCTCCTAATAGGATAGCTAAAATTTGGGTAAAATGTGTTGCAATAAGGACTGCAAAAGGACATAGACAGGCTAAGTGAGTTGGCAAAAATTTGGCAGATGGAGTATAATGTTGGAAAGTATGAGGTTCTGCACTTTAGCAGAAAAAAATCAAAGAGCAATTTGTTATTTAAATGGAGAAAGATTGCAAAGTGCTGCAGTACAGCAGGACCTGGGGGTACTTGAGCATGAAACACAAAAGGATAGTATGCAGGTACAACAAGTGATCTTGGCCTTTATTGCAAAGGGGATTGAGTATAAAAGCAGGGAAGTCTTGCTACAGCTATACAGGGTACTGGTGAGGCTACACTGGAATACTGCGGCAGTTTTGGTTTCCATATTTATGAAAGGATATACTTGCTTTGGAGGCAGTTCAGAGAAGGTTCACAAAGTTGATTCCAGAGATGAGGGGGTGACCTATGAGGAAAGGTTGAGTAGGTTGGGTCTCTACATATTGGAATTCAGAAGAATGAGAGGTGATTTTATTGAAACGTATAAGATTATGAGGGAGCTTGACAAGCTGGATGCAAAGAGGATGTTTCCACTGATAGGGGAGACTAGAACTAGAAGGCACGATCTTAGAATAAGGGGCTGCACATTTAAAACTGAGATGAGGAGATATTTCTCCTCTCAGAGGGTTGTAAATCTGTGGAATTCGCTGCCTCAGAGAACTGTGAAAGCTAGGACATTGAATAAATTTAAGACAGAAATAGTTTCTTAAACGATAAGGGGATAAGGGGTTATGGGGAGAGGGAAGTGGAGCTGAGTCCATGATCAGACCATCCATGATCTTATTGAATGGCGGAGCAGGCTCGAGGGGCCGTATGGCCTACTCCTGCTCCTATTTCTTATGTTCTTATGTTCTTATGACTGATAAGCATGAATACAAATAACACCATTTTCAGTGTCTATCATATTAGGGTCACTAATCGCTGCATCATTGATTTAAAAAAAAAACAGAAACATCTCTTAATGCTGGGACAATTGGAGCTTTCAAGACTGAACTCGATACATTTTTGTTAGGTAACGGTATCAAGGGATATGGAGCAAAGATTGGAAAATGGAAATGAAGCACAGATCAACCATGATTTGATTGAATTGTGGAACCGGCTCGAGTAGCTGAATGGCCTGCTCCTATTCCTATGCTCAATAATTGATCAACAAATTATAGTGGAGCTCGAGACTAGGTGACTGCTGATTTCTATTGCAAGGTAACTGGTTAATTATTGTTCTTTAATACTTGAAATACCTTCTCTGCATTCTGAAAAATACCTTTAAAAATCCCAAGCACGGCAATAATTTGTTGACTTGGTGCTATGCCACCTGAATATTCACACTGTTACTGAGAGAGCTGACACTGTAATTTAGTTACTAGTTAATTATACTGTCCCAAAATGATCTTATTCTGTACACACATTCGCAAAATAACTTATTACATCAAGGGCCTGCTGGGTGATATAAATCTTGAAAGACGTCCAGTCATATAATTGAAGTGAATATCACATCCACAAATCATAGGAAATTTGACTGCAGAATAGCAAATCTTGCTTTTATAGCCATGAAGCAAAGCACTCAGCAGAGAAAGAATTAAAATGCATTGCATAATCAGCAATCAGGCTGAGCCCTTTCAGAAACCCTCTCAGAAAGTATTGATTTTCCAGGATTCAAATAATTGATGATTTGGACAAATAAACTTGTTAATTTTATAATTTAATATTTTTAGACTGTGATTTTAGTTCAAATGTGTTAATTTGAAAATAAGGTGTTGGTATTGATGATTATACCAGGTAGAGACGTGCCTATGCACGCAGAAGGTATAGTTACTAATCTCTGCAAGAGAGCTTAGTTTATAAATTGAACTCAACTTTCTTCTTCCTGTGTATTCTCCTGTTTAAGAATTCCAGCTTACTCCCATAGTTACTCACATTTTCTCAGAAGAAGCGGGAGGTGCACCTTCCTCCTTTTATGAATGAAGTATTACTTGCATTGTGTCATGAATTTTAACAGTGCCAGATCAAAATGATGGGTGTGTGATCTTGCTGTGGATGCTGTTTATGCGATACAAATCAAGACGAATGAAAGAATACTGCTCATTCTGAAGTATCTAATGAGGCACTTAACTGTTATAATTGACAAACATTTATGTAATCTGGCTGTGGAATTGCCAAAATTTGAATGGAGTGGTTCCATGAAAATATAGAAAATAACTATTAACCCACAAGTACTAAAGCAAAACACTGCGGGTGCTGGAAATCTGAAATAAAAACAGAAAATGCTGGAAATACTCAGCGGGTCAGGCAGCATCTGTGGAGAGAGAAACAGAGTTAACGTTTCAGGTCAATGACCTTTCGTCGGAACTGAAAAAATTTAGAGATATAACAGGTTTTTAAGCAAGTGTAGGGGCAGAGAAAGTGGGAAGGGGAGGGAAGAACAAAAGGGAAGGTCTGTGATAGGGTGGAAGGCAGAAGAGATTAAATAACAAAAGGATGATGGTGCAAGGCAAAAGGAGATGGAAATGGGGCATGTTAAGAAACAAAAGATGAGTCTAGATAGGGTGTAAGTGCCAGAATCATCAAAAGCTGCCATGGGAAAGAGATAAAAAAGAGAAAAAATTAAGGGGCAGGGGTTATGATCTGAAATTGTTGAACTTGATGTTGAGTCTAGAAGGCTGTAAAGTGGCTAAATGAAAGAATAGGTGCTGTTCCTTGAGCTTACGTTGAGCTTCAATGGAACAGTGTAAGAGGCCGAGGACGGAGAGATCAGAGTGAGAGTGGAGTGGAGAATTAAAGTGACAGGCGACCGGGTCACGCTTACGGACTGAACAGACAATTAACCAACAAAGCTCAGTCTCCCAGCAAAAGAAGTTGCAGGTCTAAATGGAATTGTGTTCTTCCCAATTAAAGAGATGCTATTGCTCCGTACAGATTCTAGTATTGTTACCCTACCTACCAAATGTGAAGCAGTAACACCTTCCATATCTCCTGTCCATAGAATTATCAATGCTCACCAATGATACTCTCTGTTGTCTGTTTGGGCAACCCCCAAAAGTATCCTACAATCTGAGTACAGGCAGGTTGCAAGGTATCCTTGGACGCTGTTTCTTCACTTACTTCAGTGTCAGAACAGTACAGATTATAGGGCCTTTGTGCTCTCTTTGGTGTCAGCCTTGGCTCAGTGGTACCACTTTTGCCGCTGAGTCAGAAGGTCACGGGTTCAAGAACCATTCCAGAGATTTGAGGACACATCAAGGTTGATATTTTAGTGCAGTACTAAGGAAATATTGGATTGTCAGAGGTGATGTCTTTTGGTTGAGATGTTAAGCTAAGGCCCTCCCAAGCAAATCTAAAGACATCCCATGGCACTATTCAAATTTCAGCGCCTTGGGACATTTTACTATTTGAAAGGCACTATATAAATGCAAGTTATTTTTGTTGTTGAAGAGCAGGAGAGTTCTCCTGACATCTTGACCAACATTTATCTTTCAAACAAAATTACTAAACCAGATTATCTGGTCATTTATTCTCATTGTTGTTTGTGGGACCTTGCTGTGCTCAAATTGGCTTCCGCGTTTCCCTACATTAGAAAAGTGACTGCACTTCAAAAGTACTTAATTGGCTATGAAGTGCTTTGGGACGTCCTGAAGTCAGAAAAGCGCTGGGTCTTTCTATTTTGAAAATCTGTAGCAAAACCTCGCCCCCTCCCCCCTTTATATTCTAACCTTCTAGTTATAAAGGCTAGAATCCATTAGCCTTTTGATTATATTTTGTACCTGGCTACATATTAGTGATCTGTGTGCATAGATCCCTAAATCTTTTTGGACCTACCTGTTCCTAGCTTTTCACCATTTAAAAAAAATACTCGGATCAATCCTTTTTTGGTCCAGAATGGATGACCTGACACTTACCTGCGTTGAAATCCATCTGTCACAGTTTCACTCACTCATTTAATCTATCAATTTCACTTTGTGAAGTTATGCACCCATCTACACCACTTATTGGGCCCAAATTTAGCCCACCCATTTTTTCGGCATACTCACATGAGATGCGCCGACTTCCTAGGATAAAAACGGCAGCAAAAAGTTGTCCCCGCATTCTGGCCCCTCTGTGGCCTCTCCCATAACTTGGCGCGACGTGGCAATTCAATTAGGGGGCGGTGCTAGGGCCCTGTGCTCAAAAGAGTGCTGGCAGCTCAACGCATGCACACTGGAGATTTTGCGCATGCGCAGTAGCTTCTCTGCAGTGTGGGACCCGATGTCCCACCCCTATCCCAGGCTGAGTGACATCACGAGAGAAGTCAGCAGTCCTCGGAGGAGAAGTCAGCAGTCCCTCGGAGGAGAAGTCCAGCAGTCCCTCGGAGGAGAAGTCAACAGTCCCTCAGAGGAGAAGTCCACCAGTCCCTCGGAGTTGACTCCTGCAGCCTCCGTGTTCTGCGAGCCCAGCCTGCTGTGTGTTGTTTGTGGCCAGTTACTCTCTCTCCTACCCGGACGTCCCACCCACCCGCATCTATCCCCAATAGAATGGCCTCTCGCACCGGCTGGATATCAGAGCAAATCAGTTGTAAGTGTGATGTACTTTGCAACTGCTAGATGCAAGACTTACTACATGTATAAAATCTGGCTTTTGTTTTAATTCATTCTCAGCTAGGTCTTTAGATAGAGCATTATAGTGATGTGTATCATTTCACCTTGGATAAGAGAAAGAGGCATATCGTGATCTGCCTTATTTGAAACTCTTAGTGTATGTGTGTATATAAGACTTTTCTTTCTACTCTGTCCTCTCTTAAATCTTGTACACCACATGTCATTCCAAACCAAAGGGAGGCCTGGTTGGATTGGAAGACGGCTCCAAAGCCTCCAGAAAGGTTGCTTTATTGGCTGTTAGAACATGGATAAGGGCAGTATAGGGTGGTAGTTATTTTTTTAACTGGCTCCTGCAGCCTCCGTGTTCTGCGAGCCCAGCCTGCTGTGTGTTGTGTGTGGCCAGTTCCCTGCGTGCTCTCTCCCGCCCGGGCGTCCCACCCGCCCGCACCTATCCCCAATAGAGTGACCTCTCGCACCGGCAGGCCCGCTGACTTCCTGGACCGAGTTATGAAGGTAGGACTTAAGTTTTATTTTTAATTTTTAATTTATATTTTTAAAATTTATTATTGATGGTTTTTATGCTTCTTGAATGTTGTTGTGAAGGTGTTTAGTGCTTTGTAAGGTCCTCTCCGTTTCCCTTCCCCCCCCCCACCCTCATCTCTGGCTACCTGCGCTGATTTCTTAACTCTCCACAAGGGTTTTCTGTGGCCACATACGCTGGCCTAAGTTAATTTAGAGCAACTATTAGCTGTCCAAGCTGGCTTAAATGTCCAAAACAGGCGTAGGTGGCTGGTAACACCCCCTTTTTAAAAACAAAACTAAACTAAAAAAAATCCTAACTAACTCATTTACACTGGCACAAATTAAATGTGCAGAATGGGGATTTTTAAATTACTCCAGAAAAATCAAGTTTCTCCAAAAAAAACAGAGCAACTACTGGGCAAATTTGGGCCTATGATGCTACAAGTCTTTGTGCCATCGGCAAACTTGGATATATGGCTCTCTATTGTGTTATCTAAGTCATTGATAAATATAGTGAACAGACCCACCAGTTTCTGAAGCTGTTTTCTCCTTTAATGATACAAGTCTTCCTTTCCAGGTTGTAAAGTTCCTCCTCACTAATATGCCAGCATTTTAGGTGCAGAGTTTAATAAACATCGGCGTTTTCCTTTTAAAATACAGTGCCCATTGATTCTATGATTTCCTAATGATTGCTCTACCACTAGTGGAATATACAGTTCATTAAGAATTAAAAGGTGAACCCGTCCCTTCCCCAAATGAGCTAGCAGCTAAAGACAATGGGCCGGAATTTGTGGTCAGTGGTGAAGCGAAAGTGTACGCTGTTGGCCCCAAAGTATGCTCCACACGAGGATCTCGCAATCCCTGCATCGAGAACTTCAGGTTTTCCGACGTTCAATTCAAATCAACAAAATATAGTGGGGGCTTCCCTTGTGCGAACTGCTGTGACGCCAACAGGCTGTCTAAGGAGCCAGTCAAAAGGCAGAACTCTTGCAGACAGCGAACAAGGAAGTGAGTAAGCTCTTAAAATTCTAACTTTTAAAAAATGTTAGAGAGAGCAAAAGAAAGATTGAGGTTCCTACATGGGGAAAAGGCAAATCCAAAATAAATTTTTTTTTTTAATTTTGGGGGGGGGTAATGTTTCTTAAATTTTTTACATTTTTAATTTTATTAAAATGAACAAATTTCACACTGCATAAAATTAAAATTAGTTTTTTCCAGTCCCTTAAACTTTGTTTAACAGTAATAATGCTGTTAAAACCCTAGTTACACCTAATCCCTTTTGGTCTAACATTCAGTGGGGAATTTAACAGCGTATCTACTGCGGCAGAGCCGAAGTTTTCGTCAGTTTCCCTGATTAGGGTGATTACACAGATTGCCGGCTCTGTTGGCGGGGGGGGGGGGGGGGGGGGGCGGGGGGGGACAGTGCAGCCAGTGTTGGGGCTGTCAATGATAGACCGCAACTTCAGGATTTCCGCATGCACCTGCGCCAAATCCCGATGTTACGTTCAGTTTCAAAGGTGGAATGACGGTGAACGCTAACTCCAGGCCAGAGACAAGGGAACCATATCCCAGCAAGAGTCCACAGCAGCAGGGGAGCAATGGAGGAAACTGGGGAAAGATGTACAAGATAACTATGTAACTAAAACTATTTGTACTTTCAGCAACACAAGCCTAAATTTAGGCATAAAATAGGCTCCAAATCCTTTTCTGTACTGTTCATTTCAACTTGCTTTAAACAATGAAATGTTACACCTGTGAGACTTCTGTGAATGGAATAATCATAAGTGGGATGCAAATTAAAAGAACTCCCAATGATTAAAAAGAAATTAAAGCTATGTTCAGAATTAATTTTAGAATAATCAGCACATGGCATGTGTCACCAGCTTGTTACTGGTGGGCGAAAAGATTTATAGAGACAGACAATGCCCAGTGAATTACTTTACCAGTACAATTCGGAATGCAGGACAATGCGAACACATTAATGTCCCACTCTGTATCTTAGTGCGCTTTCCAATAGTACATAATTAATAAATTAATGACCGCCTTAAAGTGCCTGATATGCAAAGTCAGCTAAACTCCGAAACCCGGAGAAACATTTCTTTTGCAAAGCACTAATACTGCCGCTATATTTCGGCTCATCAAGGTGCAAGCTGACAGTGTGCATGGGCGATTTTTAAATTACTGGCATGCTTTCAGGTTTGGTGTATAGCACCACCAAACCAGCTAACCACCAACGTGTCCCTGAAAGCTAACAGCATCGCGAACCAAATAAAGGATAGTTTGGGGTTGCAGTTTCATGTTCACTGGACTATAGACATCTTTTGCTTTTGACCCTGAAAGTTGACTTGTGCTACAGAATTACATTAAAATTAATGAAAAAATGTAGCTATAGCTACGTGCCTGATTAGTCAAAATCTGAAGTTCATTTACAATTTATTGACTTTTTAAAGAAAATAACTTGCTTTTATCGAGTACCTCATCACATCCACATGATGTCCTGAAGTGCTTCACAACCAATGAATTACTTTTGAAGTATAGCCACTGTTGTTATGTAGCCAAACCCAATCTGCACAGAATCACACCCCACAAAAATAGAAACATAGAAACATAGAAAATAGGTGCAGGAGCAGGCCATTCAGCCCTTCTAGCCTGCACCGCCATTCAACGAGTTCATGGCTGAACATGAAACTTCAGTACCCACTTCCTGCTTTCACGCCATACCCCTTGATCCCCCGAGTAGTAAGGACTTCATCTAACTCCCTTTTGAATATATTTAGTGAATTGGCCTCAACTACTTCCTGTGGTAGAGAATTCCACAGGTTCACCACTCTCTGGGTGAAGAAGTTTCTCCTTATCTCGGTCCTAAATGGCTTACCCCTTATCCTTAGACTGTGACCCCTGGTTCTGGACTTCCCCAACATTGGGAACATTCTTCCTGCATCCAACCTGTCCAAACCCGTCAGAATTTTAAACGTTTCTATGAGGTCCCCTCTCACTCTTCTGAACTCCAGTGAATACAAGCCCAGTTGATCCAGTCTTTCTTGATAGGTCAGCCCCACCATCCCGGGAATCAGTCTGGTGAATCTTCGCTGCACTCCCTCAATAGCAAGTATGTCCTTCCTCAAGTTAGGAGACCAAAACTGTACACAATACTCCAGGTGTGGCCTCACCAAGGCCCTGTACAACTGTAGCAACACCTCCCTGCCCCTGTACTCAAATCCCCTCGCGATGAAGGCCAACATGCCATTTGCTTTCTTAACCGCCTGCTGTACCTGCATGCCAACCTTCAATGACTGATGTACCATGACACCCAGGTCTCGTTGCACCTTCCCTTTTCCTAATCTGTCACCATTCAGATAATAGTCTGTCTCTCTGTTTTTACCACCAAAGTGGATAACCTCACATTTATCCACATTATACTTCATCTGCCACGCATTTGCCCACTCACCTAACCTATCCAAGTCACTCTGTAGCCTCATAGCATCCTCCTCGCAGCTCACACTGCCACCCAACTTAGTGTCATCCGCAAATTTGGAGATACTACATTTAATCCCCTCGTCTAAATCATTAATGTACAATGTAAACAGCTGGGGCCCCAGCACAGAACCCTGCGGTACCCCACTAGTCACTGCCTGCCATTCCGAAAAGTACCCATTTACTCCTACTCTTTGCTTCCTGTCTGACAACCAGTTCTCAATCCACGTCAGCACACTACCCCCAATCCCATGTGCTTTAACTTTGCACATTAATCTCCTGTGTGGGACCTTGTCGAAAGCCTTCTGAAAGTCCAAATATACCACATCAACTGGTACTCCTTTGTCCACTTTATTGGAAACATCCTCAAAAAATTCCAGAAGATTTGTCAAGCATGATCTCCCTTTCACAAATCCATGCTGACTTGGACCTATCATGTCACCATTTTCCAAATGCGCTAATATGACATCCTTAATAATTGATTCCATCATTTTACCCACTACTGAGGTCAGGCTGACCGGTCTATAATTCCCTGCTTTCTCTCTCCCTCCTTTTTTAAAAAGTGGGGTTACATTGGCTACCCTCCACTCGATAGGAACTGATCCAGAGTCAATGGAATGTTGGAAAATGACTGTCAATGCATCCGCTATTTCCAAGGCCACCTCCTTAAGTACTCTGGGATGCAGTCCATCAGGCCCTGGGGATTTATCGGCCTTCAATCCCATCAATTTCCCCAACACAATTTCCCGACTAATAAAGATTTCCCTCAGTTCCTCCTCCTTAATAGACCCTCTGACCACTTTTATATCCGGAAGGTTGTTTGTGTCCTCCTTAGTGAATACTGAACCAAAGTACTTGTTCAATTGGTCTGCCATTTCTTTGTTCCCCGTTATGACTTCCCCTGATTCTGACTGCAGGGGACCTACGTTTGTCTTTACTAACCTCTTTCTCTTTACATACCTATAGAAACTTTTGCAATCCGCCTTAATGTTCCCTGCAAGCTTCTTCTCGTACTCCATTTTCCCTACCCTAATCAAACCCTTTGTCCTCCTCTGCTGAGTTCTAAATTTCTCCCAGTCCCAAGGTTCGCTGCTATTTCTGGCCAATTTGTATGCCACTTCCTTGGCTTTAATACTATCCCTGATTTCCCTAGATAGCCACGGTTGAGCCACCTTCCCTTTTTTATTTTTACGCCAGACAGGAATGTACAATTGTTGTAATTCATCCATGCGTTCTCTAAATGTCTGCCATTGCCCATCCACAGTCAACCCCTTAAGTATCATTAGCCAATCTATCTTAGCCAATTCATGCCTCATACCTTCAAAGTTACCCTTCTTTAAGTTCTGGACCATGGTCTCTGAATTTACTGTTTCATTCTCCATCCTAATGCAGAATTCCACCATATTATGGTCACTCTTCCCCAAGGGGCCTCGCACAATGAGATTGCTAATTAATCCTCTCTCATTACACAACACCCAGTCTAAGATGGCCTCCCCCCTAGTTGGTTCCTCGACATATTGGTCTAGAAAACCATCCCTTATGCATTCCAGGAAATCCTCCTCCACCGTATTGCTTCCAGTTTGGCTAGCCCAATCTATGTGCATATTAAAGTCACCCATTATAACTGCTGCACCTTTATTGCATGCACTCCTAATTTCCTGTTTGATGCCCTCCCCAACATCACTACTACTGTTTGGAGGTCTGTACACAACTCCCACTAACGATTTTTGCCCTTTAGTGTTCTGCAGCTCTACCCATATAGATTCCACATCATCCAAGCTAATGTCTTTCCTAACTATTGCATTAATCTCCTCTTTAACCAGCAATGCTACCCCACCTCCTTTTCCTTTTATTCTATCCTTCCTGAATGTTGAATACCCCTGGATGTTGAGTTCCCAGCCCTGATCATCCTGGAGCCACGTCTCCGTAATCCCAATCACATCATATTTGTTAACATCTATTTGCACAATTAATTCATCCACCTTATTGCGGATACTCCTTGCATTAAGACACAAAGCCTTCAGGCTTGCTTTTTTAACACCCTTTGTCCTTTTAGAATTTTGCTGTACAGTGGCCCTTTTTGTTCTTTGCCTTGGGTTTCTCTGCCCTCCACTTTTCCTCATCTCCTTTCTGTCTTTTGCTTTTGCCTCCTTTTTGTCTCCCTCTGTCTCCCTGTATAGGTTCCCATCCCCCTGCAATATTAGTTTAACTCCTCCCCAACAGCACTAGCAAACACTCCCCCTAGGACATTGGTTCCGGACCTGCCCAGGTGCAGACCGTCCGGTTTGTACTGGTCCCACCTCCCCCAGAACCGGTTCCAATGCCCCAAGAATTTGAATCCCTCCCTGCTGCACCACTGCTCAAGCCATGTATTCATCTGCGCTAAGCTGCGATTCCTACTCTGACTAGCACGTGGCACTGGTAGCAATCCCGAGATTACTACTTTTGAGGTCCTACTTTTTAATTTAGCTCCTAGCTCCTTAAATTCTTTTCGTAGGACCTCATCCCTTTTTTTACCTATGTCGTTGCTACCAATGTGCACCACGACAACTGGCTGTTCTCCCTCCCATTTCAGAATGTCCTGCACCCGCTCCGAGACATCCTTGACCCTTGCACCAGGGAGGCAACATACCATCCTGGAGTCTCGGTTGTGTCCGCAGAAACGCCTATCTATTCCCCTCACCATCGAATCCCCTATCACTATCGCGCTCCCACTCTTTTTCCTGCCCTCCTTTGCAGCAGAGCCACCTACGGTGCCATGAACTTGGCTGCTGCTGCCCTCCCCTGATGAGTCATCCTCCCCAACAGTACTCAAAGCAGTGTATCTGTTTTGCAGGGGGATGACCACAGGGGACCCCTGCACTATCTTTCTTGCACTGCTCTTCCTGTTGGTCTTCCATTCCCTATCTGGCTGTGGACCCTTCTCCTGCGGTAAGACCAACTCACTACACGTGATACTCACGTCATTCTCAGCATCGTGGATGCTCCAGAGTGAATCCACCCTCAGCTCCAATTCCGCAACGCGGACCGTCAAGAGCTCGAGGCGATACACTTCCCACACACGTAGTCGTCAGGGACACCGGAAGTGTCCCCGAGTTCCCACATGGTACAGGAGGAGCATATCACATGACCGAGCTCTCCTGCCATGTCTTAACCTTAGATACCCTTAAATTGGTAATAACAATGTTACAGTTCACTTACTGATATAAAAAATAAAAGAAAAGCTACTCACCAATCACCAGCCAATCACTTACCCCATTGGCTGTGACGTCACTTTTTGATTACTTTCTACTTCTATTTTGCTTTCTCTCCCGCTGTAGCTGCACCAGTATGCTTTTGATAGGTCGCTCCCCTCTCACCAACTGCCGCTGGCTCTCGATCTCCCGCTGGGCTTTTGATAGGTCGCTCCCCTCTCACCAACTGCCGCTGGCTCTCGATCTCCCGCTGTTGATAAGGTTGAGGGAGGAATATTGGCTAAGAAAACTCCATTTTCTTTCTGGAATAGTGTCATCGCATCTTTTATATCCAAAGAATAGGCACAGGTCTTATCTGAAAGTCTGGAAATGACTTTCTGCCATTACTGTCGGTGTATCATGAATTTGTTACCGGTCCTCCTTTGGGTTGGTAGTAGCGGAGCTCCACCCCCTCGCCATCAGTTAAGCATGATGGGGTGAGCTAAAGGTGACTGGCCAATCCCTTACTTTGGGAATGGGATAGTTAGGGAAATGTCAGCGGCCTGATTTGGGGCGGGTTTCGACTGTAGGCCTCCCCCATCCCGTTTACTCTGCTGCTAAACCACCTGATATGCCCGATGAAAATCCAGGCTCACAAGTCCAAAGCCATCTGAGAACTGGGGCTCTGTTACTCCAACTTCAGGGCAGCGGCCCAGTTTACGACGGAGTTTTTTATTGCACCAGCTCTACTAGTCTCCTCACAGTTTTATTCACTGCATGCACAGTTAAACTGCTGGATTTTTAACACCTGTACTTCGTGATACCTGAAATGATTCCCTAAACTTCCAGGCATGATGGAAACGAGACATCCAATTGGTCCGTATATCATTTAAACTGTGCTGTTGTCAAACTCGTGACAGTATGAAACCCTTCCAACCTGAGAGAAATTCGATGAGGGTGAGGCACAGCCAGGCATCAAAAGGAGCAAGTTAAAGACACACTACCTGGGGATTCAGGAGATGCTTCAGGCTCAAAGGCTTTGGGTTATCACATAGCCTTCCACGTGATCCAAAATATCAAGCGTCATATGTATTGTTCAGAGCTGCATGTCTCACCATTATAATGGTTTTAAAGTTGTCATTTGTTTGCAAGTCAGGACAGTTTATATGGTGTGATGTCTGTCAAATCTAGTGATACGGGTTTTATTCTAGCATGTAAAGGGCTCTTTACACCTGCACCTATTAATCCTTGTTCACTCGTTTCAAGAAATATATAAAATCTTTCAGGTGTCAGCCTTGGCTCAGTGTCAGCACTCTCGCCTCTGCATCAGAATGTTGTGGGTTCCAGAGACTCCAGAGACTTGAGCACATAATCTAGGCTGGCACTCCAGTGCAGTACTGAGGGAGTGCTGAATTGTAGAAGGTGCCATCTTTTAGATAAGCGTTAAACTGAGGCTGGCCTGCCCTTTCAAGTGGACGTAAATGATCCCATGACGCTATTCGAAAATGAGCAGGGAAGTCCTGGTATCCTGGCCAATATTTATACCTCAACCAACACCACCAACAAGCAGATTATCTGGTCATTTATCTCACTGCTCTTTGTGTGACTTTGCTGTGTGCAAATTGTCAGCTATCCTTTCCTACATTATAACAGTGATTACATTTCAAAAGCTATTCATTGGCTCTGAAGCGCCCAAGATGTCCCGATACTGTGAAAGGCTCTATTAAAACATTTGTCCAGACATGGTTTCCGTTTGCTCACACAGTAAACTTTATCATGCTGAGCCTAATCACAATTGTCTGAGAAGACACAAAAAAATACAGATCTTTCATCAACAGAGCCATGACTACCAGATTTGATGTGATTTATATTCAGTATGTTTGTGTGTTCTTCTGACTGAGCAGAGGATTCCATTCATTAATGGATAGAGCATGACTCAATGGGTTCAGCCTCATAACCCTCTCTGGTTGATATGAATAGAGCTTTGAATAAAGCAGATATTGAGAATCTTGTGGACGTAGGTGTTCTACACATGTAGTGGCACAGTGGCAGTAAGGTGCAAGTTTGAACCCATGGCGATATGTAAGATGGAACCCCTCGGAACATCTGGGGGATACTTCACAAGGATGAGGGGAAATCACTTCAGCGTGCTCTCTTGTGTCTCCGAGTGTCAATCTTACTCAAGATCATCATCGTCATAGGCAGACCCTTGGAATCGAGGAAGAATTGTTCCCTGTCATGTATCCTACATGGCTACTCTTTGTACTATCACAAGGTGTGCCACCAAAGGGCACAGCAGTGGGAGACTTGTAGATTACCTGTACAGGTATGCCTGGCCTAGTATAAAAAGCAGGCCATCAGGTGTGATCCTCGATCTGGAGTTATCAATGAAGGACTAAGGTCACTACAGTTCAAGTACAACACATTGCCTTATGGAGTCATTATCAGAACATCCAAGGACATAACAATTGGCGACGAGATTGCGGACTTTCATGTGAAAATGGCTACCCTTGATACGTTGCAGCAGTTCGCTGATGGTGATGATTGGGACGGCTTTGTGGAGAGCCTCGACCATTTCTTTACAGCAAACGACTTGGCAGGAGACAACCCGGCCACACTGGCTGGCAAGCACAGAGCTATCTTGCTAATTAGTTGTGGGCCCACCTTCTATGGCCTCGTCAGGAACTTGCTGGCACCAACAAAGACAACGACTAAGACGTACCAAGATCTCGTAACACTGATCCATGAGCAACTCAAGCCCAAAGAGAGCATCCTCACAGCCAGACAGCAGTTTTACACCCGCTGACGGCCCGAAGGCCAGGAAATCGCGAAATAAGCTGCAGACCTCAGGAGACTGGCGGCACCATGTGAGTTCGGCGACAACCTCACTGAAGCGCTGCAGGATATTTTTGTCATTGGAATTGGCCATGAGGCCCTTTTTCATAAGCTACTGTCGGCGGATACTACAGTCACACTGCAGAAGGCCATCTCTGTGAGCCAGGAATTCATGACCTCGACCTGTGGCTCTAGGCAGATGATTCACCCTCAGGACTCAAACCCGGCAAGTACTGTGCACAGAGTGGCGCCTTTTAGAGGCTGGACTGTAGAACGCAAACCTTCTCAGGGAAGAGAGAACAGGTCCCCGAGTCCCTTAACTCAGAGTTTGCCAAGGGGGGCTAATTGAGTAGCTCCATGCTGGCATTGTGGAGGGAATCACAGGGCTCACCAGTGCCGTTTTAAAGACTATGTATGCAAAGGCTGCAGCACAAAGGGCCACCTCCACGAATGTGTAAAAGAAATATGACTCACTGTGTCGATGAAGAGTATGCAGATGGCCATGAATCCAGTGCAGATTATGAAATGATAGTCAGAGAGGCAGCTCAGCCCCACGATGAGGTATATAGCATGTTTACCTGCATCCCGTTGAGGATGGAAATCGACATAGATGGCATTCCAGTCTTCATGGAAGTGGACACGGGGGCAAGCCAGTCAGTAATGAATCAAGAAGCCTTTGAGAGGCTATGGGATAATCAAACTGAACGACCCAAGTTGGTCCCGGTTCAGGCAAGGCTGCGCACCTACACCGATGAACTTATCCCAGTCGTTGATAGTACAGATGTAAAGGTACTCCATGATAGTGTGGTGCACAAGTTACCTCTGTGGATTGTTGCAGGTGATGGACCAACGCTACTCGGAAGAAAGTGGATGGAGAAGATCCATTGGAAGTGGAAAGACTTCACCACTCCAGCGATCAACGTCCTCCGTGCTCAGAGGCAAAGCAAGCCCTCACCTGAGGTTGGATCCGGCATCAGAGAGCAGACCAGCACAGCACCCGAGGCACAGACCGCCCAGCATGACTGCGTGGAGATGATCCAGCTGGGATGACCCGAGCGCACCTTCCAGGCTCCAGTGGCAGGACTCCAGAGAAAGAAAATCAGATCCAGAGGCGACTTCCCAGCTTCGGAGGCAGAACCCGGGGAGAAGAGGATCACCACGGTTGACATCGTGGATGGAGGAAAGATGGTGCCTGAACCACGAGGTTATGCGTTAAAGAAAAAGATGGCGGCGGCCAGACCACGAGGTGTAGCGCTGATGGAGCAACACGTGGTACCAAACGGAGAAGAGGATTGGGGTAAAGAAAGCAAGGCTCTCTTAAAGGAGGCCTGCAATCCACCACACTTAAAGGGACAGTTACACACACTCAAGCAATGTAATAGTACAAGGAAAAGTCGCGCGATTGCGATCATGCAAAATGTGTAATTGATGTACATGCAACAAGCAAGGAAAAGTCGCGCAATCACGATCGGAGCTACAGGGTATTCACAATAATTAATGAAATGTTGTGCTATGTAGGATTTCAACTATACACAGCCAATGCAGTGGGCAAACACCCATTGGGAGCACATAGGTCCAGCGAGCTACCCAACGCTGTAGCCTGTTCCCCTGGGACCAGAGTTATGCACCAAGGAGTGTGGCCACAACCAGCCAATACACAGGAGTTGCTCAGCAAGCGATCTCAGGAGGGCAACGGCACCGGTATCGATACCCTGCCCCCACTCAGTTCCGCCTCTCAGGCACCTGATGGCACCAACCACCACGAGCTTGAAAGAGCAAACTGTGCTAAGGCACAGCCCCCAGACCCCATCGCCACCAACGCCATACCCGGGAATGAAGGATCACCTGCAACAGTCCTCCCAAAGGTGACTGGGACCAGCCAGGATCCCAAACCAAACAACGCCCAGGCTAGTGAGTCAGCAATTCTCTGTGCACTATCAGGGAGCAGCAGCGACCCAGGATGCAAAGAAAGGACAGGGTTGTCACAGGCATCTGTGAACCTGCCTGACGCTAGGAGCAACGGCAACAGCCCCAGGAGCAGGCAACTTGAGCCAACTGGGTTCCCACTGCCAGCACTGGGTATCGCGCCGCCACCAGACCGCAGGGACACCATCCAGCAGTTCTGCAACTAGCTTGTCCTTACACACCGGTTACTGATCCCCAGTATGTATCGATAATGTATCTCACCACTCTAACGTACTTGTCTCACAACTGAACCACAAATGTAATGCAAACTTCTTTTTCTGGACTTGAATGTATATGAATATAATAAGCCTCCGGTTTAATCTATATGTGGGGGGATGGGGGATGGTGGCAGAGAATGGAGTGGTCAGGGACACAAACAGCAACCACCAGCACTCTACTGCCAACTAAACACCAACCACTCACCCAAGATTGAAACGACCCGCCAAGGGTCAACCAGATAGAGCTAAGCCCAGAACACAGTCAATGCAGAGGCGATTTGATCCAAAGGCTTGGGGGAGAGTGATGTCATGTATCCTACATAGCTACTCTTTGTACTATCACAAGGTATGCCACCAGAGGGCACAGCAGTGGGAGACTTGTAGGTTACCTGTACAGGTGTGCCTGGCCTAGTATAAAAGGCAGGCCACCAGGTGTGATCCTCACTCTGGAATTATCAATAAAGGACTAAGGTCACTACAGTTCAAGTACAACACATTGCCTCGTGGAGTCATTATCAGAGCATCCAAAGACATAACACTTCCACGCTTAACATGAGTTCTTAGGTGGCTGTACAGTCCAATACGAGAACCACAGTCCCTGTCACAGGTGGGACAGATAGTCATTGAGGGAAGGGGTAGAGTACGGCAGGCCTTACTCAAGAGTTGCATCGGCAGAAGCCATCGAACAGATCACGTGTACTGCCCGCTTGATGTGTGGCACAGCGGAGGACGGTGTATAAAAGAAAGTCAGAAGAAAGTTGTCTGCATTACTTTCTGTATCAGCATTATTTTATATATAAGCAGTAGCTATGTGGTTGTTCGCACGTCCCGTTAACGCCCGTGGGGCAAATTGCTTTTCCCCCGAGAGCGGTGCCATTAATGACTCCCGCTAAATTCCACGGGCGTTTAGTGGTGGCAGTGACCGGTAGCTCCCCCGCTCCGCCGCGCCAGCGATGACAACATCATCACCGTGCGCAGCGACCTGTTTTTGCCACGGAGCAAAAATTCAGAATCACCCCCTGAAGCTTCGCCGGATGAAGCCAGCAATAGCTTCAGGAGGTATGTACATGGCGGCCGGCCGCTATTAAACGGGAAGGTGGCACGTACGTGAACAAAAGAATCGACCGACTTACTTGTCGCTGCCAGTTGCCTCCTTAAACACAGGGTCCGTGCTGCGATCTGGCAGCTGGCTGATGGCACGGCACCCCGCTCCCCAGTGGTCCAGGTTGGGTCCCGCAGAGTCTGCAGCTTGGCCCACCCTTTTAATGAAGGGGACAGCCTCTCCTATGTGGCAGCGCTGCGCAGCCCAGTGTGTAGCGCTGCACGCCGCTTATTTAGCTCCCATCCCGTTAGCGCCCCAGAGAGGAAGTGAAGCGCAAAAAGACACGCTCCACTTCCTCTCTGGGGTGGGAACCCCAATTTCACGAGCGGGGCAGGACTTCAGCACCGCGCGCAGGAAGTCCTGCCCCGTGGATGTTACCGCCCCCAAATGGGGTGTTACCCCATTTCCCGGCCATTAAACAAAATTAACAATACCATTCCCCAAATCTGTAGGGATTATTGCTTAATAAAGTGCTGGCAATCCCCAAATGATAATTTATAGTTATTAGTAAGGAACATTGCAGTGTGGTTTAAGTGGGAATGGAAGACCTTGAGCTGATTTTAACACAAGGCACAGCACTGTGTTCTCATCATCAAAGGCAGTCCCCCAAAATTGAGGAAGACTTGCTTCCACTCTAAAAGCGAGTTCTCAGGTGACTACAATCCAATACTGGAATTACAGTCTCTGTCACAGGTGGGACAGACAGTGGTTGAAGGAAAGGATAGGTGGGGAGTCTGATTTGCTGCTACCTTCCGCTGTCTGCGCTTGCTTTCTACCTGTTCTTGACGACGAGACTCGAGGTGCTCAGTGCCCTCTCGGATGCTCTTCCTCCACTTAGGGCGGTCTTTGGCCAGGGTTTGCCAAGTGTCAGTGGGGATGTTGCACTTTATCAAGGAGGCTTTGAGAGTGTCCTTGAAACGTTTCCTCTGTCCACCTGGAGATCGCCTGCCGTGTAGGAGTTCTGAGTAGAGTGCTTGCTTTGAGAGTCTTGTGTCAGGCATACGGACGATGTGGCCCGCTCAACGGAGCTGGTCGAGTGTGGTCAGTGCTTCGATGCTGGGGATGTTGGCCTGAGCAAGAACACTGACGTTGGTGTGTCTATCCTCCCAGGGGATTGCAGGATCTTGCGGAGACATCGTTGGTGGTATTTCTCCAGCGATTTGAGGTGTCTACTGTATATCGTCCATGTCTCTGAGTCATTCAGGAGGGCGGGGATCACTACAGCCCTATAGACCATAAGCTTGGTGCCAGATTTAAAGGCTTGATCTTCGAACGCTCTCTCCCTCAGGTGACCAAAGACTGCGCTGACGCACTGGAGGCAGTGTTGGACCTCGTCTAATTGATTCTTATCAAGTGAATTCCAACATTGTAATTAGATTGTTCTCTGTCATTCACTGTATATCACTCAATAACTACCAGTCACATGATTAAATTCATGTTGCGATCACTCCCTTACTGATTCGAGTGGTGGATGCTGGGGAGAGAGTTGTCACTCAGTTAGGTGGGTGAGAGACCTAAAACTGCAAGATTGAGGCTGGAATGCTTTATGAACATCAATGGAGCCCAGTCACTGAATCACAATCTTAAAAAGCAATTCAATTTTCAAAAAAAAAATGGAATTATAAAATTAAATTACTGGAGCCATTAAATTAAAATAAAGTAAATCACAGAACCATCACAGCCCTAATTTTTGATTGGAGCAATTTGGCAGATTCTACGTTCAACAGCTGTTTAGCTACAATAGTGATAGATAGGATAGCCATTAATTGCCTCAGTGTCATCAATAAGGTGTAGTAGCACACTGTGACATCTGTAATGTTAAATATTATTTTCATGTGGCTGAACAAAGGGTTTAATTGGATTATTTTCTGCCATAAATTACTCGGAGTTTGGTATATTATCTTTACTATTGAACAATAACTTATAATTGTTCAAAGTGCATGAAGCACCACATACCTCCTGCGCTAGACCACAAGCCGAGGCACTTACTCCCAGTGTGAAACTTGTTATTGCCCAGTTCACTCAGGACACATAAAATTAGTCTTAGACTTTCAGAATTAATTCAACTTCAGAAGTAATAACTCTGAAAAAACAAAACAAGTCTGTCAGCATCAGAAAGAGAATTGGAAATAGCCTTGCATTTCAAACACGGGAGTAGAGTTTTTGTTTGGATGGTGAATTTGGCAGAATGCCCGGCCTTTGTACAACCCAACCAATTTCCGTTCCATTGAGTTCAACAGAATGAAATTCAGGCTCTTTCTCTAACAGCTAGGTAATCTGCTCCTCTAGATTACTGCCCAGGTGGGGAAAATAGGAACCATGCCTGTCGTCTCTTCATTGGCAATGGTGAAGCGTTTACGCCCAAAATATTAACCCGGCAGAAGATGCTAGAGGTATACAGCATGTTTGGGAACTCCTCCATCAGATATTGGCCGGTCTGGTGTGCGTTTCTATTTTATTTCCGATTTCCAGCATTTTTGCTTCTTCTCCGACAGAGTGAACACATTTAAAGAACTCACTTGCATTGATATTGCACCTCAACATGTCCTCAGGATGTCCCAATGCGCTTCATTTTCAAAGAATAAGCTCTCAACCAGGCCTGTAGGTACAAAACCATGGTTGCTGATTTCACTCAGTATTATACTCAGTATTATTTATAATCACTTCATCAAGAGTCATCTGAATATTCATCACTTGACTGCTTTACGTATTGAAAGCTTACATATTGGGATTTTCTTCAAATGTGTAAAATATGCAGAGAAAACTTTCTTTATAGTCCCTCAATAATGCAATAGGGTTAGTAATATGATATAAATAGTAACATGATATAATAGTGATATAATAGCCCACACTGCGATATGTGTGCGCACGAGGTCCGTGCAGCAGAGCTGGTCTACAGTCGTCTTGGGTAATCTTTGCCACTGAACCAAAACCTAGCTCTGTCAAGCCCTTGTGGTGGCTGGTGTGCAACGGCCACCCCACGTTAAAAAAATCCATGCAAAGGCATCTTCCACCCTTCAATATGCAGTTCGGGACCTGGAATATTAGGTTCTTCATTGAAACACCTGTGAATTCATTGAACATATCCCTTTTTGACATGGAAGCAAGTCATCCTCAATTCGAGGGACTGGCTAAGAAGAGAAGAATAAGTAATAACCTTATATTCTAGACAATGCTGCTTCAATTTTTCAACAGAGAATTTAATGACGTGCCTGTTCTTAAACTTATTCTGAAACCATGTGGGGTCAAAGGAAGGGTTGAGGATCAGACTTAAGTCCTGATGTTTTCTTTGCTACTGATGAAAACTAATTGAAATCTTCAATAAGCAATGTCTGCAAGTGTCATGTATCTCACACTATTGTACATAACTGTATCTTACCATGCTATACATTACTGTAACTAGAGGTGACCTGTAACCACAAGCTTACCTTACCACCAGGGGTGCACTTGCAGGAGACACTGGATACCTGTCCCAGACAGTTATATAAAGACAGGTCTCAGGCAAGTGTCGCATTCGAGAGCTGTGTAATAAAGGTGCAGGTCCTGAATGACCTTGACTTCAGCATGTGCCTTGTGTGAGTCTGTACTGCAGGGACAGGACTTTACAGTGGTGACGAGTTACGGGATTACAGAATCCACAGAATGGCGACCAACGGCTCAGATGAAAAATATAATGCTGGAGATAATTGGGAGGACTTTATAGAAAGGCTCCAGCAAAGCTTCATAACCAAAGACTGGTTAGGCGACGATAAGGCAGACAAGAGAAGAGCCCATCTCTTGACCAGCTGTGGCTCGAAAACATACGCCTTAATGAAGGAATTTCTTCTCCCAGAGGGTTGTGAATCTGTGGAATTCTCTGCCCAAGGAAGCAGTTGAGGCTAGCTCATTGAATGTATTCAAATCACAGATAGATAGATTTTTAACCAATAAGGGAATTAAGGGTTATGGGGAGCGGGCGGGTAAGTGGAGCTGAGTCCACGGCCAGATCAGCCATGATCTTTTTGAATGACGGAGCAAGCTCGAGGGACTAGATGGCCTACTCCTGTTCCTAATTCTTATGTTCTTATATTGTTCTTATTGACCTGCTGGCACCCGAGAAACCAGCAAGCAAGTTGTTTGAAGAGTTGAGCACACTGGTAAGAGACCACCTGAAGCCAGCGAGCAGCCTACACATGGCCAGACACAGGTTCTACAACTGCAGACGCTGTGTGGGCCAGAGCATACCCGACTTTGTGGCAGAACTTCGGAGGTTGGCTAGCTTATGTGAGTTCTCCGATGAACTAAGGAGAGAAGTACTGAGAGACTTTTTATTGAAAGAATAGGCCATGCAGGCATATTCCGAAAGCTCATAGAAACCAAGAACTTGACCCAAGAGGCAGCAGCACTGGTTGCACAGACATTCTTAGCAGGAGAAGAAGAAACGAGGTTGATCTACACTGCGGGTACGACAATTAACGAAACATCGGAACAAGGGGTTCACAGCGTGAAACAAGCCGCTACCCCCACACACAGACAAAGGCAGAAGAGCAGGCCCTCAACAGCAGGCAGTGGCACCAGAAGCCATCAAGGGCTACATGATCGGCCGTTCACACCTCATCAACCCACAATGCGAGCAATCAACTACAAACTGAGAGAAGCTCAAGAGAGATCAGCCAGACGCAGCTCATCCTTCGGAAACAATGGAAGCGGTCTGTGCTGGAGATGTGGGGGAAGGCACTCATCAAGGGGGTGTCGATTTCAGCATGCTGTTTGCAGAAACTGCGACTATACAGGGCATCTGGCCCGCATGTGCAGAAAAATGGCAGCTCAGCTGATATACGAATCGGAAGGGTCGGAAAGCGGACCAGAAGACGGTGGGGACAGTACCCGGGACACCGAGGTACAGCGGTCAACACGATCAATGGCCACTGCTCTTACAACAAGACGCCTCCAATAATGATGAGGGTCCTACTCAACGGGATACCCGTCAACATGGAGCTGGATACGGGAGCGAGTCAATCTCTCATGAGCGTCCAACAATTTGAACAGCTGTGGCCGCACAAAAGCAACAGACCAAAACTCACAAGGGTCGACACCAAACTAAGGACCTATAACAAAGAAATCATCCCAGTACTTGGCAGCGCCATGCTCTCAGTCACACACAAAGGGACAGTGAACCGACTTCCCCTGTGGATTGTCCCCGGAGATCTCCCAGCATTGCTGGGGAGAAGGTGGCTGGCAAAACTAAACTGGAAATGGGATGATGTTCACGCCATGTCGTCAGAGGAACGGACCTCCTGCTCAACAGTTCTAAGTCGATTTGAACATCTCTTTCAGCAAGGTGTGGGCACCATCAAAGGGACTAAAGTCAAAATCTACATCACACAGGATGCTAGACCGGTCCATCACAAGGCTAGAGTTGTGCCCTATGTGATGAGGGAAAGAATGAACATGAAGTGGACAAGCTTCTGCGGGAAGGCATTATCTCACCCGTGGAATTTAGCGACTGGGCAAGTCCCATCGTCCCAGTCATGAAGCCTGATGGGTCCGTACGAATCTGTGGGGATTACAAATCTACCATAAACAGAGTCTTCCTACAGGACCAATACCCACTGCCCAGAGCAGAGGACATATTTGCCACATTGGATGGAGGAAAACTTTTCTCAAAACTAGATCTCACATCTGCGTATATGACGCAAGAATTGACCAAAGAGTCTAAGCTACTCACCACCATCAACACACATCGAGGCCTTTTCATGTACAATCGATGCCCATTCGGCATCAGGTCGGCAGCTGCTATATTCCAGCGCAACATGGAGAGTCGACTCAAGTCCATCCCGGGGACGGTTGTATTTCAAGATGACATTCTTATCACGGGCAGGGACAGCGACTCCCATCTCCGCAATTTGGAGGAAGTACTAAAGCGGTTGGGTCGGGTAGGCCTAAGAGTTAAGAAATCCAAGTGCCTGTTTCTCGCGCCCGAGGTTGAATTTCTGGGCAGACGGATTGCCGCTGATGCAATCCGCCCAACAGAGTCCAAAACAGAAGCAATTCGCCTGGCACCCAGGCCCGGAATGTCTCGGGCTACTCAATTACTTTGGGAACTTTATGCAGAACTTAAGCACGCTGCTGGAGCCTCTCCATGTGCTACTCAGAAAGGGGTGCGATTGGTTTTGGGGGGACGCCCAGGAACGCGCCTTCAGTAAGGCACGCAACCTTCTATGTTCCAACAGTGTTTTGGCTTTCTTTGATCCAGGTAAAAAGCTAGTTCTTACATGTGATGCGTCAGCATACAGGGTCGGGTGCGTTTTACAACATGTCAATGGTGCGGGTAAGTTACAACCCATAGCTTATGCCTCCAGGTCACTTTCGCGGGCGGAGCGCAGGTACAGAATGGTGGAGAAGGAGGCGCTCGCGTGCGTGTACGGTGTCAAAATGATGCACCAATACCTTTTCGGGGCCAAGTTCACATTAGAAACCGATCACAAGCCCCTCACGTCCCTACTATCCGAGTGCAAGGCAATAAACGCCAACGCCTCGGCTCGCATTCAACGGTAGGCACTCATGCTGGCGTCTTACGACTACACAATAAGGCACAGACCAGGCACAGACAACTGTGCCGACGCGTTTAGCAGGCTACCCCTGGCAACCACGGAAGAGTCTGACGAACAGGACTGTGAGATAGTCATGGCAATCAATGCCTTTGAGTCCACAGGTTCGCCCATGACGGCTCGCCAAATCAGAGCCTGGACGACCAGCAAACCCACGTTATCCCTAGTAAAAAGGTGTGTCTTAACTGGTAACTGGGCAGAGGCTCACGATGCCTTCCCTGAGGAGATCAAACCTTTCCATAGGCGCATGCATGAGCTGTCACTACAAGCAGACTGCCTGATGTGGGGCAGCCGAGTAGTTATGCCTCTGCGAGACAGAGAGGCATTTGTCTGGGAGCTCCACCGCGAGCACCCGGGGATCGTTCTCATGAAGGCCATAGCCAGATCCCACGTCTGGTGGCCTGACATTGACGTAGACTTGGAGCTCTGCGTCCGACGGTGCACCATTTGTGCCCAACTCAGTAATGCCCCCAGGGAGGCCCCTCTGAGCCCCTCGCCCTGGCCCACCAAACCATGGTCGCGGGTGCATGTGGACTATGCGGGCCCATTCATGGGCAAAATGTTCCTCGTAGTTGTCAGTGCATTTTCGAATCCATCATTTTAAACTCGAGCACCACCTCCACCACTGTGGAGAGCCTTGGAACCATGTTCTCAACGCACGGCATTCCTGACATATTGGTCAGTGATAATGGTCCATGCTTCACCAGCGCAGAATTCCAAGATTTTATAAGTGACCACGGCATAAATCACGTTAAGACGGCACCATTCAAGCCGGCCTCCAATGGCCAGGTGAGCGAGCAGTGCAGATCATTAGACAAGGCTCTCATTAATCCTCCCAGACATGCATGAAATCATTGAGGCAAAGCGCTGTAAGCTAACTGAGTACCACGACCGAAATTCGAGGGGGAGGTGGAATGAGATATGGGACAAAGTGTTTGCGCTAAACTATGACAGGGGTCCCAAATGGCTTGCAGGGACAGTAACAGGCAAGGAAGTAAACAGGCTACTGGTGGTACAAATGGATAATGGTCAAACCTGCCGGAGGCATGTAGACCAAGTCAAAAGTAGATTTATCAACAACACTGCTGAACCAGAGGCAGACTATAATGTGGAACTCACACCACACAGCGGGAACAATCTGAGGAAAGGGCAATCCCAACAGACAGCTCAGGCGAGACACCAACAATCATACTGAACGAAACAGACAGCCCAGGCGAGATACCAGCAACCACACCAAAAGAAAAACAGGCACCAAGGCAAACAACTGAACCACAGCTAAGACGCTCCACACGAGAGCGTAGACCACCTGAGAGACTGAACCTATAAAGACAATAAGGCCCTGGGGGAGGGTGATGACATGTATCTCACACTACACATACATAACTGTATCTTACCATGCTATACATGACTGTAACTAGAGATGACCTGTAACCACAAGCTTACCTTACCACCAGGGGTGCACTTGCAGGAGACACTGGATACCTGTCCCAGACAGGTATATAAAGACAGGTCTCAGGCAAGTGTGGCATTCGAGAGCTGTGTAATAAAGGCACAGGTCCTGAGTGACCTTGACTTCAGCATGTGCCTTGTGTGAGTCTGTACTGCAGGGACAGGACTTTACACCAAGAAATAATAAAGTACTTTGATCTTGAACTCAGGCCTTTTGATGCCTGGTTTACATTTCCAACAGCCCGCTTGCAAATTGCGCCTACTTCCAAAACCTGAGCGGTGTCTTTAACCTCCTAATGTAGTTGGACATATATGTAGCAAGAGCACATTATAAACGGCTCTGGGAGAATGGCAGGGTCACAGTAAATGCATGGTACCAGGGATCAGGGACTTCAGTTATATGGAGAGACTGGAAAACCTGGGGTTGTTCTCCTTGAAGCAGAGAAGGTTAAGAGGAGATTTGATAAAGATGTTCAAAATAATGAACAGTTTTGCAGGAGAAAATACGGAAAAACTGTTTCCAGTGTCAGAAGAGTCGGTAACAGAGGACACAGATTTAATGTGACTGGCAAATGAACCAGAGGCGTTTTAAGGAAAAAAAATATACGCAGTGAGTTGTTGTCATCTGAAATGTACTGCCTGAAAGGATGGAGGAAGCAGATTCAATAGCAACTTTCAAAGAGAATTTGATAAATACGTGAAGGGAAATAATGACAGTGCTATGGAGAAAGAGCAGTGGAGCTGGACGAACAGGATAGCTCTACCAAAGAGACAGCACAGGCATGATGGGCCTAAGACCTCCTTTTGTGCTGTATCATTCTATGATTCTGCATTTTATTTTATTCATTCACGGCATGTGGGCATCTGGCAAGGCCAGCATTTATTGCCCATCCCTAATTGCCCTTGAGATGTTGCTGGTGAGCCACCTTCTTGAACCGCTGCAGTCCATGTGGTGAAGATGTTCCCACAGTGCTGTTAGGGAGGGATTTCCAGGATTTCGACCCAATGCTGATGGAACGTCAGGATGGTGTGTGACTTGGAGGGGAACTTGGAGGTGGTGAAGTTCCCATGCGTCTGCTGCCCTTTTCCTTCTAGGTGGTAGAGGTCATGGGTTTGGGAGGTACTGCTGAAGAAGCCTTGGTGAATTGCTGCAGTGCATTTTGTAGATGGTACACACTGTAGCCACGCTGCGCCAGTAGTGGAGGGAGTGAATATTTAAGGTGGTGGATGGGGTGCCAATCAAGCGGGCTGCTTTATCCTGGATGGTGTCGAGCTTCTTGAGTGTTTTTGTAGCTCTACTCATCCAGGCAATTGGAAAGTATTCCATCACACTCCTGACTTGTGCCTTGTAGATGGTGGAAAGGCTTTGGGAAGTGAGGTGAGTCACTCACCACAGAATATCCAGCCTTTGACCTTCTGTCGTAGCCACAGTATTTATGTGGCTGGTCCAGTTAAGTTTCTGGTCAATGGTGACCACTAGGATGTTGGTGGTGGGGGATTCAGCGATGGAAATGCTGTTGAGTATCAAGGGGTCATGATTAGAGTTTCTCTTGTTGGAGATAGTCATTGCCTGGAAGTTGTGTGATGCGAATGTTACTTGCCATTTATCAGCCCATGCCTGAATATCGTCCAGGTCTTGCTGTATGCGGGCATGGACTGTTTCATTATCTGAGGAGTTGCAAATGGAAATGAACACTCTGCAATCATCAGCGATGTCATGTATGTAACCACAATGTAACACCACTGTATTACTGTATACATTCAACCCAGATGCACACCTTGACCACAAGGGGTGATCTTGTGGGAGACACTCCTTACCTGATCACACAGGTATAAAAAGGGAGGTCCCACGCAGGGTCATCATCTTTTGAGTCCTGTGAATAAAGAGTTAAGGTCACAGAGTGACCTTGTCCCCAGAATGTGCCTTGTGTGGTTTCATACTGTAGAGTAAGGACTTTACATGCGAACATCCCCACTTCTGATCTTATGATGGAGGGAAGTTCATTGATGAAACAGGTGCAGATGGTTGGGCCTAGGACACTGCCCTGAGGAACTCCTGCAGCGATGTCGTGGGGCTATGATGATTGGCCTCCAACAACCAGAAACATCTTCCTTTGTGCTAGGTATGACTCCAGTCAGTGGAGGATTTTCTCCCACCCGCACTCACTCACGGGGGTCCCGCCCGCAGAGCTACTCATGAAACGGACATTCAAAACTCGGTTGTCCCTCATCCACCCAGTCCTGACCGACATAGTTGAGGGTAAGCGCAAGTCACAAAACGAGTACCATGACCGAAATTCAAGGGGGAGATGTATAGAAATAAATGATCCTGTATTCGTCCTCAATCACGCCATGGGGCCCAAATAGCTTGAGGGTACTGTAATTGACAAAGAGGAGAATAGGATCAACGTGGTAAAACGCAACAATGGCCAGATATGCTGTAAGCATCTGGAAAAACTAAAGAAAAGGTTCAGCATGGACATGGAGGAACCTGAAGAAGACCATGAAATGGGGCTCACAATACGGTCAGCGAACGTGCAACAGAGCAATTGGAAGAATGCACAGTCCCTGAGGTCAGCCCGGACAGGCCGGAATCACCACAGGTGACAGACACTCACATCAGCGTCCAATAACCAGAGCCCCAACTGTGGCACTCCACGAGGGAGCGTAGACCACCTGAAAGACTGAACCTATGGTCCCAGTAAGACTTTGGGGGGGGAAAATGATGTCATGTTTGTAACTACAATGTAACACCATTGTATTACTGCATACTTAGATGCACACCTTGACCACAGAGGATGAACTTGTGGGAGACACTCCTTACCTGATCACACAGGTATATATAAGGGAGGTCCCACGCAGGGTCATCACAGCTGGAGTCCTGTAATAAAGAGTTAAGGTCACAGAGTGGCCTTGTCCCTGGAATGTGCCTCATGTGGTTTCATGCTGTAGAGTAAGGACTTTACACTAGCAAGCAGACGAAGAGGAGGATAACAATAGGTAACTGTCACCACTTGACTGTCCACTCTATGGATGCTTGCTGTATTCTGGACTAAAAGATATTGTTGTCATTTTGCAACATATTTGAATTATGATCTACGTGAACCTCATTCACTGCGCCTTTTGGTAGAGTCTCTCCATAATCAGTGCTAGGACTGTCACGACACTCCATAGTATTGTGGATGAGTGCATCGGGGAACACTCTGCGCGTTTATGGATGATAGCAAGATATGTGCAAGAACTCTCGATGAGAGCGATAGAAGGCAGACGGATTTGGATGTAATGGGGGAATGGGCCTATGTCTGGCATATTTATTTTAATATTGACAGAGGAAGCAAGGTGCATTTGGGTAACGGCAATTCCAAGCACTTTTACACCATGCACACTCAAGAAAACGAAGTGGAAAAACGACTTGAAGGTTGTAGTTCGTTAGTCGCTGACCACTATCACAAAACTGCTGCGAAAGCAATTCAGGCATTTGGATGCACAGCTAGTACACTTAAAAATAAGACTATAAATACGATCCTTACCTTGTATAAGGTCCTAGTCAAGCCGTATCTCGAAAATTGTGGTCAGTTTTGGTCCTTTCATTTTGTCATGTATATATGCTGGCTGTGGTAGAGGGAGAGTGGTGGGTTTGATGGTGGATGTGGCAAGTGCGATGGGCCAACTAGTCTTTTCCTGTCCTTGTTTGTATGTTTATGGCTTTGTAAGCTGAAAACAAGCTCACTCGTTTAGCCATTGACCTGGAGTGGAGCCTATTAGGGCTAGATTTTACACTTTTGTGCAGATCGCCCAAAAATGGGCATTACTTCTGGCGTGGGCAGTAAAAATGGGTTTTCAGATCGTCAGCTTCTCGCCCATTCTCAAAGCACCTAGTCTCCATTTTTGAAATTGGGCTTTACCGCGAGCGCTATGAAATGGGCGTTAGCGTTAAATCTCTCTGACCTTCTGCCGTAAAGTGTCGCCATCCTTAGCAACAGCATGGCAACGCTCGATTCCCGCGATTCAGGAGGTCAAGGTCATCATGACATGCGCAGAAGAGAAGAGAGAGGGAGCTGAGAGGGACTGGATGGTGTATGGGTGTGGTGTGACTGCTTTGGGAGGAAGGAGGGAGAGTTTAGAGCTTTAGAGCAAATAGGGAAACAAAAATTAGCTGTTACCAGCCATATATTTGCCCGAATCTGGCCTATAATGGAGGGAGAGGACGTGGCATCACAGCACGCTATGGAGACTGATGCTGGCGAGAGCAGTGAGCTGGGAGAGGAGCACATTGGAGGGCGCAAAAGAGCGAGGAGGTTTTCAGACGAATGCCTCCCTCCTGCAGGAGGTTGAATTACGCTGGGGTGATTTGACGCAGGGAGGGTGTGGGAAGCCCACCCCAAAGGCCTACCAGAAGATATGGACCGAGATAGCAGAGGTAGTCTCGTCGGTGACCAATGAGGTGCATGAGGGCAACCAATGCTGCAAACGACCTTGTGGGATCCGCAAGAGAAAGTATTACATTTATTTACATGTACTTATGTATTTATATAATTTGATTTGTAACAGTCATGAGTGACTATCAGCAGATGTGAGGTTTTTTACTTTTACCGCGAATGTTGTACTCAAAGCCTGCGGTCACGGTGTACGTCTTTAGGTAAAGAATGATAATTATCATAATAATCATGACTACATCTGTCGGTTATGTGTTGTATCAGTTGCTGTGACAGTACCTAGCAATGATATCACGCAATGATCTCATGCCATGTCGTCATGTCACCTTTTACAGAAGAAGCTATCGACAATGTCCATGCAGAGGCGAACGGTTGGAGGGCCACCAGTCCCCAGCGACATCACTGAGATGGAGGAGCAAGTGCTCGCACTTGTGGGGAAGCACCCCCGGACAGCCACAGAAGCATCTGCAGACCCTGAAGTGAAGCGACGTGAGTAAAGTTTACACAATTGCGTAATGTAAAGTCAATCGATGCCACACCCACTCATCCAACCAGTCATATATGATAGATGATTTCTAAAATTGTCCTAGAAATAAAATGCAGGCCTAATGAAAATCATTGCAATGCAAATGTGTTGATGGTAATGAAACGTGATGTCTGTAATGATTTTGATAGCGTTGCTTTTTTGTCCTACATATGCTGTGTGTAGCGCTGGAATCACCTTGTGACCCTAGCACCCCCTTCTCCTCTAATAACCTCATTTGTGTTTTGCAGCTCAGCCAGCAGTGCGGCCCCAGGCAAGAACACAGAGGCCAGAAGGTGGGGGTGCAGGGCCGGACTCACCGGACAATCCTACATCTGCTGAGGAGCTCCGATTCGCGCCCGTCAATCCGCTGGGTCTGTTCTCTATGGATGAGAGCGCGGACTTCGAGGAACCTGCATCGCCAAGTTCCAGAAGCCATTTCACCCCAAGGCCATCTAGTGCTCCTCCGGTCATTCCCGCCTCCACTCTGGAGATACTGATCACAAGCATCACTCCACAGGGCACCCCATTTGTCCCCAGGACGGCGCCGACCCCGTAGAGGTTTCGTGGACGCAGCAGGTCTGGTCCACGAGTGCCACATGAGAGTGGAGAGATGGTACAGTTGTCCAGGAGAACTGGAGACATTGGTGACCAGCTCATCGAAGCATTGGAAGGCATATCCCGACAGCTTGCCACCATGACCGAGTACATTCCACGCATGGCGGAGGCCCTGGAATGCTGCTGGCACAGGCCTCCCAATGGTCCCAGAGCGCAGCACTCCTCCCCTAGGTTCCACACCACCACTGCGAATGACAGATGAGAGCAAGGACTAAGATCCTGCTTCTCCATCAGAGAATGTTCACCCCCTCGGCACCCCCCGCTCTCGTACCCGTGCAACCCCCACCTCTACCTTCATCCCCCCCAATGAGGAGCTCCTCGGCCAGGCGCCATGGAGCGAGGGGGGGAAGGGATAGAAGTGGGGAGAAAAAGGGGAGGGGGGAAGGAAAGTGAGGCGCATGTCCGCAGGTGATGGCTGTGTTATATCTCCATCTGGGTGTATGCAATTTGTTGTAATGTATGGGGGGAGGGGACCACCCTCCTGCTTTGCATTTGTATTCTGTGTTGCTGGACTTGTTGAACTTTTGATTGATGTCAATGATGGAAAAAGTGAGGTGTGGACAGGGGTTGGGTGTTTTTGCCCGTAATATTTATGATTTCAGACCAATGTTGGTATAATTTTATTTTTATTGAACATAACCTTGTTGCGCATTGTCTCAGATAGCTGGACCGTTACACACTGGTGATTCCTTAACATGAAAGGGTTAAATAAAACTTAACTTCAATCAACGTAAACTTTAACTGCCACCAAAATGATGGGCACCATTGATGTCTGAGCTGCACACACACAGCAGTGTGTCAGCGTTGTCACTCACAGCAACATTCTTTCAAGAAAATTGTTCAGATATCAGCTCCTCACATAGTAGTCTTGCAGCTATGTAGCCATCACGGGCCCTTTCCTGTGGTCTAGAGGGGGGCGTGGGCATGGTTGCATAGCCAGCCTGATTGTCTGGCCCTAGGTCAGCGTCCAGCCCCTCGGCCTTGTAATGTCTGTAAGCTTGTAATGCTTGTAGCTCCACACTGTGGATGTGGATGTATTGTGTACTGCAACTGTATAGTTAATCATTAAACAGAACAGGCACTTTCCGGAGAGTTCCGAGAGAGCAGCCTGCATGTTAGGAAGCTGTATGTGCTTGTGCTCTATGAAGATATCACATTTGGTGACCGAGGATGAGATTTTTCGGATGTTTAAAGCTTAAATTTTGTTGGTGAAGGATTCAGTCAGCCGACAGAAGACTTTGGAAGTTTCTGTCTTTGAAAAAAAAGCTACAAAACACGAGGTAAAAAACAACACACAGTGTGAACAACTAGAGATTAAAAATGGCAGGTGTAATCGGATATTTGGGTGAATATAGACATGACCAGGAACATTTTAAAGCATATGTGGATCGGCTCGAAATGTATTTCACTGCAAATAACATAATCGAAGTTCCAGACAATGCAGTCCAGAACCGGGCTGTGTTGGAACGTAAGAAAGCGATTTTCTTATCAGTGGCAGGTCCGGCATGATATGAAACCCTTGTAAATCTACTTGTACCTGACGAGCCAAAGGACACAACGCTTAAAGAGATTTTAATGAAGCTGGAGCAGCACTATAACCACAAACTGTTAGAAATTGCTGAAAGCTATCGTTTCAGGATTCGGAATCAAAAGGCTATCGATGCACTGTAATTTTGGAAACTTTCAAAACCGAGCATTACGGGATTGTTTTGTTTGTGGGGTGAAAAATGATGTGATCAGAAGGAAGTTATTGACGACAGATGACTTAACTTTTGAGATTGCTTGTCAGACAGCGAGGTCGATGAGCATGGCCGAACAATAGTCCCGATAATTAAATAATAATTATGGTCGTCAATCAACCGAGGTAAATCACCTGCATGTTCAAAGTAAAAGACGGCCAGGGCCGAAAGTCTCAGAAACTGCAAATTCTACCAGAGCGTCGAAGTCGTGCTATAGGTGCCTGGGACAACACATTGCTCAAAGTTGTCCATACGTGAAGGCAGAGTGTCTCTTCTGCAGAAAGACTGGGCACCTTGCGAAGGCATGCCGACTGATGGGTAAACCATTTTTTAAAGCTATGAGTCCAGCGTTCAAAGCTATGAGTAGAAATCCAAAGAAACTTCATAACATGGAAGAACAACAAGAGGACGAGGAGATGTTAGAGTTACACGTCATCAGGAGCATGAGGTTAACGGACAGCGATTCGGAAAGCATCAAAATCCACATAGATGCTGCGGGATTCAAGATACCAATGGAAATTGACATGGGTGCCTCCATGAGTGTAGTACCGGAGTCACTGTACCGCGACAAATTGCGTGATTTCCAACTGGAGAAATCCAAGATAGAGCTGCGAGGCTACTCGGGAGAAAAAATTCCTGTAGTAGGCCATATCACCGTACCGGTGAAATATAAAGATCAATTTCAGAACTTGCCTCTAATAGTAGTGAAAGGAGACTAGGAAGAAATTGGTTGAGCTCGCTGAAGCTGGATTGGAGTAAGATTTTCTGTGTGGAAGCGAGATTTTCATCAACGGATGAGGTTATCAAGCAGTATCCGAAGGTGTTCTGTGAAACGGGCAGTCCGATCCAAGGCATCAAGGCGCGTGTCAGGGTACAGAAGGACGCTTGGTCGGTTTACTACAAGCCACGTTCCATACCATATGCACTCAAGGAGAAAGTTGAGCATTAACTCAAAAGATTAGAGACTGAGAACATTATTTGTAGGATAGGTCAATGTAATTGGGCTACACCCATTGTTATTGTACATAAGTCTGATGGTAAAGTAAGATTGTGTGGTGATTATAAGGTAACCGTAAACTAGGTTCTAGAGAGTAATGTCCCCAATACATTGCCGAATATAGAAGATTGTTCACAACACTGATAGGTGGTCAGATCTTCTCAAAACTGGATCTTACGAATGCCTACTTACAGCTGAACTAGATGAGGAGTCCAAGTCATGTTTGACTATAAATACTCATCTAGGCCTATATCAATTTAATAGGCTACCGTTTGGAGTGTCTTCCGTCCCTGCCATATTCCAAGGGGTGATGAACCAGATTTTGCAAGGCATTGAAGGGGTAGTATGTTATTTGGATGACATACTAATTTCAGCACCAAATAGGCAAATTCTTAATAAAATATTGAATGAAGTCCTCAAACGGCTAGAGAAGCACAGAGTACGAGTATCTGCTCGTAAGTCTGAGTTATTTAAAAACTCCGTGGAGTACTTAGAGTACAGAGTAGACAAAGATGGTTTACATCCAACCATGGAAAAATTGGATGCAATTAGAAATGCACCCACTCCCAGGAATGTCACTGAACTTCGTTCATTCTTGGGTCTTTTGAACTATTATGGGAAGTTCCCACCAAATTTGGCTACAGTATTACATCCACTGAATGAACTTTTGAAAAAACAGGCCCATTGGAAGTGGTCAAAAGAATGCGATACAGCATTCAAGGAGTGTAAAAACAAATTGGTAGAGAGCACCATGTTAGTTCATTATGACATATCGAAGGAGATTAAGCTAGCATGTGATGCCTCTCCATATGGAGTTGGGGCAGTAATGTCTCATGTATTAAGTAGCGGGGAGGAGAGACTAATTGCTTTTGCTTCACGCACTCTCAGTGTCAGTGAGAGTAATTATGCGCAAATTGAAAGGGAAGCTTTGGCATTAATTTTTGGGGTCAAGAAGTTTCACAAATACTTGTATGGTCGTAAGTTTACTATCGTTACGGACCATAAGCCCCGAACAGCAATCCTCCATCCAAAGTCCCCAGTTCCAACCTTAGCTGCAGCCCGAATGCAGAGATAGGCTTTGATTTTGTCAGCATATACATATGATATTGAAAACAGACGATCAGCTGATCACAGTAATGCTGATGCAATGTCTAGATTGCCTTCCCCATCACAAGTTACACCCGATAAGGAAGAAGTGTTGGTGGCACGCAGGGGGGTCATTAGCCAGGTGGCTAGGCCTTATCGGTTATCACCAAGCATCCAGCATTGATCTTGTGGCTGACTCTTAAACATGTCAGAGACAGCACTCTCACGCAGGATGTGGGCCTCATTGAAGCTGCCCGGACATTTGACATTCACTGCCATTATGATCTGATTGTGGTCAACAACTAGTTGAACCTTCATGGAGTGAAATCCTTTTCTGTTACGAAAACTCTGGGTCCTGAGAAGGTGCCCGCATGGCTATGTGAGTGCACTGTATTGCTCCTTGTACCCTGGGGAACGTAGCAATGCAGTAGAATGCTCCAGCCCTGTCAGTCTGAGCCTCTGTGGTCATGGGAAGCTGATAAAGTCCATCCTTCGCGCGTACAAGGCCTCCGTGACCTGTCTAATGCATTGATGGGTGGCATGGTGAGACAGAGGGGAAATCTTGACCGCAGAAGCCCGAAAGGAACTGGACACGTAGAAAGACAGTGCCGTGGTGACCTTGATCTCAACCGACACTGATGTCCTGATGGCAGGCTGCATATGAGTCCCGATGAGCTCACATATTTCATTGATCACCACCTTGTGGAATCGCAGTCTCTGAAGGCAGGTGTGCTCGGACACGTCGAGGTAAGACCTCTTTTCCCTGTACGTACGGGGTGTCTATGGTCTGGCCTCCTCCTCATTCTGGCACGTCTTAAATTGGGCACATAATGATGTGCATCACACATTGAGCCATCTGCACTCTGCAGCATCTGTGTGATAATCGATGCAGGCTGAGAAATGGCTGGCTCCATTGCAATGAAAGTATAACAGCGATTGATCAGAAGCAATAATTTCCTCACTAAAATACACCTAGAGTAAACCCCCAAAAGTCCAGAGTCTGAAAATATGTCTGTTGAGATGGTCACTTCACCTGAGAAGAACTCCAGAGTCAATCCAAACTCCCCCGAAGTTGAAGCAGCCTTTTGAATGAAACGACCTGCGATTTTAAAAATGGCACCCACACTGCTGGCTTTAGTTCAGAACAGTTCCACTTTTTCCAGGCGGTTTTTTGGGCGAGCGATATTGAGGGCGATATGTGCGCGAGGTGGTGAAAGTGACGGTGGGCGATCTCCTGGGCGTTAGTTTCGGCAAATGTGCTCTTTAAGGCAAAAAAAAATGGGCGGGCGGCATTATTGAATCTTGGCATTAATTCCGTGCGGAAAGTAACGCTGGGCAATATTATGGGCATTGATTTCACCCGATCTGATGATCTGCAGAAAAAAAGTGGGTGGGCGGTATTATTTTTTTCCAGCGTTACGCACATGGGGAAAGTAACACTCCATGATAAGTTTACGAAAAATGCCCGTCAGTTTCCATTTTGTGGCTAAATGGGCGATATCTGGCCGTTATACGTCATTTCAGCGGTAAAATGGATGTTGTGGGCGTTAAGCATGCAACAAATGTGGAAAATCCAGCCCTTAACCTTTACAAATGATTACGGCAGTATTTCAGTGGACATTGTGCAATAAGGAATGGTGGGAAACCAGCAGTCGTAAGAGCGTAAGAACATGTAAGGGATAAATTGTAAGGTTGAAAATAGGTGGTCAGAATTATGCTGAAGATAGTGAACTTATCAGTATTGAAACATAGAAACATAGAAAATAGGTGCAGGAGTAGGCCATTCGGCCCTTCGAGCCTGCACCACCATTCAATATGATCATGGCTGATCATTCCCTCAGTACCCATTTCCCGCTTTCTCTTCATACCCCTTGTTCCCTTTAGCCATAAGGGCCATATCTAACTCCCTCTTGAATACATCCAATGAACTGGCATCAACAACTCTCTGCGGCAGGGAATTCCACAGGTTAACAACTCTCTGAGTGAAGAAGTTTCTCCTCATCTCAGTCCTAAATGGCCTACCCCTTATCCTAAGACTGTGTCTGCTGGTTCTAGACTTCCCCAACATCGGGAATATTCTTCCCGCATCTAACCTGTCCTGTCCCGTCAGAATCTTATACGTTTCTATGAGATCCCCTCTCATCCTTCTAAACTCCAGTGTATAAAGGCCCAGTTGATCCAGTCTCTCCTCATGTGTCAGTCCAGCCATCCCTGGAATCTGTCTCGTGAACCTTTGCTGCACTCCCTCAATAGCAAGAACGTCCTTCCTCAGATTAGGAGACCAAAACTGAACACAATATCCCAGGTGAGGACTCACCAAAGCCCTGTACAATTGCAGTAAGACCTCCCTGCTCCTATACTCAAATCCCCTAGCTATGAGGGCCAACATGCCATTTGCCTTCTTCACCACCTGCTGTACCTGCATGCCAACTTTCAATGACTGATGAATCATGACACCAGGTCTCGTTGCACCTCCCTTTTTCCTAATCTGCCGCCATTCAGATAATATTCTGCCTTCCTGTTTTTGCCACCAAAGTGGATAACCTCACATTTATCCACATTATACTGCATCTGCCATGCATTTGTCCACTCACCTAACCTGTCCAAGTCACTATGCAGCCTTTTAGCATCCTCCTCACAGCTCACACCGCCACCCAGTTTAGTGTCATCTGCAAACTTGGAGATATAACACTCAATTCCTTCATCCAAATCATTAATGTATATTGTAAAGAGCTGGGGTCCCAGCACTGAGCCCTGCGGCACTCCACTAGTCACTGCCTCCCATTCCGAAAAGGACCCGTTTATCCCGACTCTCTGCTTCCTGTCTGCCAACCAATTCTCTATCCACGTCAGTACATTACCCCCAATACCATGTGCTTTGATTTTGCACACCAATCTTTTATGTGGGACCTTGTCAAAGGCCTTTTGAAAGTCCAAATACACCACATCCACTGGTTCTCCCTTGTCCACTCTACTAGTTACATCCTCAAAAAATTCCAGAAGATTTGTGAAGCATGATTTCCCTTTCATAAATCCATGTTGACTTGGACTGATTCTGTCACTGCTTTCCAAATGCGCTGCTATTTAATCCTTAATAATTGATTCCAACTTTTTCTCCACTACTGATGTCAGGCTAACCGGTCTATAATTACATGTTTTCTCTCTCCCTCCTTTTTTAAAAAGTGGTGTTATGTTAGCTACCCTCCAGTCCATAGGAACTGATCCAGAGTCGATAGACTGTTGGAAAATGATCACCAATGCATCCACTATTTCTAGGGCCACTTCCTTAAGTACTCTGGGATGCAGACAATCAGGCCCCGGAGATTTATCGGCCTTCAATCCCATCAATTTCCCCAACACAATTTCCTGCCTAATTAGGATATCCTTCAATTCCTCCTTCTCACTAGACCCTCGGTCCCCTAGTACATCCGGAAGGTTATTTGTGTCTTCCTTCGTGAAGACAGAACCAAGGTATTTGTTCAATTCGTCTCCATTTCTTTGTTCCCCATTATAAATTCACCCGAGTCCGACGGCAAGGGAGCTATGTTTGTCTTCACTACTCTTTTTCTCTTCACATATCTATAGAAGCTTTTGCTGTCAGTTTTTATGTTCCCAGCAAGCTTCCTCTCATACTCTATTTTCCCCCTCCTAATTAAACCCTTTGTCCTCCTCTGCTGAATTCTAAATATCTCCCATTCCTCTGGTTTGCTGCTTTATCTGGCCAATTTATATGCCTCTTCCTTGGATCTAACACTATCCTTAATTTCCCTTGTTAGCCACGGTTCAGCCAGCTTCCCTGTTTTATTTTTACTCCAGACAGGGATGTACAATTGTTGAAGTTCATCCATGTGATCTATAAATGTTTCCATTGTCTATCCACCGTCAACCCTTTAAATATCACTCGCCAGTCTATTCTAGCCAATTCACGCCTCATGCTTTCCTTAAGTTCAGGACCCTAGTTTCTGATTTAACTGTGTCACTCTCCATCTTAATAAAGAATTCTACCATATTATGGTCACTCTTCCCCAAGGGGCTTCGCACAACAAGATTGCTGATTAGTCCCTTCTCATTACACATCACCCAGTCTAGGATGGCCAGCTCTCTAGTTGGTTCCTCGACATATTGGTCAAGAAAACCATCCCTAATACACTCCAGCAAATCCTCCTCCACCGCATTGCTACCAGTTTGGTTAGCCCAATCTATATGTAAATTAAATGTATTAGGAGAGTCTGTGTAATTGCCTATGTATGTAACACTTGCTTATATAGGTATAGCATACTTATACGCATTAAACTATAGCTTAACACTTAAACGGCCGAAGTCAGCAGTTTTGTTTAAAAGTCCCTGAGGAAGAGATAAAGAAGCCAGTACAAAGCACACTAGGTGTCAGATAGACTGGAGTAGAGTGCAAAATGGAACAAAACAATGATGAGAGATGGACAGTTGCATGTATCACTCAGAGCCCGTCTGATAAGAGTCGACAAATCAATGTAACTTCGCTGATAACAATAGACCTATTGATGATTTTGAGGAGGATAGCTCCTCTCCAAAACATGTATAAATTCTGCGTGAAAACTCTTGTATTTCGAAGGTTCTACGACTGAACCGTCCCTTGCAATTGCTCGTAATAAAAGCCGGTTGAACCTGGGATTACGTGCGATCACTTCCGTGGTTGTTATACAACAGGAGAAGGGCGAGGTGTCGATTAACTATATCAATTAGTCCACCCCGAAGGAGAGAAGCCTCCTTTTTACATTTGGCATCATGAACAGGATGCAGACTCTCTGATCTGGATGATGTGACAGCTGAATGGCAGTGAGTATGTTTTGTTCCACCTGCAACTGTAGCATTGACGGGGAAGGTGGTTATCTGTATAAAGAATTAGAAGGGGTAATCTGTGGAACAAGTTATAGCGAACCACCGAAGGATGAAAACCAAGGGTGGGATAAGTGTATTGCCTGAAAAAGAAGGAATGCAACTAAGTGGGAGAGGACCCCAGCGATCGTTAGAGGAAAAATAAGGTGCATGTCCCGAAGCGTGACACGGTAATAACATGGAGAAGCTAGTATTGATCGTGCACGGCGCAAATAAGAATGAATGCAACCTAAAAAGTGGGGTGGGACCCCAGGATCCTAGGAAAATGCTAGCTGAGAAAATTGGAACATTAATAAAAGAAAAAAAAATGCTGGAAAAACACATTGAATTTACAAAGGACAGGGTGTTTTTATCAAAAGATAAAAATGCGACCTTGAAAGCTGCAGCTGCTGGAAAGTGAAACAAAGATCTTTAGGAAAATGGACTGGAGGAAATCATCGAAATACAAAACCTAAAATGAAGAAAGGAAATTTAAATTGGCTGTGAAAAAGAGATTGATTTAAATATAAAACTTACGAGTTAAGTTTTGTGCCGATAAAGAGAAACAAAGATGTTTAACTATGGACTAGAGGAAGGTCATCAAAAAAAAAATTATTAAATTCGGATTCAAAAGGAAAAAAAAATCTAAGTTATGCGAACTCAGCAAACTGGGAATTAGAGAATTCTTAAAAAAGATGGAACTGGCACGGAAGTTTCGATTTTGTGCGGAGAGACATAAAACATGATTTGCTCAGTGAACGGGACTGTAAAAATGAAATGCTGGAATGTATATAGCTTGTGGGAAAATTGGATTTCAGTAAACAAAATAGCTATTAAAAAAATGTGTGGTCTCGTTTTAAATCAATGAAAAAATCTTTGGCAAGTATTTGAGTTGGAAGTTTAGAGAAATTGGAGTTTAATCTAAAATGCTGTCCTTCCCAATGAGAAGGTTTCATTATGACAACTTTACTAATGATTTCTGCTGACAGCTGTTTTATACTGGCCATTATTAATCTGGATTTCTTAATAAAAGAAAGAAGACTCACCTGACAGACAGAGGAAATGGTGGGATTTTCAAAATCAAAATAAAACAAAGAAAGCCTATGTAATAATACTCGCCTGCTACAGAGGACAGATAGATACTCAAACAAAACAAATTCAAGAGTCAGAAGCTAAGATAAATAAGCTGGAAGAGATAAAGACAGGAACAGACGGATAGTGCAGTGCACAGCCATAGCACCATCACCTATGGTAATAGAGCCAATGTACCCCATGGTGGGTAAGTGTAGTCCACAACCCCAAGCGAACAGTAAACCAGACGGGGATAATGAGTGCGGAGTAGAGTGGCCCCCGGCACAAGATAATGGCTAGGTATCAGTGGCACCAATACGCACTACCACCATTCCCTCCAGTGGACGTAGAGCAGCCCACATTACCATACAGGAGGTACCCCTCAGCCCACAGGAGAGAGAAATTCTATTGAATAAGTTACCAACCCCTAAAGCAAAATAGTAGAAATACAGAATTCTGACAAAAGATTGGAGTAGAATACTGAATGTGATTCAAAAGGCAAGCGAAAGGGTAGGGGAGTACGGGGAACGAAAGTGGATTGAATACAAAGACCACTCTGGGGCTGATGATCCCGACAAAAATGTGCCGCATTCTTGAAAATGTTTAAAGACGGACTAGGAGAGGCACATCAAAGGTAATTAAGTTAGGATTTAAGATAGGAGATAATTATGATGAAACTTTGGAATGGGCAGAACATGGAGAGGAGTTAAAGTTAGAACAAAGGGAGAAAATAGCAAAAATAGCAGCAACAATGGTAGCAGCGGAGACGAAGGAGGAGGCGACACACCCCCGCGCAGCTCCCCTGATATGTTTTAACTGCAATCAGGAAGGCCACTTCAGTAGGGATTGTCCGCAGAAAAGGAAATGTTATAGAAATTCTAAAGGGAAATGTCACAATTGTGGTAAACTTGGACATTTGGCCAAAGATTGCTGGAGTAAGGAGGAGGTGCGGGAAGGCAAGGCCCCCAACAGGCAAAGAAGGGAACACCATTAACCAGGTAAAAGCTGATGGACATGCTCAGACAGGTATCAGCATCACTGCTACCTCTGCCACCACCGCCCCAACCTGAGACACCCTCAAACGAGGATATTATGCTCCGATTAGCTAGTACACGCTAGGGGTTGTCGGCCTCTGGCAGAGGTATGAGACGGCAGCTAGGGGATCCAAGGATGTTTATTAGTGCAGTGTTAGGGGGCCAGCACTATGATATGCAAGTAGACACAGGAACGTCCATTTCCATAACCAACTTAGATTTGCCCCAGACCCGCAGGACTGTAAACATACAAGGAGTGGGTGGAGGATATCAGAAAGCAACCCTGGGTGAGATGGTGTTGTTAGAAGTCCATGCTACCTACTCAGTTTTGGTGCGTCAGAACACAGAAGGCACCATATTGGGCTTCGATACCTTAAGGGAGATCGGGGTACTGATCGATCCTCAGCGTAACCGGATAATTTTGGGGGATAAGCACGGAAACCGAATTAAGTTTGAACACCCGGGACACCAGCAGCAACGAATGGCCAGAATAATCCCAATCCAACCCAAGTGGGAAACAAAGGGTGTCTGGGGTAGCGTGTGTTAATTATACCCGATTCTGTGGGCACAATACAAGCAAGATTGTGGATTAGCAGAAATACCACCCATCAAAATTCCTGGACCCGAACACAAAGCTCACCGACAGTACTCATTGAGACCCGAAGCTGAGGCATCGATCTGTCAGATAGTGCAGGAATTAGAGGAGCAAGGGGTAGTGAAACAGGTAATAGCCTCCACTAATTCACCGATGTGGCCGGTAAAGAACCGACAGGTCTTACCGACTAACTATCGATTATACCGCCCTGAATAAGGTGACTCCTCGAGAACATCCAATAGTGGCAAGTCCGGCCACAATTTTTAATGGCCTGGATCCAGAACATAAGATATTCACCGTGCTGGATATAACGAATGAATTTTGGGTCATACCCTTAGACAAAGAGTCCCAAGGAAAATTTGCCCTACACCGTAAAGGGAAAACAATACACATGGACCGGAGTGCCACAGGAATTCCATAATAGCCCGAGCATATCTCATCGAGTATTGTCAGGGATTTTGGAACCAGTAGACGTAGGAGAAGGAAGGAGCGTAGCAACATATCTAGGATACATAATATCACAAGGGAAGAGACAGATGCCCGAGGACAGAAAGGAAGCAATTCAATCAATGCCCAGACCAGGAACCGTGAAAGGGGTCAGGCAGGTACTAGAGCTATTCAACTACTGCAGAAATTTTATTCCTGAATATGCCGCGATGGCCTAACCTATACAGGACCAGGTCAAAGAGGGGAAACCCTCCCAAGGGACAGTAAACTGGGGCCCAGATCAAGAAACAGCATTTGTGCGATTAAAACAAGCTCTCACAAGTGCTCCAGCCTTGGTACTACCAGACCAGAATGGGCCCTTCCAGATCTATACCTACCATAGTAACGATCATTATAACGTGCAGTGACTCAATTACATGGGGACAGGCATAGACCAGTGGCATATTACTCAGGTAAGCCGCAACCTGTAGCCGCAGGACTGTCCAGGTGCTGCCCTAGACTGTGCGACATAGGCCATCAGAGTTAGCGAACCAATCATAATGTCAGGACGCATTATTCTACATACCCAGCATACCCTAGTAGAATTGCTTAACACTGGAAGGCTAAAAACGGTATCCAACGTACGAAGGGCAAGGTGGGAAGCAATGCTCTTACCCCCCCCCCCCAACGAGACGGTAGCAATAATAAAAGACAACTGTAACAACCCTGCAGGATGGATCATTACGGAGGGAGAGGAGCATTAGTATAGCCCAACAGGAGACAAGGGAAGTAGTCAGGCAAGTGAAACCCCGCTTGAAGAGGCAGACATGGATCTATATGTAGATGGGTCTCGGCGCTATATCAATGGGACACCACGGACTGGATGGGGCATGGTAGATAGCAGCGGACAGGTCAAATGGGAAGGACAGTTAGAAGGGTGTCTATCAGCTCAAGTGGCTGAATTAGTGGCCCTCACTGAGGCTCTGAGTCTGGCTAAGGGAAAAAGAATAAACATCTATCCAGACAGTCGATATGCTTTTGGAGTAGTGCATGATTATATGATAGCCTGGAGCAGACGGGGATACATGACCTCAGGAGGAGGACCGATTAAACATGAGGAGATTGCTAAACACCTAGTGGAAGCCTCCCTCCTACCCCAAGAGTGTGTGATAATTAATGAGCAGTATCAACAGGGGAATGCATGGGCAGATGAAGCAGCCAAGCGAGTGGCAGAGACAGGTACACTGGTCGGGGAAGCCCAGGTTGGAGCATGTACAATCGGGCCTGAGGAAGTAAACATGCTTAAGGTACAGGGAGAAGCCACTCCACAGGAAAAGGAGGGGTGGAAGCAAAGAGGGACCCAACAAGGGACCAACGGGATTTGGAGGAAAGACAGGAATGTGGTGGCCCAGGAATGCATCCGGGGAGCCTATTAAATTTATACCATGGGTATGTCCATACAGGTAGAACCAACATGATAAGCTCGATGTCCAGATGCTTGGGGTGGAAGGGAATGTAGAGATATAGAGGACCACTGTAGAAGGTGCGTGATATGCGCAAAATACAATCCAGGGGGGAAAGTAAAGGTCAGAATGGGACATCAGCCCCGACCGAAAGGACCCTGGGAAAACTTGCAGATAGATTTTACTGGACTGTTACCCAGCAACAAGGGGAAGACATACTGCTTAGTTATAATAGACCAGTTTACGAAGTGGGTAGAAGCTTTCGCCACGAGAAATTGTTCAGCAGAAACTGTGGCCAAGATCCTAGCAGAAGAAATAATACCCCGATGGGGAATGCCAGTACAGGTGGACTCAGGTCAGGGTACACACTTCACAGGGAAAGTGATGAAACAGGCCTGCGCATTACTGGGGATCAGGCAAAAATATCCCATATCAAAGAGGCTGGAAAGGGATGGGTAGACAGGATACCCCGAGTACTAATGAAGCTCAAGGCAAACCCTAGTCGGCCGACAAGACTGACACCCTTTGAACTAACAAAAAGACAGGATACGGAAATTTGTAATGGAACTCTGTAAGCAGTTACATGATTTAAATACACAGGCTAGAGATTAGCAAAGCAAGGACTTAGAGAACGACACTAAGGAACAGAAGGTCCAAACACCCCAAATAGGCAGTCAGGTGAGTATCCCGGAGAGGTCCGGGCTCGCACCCAAATGGACCGGAGCCTATCAGGTAATAATGGTAAGTTATGGTAGTTATAAGGGGTATCGGCAGGTGGAAATATTGGACCCAGTTAAAAAAAGCATGGTCACTAACTAATCGTTTGCGACCGGGAAATAATGTTTTTTGCAGGACTCTGGTGCTCGTGGAAACAACGTGGGGTAACGCAGCCTCATATCAAGGACAACAGGCTGAGGGACGGCAAGGCCTGTATTACAGGGACTCAGGCGACATTAGTTTAATAAAGAATCAAAAAGACTGATGGTGACGGACGGAGCAACAGTAGACTTAAATAACGTAACAAGGAAACGAAACAGCATTGGGGATGGGTCAGTAATACGGGACCAATAATTAGTGGGAATAAGACCATGGTGTGTTTTATAGTCTGGAGGGATAAAGACACTGCACCCGGGGGAAGGGGGTACAGATTTCACTTAACATCTATGAATGGTGGTGGAGGGTTATCTCCCGAGATAGACCCACCAACACGGCCCCACCCACTACTTTAGCAACAGTGAGCACTAACAGGGCCTCGACCATCACACCCCCAGTGCCACAAACGTGTCCAACTATGAATGCTGGGGCAAAAAGGGGATTGATAAGGCAGACCAAGGATCAGATACACTTTGGGTACATCAGCAAATAATTACTGTATTCCTAAATTTAAACACTATAACCACCCTCAACTTCTGCGGGTTAAACATTATAAGCCTGTATAGAAACCTGACCCTGCGAGCACTTAAAGGCCCTGAATCAAAAACCACGAAGTTTAATATGGAAAGAGGGTCAGGTAAAAAACGGGACTGGGGAAAAAGAGGGATACTAGAAATGGTACATGGCGGGATACGCGGCAGGATACATGGCGGGATACGCAGCAGGATACGCGGAGGGAGTTGTGACGGTAAGCACTATACACCTACACATGATAGATGATCAAGTTAACGCCCTAACACGAACCTTACAGGAATTGCTGGAAAGGGATGAGGATAATGAAAAGTTACAGGCACAACTGGGTAATAGCGCAGAAAGGGAATTATTACAAGTGGCCCACACATTGGGCCCAAGTTTCGGGCCGCGCCTAGAACGGCGCAGCACCGACCTGGACGCCCATTTTTCGCGCCCAAAAGTGCACCTAAAAAATACCTGCAGATTCTCCGGCTCCCTGCAGGTCATTTGGAGCTCGGCGCGGCGGAGCCAGGTTCCTGCGCTGAAAACAGTGCCGGGACCTCTGCACAGGTGCGCTACAGTGTGCACGCATGTGCAGTAGCTCCAGGCACCCAAAACTGTGGGAGGGGCCCGAAGCATGCAGCCCCTAGCCCTGGCCGAATGGCCTCACTGGGGCTGTGAGGATCAGGCTGCACCACCCTCGTCCAGTTCCTGCTCTGGCTCCAGCTGGCTCTCTCAACCACCCCCCCCCCCCACCCCCTCAGCTCCCACTCCGCTCCCCCCCAGCTCCCACTCTGACCCTCCCCATAGCTCCTGCTCCGCCCGCCCCGGACCCCCCCAGCTCCCGCTCCGCTCCCCCCCGGCCACCTACCTTTAACTCCTTCGGCGTGGCCCGCCCGCCCGGCATCTTGCTAGAGGCGAGCCCTGCCCGAAGTCTTGGGCCCGGCTTCTTCATGTCAGCCGGGCCCGTTCAGCCTCCTCTCTCTCCCCCCATCCCTCCCTCTCCTCTCCCCTCCCTCCCTCTCGCCCCCCTCTCCTCTCCCTCCCTCTCCTTTCCCCCCCTCTCCTCTCCCTCCCTCTCCTTTCCCCCCTCTCCTCTCCCTCCCTCTCCTCTCCCTCTCGCCACCCCTTCCTCTCCTCCCCCCTCCTCCCCCCCCCTCTCCCCTCGCTGTCAGAAACACATAGACACTGACAGACAGAGAGACACTGATGACACTGACAGACAGAGAGTGAGAGAGAGACACACAGACAGACAGAGAGAGAGACACACACACTGGGGGGGGCGGGGGGGGGGGGGCATCCCAGCACGCTGTTGGAGGGCTCCCAGTGCTGTAGTCGGTGAGTAGAAATGTTTTTATTTATTGATTTTTTAATATCTTAAATTTTTTATTAATTTTTTTTGATTGATTTATTGGTTGATTTATTGATGTATTTATCATTTATTATTGATGATGGCTCTTTATTTGTAAAACTGAAGTGTTTAATGTTTGTAAACTTCCCTTTAAACCCCCCCACCCCCACGCCCCATTCCCTACGCCTGATTTGTAACCGACGCCTGATTTTCTAAGTGTAGGCAAGGTTTTTCTGAGCGTACAAAAATCTACACTTACTCCATTTTAAGTTAGTTTGGAGTAAGTTTACACTGCCTAAACTTTCAAAACGGGCGTAAGTGGCTGGACACGCCCCCTTTTGAAAAAAAAAATCTTTTCCAAACTGAAACTGTTCTAACTGACTGGAACTGGAGCAAACTAAATGCTGAGAATTGCAATTTCTAAGATACTCCATTCTAAACCAGTTGCTCCAAAAAAACAGGAGCAACTCAGGTCGAGACTTGGGGCCCATTGTGAGACCACGCCAGAACTATAAATGAATAGAGCAGAACGGAACTTAAGTAAAACCATACAGACAGAACTAGTATGTACAGGATATGGAGCATGGTTGCACATTGGAATACAACATCACCTAGAGCAGCTTCAGAATGGAAAGGTGCCGGATTGGATAACACTTGATGTATTTACCAATTGGATCTTGGACAAAAACATGACTCATGCCTGCGAGTTGTGGAGAAATAGTTATGCTTGGGTCCCAAAGGCCAGATGTGTAACTGGACATTTAAATATAATTGGTTTTGTATTATCTATACCACAGTATGATGTGACAAAGGGAGATCCTCTATACCAAACAATGTAGGAGAAATAAGAAATCAAACTCATGTGCGGTACCATGACAAACCAGAAATGTAACTGAAGAGTTTCAGCATAGATGATTGTTATAAAAATAACCAAGTTGCTTTATGTCGAGATCCACCACGAATGATCAAAGGTGACTGTGGATATAACCAAGTGGACAGGTGCACCTTGAGTATCACCCCCCTAACACAGGACTACTAAATTATCGCTGTTCCATGAGGAAATGGAGATTGATGTGTGAGCACCACGGCAACTGAAATGAAGAAAGGAACACCTCATGCATCATTATGGATATTGACTTCTGCTTTACTCCACTTGACGAGACAGATATAAACGGGTTTATTATAACCCTTGAGCTTAAGGAGAAAGATCGATGGGACAATGATGGACATTACCTGAGGAGGTTATGCGAAGGCCATCGGGCCGTGAGAAAAAACGATACTCGAACTGAAAGAGGAACAAACACGACTGAATTGGACACCATTCGACAACATAGAGGATACCCCAGGTGGGACAGAAATTCGGCAGAATAGAGAAGACCCCAAGTGGAGGAAAGATAGAAGAAACAGAGGATACCCCAGGCGGGGTATAATTCGAACACCGAGAAAATGTTGGCTAAAAAGGACTTATACACAAACTATGCTGGACTCAATGTACTGGTTGTAGTGCAAGGGAACTCATCTTGCTTGTATTATCCTGTAAAAAGGTGTAACCGACGTAAGAGGCAGGCCCTAGCCCGTACTATAGTTAAAATATTGAATAAAGGGAAATCGGACAGTCCGGCAGAAAGGACTTAGTATAACCTTGATGGGAAAGCCAACAGGTAGATCCTGCAGCTCGGGAAGTAGTGCTACCCAAGCGAAAGGACAACCCTGGAAGCTGACCCATGAGGGATTAATTGGGAAATGGCCTATCTTGGTCATATAGCCAAGGGCCATTAGGGGGGAATTGTAAGGGATAAATTGTAAATAGGTGGTCAGAATTATGCTGAAGGTAGTGAACTTATCAGTATTAGCAGGGTCTGTATAACTGCCTCTGTATGTAACACTTGCTTATATAGGTATAGCATACTTGTACGCATTAAACTATAGCTTAACCTTAGTAACACTTTAACAGCCGAAGTCAGCAATTTGTTTAAAAGTTCTTGAGGAAGAGATAAAGAAGCCAGTACAAATCACACTAGGTGTTGGATAGACTGGGGTAGAGGGCAAAATGGAACAAAACATTGATGAGAGATGGACAGTTGCATGTACCACTCAGAGCCCGTCTGATAAGAGTCGACAAATCAATGTAACTTCGCTGATAACAATAGACCTATCAATGATTTTGAGGAGGATAGCTCCTCTCCAAAACCTGTATAAATTATGCTTGAAAACGTGTATTTCGGAGGTTCCACGACTGAACCTTCCCTTGCAATTGCTCGTAATAAAAGCCTGTTGAACCTGGGATTTCGTGTGTTTACTTCCGTGGTCATTATACAACAGGAGAAGAGCGAGATGTCGATTAACTATATCAGTTAGTTCACTTTGAAGGAGAGAAGCCTCCTTTTTAACCCCTACAAACATAAGAACATAAGGAATAGGAGCAGGAGTAGGCCATATTCCCCCTCGAGCCTGCTCCATTATTCAATAAGATCATGGCTGATCATCGACCTCAACTCAACTTTCCCGCCCGATCTCCGTATCCCTTGATTCCCCTAGATTCCAAAAATCTATCTATTTCAGCCTTGAATAAATTCAGAAACTCCGCATCCACAGCCTCCTGGGGCAGAGAATTCCAAAAATTCACAACCCTCTGAGTGAACAAATTCCTCATCTCTGTCTTAAATGGTCAGCCCCTTATCCTATGGGCTGGATTTCTGGCTTTGCCGTTTTCACGGCGAAAACGGAGGCAGGGCAAGAAAATTACTGTCCAATTAGCATTAGCGATTAATTACCGAACCTTCAGCATTTATCCTTTGCGTCAGGGGCGCAGCGCAAAGAGAGGCGTTATTCTACTTTTGCGGCTCAAAAGCAAGATCCTCGCCAACTTTACTGCGGCCAGGAGCGCTCCGAGAGAAGCCTTGGGAGGGGAAAAAAATTCAAAAAATATTGCCAAATCCCTTACCTCATGAATCACTGCAAAAATATAAAAAGATAAAAACTTTAACTTACCTTTTTTACTGTTTATCCAATCACAGCCGCAGGCAGGGCTGGACATCCCTGGCAGTCATCACGGGGCGCGTTTTGCAACGTCATTGTTATGTATGGAGAAAGAGTCAGACTGAACACTGTGAGCTCAAAGTAAAGTGTGACCATAGTCTTTTAATGCAGGTCTCCTGAGTGCCTCACCAACCTGTGAAACCTTCTGTGCTCCCAAGGGATTATGGGATCCCTTGGGACTCCAGGGGATGAGCCCTCTGGTGGCTGTACAGAATAAATACAAGTTTACATAGAAATTAGGTGCAGGAGCAGGCCATTCGGCCCTTCGAGCCTGCACCACCATTCAATAAGATCATGGCTGATCATTCAACCTCAGTACATATATAACAACACTCCCCCCAAAAGTCAATAGTATAACTATTTACAATGTGAGTCAATCTGGGACCCTTCTTGCCCTGATTGATAGTCTCGGTGTGAAAGCTGGTATTGTTGAATCATTTGTTGGGCCCTCGCTGGGCTGCTGTACAGCTGGCCTTGCTGGGCTGCCTGGTGTGTTGGGTCCTGCTGGGCTGCTGTGGATGATGGGTTCTGCTTCGTGGTCAACCGTGGTGCCGGTTGCCACTGGTGTGTATGTCGGGGGATCAAAAAAGGTAGGGTTGCTCAGGATAGTCCGTGAATCTGAGTTTGATTTGGTCCAAGTGTTTCCGGTGAATGAGTCCATTTGAAAGTTTGACCCGAAACACCCTACTCCCGTCTTTGGCCACGACAGTGCCGGGAAGCCACTTGGGACCTTGTCCATAATTCAATACAAATACAGGATTATTGATTTCAATCTCGCGTGACACATTTGCGCTATCATGGTATGTACTTTGTTGAAACCTGCTCTCTACCTGTTCATGTAGATCAGGGTGAACTAACGGGAGGCTTGTCTGAAGTGCTCTTTTCATGAGTAGTTCAGCAAGTGGGATCCCAGTGAGCGTGTGGGGTCTCGTGCGGTAGCTAAGCAGGACTCGAGATAGGCGAGTCTGCAGCGAGCCTTCAGTTACCCTCTTCAAGCCTTGCTTGATGGTTTGCTCTGCTCTCTCTGCCTGATGATTGGACACTGGTTTAAGCAGCGCAGATATGACATGTTTGATCCCGTTACGGGTCATGAATTCTTTGAACTCAGCACTGGTAAAACATGGCTCACCAGGACATCGAGTAGGCAGTGTGTGGCAAACATGGCCCGCATGCTTTCAGTAGTGGCAGCGGATGTGCGAGTCGATATTATCTCACATTCAATCCACTTGGAGTACACATCTACAACCACAAGGAACACTTTACCCAAGAACGGGCCTGCATAGTCGACGTGTACCCTCGATCACGGTTTGGAGGGCCAAGACCATAAACTCAGCGGCACCTCCCTGGGTACATTGCTTCACTGTGAGCAAGAGATTGATGTGCAAAATTAAAGCACATGGTATTGGGCGTAATGTACTGATGTGGATAGAGAACTGGCTGGCAGACAGGAAGCAGACAGTCGGGATTAACGGGCCCTTTTCAGAATGGCAGGCAGTGACTAGTGGGGTGCTGCAGAGCTCAGTGCTGGGACCCCAGCTATTACAATTTATATTAATGATTTGGATGAAGGAATTGAGTGTAATATCTCCAAGTTTGCAGATGACACTAAGCTGGATGGCGGTGTGAGCTGTGAGGAGGACTCTGTGAGCTGTGACTCTAAAAAGCTGCAGAGTGACTTGGACAGGTTAGGTGAGTGGGCAAACGAGTGACAGATGCAGTATAATGTGGATAAATGTGAGGTTATCCACTTTGGTGGCAAAAACACGAAGGCAGAATATTATCTGAATGGTGGCAGATTAGGAAAAGTGGAGGTGCAACGAGACCTGGGTGTCATGGTACATCAGTCATTGAAAGTTGATGCAGGTACAGCAGGCGGTGAAGAAGGCAAATGGTATGTTGGCCTTCATAGCTAGGGGATTTGAGTATAGGAGCAGGGAGGTCTTACTGCAGTTGTACAGGGCCTTAGTGAGGCCTCACCTGGAATATTGTGTTCAGTTTCGGTCTCCTAATCTGAGGAAGGACGTTCTTGCTATTGAGGGAGTGCAGCGAAGGTTCACCAGATTAATTCCCGGGATGGCATGACTGACATATGAGGTGAGACTGGATCGACTGGGTCTGTAAGAACATAAGAACATAAGAATTAGGAACAGGAGTAGGCCATCTAGCCCCTCGAGCCTGCTCCGCCATTCAAAAAGATCATGGCTGATCTGGCCGTGGACTCAGCTCCACTTACCCGCCCGCTCCCCATAATCCTTAATTCCCTTATTGGTTAAAAATCTATCTATCTGTGATTTGAATACATTCAATGAGCTAGCCTCAACTGCTTCCTTGGGCAGAGAATTCCACAGATTCACAACCCTCTGGGAGAAGAAATTCCTCCTCAACTCGGTTTTAAATTGGCTCCCCCGTATTTTGAGGCTGTGCCCCCTAGTTCTAGTCTCCCCGACCAGCGGAAACAACCTCTCTGCCTCTATCTTGTCTATACCTTTCATTATTTTAAATGTTTCTATAAGATCACCCCACATCCTTCTGAACTCCAACAAGTAAAGACCCAGTCTACTCAATCTATCATAAGGTAACCCCCTCATCTCCGGAATCAGCATAGTGAATCGTCTCTGTACCCCCTCCAAGGCTAGTATATCCTTCCTTAAGTAAGGTAACCAAAATTGCACGCAGTACTCCAGGCCTCACCAATACCCTGCACAGTTGCAGCAGGACCTCCCTGCTTTTGTACTCCATCCCTCTCGCAATGAAGGCCAACATTCCATTCGCCTTCCTGATTACCTGCTGCACCTGCAAACTAACTTTTTGGGATTCATGCACAAGGACCCCCAGGTCCCTCTGCACCACAGCATGTTGTAATTTCTCCCCATTCAAATAATATTCCCTTTTACTGTGTTTTTTCCAAGGTGGATGACCTCACATTTTCCAACATTGTATTCCATCTGCCAAACCTTAGCCCATTCACTTAACCTATCTAAATCTCTTTGCAGCCTCTCTGTGTCCTCTACACAACCTGCTTTCCCACTAATCTTTGTGTCATCTGCAAATTTTGTTACACTACACTCTGTCCCCTCTTCCAGGTCATCTATGTATATTGTAAACAGTTGTAGTCCCAGCACCGATCCCTGTGGCAACACCACTAACCACCGATTTCCAACCTGAAAAGGACCCATTTATCCCGACTCTCTGCTTTCTGTTAGCCAGCCAATTTTTGATCCATGCTAATACATTTCCTCTGACTCTGTGTCCTTTTATCTTCTGCAGTAACCTTTTGTGTGGCACCTTATCGAATGCCTTTTGGCAATCTAAATACACCACATCCATCGGTACACCTCTATCCACCATGCTCATTATATCCTCAAAGAATTCCAGTAAATTAGTTAAACATGATTTCCCCTTCATGAATCCATGTTGCGTCTGCTTGATTGCACTATTCCTATCTAGATGTCCCGCTATTTCTTCCTTAATGATAGCTTCAAGCATTTTCCCCACTACAGATGTTAAACTAACCGGCCTAAAGTTACCTGCCTTTTGTCTGCCCCCTTTTTTCACTGGAGTTTAGAAGGATGAGTGGGGATCTCATAGAAACATATAAAATTCTGACAGGACTGGACAGGTTAGGTGCAGGAAGAACATTCCCGATGTTGGGGAAGTCCAGAACCAGGGGACATAGTCTAAAGATAAGGAGTAAGCTATTTAGGACTGAGATGAGGAGTTGTTAACCTGTGGAATTCCCTACTGCAGAGAGTTGTTGATGCCAGTTCATTGGATATATTCGAGAGGGAGTTAGATATAGCCTTTATGGCTAAAGGGATCAAAGGGTATGGAGAGAAAGCAGGAAAGGGATACTGAGGTGAATGATCAGCCATGATCTTATTGAATTGTGGTGCAGGCTCGAAGGGCCGAATGGCCTACTCCTGCACCTATTTTCTATGTTTCTATGCTTCTATTACATCTGTGAACGCAGGACTCTAAGTCCGCATCGATACCAGGCCACCACACGTGGGATCTGGCTATCGCTTTCATCATTACGATGCCAGGGTGGGTACTGTGGAGGTCATTGATGAAGATGTCTCTGCCCTTCTTGGGAACCACTACACGATTGGCCCACAGAAGGCAGTCTGCCTGTATAGCCATTTCATTTTTGCGCTGCTGGAATGGCTTTATCTCTTCCTGCATTTCCACTGGGACACTGGACCAGCTCTCGTGAAGCACGCAGCTTTTGACTAGAGATAATAAGGGGTCCTGGCTCGTCCAGGTTTTGAACTGCCGGGCAGTGACGGGTGATTGCTCACTCTCAAATGCTTCCATAACCATGGCTAAATCAGCAGGCTGCACCATTTCCACCCCCGTGATGGGCAATGGCAGCCTACTGAGAGCATCGCCGCTGTTTTCTGTGCCTGGCCTGTGGCGGATGGTGTCGTTGTATACGGACAACGTGAGCGCCCATCTCTGGATGCGGGCTGATGCGTTTGTATTAATCCCTTTACTCCGGAAAACAGGGATATGAGTGGCTTATGGTCAGTTTCCAATTCGAATTTTAGCCCAAACAAGTATTGATGCATTTTCTTTACCCCATAGACAAATGCTAACGCTTCTTTCTCAATCATGCTATAGGCTTTCTCAGCCTTAGACAGATTCCTGGATGCATAAGCAACTGGTTGCAGTTTCCCAAAATCATTAGCTTGTTGCAATACACACCCGACGCCATATGACGACGCATCACATACTAGTACCAAACGCTCACATGGATCATACAATACAAGCAATTTGTTTGAACATAACAATTTTCTCGCTTTTATGAAGGCATTTTCTTGGCTTTTCCCCCAAACCCATTCATTCCCTTTTCATAGTAAGACATGCAGTTGTTTTAACAGTGTGCTGAGACCCGGTAAGAAGTTACCAAAGTAGTTCAGGAGTCCCAGAAATGACCGCAACTCCGTCACGTTCTGTGGCCTTGGTACGTTCTTGCTTGCCTCCGTCTTCGCATTGGTGGGCCTGACGCAGTCCACCGCAATCCTCCTTCCCAAGAACTCCACTTCGAGGTGCCAGGAAAACGCACTTTGAGCGTTTTAACCTGAGCCCCACGCGGTTGGGTCGACTAAGAACCTCTTCCAGGTTCTGTAGATGCTCGGCTGTGTTCCGACCTGTGACTAAGATGTCGTCCTGGAAGACCACGGTGTGTGAGACTGACTTCAGTAAGCTTTCCATGTTTCTCTGGAATATCGCCGCCACTGATCAAATTCAAAACGAGCTTCTGTTATAAATAAAAAGACCTTTGTGCGTGTTGATGCAGATGAGACCCTTTGATGATTCCTCCAGTTCCTGTATTATGTAGGCTGAAGTCAGATCCAGCATCGTGAATGTCTTTCCTCCCGCCAGCATTACAAAGAGGTTGTCGGCCTTTGGTAGTCGGTATTAGTCCTGCAGAGAGAAACGATTGATAGTTACTTTGTAATCGCCACAGATTCTGATGGTGCCATCTCCCTTGAGGACAGGAACAATTGGGCTGGCCCACTCGTTTTACTCGATCGGTGAAATGATGCCCTCTCATTGCAGCCGGTCTAGTTCGATCTCTACCCTTTCTCTTATCATGTACGGTACTGCTCTCGCCTGTGATGGATAGGTCGCGCCCCCGGAATTAGGTGGGTCTTCACTTTTGCTCCTTGGAATTTCCCAATGCCTGGTTCGAACAGCGAAGGGAACTTGTTTAAGACCTGGGCACACGAAGTGTCGTCAGCGTGCTATAGCGCTCGGACGTCGTCCCAGTTCCAGCGTATCTTTCCCAGCCAGCTCCTGCCGAGCACTGTGGGACCATCGCCCGGTACCACCCAGAGTGGTAGCTTGTGCACCGCTCCATCATAGGAGACCTTTACGGTAGCACTGCTAATTACGGGAATCAGTTCTTTCGTGTAAGTTCTTAGTTTCGTACAAAAATTGGAGTTAAGACTGGCCTTGAAGCCTTGTTGCACCACAGTCTTTCAAAAGTCTTTTTGCCCATGGTGGACTGGCTCGCACCTGTGTCCAGTTCCATGGACACCGGGAGTCCATTTAGTTCAACATTCAGCATTATCAGGGGATAATTCGTGGTGAATGTGTGCACCCCAGATACCTCTGCCTCCTTGGTCTGAGGCTCTGGTTCGTCGTGATCCTCCATGGATCTGTCCTCCTCTGCAACATGGTGGTTTGCAGGTTTAACAGGATTAGCAGTTCACCTGCACATGCGTTGGAGGTGTCCCATTGTTCCACAGCCCTTGCAAACATATCCTTTGAAGCAGCATGAATGGAAACGATGATCACCCCCACAGCACTAACAAGGTTAATAGCCTTGCATTCATCACCCTCGATGGTGGACTCTGAGACATCTGCGGATGTGCAGCTGCAGGCATGTGTGGCCTGTCCTGTATGTTGCGATTCGAAAACAACATCACTTTGTTCACAGTACTTGTAGCAGCACTTGTGTGCTGAGAAATTTGCTTAGGATTGTCACTAGTGGCAATGAACGCCTGGCCTATCGCTATGGCCTTACTCAAGGTTGGAGTCTCTACAGTCAAAAGTTTGCGAAGTATGGTTTCGTGGCCAATGCCAAGCATGAAAAAGTCTCTGAGAATGTGCTCCAAATGTCCTTCAAATTCGTAATATCCTGCAAGGCGTCTAAGCTCGGCGACATAACTCGCCACTTTCTTGCCTTCAGACCTTTTGTAGGTGTAGAACCGGGGTACCTCGCCATCAGAACGCTTTCCTTCGGACCAGTGTGCACAATTCATCGTATGATTTCTCCGTGGGTTTCGCTGGCGTGAGCAGATTCTTCATGAGGCCATATGTTGGTGCCCCACAGACGGTGAGGAGGATCGCCCTTCATTTGACAGCGTTCTCTTCCACATCTAGCTCATTGGCCACGAAGTATTGGTCGAGTCGCTCCACAAAAGTTTCCCAATCATCTCCCTCCGAGAATTTCTCCAGGATGCACACTGTTCTCTGCATCTTTGGGTTCGCTTATCTGTATCTCATCGCCAGTTGTTATGTATGGAGAAAGAGTCAGACTGAACACTGTGAGCTCAAAGTAAAGTGTGACCTTAGTCTTTTATTGCAGGTCTCCAGAGTGCCTCTCCAACCTGTGAGGACTCCTTAAATGCCTGTGCTCCCAAGGGATTATGGGATCCCTTGGAACTCCAGGGGATGAGCCCTCTGATGGCTGTACAGAGTAAATACAAGTTTACATATATAACAGTCATCATCATCGTCATAGGCAGTCCCTTGGAATCGAGGAAGACTTGTTTCCACTCTTAAAATGAGTTCTTAGGTGGCTGAACAGTCCAATACGAAAAACACAGTCTCTGTCGCAGGTGGGACAGATAGTCATTGAGAGAAAGGGTGGGTGGGACAGGTTTGCTGCATGCTCTTTCTGCTGCCTGCGCTTGACTCGAGGTGCTCAGTGCCCTCCCAGATGCACTTCCTCCACTTAGAGCGATCTTTGGCCAAGGTCTCCCAGGTGTCAGTGGGGATGTCGCACTTTATCAGAGAGGCTTTGAGGGTGTCTTTGTAAAGTTTCCTCTGCCCATCTTTGGCTCCTTTGCCGTGAAGGAGTTCTGAGTAGAGCGCTTGCTTTGGGAGTCTCGTGTCTGGCATGCGAACAATGTGGCCTACCCAGCAGAGCTGATTAAGTGTGGTCAGTGCTTCAATGCTGGGGATGTTGGCCTGGTCTAGGATGCTAATGTTGGTGCGTCTGTCCTTCCAGGAGATTTGTAGCAACTTGAGGTGTCTACTGTACATGGTCCATGTCTCTGAGCCATGCAGGAGGGTGGATATTACTACAGCTATGTAGACCATGAGCTTGGTGGCAGTTTTTAGGGTCTAGTCTTCAAACATTCTCTTCCTCAGGCGGCCGAAGGCTGCACTGGTGCACTGGAGGCGGTGTTGAATCTCGTCGCCAATGTCTGCTCTTGTTGATAAGAGGCTCCTGAGGTATGGGAAATGGTCCACGTAGTCCAGGGCCATGCCATGACTGGGGGGGCAGTGCTGTGTGGCGAGGACAGGCTGGTGGAGGACCTTTGTCTTACGGATGTTTTGCGCAAGGCCCATGCTTTCTTATGCCTCAGTAAATATGTCGACTGTGTCCTGGAGTTCAGCCTCTGTATGTGCGCAGAAGCAGGCGTTGTCCGCGTACTGTAGCTCGATGACAGAGGTTGGGGTGGTCTTGGACCTGGCCTGGAGACAGCGAAAGTTGAACAGGTTCCCACTGGTTGTGTAGTTTAGTTCCGCTCCAGCGGGGAGCTTGTTGATTGTGAGGTGGAGCATGGCAGCGAGAAAGATTGGGAAGAGGGTTGTGGCGATGACGCAGCCCTGTTTGACCCGGATCCGGACGTGGATTGGGACTGTAATGGATCCGTTGGTAAGGATTACGACCCGCATGTCGTCGTGGAGCAGGAAGAGGATGGTGGCGAACTTTTGGGGGCATCCGAAACGGAGGAGGGCGCTTCATATACCTTCGCGGTTGACAGTGTCAAAGGCCTTTGTAAGGTCGAAGAAGGCCATTTAGAAGGGCTGGCGCTGTTCCCTGAATTTTTCCTGCAGCTGTCGTGCTGCAAAAATCATGTCCGTTGTGCCCTGTAGGGGACAAAATCTGGATTTTTACTCCAGGAGGTTTTCCTCAACCACAGGGAGAAGACAGTTGAGGATGACTCTAACGACGACTTTCCCAGTGGCTGATAGCAGGGAGATTCCCCTGTGGTTGCCGCAGTCAGACTTGTCCACTTTTTTAAAGATGGTCATGATCACTGCATCTCTGAGATCTCCCGGCATGCTCTTCTCCCTCCAGATGAGAGAGATGTGGTCATACATTTGCACCAGCAGTGCTTCTCCGCCATACTTCAGTGTCTCAGCAGGGATTTGTGTTTCGCGACGTACGAGTCAGGTGATTGCCGAAATTCGTAGCAGTGTCGCAATGCGAGCTATTGCAGATCCAGCGCAGTTCTCCCCGGTGATGTTTCTAAGCTCCGCCGCAAAAATCGTTTGGAGGATCGCGCCTGGGCGAAAAACAGCTGACTGCCCCGTCTGTCGCCGCGGAGGGTCAAAACCTGGTGAAACCGGGTCGCAAACCACCTGAAAATCCAGCCCTGTGCCCCCTAGTTCTAGACTCTCCATTCAGGGGAAACAACCTCTCAGAATCTACCCTGTCAAGCCCCTCAGAATCTTGTATGTTTCAATGCTCACCTATTAGTATCTTTAAATGCTGCGTTTACTTCCTTTTAACCCTTAGATTGCTCGTGGCTCCAGGAAAATGACCATCTCTCTGGGCCAGACTTCATCTTACACAATAGTGATTCTAAAACAAACACTAATATTACAGATGTAAGAGTAGCCCAGTTACTGCAATATTAACCGTAAACAAGAAAAATAAATACTTCAAACATTTAAAAACAATATACTTCTATTTATCCTTTCTTCCCTCTACTCTCCCTTATTTTATGAATTCAAGTTTATATTTTCTTTTTCCTACCCTGACTATAATCTATCAACTCTTAGCCTCTTTTTTTTTTAAGAAGCCTTAACATTTAACCTAATTTCTTGCCTTGTTTCTGTCATGTATCCTACATGGTTATTGCTTGTACTATTTATTACAAGGTGTGCCACCAGGGGACCTCAGTGGGAGACTTGTAGGTTACCTGTACAGGTGTGCCAGGCCTAGTAAAAAAGATGTGATCCTCACTCTTTAGTTATCAATAAAGGACGAAGATCACTACAGTTCAAGTACAACACATTGCCTCATGGTGTCATTATCAGAGCATCTAAAGACATAACAATTGGCGATGAGATTACGGACCTTCACGCAAAAATGGCTACCCTTGGTACTTTGCAGCAGTTCGTTGATGGTGATGATTGGGATGCCTTTGTAGAGAGGCATTTCTTCACAGCAAACGACGTGGCAGGCGACAATCCGGCCACACTGGCTGATAAGCGCAGAGCTATCCTGCTAACCAGTTGTGGGCCCACTGTCTATGGCCTCGTCAGGGGCTTGCTGGCACCAGCGAAGACAATAACCAAGACGTACGAGGAGCTTGTAATGCTGATCCAAGAACAACTCAAGCCCAAAGAGAGCATCCTCACAGCCAGACACCGGTTTTACACCCACCGACGGCCCGAAGGCCAAGAAATCGCGAAATATGTTGCAGATCTCAGGAGGCTGGCGGCACCGTGTGATTTCAGCAACCACCTCACCGAAGCGCTGCTGGATATCTTTGTCATTGGAATCAGCCATGAGGGCCTTCTTCATAAGCTACTGTCTGTGGATACCACAGTCACACTATAGAAGGCCATCTCCCTTGAGCCAGGCATTCATGACCTCGACGTGTGGCTCTAGGCAGATGACTCATCCTCAGGACTCAAACCCGGCAAGTACTGTGCACAGAGTGGCGCCTTTTAGAGGCTGGACTGCAGAACGTGAACCTTCTCAGGGGAGAGAGAACAGGCCCCTGAGTCCCTTAACTCAGAGTCCGCCAAGGGAGGCTAACCGAGTAGCTCCATGCTGGCGTTGTGGAGGGAATCACAGGGCTCACCAGTGCCACTTTAAAGACTATGTGTGTAAAGGCTGCAGCACAAAGGGCCACCTCCAGTGAATGTGTAAAAGAAATATGATTCACTGTGTAGATGAAGAGTCTGCAAATGGCCATGAATCCAGCGCAGATTATGAAACGATAGGCAGAGAGGCAGCTCAGCCCCACGATGAGGTATATAGCATGTTTACCTGCACCACCGAGCGTTCCCCATTGAGGATGGAAGTCGAGATAAATGGCGTTCCAGTCTTCATGGAAGCGGACATGGGGGCGAGCCAGTCAGTAATGAATCAAGAAGCCTTTGAGAGGCTATTGGACAATCAAGCTAAACGACCCAAGTTGGTCCCGGTTCAAGCAATGCTGCGCACCTACACCAACGAACTTATCACAGTCGTTGGTAGTGCGAATATAAAGGTACTCCATGATGGCACAGTGCACAGGTTACCTCTGTGAATTGTTGGAGGTGATGGATCAATGCTACTCGGAAGAAGGTGGATGGAGAAGATCCATTGGAGTTGGGAAGATTTCATCGCTCCAGCGATCGACGTCTTCCACGTTCAGAGGCAAAGCAAGCCCTCGACTGAGGTTGGACCCAGCACCAGAGAGCAGACCAGCACAGCACCCGAGGCACAGTCCGCTCAGCATGACTGCGTGGAGATGATCCAGCTGAGACGACCCGAACGCACCTTCCAGGCTCCAGTGGCAGGACTCTGGAGGAAGAAAATCGAATCCAAAGGTGACTGCCCAGCTTCGGTGGCAGAACCCGGGGAGAAGAGGATCACCGCAGTCAACATCGTGGATGGAAGAAAGATGGCGCCCAAACCACGAGGTGATGCGCTGAAGGAAAAGATGACCGGGGCCAGACCACGAGGTGCAGTGCTGATGGAGAAACACGTGGCACCAAACGAAGAAGAGGATTGGGGTAAAGATAGCAAGGCTCTCTTAAAGGAGGCTTCCAACCCACCACACTTAAAGGGACAGTTGCACACTCTCAATCAATGTAAGAGCAACTGTGAGTTAGATGTAAAATGTGCAATTGATGATTAGAGTTGTGTACATGCAATAAGCAAAGAAAAGTCTCAATGTAAGAGCAACTGTGAGTTAGATGTAAAATGTGCAATTGATGATCAGAGCTGTGTACATGCAATAAGCAAAGAAAAGTCGTGCGATTGCGATCGGAGCTACAGGTTATTTACTATGAGTAATGAAACGTTGTGCGATGTAGGATTTCAACTGCAAACAGTCAATGCAGCGGGCAGACACCCATCGGGAGCACACAGGTCCAGCGAGCTACCCAATGTAGTAGCCTGCATCCCTGGGATCAGAGTTATGCACCATGGAGTGTGGCCACAAGCAGCCAATACATACAAGCCACAGAGCAAGCGATCTCAGGAGGGCAACGGCACCGGTATCAATACCCTGCCCCTGATCGGCTCCACTCTCAGGCACCCGATGGCACCAACCGCCACGAGCCTGAAAGGCGCAGCCCCCAGACTCTATCGCCACCAAAGCTACACCCGGGAACGAAGGGTCACCGCAACTGTTCTCCCAAATGGGACTGGGACCAGCCAGATAACTGGGACAAACCAAATAATGCCCAGGCAAGCGAGTCAGCAGTTCCTGCGCACTGCCAGACGACTGCTCCTCAGGGAGCAGCAGCGTCATAGGGCGCAAGGAAAGGATAGGGAGCTGACAGGCATCTGTGAATCTGCCCGACACTAGGAACAATGGCAAAGGCCCCGAGAGCAGGCAACTTAAGCCAACCGGGTTCCCACTGCCAGCACTGGGCACCGCGCTGCCACCAGACTACCTGGACACCATCCAGCAGTTCTGGTACTAGCTTGTCCTCACACGCCAGTACTGATTCCAAGTATATATCAAGTATGTTCCTCACCAGTCAAATGTACTTGCCTCACAACTGTACCACAAATGTAATAATATCAATGAAAATTTTTTTTTTTCTGGACTTGAATGTAGATGAATGTAATGAGCCACCGGCATAATCTATATGTGGGGGGGGTGGGGGTGGGGGGGAGAGAATGGAGTGGTCATGGACGCACAAACAGAAACCAGTAGCACCTCCACTGCCAACGAAACACCACCTACTCACCCAAGATGGAAACGACCCTCCAAGTGTCATAGAAACAGAGAAAATAGGTGCAGGAGCGGGCCATTTGGCCCTTCGAGCCTGTACCGCCATTCAATGTGATCATGGCTGATCATGCAACCTCAGTACCCCACCCCTGTCTTCTCTCCATACCCACTGATCCCTTTAGGCGTAAGGGACACATCTAACTCCCTTTTGAATATGTCCAACGAACTGAACTCAACAACATTCTGTGGCAGAGAATTCCACAGGTTCACAACTCTCTGAGTGAAAACATTTCTCCTCATCTCGGTCCTATATGGCTTACCCCTTATCTTTAGACTGTGACCCCTGGTTCTGGACTTCCCCAGCATCAGGAACATTCTACCTGCATCTAATCTGTCCAGTCCTGTCAGAATTTTATAAGTTTCTATGAGATCCCCTCTCATTCTTCTAAATGCCAGTGAGTATAAACCTAGCCGATTCAGTCTTTCCTCATATGTCAGTCCTGCCATGCCGGGAATCAGTCTGGTGAACCTTCGCTGCACTCCCTCAATAGCAAGAATGTCCTTCCTCAGATTAGGCGACCAAAACTGCACACAACACTCAAGGTGTGGTCTCACCAAGTCCCTGTACAACTGCAGTAAGACCTCCCTGCTCCTATACTCAAATCCCCTCGCTCTGAAGGTCAGCATGCCATTTGCTTTCTTTACTGCCTGCTGTACCTGCATGCCTACCTTCAATGACTGAGGTACCATGACACCCAGCTCTCTTTACACCTCCCCTTTTACTAATCTGTCACCATTCAGATAATAATCTGCCTTCCTGTTTTTACCATCAAAGCGGATAACCTCACATTTATCCACATTATACTGCATCTGGCATGCATTTGCCCATTCACCTAACCTGTCCAAGTCCCCCTGCAGCATCTTAGCATCCTCCTCGCAGCTCGCACTGTCACCCAGCTTAGTGTCATCTGCAAACTTGGAGATATTACCTTCAATTCCTTCGTCTAAATCATTAATGTATATTGTAAATAGCTGGGGTCCCAGCACTGAACCCTGCAGCACCTCACTAGTCACTGCCTGCCATTCTGAAAAGGACCCGTTTATTCCCACTCTTTGCTTCCTGTCTGCCAACCAGTTGTCTATCCACGTCAGTACAATACCCCCAATACCATGTGCCATAATTTTGCAGACTAATCTCTTGTGTGGAACCTTGTCAAAAGCCTTTTGAAAGTCCAAATACACCACATCCACTGGTTCTCCCTTATCCACTCTACTAGTTACATCCTCAAAAAACTCTAGAAGATTTGTCAAGCATGATTTCCCTTTCATAAATTCATGCTGACTTGGACCGATTCTGTCACTGCTTTCAAGATGCGCTGCTATTACATCTTTAATAATTGATTCCAGCATTTTCCCCGCCACCGATGTCAGGCTAACCGGTCTATAATTCCCTGTTTTCTCTCTCCCTCCTTTTTTAAACATTAGCTACCCTCCAATCCATAGGCACTGATTCAGAGTCCATTGAATGTTGGAAAATGACCACCAATGCATCTACTATTTCTAGGGCCAGTTCCTTAAGTACTCTGGGGTGCAGGCCCTGGGGATTTATTGGCCTTCAGTCCCTTCAATTTCCCGAACACCATTTCCTGACTGATAAAGATTTCCCTCAGTTCCCCCTTCTCGCTAGACCCTCGGTCCCCTAGTATTTTCAGGAGGTTATTCATGTCTTCCTTAGTGAAGGCAGAACCAAAGTATTTGTTCAATTTGTCTGCCAGTTCCGTGTTCCCCATTATGAATTCACCTGATTCTGACTGCAAGAGACCTACATTAATCTTCACTAATCTTTTTCTCTTCACATATCTATAGAAGCCTTTGCAGTCAGTTTTTATGTTCCCTGCAAGCTTACACTCATACTTTATTTTCCCCCTCCTAATTAAACCCTCAGTCCTCCTCTGCTGAATTCTAAATTTCTCTCAGTCCTCAGGTTTGCTGCTTTTTCTGGGCAATTTATATGCCTCTTCCTTGGATTTAACACTTTCCCTAATTTCCCTTGTTAGCCACGGTTGAGCCACCTTCTCTTTTTTATTCTTACATCACACAGGGATATAACGAGCATGGTGGATAGAGGTGTACCGATGGATGTGGTGTATTTAGATTTTCAAAAGGCATTCGATAAGGTGCCACACAAAAGGTTACTGCAGAAGATAAAGGTACGCGGGGTCAGTGGAAATGTATTAGCATGGATAGAGAATTGGCTGGCTAACAGAAAGCAGAGAGTCGGGATAAATGGGTCCTTTTCATGTTAGAAATCGGTGGTTAGTCGTGTGCCACAGGGATCGGTGCTGGGACCACAACTGTTTACAATATACATAGATGACCTGGAAGAGGGGACAGAGTGTAGTGTAACAAAATTTGCAGATGACACAAAGATTAGTGGGAAAGGGGGTTGTGTAGAGGACACAGAGAGGCTGCAAAGAGATTTAGATAGGTTAAGCGAATGGGCTAAGGTTTGGCAGATGGAATACAATGTCGGAAAGTGTGAGGTCATCCACCTTGGGAAAAAAAACAAAAAAAAGGAATACTATTTGAATGGGGAGAAATTTACAACATGCTGCGGTGCAGAGGGACCTGGGGGTCCTTGTGCATGAATCCCAAAAAGTTAGTTTGCAGGTGCAGCAGGTAATCAGAAAGGCGAATGGAATGTTGGCCTTCATTGCGAGAGGGATGGAGTACAAAAGCAGGGAGGTCCTGCTGCAACTGTATCGGGTATTGGTGAGGCCACACCTGGAGTACTGCATGCAGTTTTGGTCACCTTACTTAAGGAAGGATATACTGGCTTTGGAGGGGATACAGAGACGATTCACTAGGTTGATTCCGGAGAAGAGGATAGATTGAGTAGACTGGGTCTTTACTCGTTGGAGTTCAGAAGGATGAGGGGTGATCTTATAGAAACATTTAAAATAATGAAAGGGATAGACAAGATAGAGGCAGAGAGGTTGTTTCCACTGGTCGGGGAGACTAGAACTAGGGGGCACAGCCTCAAAATACGGGGTAGCCAATTTAAAACCGAGTTGTGAGGAATTTCTTCTCCCTGTGGAATTCTCTGCCCAAGGAAGCAGTTGAGGCTAGCTCATTGAATGTATTCAAGTCACAGATAGATAGATTTTTAACTAATAAGGGAATTAAGGGTTATGGGGAGCGGGCGGGTAAGTGGAGCTGAGTCCACGGCCAGATCAGCCATGATCTTGTTGAATGGCGGAGCAGGCTCAAGGGGCTAGATGACCTACTCCTGTTCCTAATTCTTATGTCCTTATGTTTTATGTACAATTTTTGTAGTTCATCCATGTGATCTTTAAATGTCTGCCATTGCCTATCCACCTTCAACCCTTTAAGTATCATTCTCCATTCTATCCTAGTCAATTCACATCTCATACCATCGAAGTTTCCATTCTTTAAGTTCAGGACCCTCATCTCTGAATTAATTGTGTCACTCGCCATCTTAATGAAGAATTCTACCATATTATTGTCACTCTTCCCCAAGTGGCCTTGCATGACCAGATTTGCTAATTAATCCTCTCTCGTTACACAAGACTCAGTCTCGGATGGTCTGCTCTCTAGTTGGTTCCTCGACATATTGGTCTAGAAAACCATCCCTTATACACTCCAGGAAATCCTCCTCCACAGTATTGCTATCAGTTTGGTTAGCCCAATCAATATGTAGATTATAGTCACCCATGATAACAGCTGTACCCTTATTGCACGCGTCCCTAATTTCCTGTTTGATGCCATCCCCAACCTCCCTACTACTCTTTGGTGGTCTGTACACAACTCCCACTAACGTTTTCTGCCCTTTGGTGTTTTGCAGCTCTACCCATATAGATTCCACATCATCCACGCTAATGTCCTTCCTTGCCATTGCGTTAACCACTTCTTTAACCAGTAGCGCTACCCCACCTCCTTTTCCTTCCTGTCTATCCTTCCTGAATATTGAATACCCCTGGATGTTGAGTTCCCAGCCTTGGTTATTCTGGAGCCATGTCTCCGTAATCCCAATGACATCATATCCGTTAACAGCTATCTGCGCAGTCAATTCATCCACCTTATTACGAATGTTCCTCGCATTGTGACTCAGAGTCTTCAGGCTTGTTTTTTTAACACTCTTTGTCCTTTTTGAATTATGTTGTAAGGTGGCCCTTTTTGATTTTTGCCTTTGATTTCTCTGCCCTCCACTCTTCATTTTCTCCTTCCTACCTTTTGCTTCTGCACCCTTTTTACGTCCCTCTGTCTCTCTGCATAGATTCCCATCCACCTGCCATTTTATTTTAAACCCTCCCCAACAGCACTAGCAAACACTCCGCCTAGGACATCGGTTCTGGTCCTGCCCAGGTGCAGACCGTGGTTTGTACTGGTCCCACCTCCCCCAGAACCGGTTCCAATGTCCCAGGAATTTGAATCCCTCCCCCTTGCACCATTCCTCAAGCCACATATTCTTCTGAGCTATCCTGCAATTCCTGTTCTGACTAGCACGTGGCACTGGTAGCAATCCTGAGATTACTACTTTTGAGGTCCTACTTTTTAATTTAACTCCGAGCTCCCTAAATTCAGCTTGTCGGACCTCATTCCGTTTTTCCCTATATCGTTGGTACCTATATGTACCACGATAGCTGGCTGTTCACCCTCCTCCTCCAGAATGCACTGCCGCCGCTCCGAGACATCCTTAAACCTTGCACCAGGGAGACAACATACCATCCTGGAGTCTCAGTTGCAGCCTCAAAAACAGTCAACCAGATAGAGCTAAGCCCAGAGCACAGTCAATGCATGAAGGCAATTTGCACTAAAGGTTTGGGGGAGAGTGATGTCATGTATCCTACATGATTATTGCTTGTACTATTACGATGTGCCACCACGGGGCACCTCAGTGGGAGACTTGTTGGTTACCTGTACAGGTGTGCCAGGCCTAGTATAAAAGGCAGGCCACCAGGTGTGATCCTCACTCTGGAGTTATCAATAAAGGACTAAGGTCACTACAGTTCAAGTACAACACATTGCCTCGTGGAGTCATTATCAGAGCATCTTAAGACATAACAGTTTCCACTTACAGATTCCCACCATCCATTTTGGAGGGAGGAGCCAAATGCAAATGAAAAGGATTATGATTAGTGTAATATTGACTCAGAAGACTGTTTTTGAAGAAATCAGGTTTCAAACTTTGTAAATTGATACGGTTGTGTCATAGATATGGCCATCACAGTGCCTGACACGATAGATTGCAAAAACAGGGACGGCTGCTGTCAGACCAGGAAACTCATTCACCTTAAAGAAAAGAATGAACTTGTATTTATATGGCACCTGTCACAGCTCAAGACATCCCAAAGCACTTCACAATGAACGAAGTACTTTTGAAGTGTAGTGACTATTGTAATAACAACAACTTGTGTTTATATAGTGCCTTTAATGTAGTGAAACGTCCCAAGGGACTTCACAGAAATACCATGAGATTTTAAAAATTTGACATTGACCTGCATAAATAGAAATTAACACAGTTGACCAAAAGCTTGCTCAAAGAGCTATGTTTTAAGGAGCGTCTTGAAGGAGGAAAGAGAGGTGGAGAGGCGGAGTGGTTTAGGCAGGGAGTTCCAGAGCTCAGAGCCCAGACCACTGAAGGCACGGCCACCAATTGTTGAGCGATTTTTATCAGGGATGCTCAAGAGGGCAGAATTAAAGGGGCACAGACATCTCGAGGGGTTGTGGGGCTGAAGAAGATTACAGAGATAGGGAGGGGCGAAGCCATGAAGGGATTTATAAATAAGGATGAGAATTTTGAAATTGAGGTATTGCTTAACTGGAAGCCAATGTAGGTCAGCCAGCACAGGAGTGATGGGTAAGCGGGACTTGGTGTGAGCTAGGACACGGACAATGAGCACAGGGGTGATGGGTGAACGGGACTTGGTGTGAGTTAGGACATGGGCAATGAGCACAGGGGTGATGGGTGAGCGGGACTTGGTGTGAGTTAGGACATGGGCAATGAGCACAGGGGTGATGGGTGAACGGGACTTGGTGTAAGTTAGGACATGGTCAGCAGGCACAGGGGTGATGGGTGAGAGGGATTTGGTGTGAGTTAGGACATGGTCAGCGAGCACAGGGGTGATGGGTGAGAGGGACTTGGTGTGAGTTAGGACATGGTCAGCGAGCACAGGGGTGATGGGTGAGTGGGACTTGGTGCAAGTTAGGGCACGGTCAGCGGGAACAGGGGCGATAGGTGAGCAGGATTGATTCTAGTTAGGACACAGTCAGCCGGTACAGGGTGATGGGTGAGCGGGACTTGGTGTGAGCTAGGACACGGGCAACGATCACAGGGGTGATGGATGAACGGGACTTGGTGTGAGTTAGGACACAGGCAGCAGGAACAGGGGTGATGGGTGAGCGGGATTTGGTGTGAGTTTGGATACAGTAGGAAAGGTGGTTGCCAATTTGCGCACAGTAAACTCCCACAAATAGCAATGTGATAATGACCAGGTCATCTGTTTTTTTAGAGATTCTGGTCGAGGGGTAAATATTTGCCAGGGCACTGGAAGATCTACCCTGCTCTTCTTTGAATAGTGCCATGGGGTCTTTTACATCAACCTGAGAGAGCAATTTATCAGAAAGACAGCACCTCCGACAACGTGAGGAAGGTTAATGGAGCAGTGTGGTTACACTCATTGTTATGTCCAGCCATGTATCCAAATTATGAGTGGATATTTGGTATTTCAGTTGGATATTATAGGCCCAATCAAATATATTCAAATTGGACAACCTGTCACTTAAAGATTGATGCAAGATCAATGATCTGCCACTAGGTGTCACTAACACATTTAATAACGACTATATTCCATTATAGAAGATCTCTTGGGAAAATTCTTCATAGCTTTGCCAGCTTTGACTGCATGAATCCATTATAGTAAATTGGAAGTGAGAGTTTGCATGGACTTTTAAGATTCATAAATCTAAAACTAATCAATAGCAGGGTAGAGGCTCCAATATACACATTCCTTCTTGTTTGTTCTTCAGACTCGAACCTGTTTTAATAGCAGTCTAATTATATCAATGCAGCACAATATCAGACGCTGTTTACACAAGATTTATACAGTGTGACTCATCTAATAATTCTGCGATTGCACTACCATTGACAAAATAGCATATTTTACTCTATTTTGTAGTCAGGTTTTCTACATAACTGCTGTAGTTACTGGAGATACACAGGAACAGTTATATGCAGTGAAGCATAGAAACACAAATTCTATACAACAATTGCTGAACTGTTGTGTGAATGAAAGCATGTTTGCCACGGCATTGGTATTCACCTTAGTGACTGTGCACAGTTTTGGTCTCCTTATTTAAGGAAGGATATACTTTCATTAGATGCGATGCAACGAAGGTTCACCAGATTGATTCCTGGGATGAGAGCATTGTCCTATGAGGAGAGATTGAGTATACTCTCTGGAATTTAGAACAATGAGAGGTGAACTCATTGAAACATATAGGGGGAGAAATTGCACAGCGCCCCGATTCGGACGATAACTTTTGCAGGAGCTGGGCGCTACTCAAGTGAAGGCGATGCAAACTTCCAGTTTAGCGCTCTAGGAAGGAAGTGGAGTGCTAAATCAAGCGCTAGCACTTCCCTTGGAGCGCTAAACTGACCAAGAGGGGCGGTAGCGGCAGAGCAATGCACACTGTCAAGTGCAGAGCTGCCGGGATTGAAGACTCTTTCCTCTCCCTTAAAGGGAAGGGCCATCGCTGCAGGCTGTGCATGTAAACGCTGTCCCTCCTCGCCACGATCCGTGACGATCAGCCCCAAGCACCCTAACAGAGTGCGGGGCTGATCAATCGCGGCAGAACAAAATAGTGAAACATTTACCTAAGGACTCCATACAAATTTTTAGCTTACGCAAGTGGCCTTACCTTTCAATAGTGCTCCCCATGTGGCCGGCCTCCCTCACAATGCCTCCTGCAGCTGCCGGTGTTGACGCCCAGCGATGCTGCAGGAACCGAAGTTTGGATCTGGGGCGGTGCTGGGGTGCTGCGCACTGGATGACATCACGATCTCCAGGGTGCAGGAGATCGTGGTGCTAGGGGTTACCGCCGCCGCAAACCTCGATGGCAAGTCTGCGAGCGTCGGTACTCTTACCGCGCCCAATCGTAAAGCCGATAGTGCCCTGTTAGCGCCCCCCCGGAGGTGCTAACAGGAGGCGCAAAGGAGGCTAATTTCTATCCCGTAAGATTCTGAGGGTATTGACAGGATAAATGTTGAGAGATTGTTTCCCCTGGCTGGAAAGTCTAGAACTAGGAGGCATAGTCTCAGGATAAGGGGTCGGCCTTTTAAGGCTGAGATAAGGAGGAATTTCTTCACTCAAAGGTGCTTTGGAATTCTCTGCCCCAGAGGACTGTGGATGCTCAGTTGTTGAGTATGTTCAAGACAGAGATCGATAGATTTTTGGACGCCAGAGGAATCAAGGGATATGAGGATAGGGCAAGAAAGTGGAATTGAGGTCGAAGATCAGCTATGATCTTATTAAATGGCAGAGCAGGCACAAGGGGCCATATGGCCTACTCCTGCTCCTAGTTCTTATGTTCTTATGACAGGGGTAATGGTAGCAGATAGTCCATTGAGACATTGTACTAAAAAGAACAGGGTACTTTCAATAGCAGGAGCTTTAAATGCACCAAATTCATTTGCATAAATTGAGAAGATTGAGACCTACTGACATAACCTGCTTTGCTGTAGGATCTACTGCTGTTTTGTGTTTTGTTCATTAGAAAATATGCATGTCTTTTTGTGTTGGTGACATGACATCTAACTTGACTGCTATCTGAGATATTTATGCCCAACAGGCCATATTCAAACAAATGTGCAGATTTGCCACAGGTATTAGGATATTAGGTCCATAGTTTCATATATCAGCTCATGAAGTGGAAATGCTTCAATGTATGCTTTTTTCATCATCATAGGCAGTCCCTCGGAATCGAGGAAGACTTGCTTCTACTCTTAACATGAGTTCTTAGGTGGCTGAACAGTCCAATACGAGAACCACAGTGCCTGTCACAGGTGGGTTAGATAGTCGTTGAGGGAAGGGGTGGGTGGGACTGGTTTTACGCACGCTTTCTCTGCTGCCTGCGCTTGATTTCTGCACACTCTCGGCGACGAGACTCGAGGTGCTCAGTGCCCTCCCGGATGTGCTTTCTCCACTTAGGGCGATCTTGGGCCAGTGTCTCCCAGGTGTCAGTGGGGATGTTGCACTTTATCAGAGAGGCTTTGAGAGTGTCCTTGTAACGCTTCCTCTGCCCACCTTTGGCTCTTTTGCCGTGAAGGAGTTCCGAGTAGAGCGCTTGCTTTGGGAGTCTCGTGTCTGGTATGCGAACTATGTAGCCTGCCCAGCGGAGCTGATCAAGTGTGGTCAGTGCTTCGATGCTGGGCATGTTGGCCTGGTTGAGGACACTAATGTTTGTGCTTCTGTCCTCCCAGGGGATTTGTAGGATCTTGCGGAGACATCATTGGTAGTATTTCTCCAGCGACTTGAGGTGCCTACTTCGCCATCTCCAGTTCAGGTCCAAGACCACCCCAACCTCTGTCGCGAGCTACAGTATGCGGACAACACTTGAGCCTGCGCGCAAACAGAGGCTGAACTCCAGGACACATGCAACTTATTTACTGAGGCGTACGAAAGCATGGGCCTTACGCTAAGCATCAGCAAGACAAAGGTCCTCCACCAGCCTGTCCTTACCCACAGCACTGCCCCCCAGTCATCGATATTCATGGCGGGAGCCTACTATCAACAAGAGCAGGCATTGATGACAAGATCCAACACTGCCTCCAGTGCGCCATGCAGCCTTCAGCCGCCTGAGGAAAAGAGTGTTTGAAGACCAGTCCCTCAAAACTGCCACCAAGCTCATGGTCTACATGTAGTAATATCTGCCCTCCTGTATAGCTCAGAAACATGGACCATGTAAAATAGATATCTCATGCTTTTATAGTGCTCATTCAAGAGGACTTTGCACTTGTTCCAAAAAGCACCTTTGATAACAGTAGACCTCACAAAGAATATAATTGTCACAAGATTGTTTTCCCAGTTGCAGAACCCATTGTGATCTGAAGAGGCTCATTATTGTAAAGTCCTGACCCTGCAGTACAGATTTACACGAGGCACATGCTGAAGTCAAGGTCACTCTGGACCTGCACCTTTATTTCACAGCTCTCGAGTGCCTCACTTGCCTGAAACCTGCCTTTATATACCTGTGTAGAACAGGTATGCAGTGTCTCCTGCAAGTGCACCCCTGGTGGTAAAGTATGCTTGTGGTTACAGGTCATATCTAGTTACAGTTGTCTATTGTCTTTATAGATTCAGTCTCTCAGGTGGTCTACGCTCTCGCGTGGAGCATCTTAGTTGTGGTTCAGTTGTTTGCCTTGGTGCCTGTTTTTCTTTCAGTGTGATTGCTGGTATCTCGCCTGAGCTGTCTGTTTCGTTCAGTATGATTGCTGGTAACTCGCCTGGGCTGTCTGTTGAGATTGCCCTTTCCTCAGGTTGTTCCCTCTGTCTGTCCACCAGGTGTGGTGTGAGTTCCACATTGTAGTCTGCCTCTGGTTCTGCAGTGTTGTTGGTGAATCTACTTTTTACTTGGTCGACATGCCTCCAGCAGGTTTGGCCATTGTCCATTTGCACAACCAGTAGACTGTTTCCTTCCTTGCCTGTTACTGTCCCTGCAAGCCATATGGGACCCCTGCCATAGTTTAGCACAAACACTTTGTCCCCTATTTCATTCCACCTCACCGTCATCTTGAAACACAACCGTCCCCGGGATGGACTTGAGCAAACTCTCCATGTTGCGCTGGAATATAGCAGCTGCCGACCTGATGCCGATTGTACATAAAAAGGCCTCGATGTGTGTTGATGGTGGTGACTCTTCAGTCAGTTCTTGCATCATATACGCAGATGTGAGATCTAGTTTCGAGAAAAGTTTTCCTCCAGCCAATGTGGCAAATAGGTCCTCCGCTCTGGGCAGCGGGTATTGGTCCTATAGAGAGACTCTGTTTATGGTAGACTTGTAATCCCCATAGATTCGTACGGATCCATCAGGCTTCATGACGGAGACGATGGGACTTGCCCAGTCGCTAAATTCCACGGGTGAGATAATGTCTTCCCGCAGAAGCCGGTCCAGTTCATGTTCAATCTTTTCCCTCATCATATAAGGCACAGCTCTAGCCTTGTGATGGATCGGTCTGGCATTCTGTGTAATGTAGATTTTAACTTTAGCCCCTTTGAAGGTGCCCACACCTGACTGAAAGAGATGTTCAAAACGACTTAGAACTATTGAGCAGGAGGTCCGTTCCTCTGACGACATGGTGTGAACATCATCCCATTTCCAATTTAGTTTTGCCAGCCAGCTTCTCCCCAACAGTGCTGGGAGATCTCCAGGGACAATCCACATGGGAAGTCGATTCACCCTCCCTTTATGTGTGACTGAGAGCATTGCGCTGCCAAGGACTGGGATGATTTCTTTGGTATAGGTACTTAGTTTGGTGTCGATCCTTATGAGTTTTGGTCTGTTGCTTTTGTGCGGCCACAGCTGTTCAAATTGTTGGATGCTCATGAGAGATTGACTAGCTCCCATGCCCAGTTCCATGTTGACGGGTATCCCGTTAAGTAGGACCCTCATCATTATTGGAGGCGAATTGTTGTGAGAACAGTGGACATTGATCGTGTTGACCCGCTGTACCTCGGTGTCCCGGGCCCTGTCCCCACCGTCTTCTGGTCCGCTTTCCGACCCTTCCGATTCGTATACCAGCCGAGCTGCTGTTTTTCTTCACATGCGAGCCAGATGCCTTGTATAGTTGCAGTTTCTGCAAACAGCATGCTGAAATCGACACCCCTTGTTGAGTGCCTTCTCCCACCTCTCCAGCACAGACCGCTTCCATTGTTTCCGAAGGATGAGCTACGTCTGGCTGATCTCTCTTGAGCTTCTCTCAGTCTGTAGTTGATTGCTCGCATTGTGGATCGATGAGGTGTGAACTGCTGTTCATGTGGCCCTTGATGGCTTCTGGCACTGCTGCCTGCTGTTGAAGGCCTGCTGTCCTGCCTTTGTCTGTGTGTGAGGGTAGCGGCTTGTTTCACGCTGTGAACCCCATGTTCCGATGTTTCGTTAGTTGTCGTACCCGCAGTATAGATCAACCTCGTTTCTTCTTCTCCTGCCAAGAATGTCTGTGAGACCAGTGCTGCTGCCTCTAGGGTCAAGTTCTTGGTCTCTATAAGCTTTCAGAATATTCCAGCATGGCCTATTCCTTCAATAAAAAAGTCTCTCAGTACTTCTCTCCTTAGTTCATCGGAGAACTCACATAAAGTAGCCAGCCTCCGAAGTTCCGCCACAAAGTCGGGTATGCTTTGGCCCACACAGCGTCTGTAGTTGTAGAACCTGTGTCTGGCCATGTGTAGGCTGCTCGCTGGCTTCAGGTGGTCTCTCACCAGTGTGCTCAACTCCTCAAACGACTTGCTTGCTAGTTTCTCGGGTGCCAGCAGGTCCTTCATTAAGGCGTATGTTTACAAGCCACAGCTGGTCAAGAGATGGGCTCTTCTCTTGTCTGCCTTATCGTCACCCAACCAGTCTTTGGTTACAAAGCTTTGCTGGAGCCTTTCTATAAAGTCCTCCCAATTGTCTCCAGCATTGTATTTCTCATCTGAGCTGTTGGTAGCCATTCTGTGGATTCTGTGATCCCGTAACTCATCGTCACTGTAAAGTCCTGACCCTGCAGTACAGACTTGCACGAGGCACATGCTGAAGTCAAGGTCACCCTGGACCTGCACCTTTATTTCACAGCTCTCGAGTGTCTCACTTGCCTGAGACCTGCCTTTTTATACCTGTGTGGAACAGGTATGCAGTGTCTCCTGCAAGTGCACCCCTGGTGGTAAAGTATGCTTGTGGTTACAGATCATATAGAAACATAGAAACATAGAAAGTAGGTGCAGGAGTAGGCCATTCAACCCTTCGAGCCTACCGCCATTCAATGAGTTCATGGCTGAACATGCAACTTCAGTACCCCATTCCTGCTTTCTCGCCATACCCTTTGATCCCTCTAGTAGTAAGGACTACATCTAACTCCTTTTTGAATATATTTAGTGAATTGGCCTCAACAACTTTCTGTGGTAGCGAATTCCACAGATTCACCACTCTCTGGGTGAAGAAGTTTCTCCTCATCTCGGTCCTAAATGGCTTACCCCTTATCCTTAGACTGTGACCCCTGGTTCTGGACTTCCCCAACATTGGGAACATTCTACCAGCATCTAACCTGTCTAAACCCGTCAGAATTTTAAACGTTTCTATGAGATCCCCTCTCATTCTTCTGAACTCCAGTGAATACAAGCCCAGTTGATCCAGTCTTTCTTGATATGTCAGTCCCGTCATGCCGGGAATCAGTCTGGTGAACCTTCGCTGCACTCCCTCAATAGCAAGAATGTCCTTCCTCAAGTTAGGAGACCAAAACTGTACACAATACTCCAGGTGTGGCCTCACCAAGGCCCTGTACAACTGTAGTAACACCTCCCTGCCCCTGTACTCAAATCCCCTTGCTATGACAGCCAACATGCCATTTGCTTTCTTAACCGCCTGCTGTACCTGCATGCCAACCTTCAATGACTGATGTACCATGACACCCAGGTCTTGTTGCACCTCCCCTTTTCCTAATCTGTCACCATTCAGATAATAGTCTGTCTCTCTGTTTTTACCACCAAAGTGGATAACCTCACATTTATCCACATTATACTTTATCTGCCATGCATTTGCCCACTAAGCTAACCTATCCAAGTCACTCTGCAGCCTCATAGCATCCTCCTCGCAGCTCACAATGCCACCCAACTTAGTGTCATCCACAAATTTGGAGATACTATATTTAATCCCCTCATCTAAATCATTAATGTACAATGTAAACAGCTGGGGCCCCAGCACAGAACCTTGCGGTACCCCACTAGTCACTGCCTGCCATTCTGAAAAGTACCCATTTACTCCTACTCTTTGCTTCCTGTCTGCCAACCAGTTCTCAATCCACATCAGCACACTACCCCCAATCCCATGTGCTTTAAATTTGCACATTAATCTCTTGTGTGGGACCTTGTCGAAAGCCTTCTGAAAGTCCAAATACACCACACCACTCTACTGGAAACATCCTCAAAAAATTCCAGAAGATTTGTCAAGTATGATTTCCCTTTCACATATCCATGCTGACTTGGACCTATCATGTCACCTCGTTCCAAATGCGCTGCTATGACATCCTTAATAATTGATTCCATCATTTTACCCACTACCGATGTCAGGCTGACCGGTCTATAATTCCCTGTTTTCTCTCTCCCTCCTTTTTTAAAAAGTGGGGTTACATTGGCTACCCTCCACTCAATAGGAACTGATCCAGAGTCAATAGAATGTTGGAAAATGACTGTCAATGCATCCGCTATTTCCAAGGCCACCTCCTTAAGTACTCTGGGATGCAGACCATCAGGCCCTGGGGAATTTATCGGCCTTCCATCCCATCAATTTCCCCAACACGATTTCCCAACTAATAAGGATTTTCCTCAGTTCCTCCTTCTTACTCGACCTTCTGACCCCTGTTATATCCGGAAGGTTGTTTGTGTCCTCCTTAGTGAATACTGAACCAAAATACTTGTTCAATTGATCTTCCATTTCTTTGTTCCCAGTTATGACTTCCCCTGATTCTGACTGCAGGGGACCTACGTTTGTCTTTACTAACCTTTTTCTCTTTACATATCTATAGAAGCTTTTGCAGTCCATTTTAATGTTCCCTGCAAGCTTCCTCTCGTACTCTATTTTCCCTGCCCTAATCAAACCCTTTGTCCTCCTGTGCTTCGTTCTAAATTTCTCCCAGTCCCCGGGTTCGCTGCTATTTCTGGCCAATTTGTATGCCACTTCCTTGGCTTTAATACTATCCCTGATTTCCCTTGATAGCCACGGTTGAGCCACCTTCCCTTTTTTATTTTTACGCCAGACAGGGATGTACAATTGTTGTAGTTCATCCATGCAGTCTCTAAACGTCTGCCATTGTCCATCCACTGTCAATCCCTTAAGTATCATTCGCCAATCTATCCTAGCCAATTCACGCCTCATACCTTCAAAGTTACCCTTCTTTAAGTTCTGGACCATGGTCTCTGAATTAACTGTTTCATTCTCCATCCTAAAGTAGAATTCTACCATATTATGGTCACTCTTCCCCAAGGGGCCTCGCACAACTAGATTGCTAATTAATCCTCTCTCATTACATAACACCCAGTCTAAGATGGGCCTCCCCCCTAGTTGGTTCCTCGACATATTGGTCTAGAAAACCATCCCTTATGCACTCCAGGAAATCCTCCTCCACCGTATTGTTTCCAGTTTGGTTAGCCCAATCTATATGCATATTAAAGTCACCCATGATAACTGCTGCATCTTTATTGCATCTAGTTACAGTCATGCATAGCATGGTAAGATACAGTTATTGTAGTGTGAGATACATGACAATTATTATACCAAGCATTTAAATTAATATGGTTGTATCGCAGTTTGTTGAAAATGTGATCTGATAATTACTGCTGCCATGCAGACTAGCAAGAACTCTGAATATATTCTTGACATTGCTTGACAAGTGTACATTAAGCATGATATCGCACAAATACTGACATGTTACCATGTTTTTATGCCACTAAGAACATAAGAAATAGGAGGAGTAGGCCATATGGCCGCTCGAACCTGCTCCGCCATTCAATAAGATCGTGGCTGAACTTTTACACCAACTCCACTTTCCCGCCCTATCCCTATATCCATTGATTCCCTTAGTGCCCAAAAAATCTAGCAATCTCAGTCTTGAATATACTCATCGACTGAGTGTCCACAGCCCTCTGGGGCAGAGAATTCCATGATTCACCACCCTCTGAGTGAAGAGATTTCTCCTCATCTTAGTCCTAAATGACCCTTATCCTGCGTCTGTTACCCCTGATTCTACACTCTCCAGCCAGGGGAAACAGCCTCTCAGTATCATCCCTGTGAAGCCATCGAAGAATCTTTCCTTTTTGCCCCACTTTTTCTTCCAATTTGCTGCACCTTCTCCTCCCCTCCTGAAGGTGGCAACTCGTACTGAGGTACAATTCCACAGGCACGCAGCACTTCAACGCAAACAGCTAGTCTTCATATTTGAGCTGGAACTGTCATTTAGCTATTCAGTTGGGCGGGGGGCATCCGAACTGAGCCTGATCTTGCACTGGCCCGATAACCACAAGTACTTTCCAGCAGGCGGTCACTGGATTATAGTCGTGTCAGTCATGGCTCAATTGTAGTACTCGCCCCTCTGATACAGAAGGTCGTGAGTTCAAGCCTCACTCCAGAGACTTGAGTACACAATCCAGGCTGACAGTTCAGTGCAGCACTGAGGGAGTGCTGTGCTGTCGGAGGTGCCATCTTTTGGATAAGATGTTATATTGAAGTCCTGTCTGCCCTCTCAGACAGATGTAAACAATTTTATAGCACTATTTTGAAGAATAACAGGAGAGTTCTTCCTGGTGTCCTGGCTAATCCTTCAACCATATCACTCGAACAGATTATCTGGTCCGGATCACATTGCTATTTGCGGGAGCTTGCTGTGCTTGCGGCCGCATTTCCTACATTACAACAACGACTACACTTCAAATTGAGTTAATTGGTTGTAAAGTACTTGGGGACGTACTGAGGGTGTGAAAGGCATTATATAAAAGTAATCAGGATCAAACACCTTGACTAATTTTACTAGTTCTTGGCTCAGAGATTCTGAACCCCCCCACTGCTACAGCAGTGGCTGAGATTGACGAACTCAGCAAAGACCAAGGATTGAACCTGAGGTCTATCTTGCCCTGTGGTTGTAACCGGTGCACTCGCCAGAAGGAAGCTGAAGTGCTACAAAAACATGATACCACATTTACATGGATCACAGATTCAACTAGATGTCACATACTGGAGAATCGATGGCTAATGCATTGTGAAATTGGTTTGACTTGCGTTTAGTCAGATCAAGTCACCACTGAGCTTAAAATACAGTGCATCAAGAAATTCAGGCTGTACCTGTGGTTTTGTTGGGCTGTGGACAAGCTTTGTCCCAGTACCCCACATTGATTCCCATTCAAACATTGGAATAAGAGAGCGGTTCATGATAGTTAATCAAAATATTAACTATGGGGCCGAAATTGCAAAACTGTTTTTGCCCTCACTATCGGCTCCTGCCAAATTGAGCGTTAGTTAGCAGAGGTGCAAACACAATAGCATCAGCCTCCACTAGTAATGCCCCGGGCGCGTCAACCCCTTTGCACCCTGCGGCGACTGCTTTCCGTCCTGCGGTGGAAATTGCCTGGCACCCCGTGAGGCTGCCGCGGATGATGCCCAGCGCCTGCCTTGCGGGTCTAGAATCGGGCCGACCTCTGCTCCCGGGGTGGCAGTTAAAGGGGAGGTGCACTGCACCATGCTCCAGCAATTTTGTTCACCGGCTGACACACTGGTCCAGGCCACAATCATGCAGCTCAGCACTCCGGGCTGTGGCCGCCACACCACACAGCCCGAGTGGCCCACTAGAGGCCTGCAGAGTTCACAGCGGCCCTCTCCTTTAATGGAAGGGGAGGGGCGTTGAAACGCCATTAGCGCTATGCAGAGAAGCCATGTCGTGCTGCCGATCCTGGCCGCGTAGTGCCACGGACACCACCCCAACAGGAAGTGGAGTGTACGACATCTCGCTCCACTTCCTGTGAGGGGCGGTACCCCAAATTTCGCGGCTGAGGGACTTCCACACCGGTTCAGGTACCGCCCCCAAACGGGGCATAACCCAATTTCGCCCCTTATATAATCATACACTTTTTGGCAATTTAGTTGAAAACTATACCTAAGATTAAAAAGAACACGATCTGATTAATTAACCATGTCTCTTTTTTGCGTTTAATGAATCTATTTTTGAGTTCGGACCTGCTTTAAGATTTCCTAAAACGTTATGATCGTTACTCACTTATTAAAATCATATTCAACGCACGTCTGCAGCTGAGCATGATTGCACATTGTTCACCTGTGCTCTATCATAGTGTGAAGTCTATTATGATTCGCACGATCTTCAGTCGTTGCAGGACAGCTGGCCTGTAATGAGTCATTCAGTGCTTCACACACTAAGGGCCAGAAGTCTAGTGTGTGTGAGACAAAGTGAAGCAGATGCCACTAATATCACCTCATCAATAGTACATTTAAATCTTGTTATTTAAAGTTTAGAGCAAAATATCATCTCCCAGGAAAAAGGAACGCAATTAACACGATGAGTTTGTTTGAAAAACAACAAAGTAATTGAATAATATCGATTTGATGGATTTTTGAAGAGAATGAAGAAGGTGGGTTATGGATTATCTCACTAAGCAGAGAACACAAAATGCAGTACATGTGACCGGATCTCCAGCTCGATCCTCAGCATCACAGGTCCGATGTCTGTAGCCTAAAACATACCAAGTACGACGATTTTCTTTTCATCTACTGTTTCTTCTTCCCAGTTTTCACCTTAGCTTCGTTAGTAACACATTTTCTTCTGAATCAGAAGGTTATCCCCACCCTCCATAAACTTGAACTCATCCAAATCTCGGCTGCCTGTGTCCTACCTCGCACCATGTCCCGTTCACTCAGCACCCCTGTACTCGCTGACCTGCATTGGCTCCCAGTCCGACAATGATGCCCCCTATCTCTGTAACCGCCTCCACCCTCCAATCCCCCGAGATCTCTGTGCTCCTCCAATTTTGGCTCTTGCACATTCCTGCTTTTAATCTCTCTAGCCTTCAGCTGCCTGGGCCCGAATATCTGGAATTCCATCCCTAAGTCTCTCCACCTCTCTGCCTCTCTCTCATCCTTTAAGATGCTCCTTAAAATGTACCTCTGTGACCAAGTCACCTGTCCTAATGTATCCTTATGTAGCTCGGTGTTTGATAACGCCTCTGTGAAGTGACTTGGGACGTTTCCTTGATTATAATCACTCAACCATCAGTGGCCTTGCCTTCTGTTGCCTCAGCCCCAAGCTCTGGAACTCCCTGCCTAAACCTCTCTGCTCTCTACCTCTCTTTCCTCCTTCAAGACGCTCCTTAAAACCTACCTCTTCCTGTGCTAATTTCTATTTATGCGGCTCGGTGTCAAATTTTAACGCATAATACTCCTGTGAAGCACCTTGGGACATTTCACTAGGTTAAAGGCGCTATATAAATACAAGTTGTTGTTGTTTTACTACGTTAAAGGCGCTATATATGTGCAGGTTATTGGTGTTGTGGGTTTCATCCACACACTAGGTCGTGAGCACATGCTGGAGGTTAACCTGTCAATGCACCACTGAGAGAAATTATGGCTTTCAGCTGAGACACTAAACCAAGGCTCCTTCCACCTAGGCAATTCGGATACCATGCTACTAATCAAAGCAGAGTCGAGACTTTTCCTGGTATCTGATCAACATTCCTCCCTCAGCCAACACCACCAGAAATAGTTGAAATGGTCATTCACCTGATTTCTCTTTGAAGGGCCTCGCGGTGAGCACAATGGCTGCTGCATTTGCCTACACAACCACAGTTACTGCACTTCGGTGTAACTCACTGAATATGAAACACTTTTGGATGTTTCTGTACAATAAATGCAAGTCGTTCATTTTTTCCACTCTTTTCAAGATGCTGACTTGTGTGAAGTATTGGCCCATGACCGCTGGCAGCCCTTTGGTATCACATGTACATGTAACCAATCTTTGTCTGTGAGCCCAGATGGTGAGTGTTTGATTGCGAAGGTTATCGCAGCCAAGCCAAATCAAGCCATCGCTCACTGTCCATGCACACACTTCCCTTCCTAGCCCAGACCAGTGGTGCTGTGGCCAATTTTAGTGTCTTGCTGCTGTCCTGGCTCAGATCAGCTAAATCAGCACAAGCGGAGCATCAGATCTTGGACTTGCCACCTGTATGTCTTGATATTACACCAGACAGTTCATTTATTCACTAAACCCTCAGGTAGGTCCTCTCAACCTCCTAATTATCGAGGGAACTATTTTGATGAGCTAAGCCTTCATTAAAAGGGACCGATTAAGATTAGAATGTAAACATTTTTAATGATTTATAGCCAATGGATGAAATATATTTTAGAAAAGCTACTTCAGTCTCGTCCACTTAATAAAAGCCTTTTAGTTAAAATGTCACTTAATTGTTGGTGAACTGGAACATCTTAATTCCCCTTGCCTTCCAATATACTTTGCATCTTTCATTGGAAATCACTCAAACAGGAATTTTGGATGAGACTCATTTAAAAAAATATTAACTGTTAGTGGAAGTGGAAACACCACCTTCTCCAGGTTCCCCTTCAAGTCACACACCATCCTAACTTGGAACTATATCGGCATTCCTTCATCGTTGCTGGGTCAAAATCCTGGAACTCCCTTCCTAACAGCACTGTGGGAATACCTTCACCACATGGACTGCAGCGGTTCAAGAAGGCAGCTCACCACCACCTTCTCAAGGGCAGGGAAGTGGAGTTGAGGCCAAGATCAGATCAGCCATGATCTTATTGAATGGCGGAGCAGGCTCGAGGGGCCAAATGGTCTACTCCTGCTCCCATTTCTTATGTTCTTATGTAAGTAGGGGTAGGCAATAAATCTCGGGAATGAATTAAAAAAAGATGTTTACATAACCCACCTCCATCTCAGTTCACTGGAACTCGGACTATTGCTCTATGTAATCTATTACTTGAAAATGGCCACTCCAACAATCATAAATGTACAACTGTAACCTCTTTGCATGTATCATCACACAAGCCGATCATTCTGTTACTGTACGTCTGTTCCTCACAGAAGTGATTCCCATTGCTACATCCAGATCTGATCTTCACTCTGGCATGAGACTTTTAGAGAAAATAAGCCAGTATATTTTGTTGGGTGTTGGAAGGAGAGTAATGGGGGCAGGGGAAGGGGGGGACCAGTGCTGTGTCTGACCTTTTGCATCTAATTTATAACCGGCAAACATTGTAAGAGATGAGTGTCTTTTGGTTGGTTCAGCTAGCACGCAGTGATGTCATGTGCATATTTATTAGTAAAAATGCACTGAAGGGAAAATTGCACTTAAGCCGCTATACATCAATGCTGTGTTGTAGACTTCATTTTTCATCTCAAATTGAGCAGTAACCACCAGCAATTCACCCAAGTGTAATGTAGTTCAAATGTTCTCTCTCGGTACACTCCAAGTTCAGAAGATCAAAGTCTGTAATTGTACTCTTAGCTGAAAATTTTACATCTGAAGAACACTTTACTGAAATCCTTGTAATAACATGGCATGGATAGAAAATGGCATGCTGTACATTACTGGGGTCCAGTGTTGCTTCTACAGGAACAACCTAGAAAACTGCTGACAGTTTCAAATAGAAATAGTGCCTTAAATTGAATCCAAATGCACAGCGGTGCTGCTTACTAAAACCATTTACTTGCTTGCAATTAAGAAAGCAGATGATACAAGAAACTTTTATAATTACAAGGAAGGATCTTGTATCTCAACAATTAAGCAAAAGACTTGAAAGCATCTAGTTTATTCATTACAATGAATACTTTAATAGCTTACTTTCTACTTGTAAATCTGCCACTTAGTCAGTAATTGTGCTTTTTTAGCTGGTTAGCTAGAAAGAAAAAGTATTTTCTATGACACATACTTTATTACTCATCTACATAGATACTATATATTTGCATAATAATAGGTTATAATTTTACACAGATGCTTGATTCCATTTAGTGTTGAATCATTCAGTATCATAAATTGTATCCAAGGTTAGTAAATTGTTGTCAAATTACTTGTTCCTGATGTTTGAGGTAAATTGTGTTAAATCCCCATAGGGTTTTTGCAGCTGTTATCTCCCAACAGCTTTTACATATTCTCTAAGTACTTGATATGCTCAAGAGTACTGATGAACTTTCAGTTTCCTAACAGTTGGTTACTGGCTGATTCTAAATTTCTCAGAACTCTGTTCATTCCCATCTGCATTGAGTGGTTTTCCTGAACTGTAGAGGAGTCAAGGGTTATGGGGAACAGGCAGGAAAGTAGAGTTGAGGCCAAGATCAGATCAGCCATAATCTTATTGAATGGCGGAGCAAGTTCGAGGAGTATGGTCTACTCCTGCTCCCATTTCTTATTTTCTTATTATGAGTACATGAGTTCAGCTAGCCCTTATCTCTCAAGATGCTCTTTAACTCATTGCTGATGATGACCTGTCTTGACCAATACTCACCCAATACTTGCTGTTGTCAATCACTGGCTTATACATGCCTAGTACCTCAATTTGTATCAGTTTGTGCTCATGTGCTCATCTGCCTCTTGGTCACCTTGACCCACTTCTTTTGTGTTCATCAATCACTGTGCGGCGAATTGTCTCAATTCAACTAACCAGCATTCTTGGGCTCACTGGATCTTCTGTAGTTGCTGGCCATTGTGTAGTTGCTCACTTTGCACTGAGATAGTGCTAACAGTGATCTTTGTCCCTGTGCCAGCACCTTCTTGGACAGAATATTGGGCCTGCTTTCTTTGTTCTGCACCATAGTCCTACACATTGCCCCGGAATTTGCGGTCAGTGGCGAAGCAAAGCGTTCACTGCAGGCCCCAGAGTAAGCTTCGCACAAAGATCTCGCAATCCCTGTGTCGACAACTTCGGGTTTTCCGACCTTCAATTCAAATCAACGGAAGTTAATGGGGATACCCTTATGCGAACTGCTGTGACGTCAACAGCCTGTCTAAGCAACCAATCAAAAGGCATAATTGTCATAGACAGAGCACAAGGAAGTGTGTACGCTCTTAGTTTAAAAAAATGTTAGGGAGAGCAAAAGAAAGATTGAGGTTCTCACACAGGGGAAAAGGCAAACCAGAAATGAAAATGGACAAACTTTAATTTTTTAAACATGTTTCACAGTAATAATGCTGTTAACACCCCAGTTATACCTAGGGGTCGAAATTCAGGGTCTCAGAAAGACCCGTTACTGCCCGTTTGCGGCAGAATCCCGTGGCCGCTGCTTTGTGATCAAATGGCCGCCCCGACCCAAATTCAGGTTGGGGATTTTTTGGCCTGGACCCAATTCCGCCCCGATGTTGATGACTGCCACAAGCACATCATCAGAACACGCACCACCGCTCTCCCTCACCTGAAAAATAAACCGAGCAAGATTCACCTAAAAACGTTGACAGCCCACCGCGCAGTGCCCCTGACAGCTTTTTCTGTCGGTGCACCTTTTCCGGAGTAAGTGCGGCCCGACAGCGTGGCGGTCCTTCAATGGGAGGGCCCACTGCTGTGGCTGCCATGTATTTATTTTTATCGGCCAACTTCCCGATCGGCTGGCAAGATAGTGCCCACGGGTTCGGCCGGACCGCCAACAGGAACATGGTACCTCCTCTTGGGTGCCAGGCCCCTGGCCCGGCCGGGTGCCCCACTGGTTGAAGATAAAAAATGACTGATTCTCTTCCCTTTAACGGAGGGGGCAGAGCATGGTGACGCACATGTGCAGTGACATCACCACCACTCCACCGTTGAAAAAATGTCAAAGTCCTGAAAATTGATTATACGGCCACCTCATGGATCCCAGTGGTAAAACCAGGTAAAAGCTCACTGGTGCGCCAGCTTTCTGGTGCACCTGAATTTCAGCCCCCTAATGGGCCCAAGTTTCGGGCCGCGCCTAGAACGGCGCAGCCCCGACCTGGACGCCCGTTTTTCATGCTGGAAAGTGCGCCGAAAAAATACTTGCATATTCTGCGACTCCCTGGAGGTCTTCAGCAGCTTGGCGCGGCGCGCACAGAACAGCGGGGCACGGAGCAACAGACTCGCGCCGATTCTACAAGTAGTGGGGGGCGGGGCTAATTTGAATAAGGCAACGTCATGCCGGCAACCCTGCGCGTGCGCGTTGGAGCGTGCGCGCACGCGCAGTGGCACATAAACATTGGCACTCGGCCATTTTTAAAGGGACTAGAGGAAAAGTGAAGTTTGTCTCGTGGACCCCTGGAAAGGCTTGTGATTTAATTTTAGTGATTTTTTTTGTATCTGAAGGAGTGCTTTTAGCAACACTGTTGAATAAATCACCAGCTGAAATCAGTGAGTGCAGCTTTTCACTGTTAAACCTCCAGAACAGGTGCTGCATTGGTGCATACAAATTAAGGACTGTGTGTTTTGAAAAATAAGAATGTCAATTCAACTTTGCAATGGAACAACATCCACCAAAAACAAAGAATTTCTTGCATGTGGAAGTGGAGATATTAGTCAACGTAATTGAGCAGAGATGGCAGGAGCTAGATACCAGCAACAGAGGTCGCATAAAAGTGCCACCAAAAGAAATGAAGAAACGCTGGAACCAAGTTGCAGAAGATTACTGCGCAGTGGTGCATACCATGAGATCTGGAAGCCAGTGTAAAAAGAAATGGCACGACCTTGGTCAAGTAGTTAGTGTAAGTAATATTTCCCATTTTTAATTTAATCGTAATTGTAACGTGACTATCTGTATGTCCCACCTTGCAGAAAGACGCAATCTATAAAAAGTTATATTTTACTCTTTGCAGAAGAAATTGGCCCACAACAAAAGGGAGGCAACTCGGACAGGAGGAGGCACGCCCAATCTGCATCCACTGACACCCTTGGAACAGAGGGTAGCTGCTATGATGAGTCGTACATGGAGAAAAGCAATCAGTACAGCACAAGCTGGGCCCGCACGCGAGGAAGAAGGTAAGTCCTGAAAATGCATTGTGGCCCTTTAAATCAACCTGCTGCCTGGCCTGCTATGTGTGAGAGTACTCATGCCACCCATCCGGCCCCCTCCCTTGCTCTTAAACATTTGACTGTTCTGATGTATTTTGCAGAACATGATGATGATGATGATGATGATGATGCCAACCCTGAGGATCCTGAAGATACAGAACAAGAACCAGTACAACTAGATGCGAACGATCCAGACTGGATGATGGCAGCGATGACTGAAATGTCTGCAGGGGAGAGCTTCTCAATTAATGTTTATGAGCCCCCATCAAGGGACATCAAAGTTTCAACCCCTAGCATAGGTTTTGGTTCTACCTTCCATGGTTTTGATTCTGATGTTGCGGGTCCCAGTGGTGCTGCTGGTATAATGCAGCATTCTACAGTCAGTGCACTACCGTCCCAGCCTGCGCCTCCCACTCGCATAGGTTCTGGTTCCACCTTCCATGGTTTTGATTCCGACGTTGCGGGTCCCAGTGGTGCTGGTGATATCATGGAGCAGTTTACACCCATTCACCCACCATCCCAGCCCACGGCTCACACTCGAGTGCTGTCATCTGGAACACCGAGTGCCCCACCTTCCCAGCCCGAGCCTCTCTCTCTAGTTCTGCCGTCTGCAACAGAGAGCGTTCCACCGTCCCAGCCCGTGCCTCTCTCTCTAGTACTGCCATCTGGAACACAGAGAGTCCCACCGTCCCAGCCCGCACCTCCCTGTGTAGTGGTGCCACGAGGCAGACCCAGGCAGAGGAGAAGGAGATTGGAGACACGCTCTCCTGAGATGCAGCGTACAACAGATGCGGCTCAGGTTGTGGCATTGGGTATGGAGACCAATGAGCTTACCCAATCACTCATCTGTGGCATCAGTGCAGTGGGTGAAGAGGTGATGGTCCTGACGGGAGAAATAGCAGTAATGACACGGGAATTTAGGGAGCAAATGTCCGAGGGAGTGCAATTGATGGCACAGGCCATCAGGGAGGTCCTGCAAGTTTCGGCACAGGCCGTCATAGAGGTAGCTGCTGCAATAAGGACACACAGCCCCGCGAATCAAATGACACCCCCATGAAGAAGTGAAGTGAACATTCACTGAGATGTGAATGAGATATGGCTTTTGTTTTTTCGTCTTGATGTAGTAGCATTTTTCACATTGGAATTGTTCTTAAAGTTTTGTAACTTAATAACTTATAAGTGATCTTAAGGTTTTTAAGTGATCTTATAGTGTAAATGTTCTCACATTTTCTATCTTATTTAATTTTGCACCTAAAAAGTGATCCTGAAGTTTAAGTGTTCTCGAGAGTGTAAGATTTTTCAAATTGAAACTGTTTTGTAAGTTTTGTAACTTTACAACTTATAAGTGATCTTAGGGTTTTGAAGTGGTCTTATAGTGTAAGTGCTCTCACATTCTGTAACTTATTTAATTTTGCATCTAAAAAGTGATCTTGAAGTTTAAGTGATCTTAAGAGTGTAAGATTTTTCACATTGCGATTGTTTTGTAACTTTTGTAACTTTACAAGTTTATAAGTGATCTTAAAGTCTTTAAGTGATCTTCAAGAGTCATATTAAAAAGTAAAGTTTGATGCAACAAATATTTTATTACAGTGACGTTAGCTTTGCAATAAAATATTTTTTCATTAAAACTGTTTCATGTTCCATTAACACAACACAACGTAGGAACAACTGCAAAGAATAAACATGTCCATGTGCAACAGTGGTCACAGAGCCCTCAGGCATCAGTAGTTGAAGCATTCATGGATGAGCTGCTGGCGCAAGACTCGAGCAATCATTAAAGGAACACGATGGACGGCCCTCCTCCGACCTCATGCTCCGGCATCAGGCACTTGCATGCTTTCCTGATCGTCATCATCATCCACATCCTGCTGTTCCGTAATACTATCATCATGCACTGGACCCTCACGTCGGTCTTCTGGTTCCACTACCAGCTCCTGCTGCCTCATGATGGCTAAGTTATGGAGCATGCAGCACACAACAGTGAAGTGACTGACAATCTGAGAAGAGTATAGCAAATGTCCCCTGGAATGGTCTAGGCATCGGAATCGCTGCTTCAATATGCCAATGGTCCTCTCAATGATGCTGCGCGTCACAATGTGCGCCATGTTGTATTGACGGTCAGCTTCTGTCCGTGTCACGCGTAGGGGCGTCATGAGCCAGGTGGTCAGACCGTACCCTTTGTCTCCCAGTAGCCAGCTCTGCCCTTCTGGCTGCTGCTCAAACATGTCAGATATAACGCTGTCACGTAGGATGAATGCATCATGGGTGCTGCCACGGTATCTCGCATCGACTGACATGATGCACTGCTTGTCGTCACACACGAGCTGCACATTGATAGAGTGGAAACCTTTCCTATTCCTGTACTGCTCAGAATCCTCCACAGGTGCTCGCAAGGCTATGTGGGTACAATCAATGCAGCCCTGTACCTTTGGGAAGCCGGCAATCCTGAAGAAGCCCACAGCCCTCTCATGGATCGCTTGTGCGGTCATTGGGAAATTGATGAAGTCATTCCTTCGCGCATACAGTGCAGCCGTGACCTGGTAAATGCAGGCATGTATTGCACATTGAAAGATGGCATACACATCTCCAGTTGTAGCCTGAAACGATCCCGAGGCATAGAAGGCAAGTGCAGCTGTTACCTTCACTGCAACAGACAAGGCAATTGGCGTTCTGCTTCTGGGCTGCAAATCTGCTCTCAGCATATCACAGATCTCAGCGACAACTTCTCTGCGGAAACGCAGCCTTTTGACACAATCAGCCTCGCTCATGTCCAGGTACGAGTGCCTGGCTCGATATTGTCGACGTGGGTAAGGTCTCCTGCCCATCAACCTGCGGGCTATGACGCTCCTGGTGCGGTGAGCTCTAATCAATTCTCTCCTATGCAGTGAATTGATGGCAAACCATTGCATAATACGTGGTGTTGAGAATACAGCACCATTCTTCAAATTTAAGTTTAAAAGTGTCTATCTGTCTGCCTCTCCCTGTCCCTAGCCAAATGGCCTCAGTCCCCTTCGCAGCTCGAAAGCTGCTTGATGTTTCTTAGGCTGCCGTCCAGCCACTGATGGAAGGAAGGCCTGCCTGAAGCACCACAGCTTGAAGGCTGCTGCTGCTTCACACAGGTAGGAACATGGAATATTTAATCTTTGCTTTCTTTATAAATTTTTATTCAGGTTGGACCTTTATTTGTATAAGTATGACTGCTAAATGATTGTAGAATTTAATTACTTCCCTCTCCCCCCGTTCCCTATGCCTAATTTGTAACCTACGCCTGATTTGTAAAGTGTAGGCAAGGTTTTTCTGAGCGTACAAAAATCTTCACTTACTCCATTCTAAGTTAGTTTGGAGTAAGTTTTCACTGCCTAAACTTTCAAAAAGGGCGTAAGAGGCCGGACATGCCCCCTTTTGAAAAAAAAATTCTGTTCCAAACTGAAACTGTTCTAACTGCCTAGAACTGGAGCAAACTAAATGCCGAGAATTGCAATTTCTAACATACTCCATTCTAAACCAGTTGCTCAAAAAAAACAGGAGCAACTCAGGCCGAAACTTGGCCCCTTTCTCTTTGGGTCTGACTTTGAGTGGGGAATTAAACAGCGTACGTACTGCGGAAAAGCCGAAGTTTTCATTAGTTTCAATGATTTGGCTGATTAAACAGATTGCCGGCTCTGTGGTGGGGGGGGGGGGGGGGGTGCATAGAGCAGCCTGCTTCAGAGCAGTCAATAACTGATCACAACTTTGCGATGTGCCAAATCCCACAGTTGCGGTTAGTTTCAAAGGCGGAATGATGGCGCACACTGCCAGTTCGCTGTCATCCTGGCCGCAAATTCCAAGCCACAGTCTTCTGCTTCTTCTCACTCTACAAAAACAGATTATCTGGTCGTTATCACTTTGCTGTTTGTGGGAGCTTGCTGTGCACAAATTGGCTGCTGTGTTTCCTACATCACAACAGTGACTATACCCCAAAATGTACTTCATTGGCTGTAAAGCACTTTGAGACATCTGATGGTCGTGAAAGGCGCTATATAAATTCAAGTCTCTCTCTCGCTCTCTCACGCTCACCACAATCCCATCTCTTGTGCTCCCTCCTCCCCCATGCTTATTTCCTCTCTCTGTCTCTCATGTTCACTACCCACACCCACTCATGTTCACTGCTGACCCCACCTCAGGCTCACTGCCCTAACTGTCAGGTCCTATGCCCTCCCCTTCATACTTACTCCTCTCCTTTCTCCTATACTTGCTCCCTTCCCCCACACTCACTGCACTCCCTGCTTGCTCATTGTCCTCCTCCATCATTACTCGCTGCCCATACATCGCTCATGCTGACTGCCTTCCGCTATTCTGCCTTTCCCTCTCTCATTTTCCTGCTACTTCTTGGGCTCATCTTTTCTTTTAACAGACCTGTTTACTTGGCATTGCAAGGATAGAGATAAGAAAAATATTTCCATCGTCCCCAGAAAAACAATAATGCATTTCAAAAAATTTAAAGTCATCCTAAAAGAGCAACATCAGACAAAAACATTCTACTGATAAATTCCACATTCCCATGAGCAGCAAGCATGAGGGATGAAAGTATTGATGTAATGCAGTATTGCTACTGAAAGGTAAAAGGTTTGACGGCAAACACTGCATTGTAAAAGGGAAAATGTAGTACAGGCAGTGGCATTAAAAAATAGACAGTCAGCTGCACATATACACGATAGCCCAAAGAGGAAGAGGTGTTCATTAAATTGCGATGTTGAGCATTGTCGGTGCTGTGCCCTATACTTCTTGAAAAAATGTCCAGCTGGGTGTCAGAACTGTCGGTGGTCTGAGTTGACTTTGTTACAGCGACAATAAATGAAATAATGAGAAACACTATGAACAGGTCCTGAGTGAGTAAGTGGATTTTGGTTGCACTTGGTTCTTCGGTGGCATTTTGCTTTCAATTCCCATGGTTACAGTTTTTAGTGCAGTATGAGCATTGTTGTGCTGAGGCCACAGTGACTGCAGTATAGCTTCCATCCTGGAGCAGGCAACCTTGGATTGAGTGAACCAGCTGGGTCCCACGCAGTGTTTTAGTTGAGGCTGCATAGCGTGTCTAGTTTTTGAGCAAGCAGCCAAAAGAATTAACAAGAGTCGTACACCAACTAAAGTCTAGTTTTTAAAACAAAAGTTCATTATTGCATCTTGTACTTTGTTTCATGTTGTGGAGGTGTTAAGTGTTACCTTATTAAGGTTTCTGATGAATGGTCATTGTCAGTGCAACAAAGCTCAGACTGTGAGCAATGACTGCATGGCTGTTCCTTTACCCACCCCCTCCCCCCATCTGATTGTCGGATTCAGAAAAGTTGATTAGTAGTTTTGCAAACTCAACCGTGTAGGGAAACTTCTGCAACTACTGATGTTCTTGGGGACACCCAGCAAATATTGGCAAACTCCGATCCACCATCCAAAGAAAAACAATGCTAATAATTGCAGAACACGTTTTTGTCAGTGTACAGCAACAGACTGTGCTGGCAAGTTAACAAATCCTGAAATCTGATGACCTTATGAAACCCCAGAGATGGTTTGAAAAGCTATATCTCAGCCCTAGTTCTGATCAGCAACAATTGACAAGTGATTCACTTCAGTTCTTGTCTCGAGTTTTAATGGAGGTTTCTTTGCTGGTATGTCTTGTAAAAAATAGAATGTATGTATTCCTGATGACTGAATGAGCAAAAGCATTGCCCAGAGTAGTCCCGAGTCCAAGAAAATCCCAGGTTCAGCCTTTGGCCTGTGTTGAGTTAGCTGGTCAAAGCACTGGGCAGCAGTGATGATCCAACAATTTGCCTCAGCGTTCCTGGACTAGTGAGGGGAAAAATTTGCCAGGGTTGCTACTTCAGATGAAGAGTCTCCAGAAAGATCTTTCTCTTTCGGATGCTGGCAAACCTGCTGTACACTTTGAGCATTTTCTTAATTATTCACACACCTGATTATTATCCAGTGACCTGTGTTGGAAAGTGCAAGCAAAGAGATGCCAAGTAAGGTTAAGGTGAGGTTTGACTTCGATGCTCCCCAACTGTTGAATGTCTACAACAACAACACCAATGTGCATTTATATAGCGCCTTTAATGTAGTAAAATGTCCCAAGCGCTTCACAGGGGCATTATCAAACAACATTTGACACTAAGTCACATAAGGAGATATGAGGACAGGTGACCAAAAGCATTGGTCAAAGAGGCACATTTTATGGAATGTCTTAAAGGAGGAAGGAGAGGTAGAGATGCAGAGAGGTTTAGGGAGGGAATTCCAGAGCTTAGTGCCTCAGCAGCTGAAGTCACAGCCACCAATGCCCTGCCAACATTTACTGTTGTTCATCACAGATGAAAAATGACCATTGGTCAAGCTACTGGTAGGTGTCTGACACCATATGCCATCATGAATTAGTGTCTTCAGGAGAGAATTGGGAAAGAGAAAAGAAAATAGTGGGAGATGCATTTCATTTTTGGAATTAAGACAGTAAACTAGCAAAGAAAAATGTTGTGCTGCCTACCTTAGTCATATGTCAATGAATATCCCCCTAGTCATTTAACATACTTACAGAGTTTGTTCAAATTAGTTGGTAAGAAGCAGTGGAATATAATTGGGAAGTTTCTTGGTCATCCATCATTCACTTTAAAGGGTATTGTTACACCGACGCACTGTCAACTTCTGAATTTGCAAAAACACTTTTTAAATATCTATTTTGACAATGCTGTCACTTTTAACCAGGAATAATGTTCTTTTATTGATTAAAACTAAGCGTAATACCAACATTTGTACTAGTTTCCAAAAGTAAGAAAAAGAACGAGAGGCAATAAAACAAAACCATTACTTTGTTACTTTCCTTTGACGTTGATGTATTTCTAAATGTTGACTTCAGTTTGTTGAGCTGCCTGTACTGTGTTCTGTGCTGTGCTTGTTAGTACTGCTGTCTGAGTATCTCAGTGCCTTACTCAGTTTTAGGCATAACCAACAGACACAGAGGCACACCCAATCTAACCACAGTAAAGGTACCAAAGGCATCTCCTAGTACCGTGACTGACTGACCTTCCATTCTTACAACGGGATCCTGAGATTAGATGGCACTTTCTGCCCCCAGCGCCATCTTTATTTTCCAGGTAGCTGGAAGAATGTTCATTTGATATACGATCACATTGGACACCCGGCGATATAGTACTGCATAGAAGGCTATTGGGTAAGATGGCATCGTGTAGAATTGGACCGGAAGTTGTCTGCAATCCCCATAGGCAGGAGGTCATCATCAATGGAAGTCAATCAGTTTGGGGCCAGTCATGAATGGAGTTCCGTAGGGCTCCGTGTTGGGACCATTTGCTGTTTATTATCTTCATAAATGATTGCTGGGACTATTCAGAAGTTTGCAGCTGACAGAAAAATGTGCAGGGCGTTGGGAATTTAGGTCAAATAATGAGGTTATAGGCTGATTTAGATAAGTTGGGAGAATGAGCCTGTGCGTGGCAAATGTCCTTCAATGTGGATAAATGTATTGTTTTTGATAAGTGCTTTGGGGTCTGGGGAAACTCTGGACATACCTAGACATGACAGGAATACCCATCAAAGGTTAGCAGAGCAGGAGAGATATCCGGGGTTCATAGTTGATTAAGCATTGAAGCAGTGTGATGAGGCCATGGAAAGGCAAGTATAATTTTAGATTAAATTGCTAGAACAGTACAAGTAAAACTAGTTAAGCTGTACAAGGCCCTGTTAGGACTGCACTTGGGAGTATTGTGTACAGTTTTGGACCCCAGACATTAAGGACCTGAGATGGTATGGAGGGAAAACAAACTTATACCCCAGTTTGAGGGCTTTTAGTTATCAGGAAAGGCTTGAGGAGTTGGGGCTGTTTTCATTAGAGAAGCCTAGGTTTCAATTGATTTTTTTTAAAGAGTGAATGTTTTTAAAGTTAGATTCTGTTTAGTTAGAGATGGTGGGAATGGGAAAAATAGTGTGTGTGTATATATATATATTATATAAACCTATATAAATTATATAAACAAAGAGTTAGGTTAGATGTAAGGAAGTATTTATTTTCATACAGAGTCATTGCACTCTGGAACAGGTTATTGAAGCATGAAAATTGTGGTTTCCTCATAATCCTTCAAAATGGAGCTAGACAAGTTCCTGAGCAGGTTGGACATTACAAGATATAAAGGGTAAGTGATGGGATGGGGTAGCTGGTAATCGTGAGATTCATGAGCTATTGCACCTTGATCACCTTAGGGTGTCAGATGGAGAATTTTCCAGTTTTTCTTAAATTGGCCACAAGTTTTGTTTTCTGTTTCCTTTAACCTCTCCCAGGAGATTGTATGACTAAGGGACTCCAATTGATGCTGTATGTGGCAGCACCGTGTTTAGATGGAGTGAGCTGATGGACCAGACGGTCTTTGTCCGTCCTTTTCATATCTTGACATGTATGTTCATCCATAGCCACTTCACCAAATGGTTCTGTAATCTGTCTTGCAGTGAAAAAGGAGCAGAGCTCATTGCTGCAAAATCTGCTTAGTTTGCATTGCTTGGCAAATTCCACAGGCAGCTGCATCTGTGCCAGGTTGATAGCGAGAGGCCAGACTTGGCTCAGTGGTAGCGATCTTACCTCTGAGTCTGAAGATTGTGGGATCAAGCTCTACTCCAGAGACTGGAGCACATAATCCAGGTTGACACCTCATGTTAAACCATGGCCTTACTTGCCCTCTCCAATGGATGTAAAATATACCAGGGCACTAATTATAGAAGAGTGAGGGAGTTCCCCATATATCCTGACTAACCATCAGCCAATACCACTAAAATACATTATCTGATTATTAACGTATTGCTGTTTATGGGACCCTGCTGTGCACAAATTGTCTGCTGCATTTCTTTATATTACAACAGTAACTACTTCAAAAGTACTTAATTGCTGAGGACATGAAGGCACAAGATCAATACTTTCTTCCTTACTGGATCGCTGCCTTGAAGAAGAGTTCTCTGCCCACCTGCTGCCAGAAAAGGGGGCAGCCTTTCCCTCCCCCAGCAGTGTATTTGCCACCCATGGTGAACACTACTGCCTCCAGAGACACTAGTGGATATATCTCTGTAATTAGGTGTTTGCCCCCCTAGAGTGAGAAGTTCCACCGCAATTACTTTGCAAAACTATTGCGAAAGTTCGGACTGCTATTGGCATCAAGGCTCCGAAGTAAATAGGTCCCGGGATAGTCAAAGAGTACAATATATTAGTGTCACCATGGTTAGATGTACCCATGTTTATTAGTGAGTCCTTTAGGCTACCAGAAATCTCTGACTTGCCCGTTGGTACCTACGACTATTTCTCCTAGTCCTTCTATTCTTTTTTTTATTCACAAGAACATAAGAAATAGGAGCAGGAGTAGGCCACATGACCCCTCGAGCCTAATCCACCATTCAATAAGATCATGGCTGATCTAGGGTGTGGGCATGGCTGACAAGGCCAGCATTTATTGCCCATCCCTAATTGCCCTTGAGAAGGTGGTGGTGAGCTGACTTCTTGAACCGCTGCAGTCCGTGTGGTGAAGGTACGCCCACAGTGCTGTTAGGTAGGGAGTTCCAGGAATTTGACCCAGCGATGATGAAGGAAGGGCGATTTATTTCCAAATTACCAATTCTGCCAGCAACCATCAGGTTAGAATTCATAAGACATCAGTTCTTGTTATCGTTGCTTGGTTGTACTCTTACTTTTACTGACATTTATTACACAAAGGAAAGATTTGAGTTGATATTAGAGAATAAATGCTTGTTTCCTTTGTAAGTCATTCCTCTTCATGCTTTTAATTTAAAAGATCAGACAAAGGAATGTTCTATGAGCATGTTAAGCATTCAGCGAATTTCTAGGCTTTATTTAAACTTAGTTATGAGGCCATCATGATATTTTCTGAGTGTTTTTTGCAATTAATCATTAATATAAATCATTATAATCAATCATGAAAATTAATGGCTGTCCAGCAAAAATGAATTTGCGATTATCATATAATCTTGTCGCGATCTTTGATAGGGAAAATGAATATTGGGAATGATAGATTCTTGGAATCATTTCCCGATTAGATGATTAACATTGGCTGTCTTTGGTCCAACTGGATATTGATTAATTGATTGAGTTATAGATCACAAATAGAGATTAAGGATGTTGGTCTTGATTTCTTTGGAAAAGCAGAGACTTTGAGTTGAACCAATTGAGATTTTCAGGATTATGAAGGAAACTAATGAAGTTGATCCAGATAGATTTTCCATTATGATGAAGGTTCAAATACTAAGGACAGAAGTTAGAAATTAGCATTAAGAAAGGAAATCAGGATTTTTTTTTACTTATAAGAAACGATTGATTGGGAATGGCCCATCAAGCTTATTTCCTCCAGTGGGCCATGTGCAGCCATGTTCTCACACCCTTGAACTAATGCAATCCAAAATTCCCAGGTAAAGCATTCAAAGAGCCAAAACAAGCTTCATCCATGCATTTTTATCATGTACTGAATCATCACCTATCATGTTTAATAGCTATTTAATCACACCTAAATTCATCCTTCTAATCTTCAGTTCCATTGCTCTGCCAGGTAACCATCCAACTTCTTTTTGAAGGAACTCAGTGAACTAGAAGTGACAACCTTGGACGAAAGTCCATACTACCCCTCTGTGAGGAAATAAATTCCTGTGAAATTCTAGGCCTGCATCAGGTTTGACTATCTTGAAGCTATGTTCTCTGATCGTGTGAAACTTCTTACATTTATAAAATCCATTCTTTTCATCATTTTGAAAAACTCGATTCACGTCTTATCTTAATCTTCTTTTCCAGTGCAGAAAACAAATTCAGTCTTTTCAGTTTATCTTTAGAATTTCAAGTTTCAGGTTTCACAATCATCCTATTCTTTCTTTGTTGGATCCTTTCCAAAGCATCTTTTGAAGATAAGGTGCCAAAATATGGACATAGTGCTCCATCTGTGATCTCAAGAATGAGCTGTAGAGAGTTGAAATAAGCTCCATTAATCTGTTAGCAGTAACCCGAGAGACACATTCTCAAAACTGATTTCCCTCATTAACAACAGCTTCACATTGACCAGATGCTTTCAGTGCATGATCAACAATCACAGGACAATTCTTGTTCCCTTTTCGGTTCTTGTTGATGGAAATCCATCCATTGCATGCATGTAATCCTTGTTCTCTGCATCATTATGCATCACCTTACACTCCTCGACAATGAATTCCATTTGCAATTCCTTAGAACACTTTCATAACTGCTTCAGGTCTAATTGAATATTTTCTACCTCCTCTAAGGATCACACAGCTTGGTGTCATTAGCAAATTTCATAGGATTACCATTGATACACATTTCCCTCTCAGTTGTGAACCATGTAAACCAAAGCACACCCAAACAGACCATAATGGATCTTTAATTGTCACTAACCTCAAGACAGTGCTCCATTTATCAGCAACATCCATTGCATAGTCAATATATCAGTAAAAGTACATGCTTCTGTCTTCTTTAAAAGCCTCAAGGGTGGAACCTTCAGAAAGTCCATTACAATCACTGAATGTCTCTCATTCACTAATTTGGTCTCCTCGGAGAATTCCAGTAGATGTTTGAGATACAACCGACTACTTCTGAAACCACACTGACACCCTCTATGGTTTCACTCATCTTTAGATGAATATCAACAGCATCTTGTAAAGGACCCTCCAAGATTTTCTGAGCTACAGATGTCAGGCCTATAATCACCCAATTTATGCCTCCCTCCTTGTCTGAACATTGCAACTAGTTAGGCAACCTTCCAGTCCTTGGGTACATCCCAAGAATATATAGAACTCTTGAAACTTTAACTAGCTCCTCATGTATTTCATCACTCAATTCCGTAATGACTCTAGGGTGTATCCCATCTGGTCGAGGTGGCACATAAACAGTTATTGCTTTGAGTTTGTTTGCAACGCAAGCATAATTAACCACATCCTTTATACATTCTACAGCTAACTTTACTGTTCACCATCATCAATTATGAAGATTGAAGTACAGAACTCATTTCGAACATTAACCATTTTCTGATCTCCATTGCCACATGCCCCACTTGTTCATTCAAGGGATGTATATGAAATAAGTTGTTGTTGTTGTAGTATAGGCTCTGCAAGCACAATCAAATGATCATAGACTTGTCGAATAAGGAAAAGCCACAGAAACAAACAGGAGAGAATCACACAGCACAGAAGGAGGCCATTCGGCCCATCATGCCTGTGCTGGCTCTTTGAAACAGCTATCCAGTTAATCCCACGTTCCTGTTCTTCCCCATGCCCTGCAATTTTTTCCTCAAAAGTGTATACCCCATCACCTTTTGAATGTTACTATTGAAGCTTCTTTGACTACCCTTTTGGGGAGTGCATTCCAAATCATAAATACTTATTTTGTAAAAGAAATGATCTTCATCTCCCCTCTAGTTCTTTTGCCAATTATATGAAATCTGTGTACTCTGGTTATCGACCCTCTTACCAGTGGAAATAGATTCTCCCTATTTGCACTATCAAAACCCCTCATCATTTTGAACACCTCGATGAAATCTACCGTTAACCTTCTCTGCCCTAAGGAGAACAACCCCAGTTTCTCTAGTCTCTCCATATAACTGAAATCCCTCATCCCTGATACCATTCTAGGCTGAACCCGTGAATTATAAGGGGGAGAAATTGGCCTGGTTTGCGCCTCCCGTTAGAGCCTGCGGGGGGCGGTAACGGGGCGTTAATGGGTTTCCAACTGAGTGCAGCGAATTCAATGACGCCCGTGAACTTCCCTGCCTGGGTCACCAGGTTGAGCGTGATGTCATCTGGTGCACAGTATCCTATCACTGCCCAGGATCAGAAATTCGCTCTTGGCTCCTGCCTGAGTGCCTGCTGTCAACAATGGCAGGAGGCATAAGCGAAGGCAGTTTGCAGTCGGATGGCCGCTGGAGGAGCGGTATTTAAAGGCATCAACATCCCATTCATTTGTAGTCGGTAAAGAATGCTGCCTTGTTAGTTTGAGATATGCAAACAGCATTTTGAGCAATTTAACCATTTTTCAGTTTCGGGAGTCTTCTGCCTCATAAAAAATATTCAGTATCAATCAGATGAGATTTAAAAGTGCAACACTTCCATGCGTTAATGGGGGCTGTACTGGCACTGGACCTCGCCCTCCAGCATCAATGTCAGAGGCAGCGGAGGCAGAGAGAAAGATTGCAAAATGTGACCAAAGAGAGGAGAGCCAACAGGGTTGTCAACAGGAGGCCACATCCTCCCAGGGTATTCCTGCAGCAGTTCGCCGACATTAACTTCACTCAGGAACAGTGTGTTCGAAGGCTGCGCTTCTGCAACGACGTGGTCACAGAACTCTGCCACCTCCTGCAACCAGACCTTCAGCCTTAGACCAGGGTGAGGACGTCTCCATAGAAGGATGAGAGAGGATCTCATAGAAACATATAAGATTCTGATGGGACTGGACAGGTTAGATGCAGGAAGAATGTTCCCGATGTTGGGGAAGTCCAGAACCAGGGGACATAGTCTTAGGATAAGGGGTAAGCCATTTAGGACTGAGATGAGGAGAAACTTCTTCACTCAGAGAGTTGTTAACCTGTGAAATTCCCTGCTGCAGAGAGTTATTGATGCCAGTTCACTGGATATATTCAAGAGGGATATATGGTTCTTATGGTTAAGGTGATCAAGGGGTATGGAGAGAAAGCAGGAAAGGGATACTGAAGGAATGATCAGCCATGATCTTATTGAATGGCGGTGCAGGCTCGAAGGGCCGAATGGCCTACTCCTGCACCTATTTTTCTATGTTTCTATTTTCTAATGGCAGTCAAGATCACCGTCCTGCTCAATTTCTTCTCCAGCGGATCATTCCAGTGTGCACCAGGAGACATATCTAACATATCGTAGTTCACCGTGCATTGCTGCATCCACGAGGTCACAAATGTTCTCGACAGAAGGAGAAGGGACTACATTACCAGAGAGAAGCAGCACGAGCGCGCATGTGGCTTTGCCAGGATAGCGGGCTTCCCCATGATGCAGGGCGCCATTGACTGCACCCATGTCGCTTTGTGGGCACCGCATAACAATCCTGAGGTATTCCTTAACCACAAAGGCTGCCACTCACTTAATGCGCAGTTGGTCAGCAACCACACACAGCAAATTCAGACCGTCAATACCCACTATCCTGGCAGCAGCCATGATGTCTTCATCCTATTCCAGCCACCACATCAAGCTCGCGGCTGGCTGTTGGGAGACAAGGGCTATCCACTCTACAAATGGCTCATGACTCCCCTCCGCAACCCCAACACTCATGCCCAGCACTCAATGACAGCCATGCTGCCACCAGGAATATCATTGAGTAGAACATTGGAGTGCTCAAGCAACGGTTCTGCTGCCTTGACCGCTCATGAGGAGTCCTCCAGTACTCGGCTGAGCCGCTGTTTAGCATGCAGGTCGTCCTGTGTTGCAGTTTCCCCAGGTTGGCACCTCATTTTTAGGTACGCTTGGTAATGGTAGAGTGAGGGATATGCTGGGCCATGAGGTGCCCAATTTTTATCTGCTAGATTTGTTCTGAATCTATTTCAATTAGCACAGTGGTAGCGCCACACAACACGATAGAGCATGTCCTCAGTGTGAAAACAGGACTGCGTCTCCACAATGACTGTGCGGTGGTCACCGCTACCAATGCTGTCATGGGCAGATGTATCTGTGACAGATAGGTTGGTGAGGACGAGGTCAAGTGGGTTTTCCCCTCGTGTTGGTTCGCTCACCATCTGTTGCAGGCCCAGTCTGGCAGCGATGACCTTCAGGACTCAGCCAACTCGGTCAGCAGTGGTGCTACAAGCCACTCTTGGTGATGGACATTGAAGTCCCCCACCCAGAGTACATTCTGTGCCCTTGCTACTCTCAGTGCTTCTTCCAAGTGCTGCTTAACATGAAGGAATACTGATTCATCAGCTGAGGGAGAGCGGTAGGTGGTAATCAGCAAGTTTTCTTGCCCTTGTTTGACCTGTAGCCATGAGACTTCATGGGGTCCAGAGTCACTGTTAAGGATCCCCAGGGCCACTCCTTCCCAACTGTATACCACTGTGTCACCACCCATGGTGGGTTTGTCCTGCTGATGGGTCAGGATATACCCAGGGATGATGATGGAGGAGTTTGGGACACTGACTGAAAGGTATGATTCTGTGAGTATGACTATGTCAGGCATTGTTTCATTCGCCTGTGGGACAGCTCTCCCAATTTCGGCATAAGTCCCCGGATGTTGGTGAGGAGGACTTTGAGGGGTCGACTGGGCTGGGTGTGACGTTATTGTGTCCATAGCCAATGCCGAGGTCGATGCTTGGTGGTCCGTCCGGTTTTATTCTTCTTATTGCTTTACGTAGCTGTTTTTTTACAACTGAGTGGCTTGCAAGTCCATTTCAGAGGGCAGTTAGAGTGAACCACATTGTTGTGGGTCTGGAGTCACATATAGGCCGGATCGGGTAAGGATGGCAAATTTCCTTTCCTAAAGGACATTAGAGAACCAGATGGGTTTTCACAACAATCTGATCGTTTCATGATCCCCATTACCGACACTAGCTTTTTATTCCAGATTTATTTAATTAACTGAATTTAAATTCCCACAGCTGCCATGGTGGGATTTGTTTCGATCTGTAACTAAAACAAAAATGGGAATGTGAGGAGAGAGAATGGTGAATTTTGAGGGGAAATAAAACCGCAATACATCGCAAGTCCACCAGCATCTGAGAGGAGAAGACTGGTTAAGGTTTCGGTAGAGACCCTTCGTCACAACTACAATTACTTTTGTCGATTAATTTGCAATTGTGACAAGATAAATATTTCTCAACAAACCCAAGACATCTTTATGTTCAGTCATTGAAGAAATCCAATATCATTTGTATGTGGCCAAATGTTGTAATGTGATTTCTTTTTTTAGATAGGTCTACAAATAATGATGCTAATCTATTCCTTAACTAGTTCTGGAAATACCCTGAATGACATCAGACAACTGAGATCAATCTGATTTAACACCTTCCAATATATAAGTTAAGTAGAAGGTGATCGGAAATGCCATTGAGAAATATTTAACATTAATATATTAACTGAGGTGTATATGCAGATTAATTATTTTGATTCTATGTGTGTCAAATAGTTTTGTTATCAATCTGTATAAAGAAGAGCAGCTCAGGTATTAAGAAAAACAGAGACAAGAGATAAGTCAATCCCATAGTCTAGGTCACTCAGGAAATACATAGCCAATAGACCATGGAGTCTAGCCAACATAGTTCCCTGATTCCACCACTCTTCTGAAAGACTAGAGATCCTCTTTACTAAATGACTGTCCAAGCTTGGTATGCAAAACATGACAAAATAATGCACCAGCTTGCAAGTCACCCCAGTGCGTCTCTCCCTGCCAACTTTTATCTTTTACAACTTCTTCCTCTGTTGCCCTTGTTCCTTCTGGATCACTGCTACAGTTAGATGGACAGGTAACCTGATCTCCCAGGGTGCTCAAGAAAAGCACATCCCAGATAAACAACCATTAGATTACCACAGAAGTCAAATACTTGCAACACCATCATTAAATAATTAAATATTTTCCTACTTCTCATTTCCTTACGGCATTCCACAAAAGCATGGTGCCATGTTAATCATTACGGCATCAGTCTTGAAGTAATGTGCAATAAAGAAGATATTTTGTTAATAAATTACAATTGAATTGTCATGGAATATTTAAAGGTTATTTAAACATCTACTGATAAATGATGTGTTTACCAATATGATGAATGTCATTGTTGACACTTTTACAATCTTGGTATCTGTGACAGCATGACCCATCTCTCTAGTTTGGAGATAATTAGATGCAGCCCGTTCAGAGGCACTGCCAAAATTACTTTATAAGCAATTCTGACAAAGGATTTCTGTCCGCAACAGCCTCATCTTTTTTTTAATTGAAATTTCTGTGCACTTCTAGGATGTTTTACTTTTGGTTCTGTTTTTGTAGCACTTGAATTTTTAATTTTTGTTTGCTCTACAACTCATCAGCAGGAACTGAGCAAGATTGCCCTGTGCTGATTTGTGCTCTCTGCAGGACAGGACAACGTTCAGCATCTCACCTCAAAGGCACAAGTGAGATTTAGCATTTAGAACTATTACTTAATAATTGTTATAATTAACAGTAAATAAATACTTGAACGCTGTCTGTAGTAACTGCAGCAAAAGTTAATTACTTTAGACGGAAAAGGAACGGCAGATCTGCAAGCATACATGAGGAAACTTGATTATCTTTTGTTAGACTTTTTAAAGCCTGAAGCAAACAAGAGGTTTGTATGAGGCAGTGATTTTTGTTTTGACAGCAGCACTTCTTCCAAAACAGTAATGCCGATTCCTGCAATAACAATTTTCCTACCACACCACGTGGCTTTCCTGTATAATAACATGTCAATCATCATCATCATCATAGGCAGTCCCTCGGAGTCGAGGAAGACTAGCTTTCACTCTAAATGTAGGAGATCCGGTGACTGAGGAGTCCAATGCAGGACCTACAGACTCTGTCACAGGTGGGGCAGACAGTGGTTGAAGGAAAGGGTGGGTGGGGAGCCTGGGTTGACACATGTTCCTTCTGCTGTCTGCGCTTAGTTTCTGCTTGTTCTCGGCGATGGGATTCGGGGTGCTCAGCGCCCTCCCGGATACTCTTCCTCCATTTTGGGTGGTCATGGGACAGGGATTCCCAGGCGATGGTGGGGATGTTGCACTTTATCAAGGAGGCTTTGAGCGTGTCTTTGAAGCGTTTCCTCTGCCCACCTGGGGCTCGCTTGCCGTGTCGAAGCTCACGTCAGTAACATATGAATAGCATGCGTTCGGAATATTAAAAAGTGACAAAGTAAATCTCACTAATAAGATTGTAAGATTAAGAATAAATCAGTTCTTCATACAGTTAAAAAGGAAGCTTCTGAGACTTTGTACATGATGTGATATTCATATTCACAACTGAATATTTCCAGGTACATAGAATCAGACAGCACAGAAGGCCATTCAGCCCATCATCCCTTTGCTGGCTCTTTAGTAAAGCTATCCAATTATCCCTGTTCTTTCCCCATAGCCTTGCAAATGTTTCCTTTTCAAGTATTTATCCAGGTCCCTTTTTGAAGTTACTATTGAATTGGCCTCCGCCGCCCTTCCAGGCAGTGCGTTCAGATCAATGTTACTCACTGCGTTTCAAAATAAAAAATTAATCATCTTCCCTCTGGTTCTTTTTCCACACTTAACACCTCAATTACACCTCATCTCTCAATTATTAGAATATCCTATTTCATATCAAGGTATGATCCTTGGTCTGTGCTGAGTTAGCTGATCTGAGCTAGGGGGAGGCTGGGGAACCAATGACACTACCTGGAAAGTATGTCAGTGTGGACACCAGGTGAGGATGGGACTGTGCTTCACTCCGATGGCCAACTGGCCTGTTAACCTTTGCTGCGACACATGAGAAATGATCAGTTGAGTAAGGTCCTGGAGGGCATTAGATGCACATAGGATTGTGTCCCAGCAGGAGAGGAGAGAAAAACATTGCGGGGAAAAAGCAATAACCCATAAAAAAAGCTCTAATAATGAAAACAGTGACCTCATAACCCTGCTTAAAAGAATTGTTTATTCAAAAGATCTTTACTTTTGCCTCTGGCCAGTTTGTATATAAATAAGTAAAATGTAATTTGTACACAGCCCCATTTCAAGAATAAATCTAATTTGTTAAAAGTAGCAAATCAAAATTATGTTTCTTGTATGATGGATGTCATAAAAATATTCATTACCTAAATCTTGTTTACCGAAACGAATAACTTGTGGAAATGAAATGCACTCAAATTTGATATCAAGCAGATCTTGAAGTGTTTACTGATTGACAGCTGATCTCAATGATGCTTCGTATTCAAATTAGTTCCTTATATAACATCTGCTTTTAGTTTACATAAGGTACCAACATTCAAGAAGCCGTTAACTATAATACATGTCCTTTAATTTTATGAATGCTCAGAGGTGCCATTTTATGTTGCTTTAATAGCCCTCACTGAATGTTTTGTTGTATTTGTCCCAGATATATTGGAAAGTTGAATATGATTAGGCAGAGTCAACACAGTTTTATGAAAAGGAAATCGTGTTTGACAAATCTATTCAAAGTTTTTGAGGGTGTAATAAGGGGGAACCAGTGGGTGTAGTATATTTGGATTTTCAAAAGACATTCAATAAGGTGCCACATAAGAGGTTGTAACACGAGATTAGAGCTAATGGGGTTGTGGGTAATATACTAGCATGGACTGATGATTGGTTAATGGACAGAAAAGAGAGAGTAGGAATAAACGGGTCATTTTCAGGTTGGCAAGTTGTAACTGGTGGGGCCGCAAAGATCAGTGCTTGGGCCTCAGGTATTTACAATCTATATCAATGACTTAGATGAGGGAACCAAGTTCAAAGTTTCCAAGTTTGCAGATGATACAATGCTAGGTGGGAAAGTAAGCTGTGAGGAAAAGAAAGATAAAAGACAGACTTGGATTTATATAGCGTCTTTCACGACCACCGGACATCTCAAAGCACTTTACAGTCAATTAAGTACTTTTGGAAGTGTAGTCACTGTTGTAATGTAGGAAATGTAGGAGGATACATAGAGGCTGCAAAGGGATATAGGCAGGTTAAATGAGTGGGCAAGAAGTTGGCAGATGGAGTATAATGTGAGGTAATGTGAAATTATCTGCTTTGGTAGGAACAATAGAAAAGCAGAGTATTTTTAAGAGGTTTTCTTAAACTAATAAATGTTGGTATTCAGAGGGATTTAAGTGTCCTTGTACATGAATCACAGAAATTTACCACGCAGGTACAGCAAGCAGTTAGGAAGGTAAATGGCATTGCAATGAGGTTGGAGTATAAGAGTAAGGTTGCTGCAATTATATAGGGCTTTGGTCAGACCACACCTGGAGCACTCTGTACAGTTTTGGTCTCTTTACCTAAGGAAGGATACACTTGGCTTAGAGGGGCTGCAATGAAGGTTCACTAGGGATTCCTGGGATGAGGGGTTTGTCATATGAGGAGACATTCAGTAGAATGGGCCTAGACTCTCTCGAGTTTAGAAGAACGAGAGGTAATTTCATTGAAATGTGTAACATCCTTAGAGGGCTTGATGCTGAGAGGTTGGAGAGCCTAGCACTAGGGCCACAGTCTCAGGATAAGGGGTGGGCCATTTAGAACTGAGATGAGGAGAAATTTCTTAACTTAGACAGTTGTAAATTTTTGGAATTCTCTACCCCAGAGGGCTGGGGATGCTTAGTCATAAATGGGCTGGATTTTCGGGTGGTTCGCGACCCGGTTTCACTGGGTTTTGTACCCTCCGCAGTGAAAAATGGGGCGGTCAGCTGTTTTTGCCCGGTTGCGATCCCCGGGTCAGTTTTTGAGCCGGGGAGCGCTGCGTCGGGTGTGTAACGACTCACATTGCGACACCGACAGAAGTCTCAAAAATCACCCGACCCGTGCGCCCGGAAACGCGCCCCGCGCTGACCGCCAGGGAAAACAGAACAGTCGGCGGCAGTGAGGTAAAGTGCAAAAAGATAAGTCCAGTTTTAATTTTTTTATATTTTTGAAGCGATTTGTGAGGTAAGGGTGTTGCCAATGCTTTTTGAATGTTTTTTTGAATTTCCCCCCCCCCGCTTCCAAGGCCTGTCTCGGAGCGCTCCTGGCCCCGCGCTAAAGTTGGCGAGGTTCCCGTTTTTGCGCCGCGAAAGTTGTACTATGCCTCTCTTTGCACTGCTCTCCTGGCGCAGAGCCCAAATGCTGAAAATTAAGCAATTAATCGGTAACGTTAATTGGGCTGTAAATTTCCCGCCTCGCCTCCATTTTCGCCCCGAAAACAGCAAAGCAGAAAATCCAGCACTACGAGTATATTCAAGACAGAGATCGATAGATTTTTAGCATATTAAGGGAAACACAGGATATGGGGATCGGACGGGACAGTGAATTTGGGGTAGAAGATCAGCCGTGATATTATTGAATGGCGGAGTAGGCTCCTAAGGCCTACTCCTGCTCCTAATTCTTATGTTCTTATGTTCTAAGTCATTTGCTATATTCAAGATAACAAATAACTAAGTAAGCCACCCTTTGAAGAAATACAAACTAACAGCTATGTTAAAAGTAAGAGTACTCTTACTTATGTCAATATGACAACAATCTGCTCTGATGGATGTCAGGTCTTCCACAGCAGAGATATGTAGAAGCTCTGCACACAGGGAGGAAAGTGGGAATCTCCATTTTCAAGAAACAAAAGTACAAAATCTACACTGTACAAAAAGCAGCTTAAAGGGATTGGTACAATGTCAGGGCGCAGCAATTGGTTAAAATATTCAGACTTTATATTTTCAGAACCCTGATCAAGATCTAATACAATAATTTATCTCTTAGGAAGGACAAGACACCAAATTGGCCATGCTCCCTTCAAGTCAAATCAGGTGAGTGCAGAGGTGTTTGGAGCTATTGAGTAGGTCTTGCAATACGCTCACAGGAAAATCTCTCGTCTTCGATAGAGGAAGTCTTCAACTGTAAGTTAGGAGCTCCGTGTTGCTGCAGAAAGAAGCTGAAGTATTCATCAGGAGTGCACAGACGCTCAGTGTGAGAAAGTCCGTGTGAGACAGTCCATTTGTTACAATCCGTGTGTGACAGTCCACGTGTTGCAGTCCATGTGTTACAGTCCGTGTTATACAGACCATGTGAGACAGTCCGTGTGTTACAGTCCATGCTAGACAGTCTGTGCGAGACAGTCTGTGCATTACAGTCCGTGTGTTGCAATTGGTGTGTTACATTCCGTGTGTTACAGTCCATGTGACACAGTCCGTGTTTTACAGTCCGCGTGACACAGTCCGCGTGTTACAGTCCGTGTGTTACAGTCCTCGTGTTACAGTCCGTGAGTTACAGTCCGTGTCTTACATTCCGTGTAAGACCGTCTGTGTGTGAGACTGTCCATGTGTTACAGTTCATGACAGACAGTCCGTGTGAGACAGTCCGTGTGTGTTACAGTCCGTGTGTTACAATCCGTGTGAGACAGTCCATGTATTACAATCCATGTCTTACAGTCCGTGTGAGACGTTCCGTATGTTACAGTCCATGACAGACAGTCCGTGTCAGGCAGCCCGTGTGTGTTACAGTCCGTGTGTTACAGTCCATGTGAGACAGTCCATGTGTTGCAGTCCAAGTGTTAAAGTTCGCATGTTACAATCTGTGTGTTACAGTCTATGTGAGACAGACCGTGTGAGACAGGCCGTGTGTTGCAGCCCGTGTGTCGAAGTCCGTGTGTTACAGTCCATGTGTTACCATCCATATGAGACAGTCCGTGTGTTGCAGTCCGTGTGTTAAAGTTTGCGTGTTACAGTTCGTGTGTTGCAGTCCGTGTGAGACAATTCATGTGTTACAGTCCATGTGTTACAGTCCATGTGTTACAGTCCGTGTGTTGCAGTCCGTGTTTTACAGTCCATGTGTTACAGTCCATGCGTTGCAGTCCGTGTGAGACAATTCATGTGTTACAGTCCGTGTGAGACAGTCCGTGTGAGATAGTCCATGTGAGATAGTCCGTTTGTTACATTCTGTGTGTTACAGTCCACATGAGACAGTCCATGCATTACAGTCCGTGCGTTGCAGTCCGTGTGTTGCAGTCCATGTGTTACAGTCCGTGTTATACAGACCATGTGAGACAGTCCGTGTGTTACAGTCCATGCTAGACAGTTTGTGCGAGACAGTCTGTGCATTACAGTCCGTGTGTTGCAATCGGTGTGTTACATTCCGTGTGTTACAGTCCGTGTGACACAGTCCGCGTTTTACAGTCCGTGTGACACAGTCCGCGTGTTACAGTCCGTGTGTTACAGTCCTCGTGTTACAGTCCGTGAGTTACAGTCCGTGTCTTACATTCCGTGTGAGACCGTCCGTGTGTGAGACTGTCCATGTGTTACAGTTCATGACAGACAGTCCGTGTGAGACAGTCCCTGTGTGTTACAGTCCGTGTGTTACAATCCGTGTGAGACAGTCCGTGTGTTACAATCCATGTCTTACAGTCCGTGTGAGACGTTCCGTATGTTATAGTCCGTGACAGACAGTTCGTGTCAGGCAGCTCGTGTGTGTTACAGTCCCTTTGTTACAGTCCATGTGAGACAGTCCATGTGTTGCAGTCCATGTGTTAAAGTTCGCGTGTTACAATCTGTGTGTTACAGTCTATGTGAGACAGACCGTGTGAGACAGGCCGTGTGTTGCAGCCCGTGTGTCGAAGTCCATGTGTTACAGTCCATGTGTTACCGTCCATGTGAGACAGTCCATGTGTTGCAGTCCGTGTGTTAAAGTTTGCGTGTTACAGTCCATGTGTTACAGTCTGTGTTGAAGTCCATGTGTTACAGTCCATGTGAGACAGTCCGCGTGTGACAGTCCGCATGTTACAGTCCTTGTATTAAAGTCCGTGTGTTACAGGCCGTGTGTTGCAGTCCGTGTGCTACATTCTGTGTGTTACAGTCCATGTGACACAGTCCATGTGTTATAGTCCGCGTGTTACAGTCCTCATGTTACAGTCCATGTGCTACAGTCCATGTGTTACAGTCTATGACAGACAGTCTGTGTGAGAGAGTCCGTGTGAGACAGTCCATGTGTTGCAGTCCGTGTGTTAAAGTTTGCGTGTTACAGTCCATGTGTTACAGTCCGTGTGAGACAGTCCCTGTGTTACTGTCCATGTGTTACAGTCCATGTGAGACAGTCCGTGTATTACAGTCCGTGTGAGACAATCCGTGTGTTACAGTCTGTGTGTTGCAGTCCGTGTGTTGCAGTCCGTGTGTTGCAGTCCATGTGAGACACTCCGTGTGTTACAGTCCATGTGTTGCAGTCCGTGTGAGACAATTCATGTGTTACAGTCCATGTGTTACAGTCCATGTGTTACAGTCCATGTGTTGCAGTTCGTGTGTTGCGGTCCATGTGTTGCTGTCTGTGTGTTACAGTCTTTGTGTTGCAGTCCGTGTTTTGCAGTCCGTGTGTTACAGTCCCTGTGACACAGTCCATGTGTTACAGTCTGCGTGTTACAGTCCTCATGTTACAGTCCGTGTGAGACAATCCCTGTGTTACAGTCCATGTGACACAGTCCGCGTGTTACCGTCCGCGTGTTACCGTCTGCATGTTACAGTCTGTGTGTTACAGTCCATGTGTTACAGTCCGTGTGTTACAGTTCGCGTGTTACCGTTTGCATGTTACAGTCCTTGTGTTACAGTCCATGTGTTACAGTCCATGACAGACAGTCCATGTGAGACAGTCCATGTGAGACAGTCCATGTGAGACAGTCCATGTGTTAAAGTCATTGTGTTGCAGTCCGTGTGTTGCAGTCCATGTGAGACAATCTGTGTGTTACAGTCTGTGTGTTGCCATCCGTGTAGTACAATCCATGTGAGACAATCCGCGTGTCACAGTCCATGTGTTACAGTTCGTATGTTGCAGTCCATGTAGTACATTCCATTTGTTAAAATCCGGGTGTTACAGTTCGTGTGTTACAGTCCATGTGTTACAGTCCATGTGTTACAGTCCGCGTGTTACAGTCCTCATGTTACAGTCTGTGTGACACAGTCCACGTATTACAGTCCATGTGTTACAGTCCAATACAGAGAGTCCGTGTGAGACAGTCCGTGTGTGTTACAGTCCGTGTGTTACAGTCCATGTGAGACAGTCCGTGTGTGTTACAGTCCGTGTGTTACAGTCCATGTGACACAGTCCACGTGTTACATTCCGTGTGAGACCGTCCGTGTGTGAGACTGTCCATGTGTGAGACTGTCCGTGTGTCAGTCTACGACAGACAGTCCGTGTGAGACATCCGTGTGTGCTACAGTCTGTGTGTTACAATCCATGTGAGACAGTCCATGTTACAATCCATGTCTTACAGTCCGTGTGAGACATTCCGTATGTTACAGTCCGTGACAGACAGTTCGTGTCAGACAGTCCGTGTGTTACAGTCCGTGTGTTACAGTCCATGTGAGACAGTCCACGTGTTAAAGTTCACGTATTACAGTCCGTGTGTTACAGTCTGTGCGAGACAGTCCATGTGTTACAGTCCATGTGTTGCAGTCCATGTGTTAAAGTTTGCATGTTACAGTCCATGTGAGACAGTCCGTGTATTACAGTCCGAGTGAGACAATCCGTGTGTTACAGTCTGTGTGTTACAGTCCGTGTGTTGCAGTCTGTGTTTTGCAGTCCGTGTGTTACAGTCCATGTGTTGCAGTCCATGTGAGACAATTCATGTGTTACAGTCCGTGTGAGACAATTCATGTGTTACAGTCCATGTGAGACAGTCCGTGAGAGATAGTCCATGTGAGATAGTCCGTTTGTTACATTCTGTGTGTTACAGTCCATGTGAGACAGTCCATGCATTACAGTCCGTGCGTTGCAGTCCGTGTGTTGCAGTCCATGTGTTACATTCCGTGTGTTACAGTCCGTGTGACACAGTCCATGTGTTACAGTCCTCATGTTACAGTCCGTGTGTTACAGTCCGTGTGTTACATTCCGTGTGAGACCGTCCGTGTGTGAGACTGTCCATGTGTGAGACTGTCCATGTGTTACAGTCCATGACAGACAGTCCATGTGAGACGTCCGTGTGTGTTACAGTCCGTGTGTTACAATCCATGTGAGACAGTCCGTGTGTTACAATCCATGTCTTACAGTCCGTTGAGACGTTCCATATGTTACAGTCCGTGACAGACAGGCCGTGTCAGACAGTCCGTGTGTGTTACAGTCCGTGTGTTACAGTCTGTGTGTTACAGTCTATGTGAGACAGACCGTGTGAGACAGTCCGTGTGTTGCAGATCGTGTGTCGAAGTCCATGTGTTACAGTCCGTGTGAGACAGTCTGTGCGAGACAGTCCATGCGTTACAGTCCGTGAGTTACAGTCCATGACAGAGAGTCCATGTGAGACAGTCCGTGTGTGTTACAGTCCATGCGTTACAGTCCATGTGAGACAGTCAGAGTGTGTTACGGTCCATGTGTTACTGTCCATGTGAGACAGTCCATGTGTTAGTTTGCGTGTTACAGTCCATGTGTTACAGTCTGTGTGTCGAAGTCCGTGTGTTACAGTCTGTGTGAGACAGTCCACGTGTTACAGTCTGCGTGTTACAGTCCATGTGTTACAGTCCTTCTGTTACAGTCCGTGTGTTGCAGACCGTGTGTTGCAGTCCGTGTGTTACATTCCGTGTGTTACAGTCCATGTGACACAGTCCATGTGTTACAGTCCATGACAGACAGTCTGTGTGAGACAGTCCGTGTGTTACAATCCATGTCTTAAAGTCCGTGTGAGACAGTCTATGTGTTGCAGTCCGTGTGTTAAAGTTTGCATGTTACAGTCCATGTGTTACAGTCTGTGTGAGACAGTCCCTGTGTTACAGTCGATGTGTTACTGTCCATGCGTTACAGTCCATGAGAGACAGTCCGTGTATTACAGTCCGTGTGAGACATTCCATGTGTTACAGTCCGTGTGTTACAGTCCGTGTGTTGCAGTCCGTGTGTTGCAGTCCATGTGAGACAATCCATGTGTTACAGTCCGTGTGTTACAGTCCGTGTGTTACAGTCCGTGTGTTGCAGTCCGTGTGTTGCTGTCCTTGTGTTACAGTCCTTGTGTTGCAGTCCATGTTTTGCAGTCCGTGTGTTACAGTCCGTGTGTTGCAGTCCGTGTGAGACAAATCATGTGTTACAGTCTATGAGAGACAATTCATGTGTTACAGTCCGTGTGAAACAGTCCGTGTGAGATAGTCCGTTTGTTACATTCCGTGTGTTACAGTCCATGTGAGACAGTCCATGCAATACAGTCCGTGCATTGCAGTCCGTGTGTTGCAGTCCATGTGTTACATTCCGTGTGTTACAGTCCGTGTGACACAGTCCATGTGTTACAGTCCGTGTGTTACAGTCCTTGTGTTGCAGTCCATGTTTTGCAGTCCGTGTGAGACAATTCATGTGTTACAGTCTGTGTGAGACAATTCATGTGTTACAGTCTGTGTGAAACAGTCCGTGTGAGATAGTCCGTGTGTTACAGTCCTTGTGTTACAGTCCATGTGAGACAATCCCTGTGTTATAGTCCATGTGAGACAGTCCATGTGCAACAGTCCATGTGTGGCAGTCCGTGTGTTTCATTCCATGTGTTACAGTCCATGTGACACAGTCCGCGTGTTACCATCCATGTGTTATCGTCCGCGTGTTACCGTCTGCGTGTTACAGTCCATGTGTTACAATCCATGTGTTACAGTCCATGTGAGACAGTCCTTGTGATACAGTCCATGTGTTACAGTCCATGACAGACAGTCTGTGTGAGACAGTCCATGTGAGACAGTCCATGTGTTACAGTCCCTGTGTTGCCATCCGTGTAGTACAGTCCATGTGAGACAAGCTGTGTGTCACAGTCCGTGTGTTACAGTTCGTGTGTTGCAGTCCATGTAGTACATTCCATTTGTTAAAATCTGTGTGTTACAGTTCATGTATTACAGTCCATGTGTTACAGTCCGTGTGTTACAGTCCGTGCGAGACAGTCCATGCGACAAAGTCCGCGTTTTACAGTCTGCGTGTTGCAGTCCTCATGTTGCAGTCCTTGTGAGACAGTCCTTGTGTTACAGTCCATGTATTACAGTCCGTGCCAGACAGCCTGTGTCAGACAGTCCATGTGTGTTACAGTCCATGTGTTACAGTCCATGTGAGACAGTCCATGTCAGACAGTCCGTGTGTTACATTCCGTGTGAGACAGTCCAAGTGTTACAATCCATGTGTTACCTTCCGTGTGAGACAGTCCATGTTACATTCTGCATGTTATGGTCAGTGTGTTACATTCCGTGTGAGATAGTCCATGTGTTACAGTCCGTGTGTTATAGTCCTTGTGTTGCAGTCCATGTGAGACAATCCATGTGTTGCAGTTTGTGTGTTACAGTCTGTGTGAGACAGTCCGTGTGAGAAAGTCCTTGTGAGACAGTCCGTTTGTTACAATCCGTGTGTTACAGTCCATGTGTTACAGTCCGTGCAAGACAGTCCATGCGTTACAGTCCTCGTGTTACAGTCTGCGTGTTACAGTCCGTGTGTTACTTTCCGTGTGAGACAGTCCGTGTGTTACAGTCCGTGTGTTACAGTCCGTGTGTTACAGTCCGTGTGTTACAGTCTGCATGTTCCTGTCCACGTGTTATAGTCCACGTGTTACAGTCCTCATGTTACAGTCCGTGTGTTACAGTCCATGTGTTATAGTCCGTGTGTTGCATGCCGTGTGTTACAGTCCATGTGAGACAGTCCATGTAAGGCAGTCCGTGTGTTACAGTCTGTGTGTAGCAGTCCGAGGGTTACAGGCCATATGAGACAGTCCGGTGTTACAATCCGCGTGTTACAGTCCATGACAGACCGTCCATGTGAGACAGTCTATGTGTGTTACAGTCCATGACAGACTGTCCGTGTGAGACAGTCCATGTGTGTTACAGTCCGAGTGTTACAGTCCATGTGAGACAGTCTGTATGTGTTGCAGTTCGTGTATTACAGTCCGTGTGAGACGTTCCGTGTGTTACAGTTCATGACAGACAGTCCATGTCAGACAGTCCGTATGTGTTACAGTCCATGTTTTACAGTCCGTGTGAGACAGTCTGTGTGTTGCAGTCCATGTGTTACAGTTTGAGTGTTACAGTCCATGTGTTACAGTCTACAGTCCGGTTGCTGCAGCTTGGTCTCCAGTTGTCTTCCCTTGCCACTGGATCAAGACTTAGCTCTGTCAAGCCCATGTGGTGGCTCGTGTGCAACGGTCACCCCGCGTTAAAAGAATCCATGCACGGGTATTTTCCACCCTTCAATATGTAGTTGTGTACTAAGAATGTCAGGTCCCTCATTGAAACATTTGTGAAATCCCTTTTTGGTGTGGAAGCGGTTCATCCGCGATACGAGGGACTGCCTAATACTAATACAGAGGCCTTGGTGATGCCTGGAGCTGCCATTTAGGAAATTGAGGCTTGAATGTTTGCTAAAGACAAGCTATCGAAGCTCAGATTAGGAAGGAAGCTAATCTTCCAGGAGTCACGGAAACGTTGGCCAGCTGCTTGAATTCCTCTGTTAGGTGACAGCATTTGGCTCTTGCAGGTGTTTTTCACACATTCTGGTTAGCAGTAGAATTTTAGGCTTGGACATTCCCCTCGGCAGTAATAGCACAACACCGTTCTTCATCCAATATTTGTATTGTGGTCATGGTAACCATCAAATAAATCACTTTTGATTTTGGCAGTAATTGGTTACCATTGTATATGCCACAGTTTGTAATTTAATCCAATTGTAAGGCATAATTGCTAATCAGGTAACAAAATAACGAAATACATCCCATTCAGATTCTATCCATGCAATTAGTATAATCACCACTTACTGTTAAGGATGAGCCCAATGCTGTTTCTTCACTTAGGAATGTAATCAGCCTATGTTTAATGCTGGTTTCCTGCTTATTGACTATGAATGGATAGAAGGATCTTGCTGTATCTCACTCAGTGCCTTTGAAATATAAAGAGCAGTTTTAAAAACAATGGCCTGGATTTTGCGGTCAGCGGAGAAGGAATGGCGCTCACCGTTCAATGTGCTGACAGCTGCCAACAGAGTTTTCATGGGCTTTTCAGCAGACATTCACTGTCATTGGGTGTCTGATCCAGCCTGACACCCTCTACAGGGTATCTGTGGCGTGTTTGAGGAGGGAAAGCAACAGAATTGACGATCAATCAGATTGAAGAATCTTCACTGAGACACGTCCGGGCCTGAAATTGGTGAAGGACCCTGCCCGCCCAAGTGCCGCCCAAAGTGCTGCCGATGGCCGCCGAGGTATCTGACGGTTCGTTGGGCGGGATATTCATCATCAAGGTCCCTCGAAGGTCGTCGGGCGGCAAATGAACAATGTACACCGCCAATCTGGGCGGCAGCGGGTGGGAGCTCCCATTCTCGGCGGCAAAGGCGCTTTCTGCCCAAGTGCCACCAAGGATGGAGTCGGGCCCACCGAGGGTCGAACAGCTGAAAATAAAAATTATCAGGAAACATTTTTAAAAACTATCGGAAGACCTTCAGGGGACCCCATCCAGGCAAGTGGTTGTGGAAAAAAAAATGTTCACAAGGCTTTTTTTCAGGACCTTCAGACTTACCGTCGGGGACAGGCCAGCCTCCAGCCAACAGTCCACCCCCGTTCTGGCGTCGAATTGCCCCGACTCCCACCCGCATCAATATGGGAGCTTGGTGGGCGGGAGATCAGTTGCGTCACTCAGCCGTCCGCTGACGTCAGCGGGCGGTTCCCGGCGGCTCTCCCCTCCCGCCCGCACCTCGAAAGTGGCGCTGGGCAGATCTTGCAGAGGAATGTCGGCAGCATTGGGCGGCAGCGGGCGGTGAGTTGATCAATTTCGGGCCCGCGGAGTCTAAAGCAGGAAGTATAAACCAGGAATTATAAATTAGATTTAATCATGTACATAAAGCAAACTAAACATTGGGAAAGAAAGATGGGATTAAGAGAGAGAGAGATAAAAGAGACAGAGAGAAAAAGTTTTAAACAATATTTAACATTTTTTTAAATCAAAAACAATAATTACATTCTGAAGGAATGAGACTCCACACTTGTAAAATTAAATTTTTAGTGCCAGAGACGTTGTTTGGCAGTAATTATGACTTATCGCAACGTTAAGATTCACTTACACCTAAATGCACCAGCTTTAACTTCCTCTGGTGTGTTTAGTGGGTATCTAATGGATAAGTACAGCAATTTCATGCCCTTACATGGATTTCAATGCTGAATCTATCGGTGAGGTACGGTTATAGTGCAGCTTGTGGAGGAGCAAGGTAACTCGACATCAACCTCCGGATTTCCGCATTTAACTGCCCATGTACGAACTCCGGAAGTTACTGTCCAATTTATTCCATAATAACAAAGAACACTGCGAGCTTCTTCATTATTCTCAAAGCAAAATCTGGGCCATTGTCTATTTTTTAGTCAGCAATATAATCTGCTGAAGTTTTGTATTCAATTTGGAGGTTGACTTGTGCTCCATTGTGCAGCATTTCAGATTGTGCTAAGATTGATGTAAAAAAAATCATAGAATCATAGAATGGTTACAGCACGGAAGGAGACCATTCGGTCGGTCGAGCCCATGCTGGCTCTCTGCAAGAGCATCTCAGCTAGTCCCACTCCCCTTCACCCGTAGCCCGGCAAATTTCTTTCCTTCAGATTCCCTTTTGAAAGGCAAGATTGAATCTTCCTCCACCACCCTTTCAGGCAGTGCATTCCAGATCTTAACCACTCACTGCATAAATAAGTGTTTTCTTACTAAAGGGAACATTGAGCTCTGTAAATTCCTGTCCCCTCAGTACAGATTCACATGAGGCATGTAGTGAAGTCAAGGTCACTCTGGACCTGCACCTTTATTTCACAGCTCTGGAATGCTGCACTTGCCTGAGACCTGTCCTTATATACCTGTCTCTTGCAAGTGCACCCCTGGTGGTAAGGTATGCTGGTGGTTACAGTTCATATCTTATTACAGTCATGTATAGCATGTTGGGATACAGTTATATATAATAATGTAAGATACATGACATCACCCTCCCCCAAGGTCTTATTGTCTTTATAGGTTCAGTCTCTCAAGTGGTCTACGCTCTCGCGTGGAGTGTCTGAGTTGTGGTTCAGTTGTTTGCCTTGGTGTCTGTTTTTCTTTGGGTGTGGTTGCTGGTATCTCGCCTGGGCTGTCTGTTTCGATTGGTGTGATTGCTATTGACTCGCCTGGGCTGTCTGTTAGGATTGCCCTTTCCTCAGGTTGTTCCCTCTGTCTGTCCACCAGGTGTGGTGTGAGTTCCACATTGTAGTCTGCCTCTGGTTCCGCAGTGTTGTTGGTAAATCTGCTTTTGACTTGGTCTACATGCCTCCGGCAGGTTTTGCCATTGTCCATTTGTACTATCAGTAGCCTGTTTCCTTCCTTGCCCGTTACTGTCCCTGCAAGCCATTTGGTACCCCTGCCATAGTTTAGTACAAACACTTTGTCCCCTATCTCATTCCATCTCCACTTCAAATTTCTGTCATGGTACTCAGTCAGCTTACAGCGTTTTTCTTCAACGATTTCGTGCATGTCTGGGAGGATTAATGAGAGCCTTATTTTTAAAGTCCTTTTCATCAACAGTTGCATGGAGGGGACCCAAGTCAGTGAGTGCGGGTGAGATCTGTATGACAGCAGCAGTCGCAACAGGCGACCCTGCAGCGTGGGACCTTGGATTTTAAGCATGCCTTGTTTAATGATTTGCACTGCTCTCTCCACCTGGCCGTTGGAGGCCGGCTTGAATGGTGCTGTCTTGACGTGATTTATGCCGTGGTCAATTATAAAGTCTTGGAATTCTGCGCTGGTGAAGCACGGACCATTGTCACTGACCAATGTGTCAGGGATTCCGTGCGTTGCAAACATGGTTGCGAGGCTCTCTACAGTGGTGGAGGTTGTGCTCGAGTTTAAAATGGTACATTCGATCCACTTTGAAAATGCATCGACAACTACGTGGAACATTTTGCCCATGAATGGGCCCACATAGTCAACGTGCACCCGCGACCACGGTTTGGTAGGCCAGGGCCAGGGGCTCAGTGGAGCCTCCCTGGGGGCATTGCTGAGTTGGGCACAAATGGTGCACCTTCGGACGCAGAGCTCCAAGTCCGCGTCAATACCAGGCCACCAGACATGGGATCTGGCTATGCCCTTCATAAGAACAATCCCCGGATGCTCGTGGTGGAGCTCCCGGACAAATGCCTCTCTGCCTCACAGAGGCATGACTACTCGGCTGCCCCACATCAGGCAGTCTGTTTGTAGTGATAGCTCACGCATGCGCCTGTGAAAGGGTTTTAATTCCTCGGGGCAGGCATCACGAGCCTCTGCCCAGTCACTGGTTAGGACACATCTTTTTACTAAGGATAACGTGGGGTCGCTGCCCATCCAGGCTCTGATTTGGCGAGCTGTCATGGGCGAACCTGTGGATTCAAAGACATTGATTGCCATGATTATCTCACAGTCCTGTTCGTCAGACCCTTCCATGGTCGCCAGGGGTAGCCTGCTGAGCGTGTCGGCACAGTTTTCTGTGCCTGGTCTGTGCCTTATGGTGTAGTCATAGGACGCCAGCATGAGTGCCCACCGTTGAATTCGCGCCGAGGCGTTGGCGTTTATTGCCTTGCTCTCAGATAGGAGGGACGTGAGGGGCTTGTGGTCGGTTTCTAATGTGAACTTGGCCCCGAAAAGGTGTTGGTGCATCTTTTTGACACCGTACACGCACGCGAGCGCCTCCTTCTCTACCATTCTGTACCCGCGCTCCGCCCGTGAAAGTGACCTGGAGGCATAAGCTATGGGTTGTAATTTGCCCGCACTATTGACATGTTGCAAAACGCACCTGACCCCATACGCTGACGCATCGCATCCGAGAACTAGCTTTTTACCTGGGTCAAAGAAAGTCAAAATACTGTTGGAACACAGAAGGTTGCGTGCCTTATTGAAGGCGCGTTCCTGGGCGTCCCCCAAAACCAATCGCACCCCTTCCTGAGTAGCACGTGGAGAGGCTCCAGCAGCGTGCTTAAGTTCTGCATAAAGTTCCCTAAGTAATTGAGTAGCCCGAGAAAGGCGCGCAGTTCTGAGACATTCCGGGGCCTGGGTGCCAGGCGAATTGCTTCTGTTTTGGACTCTGTTGGGCGGATTCCATCAGCGGCAATCCTTCTGCCCAAAAATTCAACCTTGGGTGCGAGAAACAGGCACTTGGATTTCTTGACTCGTAGGCCTACCCGATCCAACCGCTTTAGTACTTCCTCCAAATTATGGAGATGGGAGTCGGTGTCCCTGCCCGTGATAAGTATGTAGTCTTGAAATACAACCGTCCCCGGGATGGACTTGAGCAGACTCTCCATGTTGCGCTGGAATATGGCAGCTGCCGACCTGATGCCGAATGTGCATCAATTGTACATGATGTGTTGATGGTGGTGAGTAGCTTGGATTCCTCGGTCAATTCTTGCTTCATATACGCAGATGTGAGGTCTAATTTTGAGAAAAGTTTACCTCCAGCCAATGTGGCAAATAAGTCCTCCGCTCTGGGCAGCGGGTACTGGTCCTGTAGGGAGACTCTGTTTATGGTAGATTTGTAGTCCCCACAGATTCATGACTGGGACGATGGGACTTGCCCAGTTGCTAAATTCCACAGGTGATATAATGCCTTCCCGCAGAAGCCTGTCTAGATCGTGCTCAATCTTTTCCCTCATCACATAGGGTACAGCTCTGGCCTTGTGATGGACCGGTCTAGCATCCTGTGTGATGTAGATTTTGACTTTGGCCCCTTTGAAAGTGCCCACACCTGGCTGAAAGAGATGTTCAAATCGCTTTATAACTGTTGAGCAAGAGGTCCATTCCTCTAATGACATGGCATGGACATCAACCCATTTCCAGTTTAGGTTTGCCAGCCAGCTTCTCCCCAGCAGTGCTGGGGGGTCTCCGGGGACAATCCACAGGGGAAGTCAGTTCACTGTCCCTTTGTGTGTGACAGAGAGCATGGCGCTGTCGAGGACTGGTATGATTTCTTTGGTATAGGTCCTTAGTTTGGTGTCGACCCTTGTGAGTTTTGGTCTGTCTCTTTTATGCGGCCACAGTTGTTCAAATTATTGAGCCCCCATGAGAGATTGACTCGCTCCCGTATCCAGCTCCATGTTGACAGATATCCCGTTGAGTAGGACCCTCATCATTATCGGAGGCGTCCTGTTGTAGGAGCAGTGGCCATTATCGTGTTGACCCGCTGTACCTCGGTGTCCCGGGTACTGTCCCCACCATCTTCTGGTCCGCTTTCTGACCTATCCGATTCGTATACCAGCCGAGCTGCCGTTTTTTCGCACATGCGGGCCAAATGCCCTGTAGATTCACAATTTCTGCAAACAGCCTGCTGAAATCGACATCCCCTTGACAACTGCCCACCCCCACACCTCCAGCACAGACCTGTTCCATTGTTCAAAGAGTTCCCAAAGAATGAGCTGCGTCTGGCTGATCTCTCTTGAGCTTCTCTCAGTTTGTAGTTTATTGCTCTCATTGTGGGTTGATGAGGTGTGAACAGCCGTTCCTGTGGCCCTTGATGGCTTCTGCCTGCTGTCTAGAGCCTGTTCTCCCGGTTTTGTCTGTGTGTGGGGGTAGCAGCTTGTTTAGTGCTGTGAACTTCTTGTTCCAATATTTCGTTAGTTGTCGTACCTGCATTGTAAATCAACCTCGTTTCTTCTTCCCCTACCAAGAATGTCTGTGCAACCAGTGCTGCTGCCTCTAGGGTCAGGTTTTTGGTCTCTATGAGCTTTCGGAATATGCCTGCGTGGCCTATTCCTTCAATGAAAAAGTCTCTCAACATTTCTCTCCTCAGTTCATCGGAGAACTCACATAAACTAGCCAACCTCTGAAGTTCTGCCACGAAGTCGGGTATGCCAGGCCCACACAGCATCTGTAGTTGTAGAACCTGTGTCTGGCCATGTGTAGGATGCTCGCTGGCTTCAGGTGGTCTCTTACCAGTGTGCTCAATTCTTCAAATGACTTGCTTGCTGGTTTCTCGGGTGCCAACAGATCCTTCATTAAAGCATATGTTTTTGAGCCACAGCTGGTCAAGAGATGGGCTCTTCTCTTGTCTGCTTTATCATCGCCTAACCAGTCTTTTGTTACAAAGCTTTGCTGGAGCCTTTCTATAAAGTCCTCCCAATTGTCTCCCACATTGTACTTTTCATCTGATCCGTTGTTCGCCATTCTGTGGATTCTGTAATCCCGTAACCCGTCGCCACTGTAAAGTCCTGTCCCCTCAGTACAGATTCACACGAGGCATGTAGTGAAGTCAAGGTCACTCTGGACCTGCACCTTTATTTCACAGCTCTGGAATGCTGCACTTGCCTGAGACCTGTCCTTATATACCTGTCTCTTGCAAGTGCACCCCTGGTGGTAAGGTATGCTGGTGGTTACAGGTCATATCTTATTACAGTCATGTATGGCATGTTGGGATACAGTTATATATAATAATGTAAGATACATAACAAGCTCGACTATGATACAACACCAACATTACCATATCCAACAGCCCCCAACTCACCACCTATGCACGGCACAATAGAACTATATTGCAGCACGAGTTACCACCTTTAGAAGGAAGGGCAAAAATGGACGAAAAAGGTTAATTTCGGTTCTCATGTAAGAACACAGCATTCAGTGGTGAACTTTCCACAAACCCAATGAGATCAACCACAGTTTAAATCGCAATCTGCAGGAGTAACTCACTTTTCTCAATAGCAGTATCCAATTCCAGCCAACTCTCGGTATTGGTGACTCCAGTCACCACATCTCCACTCCAGGTGGGCATCTCAGTACGATTTTCCTTCATACAGGGCATCACCCAATTTATCCCATGCAATATCAGACTGCTGCTTTCCGGAAAATTATGCGTTGGAGAGTGGCTTATAGCAAAGAGAAATTCTGCACCGAATAGGTAACCCACTGTATGACATGTGTTGTAATGTAGAGAACCACACTATTTTCAGTCTGTGAGTCAGACTGTATTGCTCCCATGGGCATCCTATTTCCATGTGAGTGACATTATAACAAAGTTACGATTGCCACCATATGCTCTTCTAGTCCAAAACAACCATATACTGGTGAATAAATTACAACTTTACCTCCTTTATCTGTCTCAGCAAAATAAGTAACACAAGCAATATAGACAGTAAACTGTTCAGCAATACATATGACTCTTTTGTCTGCTGTTTGAGACTGACCGTAAGTCACTCGTGACATCACTGGTTCCAGGCTGTGCAGTCACCTCATTGATGGACATAAACCACCATTTGACATGGACTGTCAGCACCTTATACGGATGATCATTTAGGCTGATTTTACTTTCAGGAGGCCTTTTGGGGGACAAGCTGCTGTCATAGATTCCGAGATAACATCAAATTGGCTACAACAGTCCTTTAATTCAAGCACTAATGAGTATTCATACATTTCAGTATATAAGCAATTTACAGAGAAGTAATACAGTATTACCCCGCTCCTCCTCTGGGTTGAGCATGCAGTCCAGCTGCCCCTTTCAGTGTGGCATCTCGACCTCGACAACTAGAAGCCGCTTCATCTGTGTTCTTATACCCCTTTTAAAAAAATTAAACCAAGGTTTAATTAATAACATTTCTTATATTGTATTAAACATCACATCTGGACAGAGTTAATTTAAAATGGTATTCTAATTTACTGAATCTGGTAGAGTGGAAACATTTGTTCACAGTTACACAGAAGTTCAGTATTTCCATTATATTTGTCCTGTGAAAAACAGGTGGGCTTAAAAGCAATACTGCAACTCCAAACTGATTAGTTGACTGATTAGGTCACTTCCTATCAAAGTTTTTCCGCTATTTATTTCTTATGGACAATCTTGTAGCCACACTGCAGCAATATGAAAATTATGCAAGTCTTGTCCTTTCCATTGTTTTAATTGGAGTCTTCTTTTGCTGTGATTTTAAATGACCTTGCATCATACAACCAGGAGTCATCCCTTTCACTCACACGACCCCAGAACCATCAAAACTGTCGTGGTTAGCAGCTTACTAGTTTTGCCTCCCCTTATCAGGCAGGGTGTATATGATCTGCTTTCTGTCTTGATGCATCAAGTTAACTGTCATGTATCTCACATTACTGTATATAACTGTATCTCACCATGCTATACATGACTGCAACTGGATATGACCTGTAACAATAAGCATACCTTACCACCAGGGGTGCACGTGCAGGAGACACTCCATATCTGTCCCACTGAGGTATATAAAGGGAGGTCTCAGGCAAGTGCAGCACTGGGAGAGCTGGAATTAAAGGTGCAGGACCTGAGTGACCTTGACTTCAGCATATGTCTCGTGTAAGTCAGTACATTAGAGTCAGGACTTAACAGTGGCGACGAGTTACGGGATCACAGAATCCACAGAATGGCTACCAACAGCTCAGATGAGAAATACAATGCTGGAGACAATTGGAATGACTTTATAGAAAGGCTCCAGCAAAGCTTTGTGACCAAAGACTGGCTGGGCGACAATAAGGCAGACAAGAGAACAGCCCATCTCTTGACCAGCTGTGGCTCGAAAACATACGCTTTAATGAAAGACCTGCTGGCACCCGAGAAACCAGCAAGAAAGTTGTTTGAGGAGTTGAGCACACTGGTAAGAGACCACCTGAAGCCAGCGAGCAGCCTACACATGGCCAGACACAGGTTCTACAACTACAGACGCTGTGTGGGCCAAAGCATACTCGACTTCGTGGCAGAATTTCGGAGGCTGGCTAGTTCATGTGAGTTCCCCGATGAACTAAGGAGAGAAGTACTGAGAGACTTTTTTATTGAAGGAATAGGCTACACAGGCATATTCTGAAAGCTTATTGAGACTAAGAACTTGACTCTAGAGGCAGCAGCACTGGTCGCACGGACGTTCTTGGCAGGCGAAGAAGAAACGAGGCTGATCTATACTTCGGGTATGACAACCAACGAGGCATCGGAACAAGGGGTTCACATTGTGAAACAAACCACTACCCTCACACACAGACAAAGGCAGGAGAGCAGGCCTTCAACAGCAGGCAGTGGTGCCAGAAGCCATCAAAATAAAGGGCCACATGAACGGCCGATCACACCTCATCAACCCACAATGCGAGCAATCAACAACAGATTGAGAGAAGCTCAAGGGAGATCAGCCAGACGCAGCTCATCCTTCGAAAACAATGGAAACGGTCTGTGTTGGAGATGTGGGGGAAGGTACTCAACCAGGGTGTGTCGATTTCAGCATGATGTTTGCAGAAACTGCAACTACACTGGGCATCTGGCTCACATGTGCAGAAAAACAGCAGCTCGGCTGGTATACGAATCGGAAGGGTCGGAAAGCGGACCACAAGATGGTTGGAACAGTGCAAGGAACGCCAAGGTACAGTGGGTTAACACAATCAATGTCCACTGTCCTTACACCATAACGCCTCTAATTATGATGAGGATTCTACTCAACGGGATACCCGTCAACATGGAACTGGACACAGGGGCCAGTCAATCCCTCATGAGCGTTCAACAATTTGAACAGCTGTGGCCGCACAAAAGCAACAGACCTAAACTCACACAGATCGACAACAAACTAAGGACCTATACTAAAGAAATCGTCCCAGTCCTTGGCAGCGCCATGCTCTCAGTCACACACAAAGGGATGGTGCACCGACTTTCCCTGTGGATTGTCCCTGGGGATCTTCTAGCCCTGTTGGGGAGAAGCTGGCTCGCAGAACTTAATTGGAAATTGGATGATGTTCACACCATGTCGTCAGAGGAACGGATCCCCTGCTTCAAGTTCTAAGCCGTTTTGAACATCTCTTTCAGCCAGGTGTGGGCACCTTAAAAGGGGCTAAAGTTAGAATCTACATCACACAGAATGCCAGACCGGTCCATCACAAGGCTAGAGCTGTGCCCTATGTGATGAGGGAAAAGATTGAAAACGAACTGGACCGGCTTCTGTGGGAAGGCATAATTTCTCCCGTGAAATTCAGCGACTGGGCAAGCCCCATCGACCCCGTCATGAAGCCTGATGGATCCATGCGAATCTGTAGGGATTACAAGTCTACCATAAACAGAGTCTTCCTACAGGACCAATACCCACTGCCCAGAGCGGAGGATCTATTTGCCACATTGGCTGGAGGAAAACTTTTCTCGAAACTTGATCTCACATCTGCGTATATGACGCAAGAACTGACCGAAGAGTCTAAGCTACTCACCACCATCAACACATATCGAGGCCTTTTTGTGCACAATCGATGCCCATTCGGCATCAGGTCGGCAGCTGCTATATTCCAGCGCAACATGGAGAGTCTACTCAAGTCCATCCCGGGGACGGTTGTATTTCAAGATGACATAGTCATCGCGGGCAGGGATACCGACTCTCATCTCCGCAATCTTGAGGAAGTACTAAGTCGATTGGATCGGGTAGGCCTAAGAGTTAAGAAATCCAAGTGTCTGTTTCTCGCGCCTGAGGTTGAATTTTTGGGCAGAAGGATTGCCGCTGATGGAATCCGCCCAACCGAATCCAAAACCGAAGCGATTCGCTTGGCACTCAGGCTCCGGAATGTCTCGGAACTGCACGCCTTTCTCGGGCTACTCAATTACTTTGGGAACTTTATGCAGAACTTGAGCACGCTGCTGGAACCTCTCCACGTGCTACTCAGAAAGGGGTGCGATTGGTTTTGGGGGAACGCCCAAGAACGAGCCTTCAATGAGGCACGCAACCTTCTATGTTCCAAGAGTGTTCTAGCCTTTTTTGACCCAGGTAAAAAGTTAGTCCTTACGTGTGATGCGTCAGCGTACGGGGTCGGGTGCGTTTTACAGCACGTCAATGATGCGGGTAAATTGCAGCCCGTTGCTTATGCCTCCAGGTCACTTTTGCGGGCGGAGCACGGGTACGGTATGGTTGAGAAGGAGGCGCTCGCATGCGTGTACAGTGTCAAAAAGATGCGCCAATACCTTTTTGGGGCCAAGTTTGCATTAGAAACCGACCACAAACCCTTCACATCCCTACTATCCGAGTGCAAGGCAATCAATGGCAACGCCTCGGCGCGCATTCAGCGGTGGGCACTCATGCTGGCGGCTTACGACTACACGATAAGGCACAGACCAGGCGCAGACAACTGTGCCGATGCGCTTAGCAGGCTACCCCTGGCGACCACAGAAGGGTCCGACGAACAGGACTGTGAGATGGTCATGGCAATCAATGCCTTTGAATCCACGGCTCGCCAAATCAGAGCCTGGACGACCAGCGACCCCACGTTATCTCTAGTTAAAAGATGCGTTTTAACCGGTGACTGGGCAGAGGCTCGCGATGCCTGTCCCGAGGAGGTCAAATCCTTCCATAGGTGCATGCATGAACTCTCACTACAGGCAGACTGCCTGATGTGGGGCAGCCGAGTAGTTATGCCCTTACGAGGTAGGGAGGCGTTTGTCCGGGAGCTCCATCGCGAGCACCCGGGGATCGTCCTTATGACGGCCATAGCCAGATCTCATGTCTGGTGGCCTGGCATTGACACGGACTTGGAGCTCTGCGTCCGAAGGTGCACCATTTGTGCCCAACTCAGTAATGCCCCCAGGGAGGCCCCCCTAAGACCCTGGCCCTGGCCCACCAAACTGTGATCACGGATGCATGTAGACTATGCGGGCCCATTCATGGGTAAAATGTTCCTCGTAGTCATTGATGCATTTTCAAAATGGATCGAGTGCACCATTTTAAACTCGAGCACCACCTCCACCACTCTGGAGAGCCTTAGAACCATGTTTGCAACGCACGGCATTCCTGACATATTGGTCAGTGATAATGGTCTGTGCTTCGGCAGCGCAGAAATTCACGATTTTATAGTTGACCACGGTATAAATCACATTAAGACGCACCTTTCGAGCCGGCCTCCAATGACCAGACGGAGCGAGCAGTGCAGATCATTAAACAAGGCATGCTCAGAATCCAAGGTCCCATACTGCAGAGCCGCCTGCTGCTGGCATACAGATCTCGTCCACATTCGTTGACTGGGGTTCCCCCGCGCAACTATTGATGAAACGAACCTTAAAGACCAGGCTCTCGTTAATCCTCCCAGACATGCATGAAATTGTTGAGGCTAAGCATCAAAAGCTAACTGAGTACCATGACCGAAATTCGAGAGGGAGGTGGAATGAGATAGGGGACAAAGTGTTTGTGCTAAACTATGGTCGTGGTCCCAAATGGCTTGCAGGGACAGTAACAGACAAAGAGAGAAACAGGCTACTGGTTGTACAAATGGACAATGGCCAAACCTGCCGGAGGCATGTAAACCAAGTAAAAAGTAGATTCACTGATATAACTGAAGAACCAGAGGCAGACTACAATGTGGAACTCACACCACAACTGGTGGACAGACAGGTGGAACAATCTGAGGAAAGGGCAGTCTCAACAGACAGCCCAGGCAAGATACTGGCAATCACACCGAACAAAACAGACAGCCCAGGCACGATACCAGGAATCACACCGAACGAAAAACAGGCACCAAGGCAAACAACTGAACCATAAGTAAGACGCTCCACGCAAGAGCGCAGACCACCTGAGAGACTGAATCTATAAAGGCAATAAGACCTCGGGGGAGGATGATTTCATGTATCTCACATTACTGTATATAACTGTATCTTACCATGCTATACATGACTGCAACTGGATATGACCTGTAACAATAAGCATACCTTACCACCAGGGGTGCACGTGCAGGAGACACTCCATACCTTACCCAGTGAGATATATAAAGGGAGGTCTCAGGCAAGTGTAGCGCTGGAGAGCTGGAATTAAAGGTGCAGGTTCTCAGTGACCTTGACTTCAGCATATGTCTCGTGTAAGTCAGTACATTAGAGTCAGGACTTAACATTAACCTTTCTTTCTTTTTGGCATATTAGAAGAACATGGGATATCTCACTCACAGCTCAGGTGTTTATTGTGATCAGGGGCTATCAGTTTACCAGTTCTGTTTTAGGTCATCACAGATACTGGCACTTCCTTATCAGATGATGACCTGATGTGATTACACAAGTTCCAATAGTCTTTGTTCTCTCTTAATGCATCAACAGTTGTTTTTAGTTTTAAATTAGATCTATCGATGGTAAAGTAGGCAGCAAAATATGTTAATTTCTAAATCTTTACAGACACCCCACCTTGAGGGTGAGGAACAATTTCTGATCCCTTATTACTTAATAAATGATGCTGATTGATAATACGTAGTACATTTGCTGTGACAGTCACCTCATCACACACTTAAGGCAACATACCAAAATAATTAAAACAATTAATACAATCGCTTGCACCATTACAAAGCACATGAAGATTATTTGATACCACAGGTGCATTGCCACATTATAGACCAATTCCCACCTCTCATGATCAATTTCCTTGTAATTTTTGGGGGGTCGTGCGGCCCCTATAATGGACTTCGTGGCCCATTCCAAATTCCGCACATACGTGTTTTTTTCAATTTAAAAGCTGTCTCTCCAGCTGCACGGAGTGCTGCTCGGCTGCACAGCTTAAAGGGAACATTGCTCATGAACCCCATAACTTTTGTATTTGTCACTCAGCTGCCTCAATGTCCTAAAGCATGTATTGACGTTCTCGGCTAAACCTTATACTGCTCCTCTCGGAATAGATGGTCGTAGACCAAGACATTTAAAGAAACACTTTTCCTGCAGGCATAAATTCTCATTGAAAGTTTTTGTCATCGGTTTTAGTGGTCAATTTTAATTCTATTCAATTTCTCTCTGTAACGAGAGGAGGACATGGAGTAGGCAGTTATGAGCAGAGCAGAATCGATCCTGCCTATAACCCATGGAGCTATAATTAAACAGGCAACATCTTTTAAAAGTCTAACAATTTTTATGAAACAGAGATGCTACCGTTATTGATGATCCTAAGCATTGTAAAGTACTGGTAAGAAATCTATTCATTGCTGCTGCCTTCTGCTTCTACTAATGGGGCAATTTCAGTTCTACACTTAAATCGTTCATTATCTTAAAATGGAAAATTAATTTGCAAATTTGCCTCTTATATCACAAATCAATTGCTTTTTCTTAATTCTCCTTTTTTTCTCTGGTCTTCTGAAGACTAGGCCATGCGCACATGCAGTTCCATGGGTGCTGGCCAATCTCCGATACCTTCCCCATATTCTTCATGTGTGGGCTGAGACAGTGAGCACCAGCAGACTATTTGATGGTGAGGGTCGTCACAGATGACCTCATTCCTGCACTCATCCAATGTCCACACACATACATTTCAGTAAGGAAAGAGAAAAGACTTGCATTTATATAGCGCCTTTCACGACCACCGGACATCCCAAAGTGCTTTACAGCCAATGAAATACTTTTTGTAGTCTAGACACCGTTGTAATGGAGGAAACACAGCCGCCAATATGTGCACAGCAAGCTCCCACAAACAACAATGTGATAATGACCAGATAATCTATTTTAGTGATGTTGATTGAGGGATAAATATTCACCAGGACACCAGGGATAACTCCCCTGCTCTTCTTTAAATCATGCCATAGGATCTTTTACGTCCATCTGAGAGAGCATGCGAGGCCTCGGTTTAATGTTTTATCTGAATGACGGCACCTCCCTAGCCCAGTGATCCATGGCCAATGTAACGCCTCTACGTCCACTCAAGTAGGATTATCCAACACAGCACACACGAGAGATCAAACCTGTGCATTACCCAAAATCAACAACTCAACTCAACCATTCACTGATATCCTTTGAACTTCTGAAAGATATAAATTTGAGACAAGAAAATATTGTTGGTTTAATTTAGAATGTATATTTGTGAATTTTTAAATCTAATATTTAAAATAAATGTTATCATTTACAATTCAACATGTGCATTCTTTCAACCTCCTGCTGATAGCTGGCTTTCATAAAATCGGCACATTGCTGTATGGGTGGCATTTCTCTCTGCTTCTTTCATACTCTCTTTGAAAGAGGAGGAAACGTCAGCAAAGATATTGTTTGAATAACTAAAAGCAACCCACTCTAAAATTCTATATTCAGAGCTCAAGTTACGTAAGAAGCAAAATTAGCCTCTTAAAGGGTTATTTATATTTGCTCCTGATAGCAAAAATTGCAAAAAAAAAGGTAGGTAACGGTTATTTTAGATGTGACCAATGTATTAATTGATAGTTTTGTTGCAAGAAGAATCTAATTAGTGCCCTATTTGGACTTTGGCCAAATATATGCACAGCTCCCTGCTCCTCCTCTGCAATTTTTATTCCTGTTGACAATGGCTGTGATTTTTTATTTAAATAATGAACACTTCAGTTTATTTAAGAGTACTTCCTGTCCTTTACAACTTTCAGTACACGAATGTTTTTCATCACACATTCTTTTCAATTAATACTTGCAGGATATGTGGCTAAAGAATCTCTTGTCAGACTAGGAACAACCAATATTGAAGTAAACTCAAAACATGAAATAATTGCTATGGACCACATAATTTAAACTAATTAATGCTCAATAATAAATGCAAATGTGACATCCCCTTGTAGCTACTTCCTGCTGGCAGCCATTGACAACTTTGGAGAGTAACAAAAAACAATAATTTACATTTATATAGTGCCTTTAACATAGCAAAATGTCCCAAAATGCTTCACAGGAGCGTTATCAAACTGAAATTGACAGAGCCAAAGAAGGAGACATTAGAATAGATGACCTAAAGCTTGGTCAAAGAGGTAGGTTTTAAGGAGATTATCATAGAATCATACAGCACAGAAGGAGGCGTGAGGGGTGAAAGGGGTTTGTTGCGAATCAGGATACAGGCAGCAGAGTTTTGTATGAGCTGAAGTTTATGAAGAATGGAAAATGGGAGCACTGAAATAGTCGAGTCTGCATGCAACAAACACATGGATAAGGTTTAAAGCAGCAGATGGGCTGAGGCAGGGGCTGAGACGGGCGATGTTGCAGAAATAGAACTAGGAGACAAGGTGATGGAGAAGATGTGGGATCGCAACCTCCGCTCAGAGTCAAATAGGACGCCGAGATAATCAGTCTGGCTCAGCCTGAAAGATTGGCCAGGGAGGGGAAAGGAATCGGTAGTGAGGGAACAGAGTTTGTAGCGTGGCCCGAAGACAATGGCTTCATTTGAGAAATCATCAACAGCATTCTGAATAAAATATGCGGGGAACAAAAAGGGCTAGACTTTCCATTATTATGTTGGGCGATATTTCCGGTGTTAGTGGTTGTTTTATTTTTCAGGATCGCCGGAATATCGCCCATTTTAAAAACTGCTAGTTTTGCCTTTTTAATTTGGGCAATAGCGGTAGTGATATGAAATGGATGATAGCGATATATTCAGTTGTGCAAGGCCAGCGTCCATATCAGTAGCCATTCAGTGCATGTGCGGTTTTCTTTTTCAGGCAATTAACTTTTCACGCGATTCGGGAGGTCAGGGGTCATCTGCGCATGCTCAGAAGACAAAGGAAGGGAGAGGGAAAGCGCATTTTGTCTTTGAGCCTGCTTGTGAAGGTTGTCTCACTCGAGGCTGTGATAAAAATCTAACCGTAATCGATCTAATAACAACTATTTGGCCAGGAGTCACAGTCTAAGAATAAGGGGTAAGCCAGTTAGGACCGAGATGAGGAGAAAATTTGTCACTCAGAGAGTGGTTAACCTGTGGAATTCTCTACCACAGAAAGTTGTTGAGGCCAGTTCATTAGATATATTCAAAAGGGCGTTAGATATGGCCCTTACATCCAAAGGGATCAAGGGGTATGGAGAGAAAGCAGGAAAGGGGTACTGAGGTTGAATGATCAGCCATGATCTTATTGAATGGCGGTGCAGGCTCGAAGAGCCGAATGGCCTGCTCCTGCACCTATTTTCTATGTTTCTATGTTTCTACGAAATGGAATATGAAGAATCCGCAGTCAGTGAGGAGGTGGCACATGTGGGTGAGGAGAGTGATTTGGTGGAGGTTGGAGGGAGAAGGAGGGCGAAACGCTTCTCAGATGAGGCAAATGCAGCCCTTGTCCATGAGATGGAGACTCGGTGGGGCCAATTAACCCGGAGTGGTCATGGGAAACCCCCCCACCGCCCCCCCACGTATACCAAAGAATCTGGGCAGAGATCGCCAAAGTTGTTTCATTGGCAGCCACGATGTTAGAGTCAAGCCAGTGCAGCAAGCACTGGAATGACCTGGTTGGGTCTGCAAGACTAAGTACTAAATTATTACATTTATAATTGTAATGATGCACTGACTCATTAATTAAAATATAAATCTGCCGGTTTGTAGTTAAGTTGAGTAATCTTGGTGTCACGCATTAGTTCCTAACCACGATCTTATTAAATTTCTTCTCTAAACGTAGATGTTATAACCATGCATCAATTGCATACAAAGCGTATTAGCATATAACGTTAATGATGAATAGCATGGGCAATGACTGATTGTAGATTATAATATCTGTGTGTTCCGTAATAGTACCTGGGCAATTAACTTATGCCATGCTCTTGTCACCTTTGCAGAAGAAGATATCTAAGAATCGTGCCAAGCGCAGGCGCACAGGAGGAGGGCCTGCAGAGTTGTACCTTCTCACCGACCTGGAGGAGTGGGCCTCAGCCCTTATCGGGGTGCATAATCGTTTGGCCACCCATGGTGGTGCAGATCCCATTGTTGCACCACGTGAGTAATATATAACTCAGTGGTAATTTAAAGTAATTTAATGCCATTTGCATATTATATATGAATGATGTAATGTTATGTAATTAATGCTGGGATCATGACATCTTACTGTATTGCCATGCAGCTTCTGTACTCTCATGTTAATTATATGTGATGTCTGTCGGTGATATTTATTGCAGTAGTGCTGCTCCTCGTACATATGCCTGCGCAGCGTAAGCATTCTCATGTCACCCTGGCCTTCCCTTCTCTTCTACTAACCTCAATTATGTTTTCTAATTCCCCAGGCTCCCCAGGCGCAAAACAGGAACGTGTAGGACATGGTGCAGACTGTTGCGACAATGCGGAGAATGGCCGAAAACGTCGATGCCATGCGGCAGGCGATGGTTTCGGGATACGGCACAGCATCCCAAGGTGCTGGACCACCTATGCCGACAGATGCGAGTCAGGAGGAAGCAGTTGCTTCTGACTCGGAAGATGTTTCTTCGGAAACATCTTCTCCAGCTTCCCAAGATTTGACTCTGCCACCGTCACCCCCCACAGCAGCAGTGCTCGAGGTGCCCTGCTGCAAGACGGCTTGGGGTTAATTCGGGCAGAAGGAGGAGGTAAGTGGGAAAGAGGGGTTAAGACCAGGGAGGGTAGAGGCAGAGGGTAGCATGGCTGCAGGTAGTGGGGTGGGCTTTATTCTTGTTATTGTTATTAAATTGATGACTGTTGGCGGGGTTGTTGTTGCTGTTGGAGTTATTATTGTTATTAAAAATGTGTTGACTGTTGGGGGGGGCGGGTGGGTGTTTGTGTCCTGTGATATTTTAATTGCTATTGAAAAATTATTGTTGTGGGATTTATTGTTATAAAAAATTTGTTGACTGTTGGGGGTGAGGGGAAGATGGGTGTTTTATTTAATTATTTATTTAATGTATACGTTTGTTTTTTCACTTTTATAGTTTGTTTAAAACATTTTTTTTAAAGTGTTACATTTTTATTAACATTTTTTATTTAACTTACAATTGTTCTGCAGTGTCTTCTAATAACAGAAGATTAAACATCAATACAAGAGTTGCAAACAATGGCCAGGCCAGGCAAGGATGAAACATAACATAATCCAACTATAACTATCACCAACGTAACTTCACGCAAAGTGTTCATTTATGAGCTGCTGACGCAACAGCTGTATACCTACCACGGGACTTTTCCTGTGGTGTAGGGTGAAATGGGGGCATGGGTTAATCGTCAGGCTGATTGTCCTCCCCAAGGTCCTCGTCCTCCTTCTCCTTCTCTTCCGCCTCCCATCTCTCCTGAGGTGGACCGGCAGTCCCATCTGGCAATTCTTGTCCCCTCCTGATAGCTAAGTTATGCAACATGCAGCACAGCACAATAAACTCAGCGACCTGCTCAGGGTGGTATTGTAGGTTGCCTCCTGAGTGGTCCAGGCATCTGAAGCGTTGCTTCAGCAGGATAAAGGATATGGCCTTGCCATCTGACTCCTGAACCCCCTGTGAGTGGCTATATGGCTTTCGTTATAGCGCTTCTCAGCTTCTGTCTGAGTCTTTCGCAGGGGGTTGAGGAGTCAGATGGCAAGACCATATCCTTTATCCCCCAGCATCCAACCGTGACCTCGTGGCTGACTCTTAAACAGGTCAGACACAGTGCTCTCATGCAAGATGTGCGTATCATGAATGCTACCTGGAAAATTGCATTTACTGCCATGATTATTTGCTTGTGGTCGACAACGAGCTGCACATTCAGGGAGTGAAATCTTTTTCGGTTACGGTAAACTTTTGCATCCTCTAAAGGTGCTCACATGGCGATGTGAATACAGTCTATTGCACCCTACACCTTGGGGAAGTTTGCTATTCTTGAAAACCCCAAAGCCCTCTCACTCCATGCCTCCCTGGTCATAGAGAAGTTTATAAAGTCCACCCTACATGTGTAAAGGGCTTCAATCACCTGTCAAATGCAGCAATGTGTGGCATGCTGAGAGATAGTGCAAATGTGTCAGCTGAGGCCTGAAAGGAGCCCGATGCATAGAAGGAAAGTGCCGCAGTAACCTTAACCTCAATGGGCAGTGCAGTCCTGATGGTGCTGGTAAGCTGCAGATCTCCCTTAATTAGCTGGCATATCTCACTGATGACCTCTTTTCGGAAGCGCAGCCTTCTAACTAACGCACGTGTTATCGGACAAGTCCAGGTATGATCGCTTATTCCTGTAAATGCGTTGGGTGTAAGGTCTTCTCCTCTTTCTCAGCAATCTGCCACCTTTTTGATTGGGCACATAATGCTCTTCAATGAACCTTCTCCCATCTCTATTCTGCAGCATGTAAGTAGTCAATACTGAGAAATTACAGGCCCCATGACTATAAATTCTCTAATGTGTCTTCAAAATGATTAAATTGTCCTCTACAAAAACAATATAAACTCAAAATTCACCACAATGTGATTAGATGATTGTCAAGATTTAAAAACGCCCTTAAAATCACTCACAAATTACTTCAATGCTCCCATCAACTTGAAGCAGCCTTTTATTAAACTTCCTCCGATTTACAAATGGTGTCCATACCGCCGGGTTAAGGACAGGTGAGTGCAGCTTTTTTGGAGCGTCTTTTTGGGCGAGCGATCATTTGGGCGGTATATGGGCGAAATGCCAAAAGGAGCGCTCGGCGATAATCTGGGCGATATTTGGGCGTTAGTTTCCATTATAAACAGTCTTCTGGGCAGTGCACGAGTGATGACGTCAGCTTTTATTTCTAAAAAATGGGCGGGCGGTTTAGCTCACTCCCGGCGGTAATTGTAAGCCGAATGTTCCGCTGGCGATAAATGGGCGATAATCGGGCGGTAGTTTCCATTTATAATCGAATATGGGCGGTGAACAGAATCTTGGCGGTTATATGGGTGGTAAATGGGCGGATATATGCCAAAAGTCTAGCCCAAAATGCCTGTAAATGGAGAACATCCACTCTGGAATTATGCTGTGTTAGAAAAATACATTTTTAAACTGGGATGTATTAACAGTTTAACAAAATAAACTTGCTCGAATTTGACACACAGAGAAGAACTACATGTAAGGAAAGTGCCAATTATTAATTCTATGGCTGGGAAATTGCGTAATGCCCCATTTGGGGGTGCTAACATCTGCGAGGCGGGAGTTCCTGAACCAGGAACGGAAGTCTTGCCCCGTTCGCGAAATTGGGGTTACCGTCCTCGGGAGGAAGTAGAGTGCAAAAAAACGCTCTCCACTTCCTCTCTGGGGTGCTAAATGGGTGGAAGCAGAGGGGAGGGCCAAGCTGCAGACTCTGAGGCCCTACCTGGAGCACCAGGGAGCGGGTGCCATGCCATCAGCCCAGCACTCAAACGGCACGGACCCCGCATTCACCGAAACAACGGGCCACGACAGGTAAGTCGGACGATTTCTCTTTTACGCGCTCGCCACCTCCCCTTTACCTAGCGCCCCACGAGCAGCCGGCCGACATTTATGCGTCTCCTGAAGTTGTTGCAATACCGAATTTTTGCTCCTGGGTGAAAACGGGTCACTGCGCACGGTCATTACGTCATCATCGCCAGCGGAGTGGGGCGCTACCAGTTACCGCCACCACTAAACTCCTACAGAAATTAACGAGAGTCGTTAGCCGTGCCGCGCCCAAGCGAAAAGTCATTTGCGCTTCTCGTTATTGCTAATGGGAGGTGCAAATGACCCCAATTTCTCCCCCTATAAACGTTACATTATTTGATGCCTATCTAGCTACACAAGACATAATTAAAAGACTATTTAATGTTATCTGTTGTGCTTGTATAGACGCCAAAATGTGGTTTGAATGCATTTGTCATTTTATAACGCATCAATTTACTCATTCATCTGGATGATTGTAGAATAATGGGGCTAGATGTTACCAATTATCGCTCCAGTTGCAGAGCTTCGGGTGTGAGACTGCATTGCAGGAACTCAGGTGCAGCGATCATTTCACCCCACGTGATTTTCTATCCATTAAAATCCAGGGGCAGTAATGAGTGTGCGGCATGCTGATCAGCGTCCGGATTCCCCATACCTGCTGCCGTTCTACAAAGGTCTACACCAGGCATGCTAATTAGGAACATAGGAACTGGCAGGAGGCCATTCAGCCCCTCGAGCCTGTTCTGCCATTCAATTCGATCTTGGCTGATCTGTACCTCTACTCCATTAACCTGCCTTTGCTGCATACCTTACCCAACAAAAATCTGTCTATCTCAGTCTTGAAAAATCCAATTGTCCCGGCATTAAGGGATGTGTTTGAGCCTTTTTTCTAAAATCAAAGATGCTGTATGCAGTGATGAGTGACCCCAATATCATAGATACTGAAACCATGTTTATTATTCGTGTTCTTACAAAAATCTATCGATCTCAGTCTTGAAAGTTTCAATTGGCCCAGAAATTCACAGCCTTTTGGGGGAGAGAGTTCCGCATTTCTATTACCCTTTGTGTGAAGAAGTACTGCCTGATTTCACTGCGGAATGGCTTGGCTGTAATTTTCAGATTGGGCCTTCTTGTTCTTGACTCTCTCTGGTTTCTCTGTATCTAACCTATCGGAGCATTTTATCATTTTAAACACCTTGATTAGAGCATCCCCCAATTATCTAAACTCAAGGGAATACAAGCCAAGTTTGTGCAAACTGTCCTCATAATTTAACCATTTAACCCCTGGTCTCATTCTGGTGAATCTGTGCTGTACCACCTCCAGGGCTAATATATCGTTCCTGAGATGCGCTGCTCAGAATTGAAGGCAGTACTCCAGATGGGGTGACCAAGGCTTCTTCTTCTCCTTAGGCAGTCCCTCGTATCGAGGATGACTTGCTTCCACACCAAAAAGGGATGAGTTCACAGGTGTTTCAATGAAGGACCTGATATTCCGAGTCCCGAAATACATATTGAAGGGTGGAAGATGCCTGTGCGTAGATTTTTTAACGTGTGGTGGCCGTTGCACACCAGCCACCACACGGGCTTGACCGAGCTAAGCATGATACAACTGAAGCATAACTTCCTTTCCTTAGAATTCCAATCCCTTTGAGGTAAAAGCCAATATTCTATTAGCCTATGTGATTGTACTAGTCCACCAGCTTTTAGTACTTTGTATACATGGTCACCTAAATCCCTTTGTTCCTCCATAGTTCTTAGTTGCTCACCATTGAGCCAATGCTCCAATGTGCCTTTCTTGAATACATTGTCCGACCTACACTCCTCCTTGCTGTAACCACTCTATTTAAATCAACATTCACAGCATAATTTCCTACTTGTGGTCATTCTTTCCCCAGAAGTTTGAAAATGTGGAACTTCTCAATCTTCTCTTCCTCTTACAATATTAAGGTTTTTAAAACACAGACTTGGCCTCACCTAAGAAATAAATTATTGATAGACTACATCTTCTCTCCTACTCAAATTCATGTTGCAGGTGTGCTGCACTGACAGCCTGGACCTTGCATAAAAATGTGCTAAAGTTGCCATCTGTCATAAGAATCATTTTGGTCCTCACTCATGTTAAAAAAAACATATTTTATGAACTATCAGCAAAAGAATTGGAATTATCTTTGCATTTTAAGCAAACTGTAAAGATTAATTGACAGTTTAATGAAGTACTGCTTTAAGAAAATGCTGAAAATACACAGCAGATTAGTCATCATTCTTCAAACACAAGGTTATTTACAGGTGTAGAGCAGAACTCGAAAAACTCAATGTGGTCACTGAGGAATGGGGAAAAGACCTCTGCAGTCAAGATATCAAAGAAGGCAATTTCTCTGCCCCAAGCAGAAACCAAAGCTCTTTTGTTGACAAAATTGTCTTCTTCCATCTCCTGCAGCTTACCAGTTAACTATGCAGCCATCCTTCACCACCAGTACTGTCATCCTTGCATCAGTTGGTCGCACTCTTGTCTCTCAGTCAGAAGGTTGTGAGTTCAAGTCCCACTCCAGAGACCTGAGCACAGAACTTAGGCTCATACTTTAGTGCAGTACTGGAAGAGTGCTGCACTATCAGAGGTGCTGTTTTTCATATACAATGTTAAACTGAGGTCACACCTTCCCTCTCAGCTGTTTGTAAAAGGTCCCCTGGCACTGTTTGAAGATTTGAAGTTGTCCAGGCCAACATTTATCCCTCAGCCAACACCATTGAAACAGATGAACTGGTCATTTGTTGCATTGCTGTTTGTGGGACCTTGCTGCATGCAATTTGGCTGCTAGATTTTCCTGCATTACGACAGTGACTACACTTCAAAAATACTTCCTTGGTTGTGAAGCACTTTGGAATGTCCTGAGGATGTGACAGATGCTATATAAATGCAGGTTCTGTCTTATTGCTTCAGTAGAGGAATTGCTTAGGATTACAACACACTCACATCCAGCACAGGTAAGTTCATGACTTACGGTAAAACTTATATCTACACCTCCAGCACTGTGGGCTCAATTTTCTCCAGTGATTTGAGCTGTTTTTTTGGAGAAGCCTGCTCTTTTTGGCCTAAGTTGAAAAACCACAGTTTTCCCAATCAATTTGCACCAGTGTAACTCAGTTAGTTATGATTTTTTTAGGTCAGTTTTCTTTTCAGCCAAAGGGGGCGTACCCAACCACCTATGCCAATTCTGCCCATTTAGGGACGTTTGGCCAGCTGAGAGTTACTCCAGTTGTGCTTAGGCCAGCGTATGTGGCCTCTGCAGAAAAACATTCCGTAGAGTTAATGAAATCGGTGCAGCAGATGCCCAGACACGCTGAAAGAATTGAAAAACAAATAGCAGCAACTTACCTCCAACCCCGCCCAAAGGCTGTCCAGTCCCATTCTCAGTCGCCGGTTCACACACACAGTAGAGAGAGAGAGCGAGAGAGAGAGATGGGAGCTGGCTGTATGCTTCACTTTGTAGCCTCAGCTCGCATTGTGTCCTTGGTTACCATGGCAGCCTGATCTTTTTGGCACAGATCAAGGCTCCACCCCCAAAACTAAAGGTCAGGTTACGCCACACCAACATGAAGAAATCCAACGGGGAAACATAGAATATATTTTTTTGGCGTACTTAGGCCCCAAAAAATCGGGCGGAACTCTTCAAGTACGCCAAAAAAGTACTTTGGGGAAAATTGAGCCCCGTGTAACTGAACGAAGTAGTGCAGTAGGTATAGTGATGCATGGCAGATGGTTGACTCCCCCTGAAGTTCTTAGTAGCAGATTTATTAATAATCTGAGCCTCCTCAAACACTCCCTTCTCCTCTTCCCAGAGAGCTCGGCCTGCTATGATGCACCTGCTCCCTGGAGTAGTACCTGCTCTCAGTCAGGTGCTCTTATGACATCTACACTCCCAGCTTTGCCCCCCTTCGCCTGTTCCACTGCAATATAGAATCATAGAAATTTACAGCACAGAAGGGGGCCATTCCAGCCCATTGTGTCCGCGCCAGTCGACAAAGAGCAATCCAGCCTAATCCCACTTCCCAGCTCTTGGTCTGTAGCCTTGTAGGTTACAGCACTTCAAGTGCATATCCAAGTACTTTTTAAATGTGGTGAGGGTTTCTGCCTCTACCACCCTTTCAGGCAGTGAGTTCCAGACCATCACCATCCTCTGGGTGAAAAGATTTCCCCTCGAATCCCCTATAAACCTCCTACCAATTACTTTAAATCCATGCCCTCTGGTTGTTGACCCCTCTGCTTAGGGTAATAGGTCTGACCTATCTACTCTATCCAGGCCCCTCATAATTTTATACACCTCGATAAGGTCTCCCCTCAGCCTCCTCTGTTCCAAAGAAAACAAACCCAGCCTATCCAATTTTTCCTCATTGCCAAAATTCTCCAGTCCAGGCAACATCCTCATAAATCTCCTGTGTACCCTCTCTAGTGCAATCACATATTTCCTGTAATGTGGTGACCAGAACTGCAAACAGTACTCCAGCTGTGGCCTAACCAGTGTTTTATACAGTTCAAGCATAACCTCCTTGCTCTTATATTCCATGCCTTGGCTAATAAAGGCAAGTATTCCATCTGCCTTTTAACTACCTTATCTACCTGGCCTGCTACCTTCAGGGATCAGTGGACCTGCACTCCAAGGTCCTTTTGTTCTCGACATTTCTCAGTGTCCCACCATTTAATGTGTATTCCCTTGCCTTGTTAGCCCTCCCCAAATGCATTACCTCACACTTCTCCTGATTGAACCTACGAAGATACTACATCCATACCCTAGGAGAGAAAGCTGCTGTACAGTTCACTTCTGTCACTCCTTCAATGCTGCTTTGATTATCCTTGCATCACCATCACCAATGACAAATCTGAACTGAAGTAAAATACTCACTTTTCAATTTGAGAATGCAATATGATTATGAAACATGAGTAAATGCTGAATAAACTCGTCTTTCATCCAAATTCACAGCAAAGCAGAGAAGGGTTGAAAAAGGCAGGAAACCAAGTGGCTACAGAATAAATGTGCAATAGGGTGCAATGGAAGCACCGAGTTTGCATCATTTCTTTTTTTTAAAAGGAAGTTTAGGTTTAAGGCAGACTAGATGAACGGGACACATGTCAGGGAGGTTTGGGGAGTCTGTCTTTGTCACTTGATAAATATTGAAGTGCATTAATATCAGGAAATATTTTGGACACAATTCTTGCATTTAAAGAATCTCCTTCTCACACATCTGACCCAGAGCTGTGGAAATGGACAAGAGAGAGATTCTTTGAAGTTGTCTCTGAGGAATTTCATCAAGTTTCCAAAGTAGACACAAGCTGGATGAAATTGAACTCACCTATAGTTAATCGCTCTATCTCACTTTGGATCACTGATTTTAAATTGAACAGCTCTCAAAGAAAGTGGAAAGGCATTTGCAAAGGAATTAAACTTGTCTTGTAAAACTCAAGGCTTGAACTGACACAAATGAAGATCTTGAACAGCACATACTTCTTGATATTTCAAATTGCACATATTTGAGATACTGAATTGTAAGGATGCTGGAGTTTAAATAAATTAGAAGTGATGATTCATCTAATAAGCAAAGGACCTTTCCTAGACCACAGAAAAATTGATAAAATTACTGAAATTACACCACCCATTTTTGTCTTCTGTGTTGTGTGCTTCTGAATGCATAATTAGATTTGCCTGTGATGCTCACTAATGATTCATAGCGTGGAACTTGAAAGCCATGGTGCTACTGTCACTAACATTGATTTTCTTTATTATTAAGAAACCCAGGCAATGGGCTAAATGCCACAATGCAGCACTCACTAAGATTGAAAGGTGTAGCAGAGCTCAGCCAAATCAAGAAGCTCTAGCTAACTGAAGTTCAATTTGTGTTTAAAATTCGGTAAGTTATAGATGATTGTTTCGATTATTTGCACGGTTTTCTGCGTCCTTCTGCACATGTGCACCGGAGTGCCTTTGTCCTCCCATCACTAGCGATCTGGGGGGGCAGGCTGGTGGGCTCAGGCCTGACCAGTGGGCCAATGTGTAGGGCAGGCTAGCAGGGGCAGGCCTGAGCAGTAGGCCGCAGCCTCAAGGTGGGAGTCTTGGTGTGGGGACCAGAGCCCTCAGACTCAGACTCTGCAGCCGCAGGGCCGGAGCTTCAAAACCACTTACTGTCTGGGTGGGTATTTCTGGAATGATCATTTCCCCCCCCCCCCCCCACACCCCTGGGGGGCCCAAGTTTCAGCCTGCTTGTGCTGCACGTGTTTGGGGAGAAGGTCTGGAGATCGGAGCTAACTATATGTCCACATTTTATAATCTGGCAAGACTGGATCAAATTACACATTTCAGGGTTGTCTGCAGCAGGCAGGATCAAATAACACATTCGGGACAAACTGTTGAGTATGTCTCATCTTCATAGGGAACCAATCTTAAATCTATTGTTGCAAATAGACCCAGCCATAGATGATAGGCAAGAATGAGAGAAGTGCCTTACAGTTCTGAGATCCTGACAAAGAATGCTCAGAGGAGACAATTACGAAGCAGTATGGGGATTTGTGTTAGAGCTAGCTAACGGACCTGTTAAATTTGGCGTTACTCTAGATATTTTCTGGATTCAGCATCCCAGGATCACTCCCTGTGCCACACAGTATGCTTTCATTTGCCTACAATTACATAGAATCTGCAGCAAAGAAACAGAGGGCCCGATATTGGTGGCCTTACTGCCCACTGCCGTCTGCTGCCGCCGACTGCCGCCGAGTTTTGTTACCGGTTTCCTCTCTCTCCCAGTTTCCACTTGGGCTGGAGCGGGCGGGAGGGGAGTACGCCGGGAACTGCCCGCTGACGTCCTCTGGTGGCCAAGTAACACAAGTGGCCTCCCGCTCGCGGAGCTGCCAGCAGGGGGAAGGACTGCTGCGTAGAGCCTGGTCTAACCCCGACAGTAGGTATGAAGAATGGAAAAGAAAGGTTAGTGAACATATTTAAAATGTTATTTTCACAGCGACTTACCTGGATGGGGTCCCCTGAAGGTGTTCCGTTGTTTTATTTTGTGATGCTTTTTATCTTCAGCTCTTCCACACTCCCGGGCCCGCCTCTATCCTCAGCGGCATTTGGGCGGCAAGAACCTTTGGCACCGAGATTGAGAGCTCCCGCCCGCTGTCACCCAGATTGACGGCATAAGCCGTTATTTTTCTGCCACCTTTTTCAGAGCAATCTTCCTGGCAAAGTACCGCCCGGTCTCTCGGCGACCATCGGTGATACTTTGGGTGGCACTTGGGCGGGCCTTGGCCTGCATCAATTTTGGGCCCAGAGGATTCAGCCCAACTGCTCTATGTCGTTATTGAAATTCCAAATGACTCTCCTCCCACTCTAATTACCTCTTCCCACCCTGCCTCCATAATCCCTTTATACAGTTCCCTCTCATGTATTCATCAAGCCTCCCTTAAATGTATTGATGCTATCTTCTTCAACCCCACCATGTGGTAGCGAGTTGCACATTCTTCTCTGTGTAAAGAAATTCCTCCTAGCTTCTTTATTTAGCATGTTAGTGGCTATCTTATATTTATGCCCCATTGTTCTGTACTGGCCCACACGTGGAAACCGTTTCTCAACAACCATCATAATTTTAAAGACCTCTATCACGTCTTCGGTTAGTCTTCGCTTTTCCAAAGAAAAGAGCTCCGGTCCATGCAATCTTTCATGATAGTTGCATCCTCTCAGTTCTGGTAATATCCTTGTAAATCGTTTCTGCACTTTTTCCAGTGCTTCAATATCCCTTTTAACATAGAAACATAGAAAATAGGTGCAGGAGCAGGCTATTCGGCCCTTTGAGCCTGCACCGCCATTCAATATGATCATGGCTGATCATTCAACCTCAGTACCCCACCCAACATTCTCTCCATACCCCCTGATCCCTTCAGCCATAAGGACGGCATCTAAGTCCCTTTTGAATATGTCCAACGAACTGGACTCAACAACTTTCTGTGGCAGAGAATTCCACAGGTACATAATACTCTGGGTGAAAATGTTTCTTCTCATCTCAGTCCTATATGGCTTACCCCTTATCCTTAGACTGTGTTCCCTGGTTCTGGACTTCCCCAACATTAGGAACATTCTACCTGCATCTAACCTGTCCAGTCCCATCAGAATTTTATACGTTTCTATGAGATCCCCTCTCATTCTTCAAAATTCCAGTGAGTATAAGCCTAGCCGATCCAGTTTTTCCTCATATGTCATGTCAGTCCTGCCATCCCGGGAATCAGTCTGATGAACCTTCGCTGCACTCCCTCAATAGCAAGAATGTCCTTCCTCAGATTAGGAGACCAAAACTGCACACAATACTCAAAGTGTCGTCTCACCAAGGCCCTGTACAACTGCAGCAAGACTTCCCGGCTCCTTTACTCAAATTCCCTCGCTATGAAGGCCAGCATGCCACTTGCCTTCTTCACTGCCTGCTGTACCTGAATGCCAACTTTCAATGACTGATGTACCATCACACCCAGGTCTCGTTGCAGCTCCCCTTTTCCTAATCTGTCACCATTCAGATAATAATCTGCCTTCCAGTTTTGCCACCAAAATGGATAACCTCACATTTATCCATATTATATTGCATTTGCCATGCATTTGCCCACTCACCTAACCTGTCCAAGTCCCCCTGCAGCCTATTAGCAATAGAGTATGAGAGGAAGCTTGCAGGGAACATAAAAACTGACTGCAAAAGCTACTATAGATATGTGAAGAGAAAAAGATTAGTGAAGACAAACGTAGGTCCCTTGCAGACAGAAACCGGTGAATTTATAATGGGGAACAAATAAATGGCAGACCAATTGAACAAATACTTTGGATCTGTCTTCACTAAGGAATACACAAATAACCTTCTGGAAATACTATGGGTTCGAGGGTCTAGCGAAAAGGAGGAACTGAAGGAAATCCTTATTAGTCAGGAAATTGTGTTCGGGAAATTGATGGGATTGAAGGCCGATAAATCCCCAGGGCCTAATAGGCTGCATCCCAGAGTACTCAAGGAAGTGGCAATAGAAATAGTGGATGTATTGGTGATCATTTTCCAACATTCTATTGACTCTGGATCAGTTCCTATGGACTGGAGGGTAGCTAATGTAACACCACTTTTTAAAAAACAGTGAATTGTAGACCGGTTAGTCTGATATTGGTGGTGGGGAAAATGTTGGAATCAATTATTAAAGATGAAATAGCAGTGCATTTGGAAAGCAGTGACAGGACCGGTCCAAGTCAGCATGGATTTATGAAAAGGAAATCATGCTTGACAAACCTCCTTGAATTTTTTGAGGATGTAACTAGTAGAGTGGACAAGGGAGAACCAGTGGATGTGGTGTATTTGGACTTTCAAAAGGTTTTGACAAGGTCCCGCACAAGAGATTGGTGTGCAAAATTAACGCACATGGTATTGGGGGTAATGTACTGACGTGGATAGAGAACTGGTTGGCAGACAGGAAGCAGAGAGTCAGGATAAACGGGTCCTTTTCAGAATGGCAAGAAGTGACTAGTGGGGTGCCGCAGGATTCAGTGCTGGGACCCCAGCTATTTACAATATACATCAATGGTTTAGATGAAGGAATTGAATGTAATATCTCCAAGTTTGCAGATGACACTAAGCTGGGTGGTGGCGTGAGCTGTGAGGAGGACACTAAGAGGCTGCAAGGTGACTTGGACAGGTTAGGTGACTGGGCAAATGCATGGCAGATGAAGTATAATATGGATAAATGTGAGGTTATCCACTTTGGTGGCAAAAACAGGAAGGCAGATTATTATCTGAATGGTGACAGATTAGAAAAAGGGGAGGTGCAACGAGATCTGGCTGTCATGGTACATCAGTCATTGAAAGTTGGCATGCAGGTACAGCAGGCGGTGAAGAAGGGAAATGGTATGTTGGCCTTCATAGCTCGGGGATTTGAGTATAGGAGCAGGGAGGTCTTACTGCAGTCGTACAGGGCCTTGGTGAGGTCTCACCTGCAATATTGTGTTCAGTTTTGGTCTCCTAAGCTGAGGAAGGACATTCTTGCTATTGAGGGAGTGCAGCGAAGGTTTACCAGACTGATTCCCGGGATAGCAGGACTGACATATGAAGAAAGACTGGATCGACTCGGCTTATATTCACTGGATTTAGAAGAATGACAGGGGATCTCATAGAAACATATAAAATTCTGATGGGATTAGACAGGTTAGATGCAGGAAAAATGTTCCTGATGTTGGGGAAGTCCAGAACCAGGGGTCACAGTTTAAGGATAAGCCATTTAGGACCGAGATGAGGAGAAACTTCTTCACTTAGAGAGTTGTCAACCTGTGGAATTCCCTACCACAGAGAGTTGGTGATGCCAGTTCATTGGATATATTCAAGAGGGAGTTAGATATGGCCCTTACGGCTAAAGGGATCAAGGGGTATCTATAGAAGCTTTTGCAGTCAGTTTTTATGTTCCCAGCAAGCTTACTCTCATACTCTATTTTCCCCCTCCAAATTAAACCCTTTGTTCTCCTCTGCTGAATTCTAAATTTCTCCCAGTCCTCAGGTTTGCTGCTTTTTCTGGCCAATTTATATGTCTCTTCCTTGGATTTAACACTATCCCTAATTTCTCTTGTTAGCCATGGTTGAGCCACCTTCCCCGTTTTATTTTTACTCCAGACAGGGATGTACAATTGTTGAAGTTCATCCATGTGATCTTTAAATGTCTGCCATTGCCGATCCACCGTCAACCCTTTAAGTATCATTCGCCAGTCTATCCTAGCTAATTCACATCTCATGCCATTGAAGTTACTTTTCTTTAAGTTCAGGACCCTAGTCTCTGACTTAACTGTGTTACTCTCCATCTTAATGAAGAATTCTACCATATTATGGTCACTCTTCCCCAAGGGGCCTTGCACAACAAGATTGCTAATTAATCCTCTCTCATTACACAATACCCAGTCTAGGATGGCCAGCTCTCTAGTTGATTCCTTGACATATTGGTCTGGAAAACCATCCTTTATACATTCCAGGAAATCCTCCTCCACCGTATTGCTACCAGTTTGGTTAGCCCAATCTTAAAGTCACCCATGATAACTGCTGTACCTTTATTGCACACATCCCTAATTTCAGCCATCCCCAACCTCCCTACTACTGTTTGGTGGTCTGTACACAATTCCCACTAGCGTTTTCTGCCCTTTGGTGTTCCGCAGCTCTACCCATACAGATTCCACATCATCCAAGCTAATGTCCTTCCTTACTATTGCGTTAATCTCCTCTTTAACCAGCTACCCCACTTCCTTTTCCTTTCTGTCTATCCTTCCTGAATATTGAATATCCCTGGATGTTGAATTCCCAGCCTTAGTCACGCTGGAGCCATGTCTCCGTAATCCCAATTACTTCATATCCGTTAACAGCTGTCTGCACAGTTATTTCATGCATCTTATTACGAATGCTCCTCGCATTGAGACACAGAGCCTTCAGACTTGTTTTTTTTTTATCACTCTTTGTCCTTTTAGAATGATGTTGTAATGTGGCCCTTTTTGACTTTTGCCTTTGATTTCTCTGCCCTCCACTTTTCCTTATCTCCTTTTCACCTTTTGCTTCTGCCCCCATTTTACTTCCGTCTGTCTCCCTGCATAGATTCCCATCCTGCTGCCATATTAGTTTAAACTCTCCCCAACAGTGCTTGCGAACACTCCCCCGAAGACATCAGTTCCGGTCCTGCCCAGGTGCAGACCATCTGGTTTGTACTGGTCCCACCTCCCCCAGAACCGGTTCCAATGTCCCAGGAATTTGAATCCCTCCCTCTTGCACCATTCCTCAAGATACGTATTCATCTTAACTATCCTGCTATTTCTACTCTGACTAGCACGTGACACTGGTAGCAATCCTGAGATTACTACCTTTGAGGTCCTACTTTTTAATTTAGGTATTAAGGAGCATGTTAAAGAAGGAGAGTGATGTAGAGAGGCGGAGAGGTTTAGGAAGGGAATTCCAGAACTTAAGGCTTAGATAAAGGAACGTCCACTAATTTTGGGGTGAAGGGAAAGGGGATGTACAAAAGGCCAAAGTTGTAAGAGCACAGAGCTCTTGGAGCATTGTAGGGCTGGAGGAGGTTACTGAGATAGGAAGGGTCAGAGCCATAGAGTGATTTGAACACCAGGATTAGAATAATGTCAAGAGAGCATGGACAAGGTAAGCTCAGAAAGGGCATGATGAGAGATAGGAGAGAAATTAGAGAAAGGTACGGGTTCAAGGCTAGGGCAGGGGGAACCTAGGGGGCAAGGGCAAGGGAGGGATGTGGCAGAGACAGCTGAAGGGATGGTTTTAACCTTAGTGACAAAGAAGTCCATGAGCTCCTCACACTTGTTCTTGGAGGTTGGGATGGAGGAGGCATAGGAGAGGAGTTTCAGGAGGTGGTTAATAATGGAGAAAGGAAATTGGGGTTTATCTTTGCGTTCCAGGATAATCCTGGAGGAGTGAGCAGCATTGACAGAGGAGAGCAGGACCCTATAGTGCTTGATGTGGTACAGTCAGATCTGGCAAATGAATGGCTAATCTGGTTGTATGTAAATACTTTCAAGTCTGCGGCCCTTGTAATTAAGGGACCAAAGATGGGGGCCGTACCCGGGGAATAGTGAAGGTGTGAGAGAATAAGGGTTTTACTGGGGACAAGGGTACAAAGGCAGAAGTGTGGGTGTGATTAAGCAGCTTGATCGCTGCAGAGCCTTTGTGGTGAATCGAGGCTAAAGGCTTGACAGTTGGGAGTTTGGAAGGACCATTGTAAATGACCTGGGACAAGAGTTATTACCAGTGGCAGATGCAGAAGGAAGTGGGGTTGGAAGGTGTATGTGAGTGGTAAAGAAGTGATCAAAGATAGTTTTGCCTGTGATTGAGACAGTAAGGAGCCACCTGATACAGCAAGGTCGAGGGGTTGGCCATGAATATTGGTAGAATTGATATGGAAGGATATGTTAAAGGAGGATAGGGAGGCAGTGAACTCAGAGGAAAGAGAACAAGGTGAGTTTAGATGGAGGTTGAAGTTACCGAGGATGAGAATAGCTTGGTGCAAAGGTTGCTGGAGAAAAGGAGTGATCAAAGGAAAGTAAAAAATATCAAGGCCAAACACAGGCCCTTGTGAGGGTTTGAGACTTACAAGAGCACACATTAATAAATGCATTAAAATACATAAAATACAATTTTATGCCTGACCTGCTGAGATTTCCAGCATTTTCTGTTTTTATTCCAGATTCCAGCATCCGCAGTATTTTGCTTTTGTGAAAGACAATTCAATGGAAAAGTGCCATTTTTTGAATTGCTGATTTCATTATTTTGTACGTTAGAAATTACAGTTACTGAGAAAAAAATGGGGAATGAAAATTGTTTTCGAAAGCATTTGAGTGATTTGTGGGCAGCTGGTTGTCAGTTTGTGTAATCATCGGTGATATACTCTAATTGTAAAACAGTGTCTAATGTGTGTAATACCTTTAACATTGAAAACATTTATCACAGCACCACCTGCAGAATTAGTAGGTACTTCCAATGAGTTTTCAATGAAACCTGTGGCCATACACCGGATGTAATAGTTCGTCTCGGATTTTGTGTTGAGAATAACAGTGAGGTGAACAGCACTTACCATTATTATGGAATAATTCGGACAGCAACCTCCAGAGTACGCATATGCGCAGTTAAACACAGAAATCCAGAAGTTGCGATTCGAGATACCCTGCTCCTCCATAAGCTGCACTCTAACAGTACCTCGCAAATAGACTCGGCATTGAAATCAATGCAAGGGCGTGAAGTTGTGTTACTTAATCTCCTGTTTATCCACACCAGGGACTTGAACACAGATCTCTCAGCTGCCACTCCAGTGCTGATGGAACGCTGCACTGTCAGAGTCTGGCAGTTTTACATCTGCCTCCTCAAGTGGACATAAAAGATCTCATGGCATTAATTTGAAGAAGAGCAGGAGAGATATCCCCAGTGTCCTGGCCAATATTTATCCCTCAATCAACATCAAGAAGTATATCATTGGCTGTAAAGCAGTTTGGGATGTCCAGTGGTTGTGAAAGGCGATATATAAATGCAAGTCTTTCTTTCTTTTTTAAAATATGCCAGAAGAGGTTAGGGCTGGTGCATTCAGGTGTAAGTGAATTTTTAAAGGTGTGATCAGTCATAACTACTGCCAAACACCTCTCCAGCCTTGAAAATGTATTTTTACAAGTGTGGAGTCTCATTCCTTCAGAATTTAATTAATGTTGGAGATTTAAAAATATATATATATATTTTTTACTTTTCGGTCTGTCTCTTTATTAATCCCATCTTTCTTTCTCAATCTTTATTTTGCATTGTGTACATGATTTAAATCTAATTTCTTATTCCTTGTTAATACTTCCTGGTTTAAACTCAGCGGCTGTGATTTCATCACTCATGGCGAGTCCAGAGCGGCCGGCAATCGATGACGTGTGGAGAACCCGTTCCTCTCTGCTGCCTGCCTTCTCAAAACAATCTTCCCTAGATTGGGCTTGTTAAGACTACCCTGAGAGGTTCCCAGCCAATTAACAGGAAGCGGGTCTGATGACATCATTTGATGATGAGTCATCAGCCGGTTTCCTTAAAGGGACCATGCCCATGTTCATTTTGACAGTTGTGCTGTCAGTGTTCTGCAGCATTGAGGTGCTGCAAACACTGACAAACACTGCACAGAGATTCACGGCTGCACCCAGGCTCTCCCCTCACTCCCTCCAGAAGCTTATGGAGGGTGTCACAGCATTCAGGGAGGTCCTCTTCCCTACCAATGGGTGGAAGAGTCCTCCCCAGGACACCAACGCAGCCTGGTTGCAAATTACACAGGAGATCACAAGCAGGGCAGTCATCAGGAAGACCTGGCTGCAGTGGCGCAAAGCTGTCAATGATCTCAGTAGATCACGAAACATTAGTGCAAAGCCACACTCAACCTCATCCTGCTGTGCCACCCATCACATACCCATCACTTTGTCTTCCCTACTCTACCCCTGCACATCCTTACACCAACTTACCTTGCAACTCCATCCATCCCTCTTTCTCTATCTACATTATCACACCCCCATCTCACTAGCCATCCCTCACACTCACCCTCATCCTACTCCAATTATACGAACTAACAACGTACAAGGGTAAGTAGTTGGGTCCTTTAGCCAATATTCATGTAAAGTTTATGTTGATGTGTTGTAAAACATTGAAATCTTTATTTTCAACACTTTGCCTTCTTGGACAGATTTGTGTGAACCTTTGGAAGTGGCTTAGTGAGTTGTAGTGAATGGTGAGACATAAGGGTACTCCCCACAATGGTGATGAATGTGAAAGGAATGGCTTGGGCATTGTAGGGATGCTTTATGGTGCTGGTGTGGGGTGGTGCCAACCTGGTGCATCATGTGGCAGCCAGGGTGTACAGCGTCAAGTGAAGTAAATGTGGCCATGGTGAGGCCATCACTGGCCTCCCGGTCAGTGGTCGGATGCTGATGCCCTGTGTCGTGTGCAGCATCAGGTGATTGATGAGAAGGTTGGTGTTATTGTTGGTGATGCTGGTGTTTGGGACTGATCGTGGTGGGATTCTGAGGACCAAGGTGAGATTTTTTTCAAGGGTACCGAAGCTGATGGAATAGATGGCAGATGAGGTTGAGATGACAGAAGTGATCTGTCAATGATGAAAGAGGTTGCTCCAAGGAGGTGACAATGGATAGAGAGTTCACTGCAAACACTTCCAAACTGCATCCAGCTCAAATGTTTCTTCCAAATCCTGAAAGGCTCCAGCTTCGGACATTGGAAAGTGAACAGCTGTGAAATGGTAGCTTTTATACCACTTCTGCAGCTGTCAACTATTGAAAGCAATGGAGTGTCATTGAGAACCCAACACACCTACCTGCCGTGGTCCCCGAGGAACGGCAAACTCATCAAAAACTTGGTAAAATGGTAAGTGCCTGGTTAAAATCCTTTTAAATACCTTTAAACTACCTGTTAAGCATTTTAATTGACTGACCCTTGAAGATAAATCAGTGTGAGAGCAGTGGGCGGCATTCAAGGAGGAGATCCTGAGGGTACAGACCGAGTATGTTCCTTCAAAGAAAAAAGGTGGGGCTAATAAATATAGAGCCCCCTGCATGTCAAGGGTAAGATAAAGAAAAAAAGGGAAGCTTATGACAGATACCGAGAAGTCAATACTGCAGAAACTCTAGAGGAGTATAAGAAGTGCAGGCGTGCAATTAAAAATGAGACCAGGAAAGCAAACAGAGAGCATGAGAGAATGTTAGCAGGTAAAATCAGGGAAAACCTAAAGATGTTTTATAAATACATTAAGAGCAAGAGGATAACTAGAGAAAGAGTGGGGCATATTAGAGACCATAAAGGAAATCTGTGTGTGGAGGCAGAAGATGTGGGTATGATTTTTAATGAATACTTTGCATCTGTTTTCACAAAAGAGAGAGGCAATGCAGACATTGCAATGAGGGAGGAGTGTGAAATATTAGATGACATAAACATAGTGAGAGAGGAAGTATTAAGGGGCGTAGCAGCTTTGAAAGTGGATAAATCCCCAGGCCCAGATGAAATGTATCCCAGGCTGTTAAGAGAAGCAAAAGAGAAAATAGCAGAGGCTCTGACCATTGTTTTCGAATCCTCTCTGGCTATAGGTGTGGTGCCGGAGAACTGGAGGGCTGTTAATATTGTACTTTTGTTTAAAAAGGGAGAAAGGGATAGACCGAGTAATTATAGGCCAGTCAGCCTAACCTCAGTGTGGGAAAATTATTGGAAAAAATCCTGAGGGACAGGATAAACCTTCATTTGGAAAGACATGGATTAATCAAGGGCAGTCAGCATCGATTTGTCAAGGGAAGGTTGTGTCTGACTAACTTGATTGAATTTTTCAAGGAGGTAATCAGGAGGGTCGATGAGGGTAGTGCCTATGATGTAGTGTATATGGATTTTAGCAAAGCTTTTGATAAGATCTTACATGGCAGACTAGTCACGAAAGTTAAAGCCCATGGGATCCAAGGCAAAGTGGCAAGTTGGATCCAAAATTTGCTCAGAGGCAGGAAGCAAAGGGCAATGGTTGATGGGTGTTTTTGTGACTGGAAGGCTGTATCCAGTGGGGTTCCTTAGGTCCCTTGCTTTTTGTGGTATATATCAATGATTTAGATGAATGTAGAGGGTATGATTAAGAAGTTTGCAGATGACACTAAAATAGGCTGTGTGGTTGGTAATGAAGAGGAAAGCTGCGGACTGCAGGAAGATATCAATGTACTGGTCAGGTGGGCAGAACAGTGGAAAATGGAATTCAATCCAGATAAGTGTGAGGTAATGCATTTGGGGAGGTCTAACAAGGCAAAGGAATATATATTAAATAATATGACACTGAAAAGTGTAGCGGAACGAAGTGACTTTGGAGTGCATGTCCACAGATCCCTGAAGGTAGCAGGCCAGGTAGATAAGGTGGTTAAGAAGGCATCTGGAATACTTGCCTTTATTAGTCGAGGCATGGAATAACAGAACAAGCACTGTATAAAACACTGGTTAGGTCGCAGCTGGAGTACCATGTGCAGTTCTGGTCACCACATTACAGGAAAGATGTGACTGCACTGGAAAGGGTGCAGAGGAGCTTTACAAGAATGTTGCCTAGACTGGAGAATTTTGGCTATGAGGAAAGATTGGAGATGCTGGGTCTGTTTTCTTTGGAACAGAGGAGAGTAAAGGGAGACCCGATTGAGGTGTATAAAATTATGAGGGGCCTGGATAGAGTGGATAGGAAGGACCTGTTTTCCTTGGCAGAGGGGTCAACAATCAGGGGGCATAGATTTAAATAATTGAGGGGAGATTTAGAGGAGATATGAGGGGAAATATCTTCACCCAGAGGGTGGTGGTGGTCTGGAACTCACCGCCTGAAAGGGTGGTAGAGGCAGAAAGCCTCACCACATTTTAAAGATCCTTGGATGTGCACTTAAAGTGCTGTAACCTACAGGGCTACGGACCAAGAGCTGGAAAGTGGGATTAGGCTGGATAGCTCTTGGTTGGCCGGCGCGGACATGATGGGCCGAAATGGCTTCCTTCCGTGCTGTAAATTTCTATGATTCTATGATTTTATGACCTGCCACTTGCTGTCGGGTCTGCAATTCGCATGCAGACCCGGCACTTGAGAAGCTGACACGGAGACGAGTTTTGGACTCCCTGTCAATCAGGGCCTCCAAACACGCACTCGCAGGGCTAGAAAGATTCCAGCCAGCATGTCTCAATGTGGATTCCTCAATCTGATTGTTTGAAGAGCCTTGCTGTTCCTGAGCTGCTCACACATGCCACAGAGCCCCTGTAGAGGGCACCATGTTGGATCCAATGCCCAATAGCAGCAAGTGTCTGCTCAAAAGCCAGAAAATCCCTGTCGACGGGTGTCGGAGTAATGAACGACGATGGCTATTCCTTCGTCGCTGACCTCAAGATCTGGGCCATAATGTATAGATGGTTTTACAGAAGTCTGATGCAGCATTATTTCACAGCATGGTCTTTAATAATGTAGGTCTCCTATGGATTTCTTTGTAGGTGGTCTGGGGTCAGTTGTGATGTTTCAATGGGGTCAAGTTTTGGGCCGCGCCTAGAACGGCGCAGCCCCGTGAGCTATGCCTGATTTCCGCGCTCAAAACCGCGCCGAAAACTTACCTCAGTATTCTCCACTCCCTCAGGTCGATCCAGGCCCTCGGCGTGGCGTAGCACAAGCCGTGGGGGGCGGAGCCAGGTCCTGGCGCTGAAAACAGTGCCGGGACCTCTGCACAGGCGCTCTATAGTGTGCGCGCATGTGCATTAGCTCCAGGCTCCCGAAACTGTGTGGGAGGGGCCCGAAGCACGCCGCCCCTAGCCCTGGCCGAATGGGCTCACTGAGATGGCGAAGATCGGACTGCACCTCCCTCCTCCAGCTCCTGCTCTGGCTGTGGCTCCCCCCCATTCAGCTCCCGCTCCCTCTGGCTCTCTTCCAGCTGCTCCCGCCCCCCCCACCCCAGCTCTCGCTCCACTGCCCGACCCCCCCAGCTCCCGCTTCGCTGCCCACCCCCGCCCCCCCCCCCTCCTTTCAGCTCCGGTCCGCTCCCTCTTCACGTCTTTGGTGGGGCACGCCTGCCGGGCATCTTGCTGGGGGCGGGCCCCGCCCGAAGTCTTTGGCCCGGCTTCTTCTCGTTGGCCGGACCCATTCAGCCTCCCCTCTCTCCTCCCTCTCCCCCTCCCTCTCCTCTCCCCCCTCCCTCTCCTCTCCCCCCTCCCTCTCCTCTCTCCCTCCCTCTCCTCTCTCCTTCCCTCTCCTCTCCCCCCTCCCTCTCCTCTCCCCCCTCCCTCTCCTCTCCCCCCTCCCTCTCCCTCCCTTTTTCCCCTCCCTCCCTCCCTCCCTCTCCTCTTACCCCCCTCCCTCTAACCCTCTCCACCCCCCCTCTCCTGCCCTCCTTCCTCTCTCCTCTCCCCCTCCCTCCCTCTCCTCTACCCCCCACCCTCCCTCTCCTCTCCCCCCTCCCTCTCTCTACTCTCCCCCCTCCTCCCCCCCTCGCCCTCTCCTCTTCCCCCCTCCTCCTCCTCCCCCCTCCCCTCACTGTCAAACACATAGACACTGACAGACAGACAGAGCGACACTGACAGACAGAGACACACTGGGGGGCCCCGTCCCAGCACGCTGTTGGAGGGCTCCCGGTGCTGCAGTCGGTGAGTAGAAACGTAATTTTTTATTTATAGATTTTTTTTTAATTATTTTTAATTTTTTAATTTTTTTTGGATTGATTTATTGGTTGATTTACTGATTTATTTATCATTTATTATTGATAAAGTCTCTTTATTTGTAAAAGTGATGTGTTTCATGTTTGTAAACTTCCCTTTTGCCCCCCCCCCCCCCCCCACTGTCTCTCTTCCTTATGCCTGGTTTTCTAAGTGTAGACAAGGTTTTTCTGAGGGTACAAAAATCTACACTTACTCCATTCTAAGTTAGTTTGGAGTAAGTTTTGACTGCCTAAACTTTCAAAACAGGTGTAAGTGGCCGGATATGCCCCCTGTTGGAAAAAAAAATCTGTTCCAAAATTGAAACTGTTCTAACTGACTAGAACTGGAGCAAACTAAATGCCAAGAATTGCAATTTCTAAGATACTCCATTCTAAACCAGTTGCTCCAAAAAAATAGGAGCAACTCAGGCCAAAACTTGACCCCTTTAAGTGGACTATTGCCCATGCAAAAGTGAATAAATCTCAGAACATAGACAGGAGTAGGCCATTCAACCTGTCGAGCCTGCTCCGACATTCAATGAGATCATGGCTGATCTACGACCTAACTCCATATACCCGCCTTTGGCCTATATTCCTTAATACCTTTAGTTAACAGAAAGCTATCCATCTCCGATTTAAAATTAACAATTGCTGTAGCATCAATTGCTGTTTGTGGAAGATAATTCTATACCACACTTTGTGTGTAGAAGTATTTCCTAATTTCATTCCTGAAAGGTTTGGCTCTAATTTTTAGACCATGTCCCCTAGTACTAGAATCCCCAAAGAGTAGAAATAGTTTCTCTCTAGCTACCCTATCTGTTCCTCTTAATATCTTGAAAACTTTGATCAGATCACCTTCTAAATTCTAGGGAATACAACCTTAATTTGTGTAATCAATCCTCATAACTTAATCTTTGAAGTTCAGATATCATTCTGGTAAACCGATACTGCACTCCCTCCAAGGACAAGGTGTGGTGCCCAGAATTGCTCACAGTACTCCAGGTGTGGTCTAACCAGGGTTTTGTATAGCTGCAGGATAACTTCTACCCCCTTGTATTCTAGTCCTCTAGATATAAAGGCCAGCATCCCATTAGCCTTTTTGATTACTTTCTGTACCTGTTCATTACATTTTAATTATCTATGTACCTGGACCCCCCAAGTCTCTATGGACCACCACTGTTTTTAGCTTTTCACCATTTAGAAAGTATCTTGTTCTATCCTTTTTAGGTCCAAAGTGGATGACCTCACATTTGCCTATATTGAGATCCATTTGTCAGTTTTTCCCATTCATTTAATCTGTCGATATTCCTTTGTAACGTTATGCTTCAATCTACACTGCCTACAATGCCACCTATTTTTGTGTCATTAGCAAATGTGGATATATGACTTTCTATGCCATCATCCAAGTCGTTAATAAATACTGTGAATAGTTGAGGCCCCAAAACAGACCCCCGTGGGACCACTAGTCACCTCCTGCCAATTTGAATACCTACCCATTATCCCTATTGTCTGTCTCCTGTTGTTAAGCCAATTTCCTAACCAGGTCAATAATTTATCCTCAATTCCATGGGCTTCTACCTTAGTTAATTTTGCCCTCAATTCCGTGGGCTTCCACCTGATTAGATGCTAATTATTGTTGGAAGTTTCTCTTTATAAACAGCTACTTGTTTTCGTAACAACTTTCCCAATTATCTTGAGATGAGAAAAACAGCAGCAAATCATTTCATTTCTTCTCTTGTATACTTTTTAAAAAAAATTGCTCAGTTATGATTTGTTGGTGTTTTATATGAAGCGTGAAATTCATATTAATGAACGTGCACAAATTTCAGATGATTACAAAAATTCATCCTGAAGGAAATAAAACTTCCACACATCCAACCTAATGCTCTGCTCTCTCAATTTAAATGGATGGCCTTTGGTTCTATCCCAATGGAGGCGATTGGTTCATTATTGTTTGCTAGGTACATGGTTTCCTTTATTCATGTATTAAGCAACCTATTTAACAGCTTAGTATGCCACAGCCGCCATATGAAGACCTTTGCTGCTTGTGGCTGTTCCTAATGAAGAAAATTGTAGAAAGTTACAAAGAATTTATAGCATAGAGACATGCCATTTGGCCTAACTGATCCATGCCAGTGTTTATACGCCACACAAGTCTCCTCCCACCCCATTTCCTCTAACCCTATCAGCTTAAACCTATATTTCTTTCTCCCTCAAATGTTTATTTAGCTTCCCCTTAAATGTATCTAGCTATTCACCTCAACTACTCCTTGTGGTAGCGAGCTCCATATTCTAACCAATATCTAGGTAAAGAAATTTCTCCTGAAGTGCTACAAAGCAGTTCACTGCTGAGTATCATTTGGTGAAAGATGGCATGTTCATGTCCTGGAACACTGGTAATTCTTTGGACATGCTAGCATTTTTTATGGTGAGGCGTGTAGATCTGTAAATGGTACGGGTGAAGTCTTGTGTTACCAGGAATACCACATTGTCGAAATAGCATGCTGTCAGTGGAAGTAGTAAAAGTACAACACTACTAATAATTATACATGTAACATGACAAACGTAATAATTTTGGGATGGTACAAATGATATGCTCAACTTTTTGTGTGAACTTTGAAATTCATTTCTACTCTCAGACAAATTTATCTTTCATGAGAATCACAGATTTGTCACTGGGAAGATAACATCAGATGACAAGTACCAAAATGTTGCAGGGCTTGTATATACTGTAATTAAATAACCATGTTGAATGATTCGTGCTCTGAGTGTTATACTGAGAGAAGATGCCGGAGATTTCAGCAAGATTCACCAAAGATTTCTTCACAGCAGACTTTGTTCCATCAATAGCTGCAGGATTGTAATTTGTCCAAATGAGTTTCTCCTTAGCAGATGTAATTTGTTTACAAGTGTTATTGAACTGACATGTCTACCACTGTGTCTATTGTTAAGGACGTCTGTTCAAAAAGTAGAATTGATTACATTAGAATGATTCACTGTTTTATAGTGAATAGTCTTTCTTTTTATTAGGCATTTATTTTCTGTTTTGCCTTTTTCATCTCCTTGTATCACACACCATCACTTTCAAGAGGATGGGAAAAGGGAAGGGATCAGTTTCCAGCTCTATATGCAGCTTCTTGAAGAACCTTGGGTTGTTTTACTATGTTAAAGGCGCCATATAAATAAAAGTTGTTGTTGTTGTTTTTCTATGATGAGCATGAAAGTGCCCCAGGGTAACGCTAGCCACTCTTGTGGGAACCACTTAGTCACCCCTTCGTTCTGGTATCTTTTTGTGCACCTTCTCCAGTGCCTCTATATCATTTTTATAATATGAAGACCAGAACTATGTGGAAGATTAAAATGTTCAGTTTAAGATCCTGATCACTCTTATTATGATGTAGTCTGTTCATGTCAAACCATTATCACAAACCTCTCTCTCTCTCTCTCTCTCTCTCATCCCCTTTAATTAATCATTTAATTAACCAGGAGCTGAGATCAGCATACATAACCACTCAACCGGATGGATTGCATCTACGCATTTTAAAAGAATCTAGGGAAGAGATAGCAGAGGCCTTACTACACATATTTAATAATTCGTTAGGAAAAAGGTGTAGTGCCAGAGGACTGGTGGATAGCTAATGTAATACCTATATTTAAGAAGGGGGGTAGAACATGTTCAGGGAATTATAGACCAGTCAGCTTAACATCGGTGGTAGGAAAAATAATGGAATCCCTACTAAAGGAGAATATAGAAGAATATCTAGAAACTAAAAATATAATAATGAATAGTCAGCATAGATTTCAAAAGGGAAAGTCTTGCTTGACCAATCTTATAGAATTTTTTGAAGAGGTAACAGAGAGAGTAGACAATGGTAATGCGGTAGATGTAATTTATCTAGATTTTCAAAAGGCCTTTGATAAGGTACCCCATAATAGACTGATGAACAAGGTCAGAGAATGCAAAGTCAGGGGACAAGTAGCAGAATGAATTGCTAGCTGGCTGCAAGACAGAAAGCAGAGAGTAAGGATAAAGGGTAGCTATTCACAGTGGTAGAAGGTGGGTAGTGGTGTTCCACAAGAATCAGTGCTGGGACCACTGGTGTTCACAATTTACATTAACGATTTAGACTTTGGAATCGAAAACACAATTTCTAAATTTGTGGATGAGCAAATAATTGGCAAATGAATTTCAACACAGATAAATGTAAGGTAGTACATTGTGTTAGGAAGAATAGGGAGGTCACTTATTAATTGGAGGGTGCGAGTCTAGGTGGGGTAGAGGAAGAAAGGGATCTTGGAGTACAAATACACCAATCACTAAAGGTTGCGCCAAAGGTTAGCAAAGACATAAAAAAATAAGCCAAGCTCTAGGGTTTATTTCTAGAGGTATAGAATTGAAAACTAGGGAAGATATGCTAATTCTGTATCGAACCTTGGTTAGACCACATTTAGAGCACTGCATACAATTCTGGTCGCATATTATAAAAAGGATATAGAGCCACTGGAAAGGGTGCAGAGAAGGTTTACAAGGATGATACCAGAAATGGGAGGGTTTATATATCAGGAAAAGATGAACAGGCTGGGTCTCTTTTCTCTTGAAAAAATAAGGCTGAGGGGTGACCTAATAGAGCTCATTAAAATTATGAAAGGTTTTGATAGAGTGGATTCAGAGAGAATGTTTCCATTTGTGGGGAAGAGCATAACTTGAGCCCATCAATATAAGATAATCACCAAGAAATCCAATAGGGAATTCAGAAGAAACCTCTTTACCCAAAGATTGGTGAGAATGTGGAACTCGCTACCACAGAGAGTGGTTGAAGCGAATAGAATAGATGCATTTAAGGGGAGGCTAGACAAGCGTATGAGGGAGAAGGGTATAGCGATATAATGTATAGCATCCTCTAGCATGGAGGTCCAGAGCCCTGGATTTGTATTTAAGAAACCTGCTTGTCTGATGAGGAACTCCATTTTTATCTGCATATGGCTATCGGAGATCTCCCAAATAAATCGAGTTAATTTGAAATAAGACTGTTCAAGAGACTATAAATTACATGGGGCCAGACTTTCCATAAAGGCTCTCAACGCCCGATTGCCCGCTGAGAAGCATCGCTAACGCTCGGTGAAAAAAACGGGTGAGAATTTGCATTTTTAGGGAAAAGGTGTGTGGAAATGATCGCCTGGAAATGAAAAAAGTCGGCATTTCATACTTATCCTCGGCGGTCTCTCATAGAAACATAGACATAGAAACATAGAAAATAGGTGCAGGAATAGGCCATTCGGCCCTTCGAGCCTGCAATATCATTCAATAAGATCATGGCTGATCATCACCTCAGTACCCCTTTCCTGCTTTCTCTCCATGCCCCTTGATTCCTTAAGCCGTAAGGGCCATATCCAACTCCCTCTTGAATGCATCCAACGAACTGGCATCAACAACTCTCTGCGGTAGAAAATTCCACAAGTTAACAACTCTCTGAGTGAAGAAGTTTCTCCTCATCTTGGCCCTAAATGGTTTACCCCTTATCCTTAGACTGTGTCCCCTGGTTCTGGACTTCCCCAACATTGGGAACATTCTTCCTGCATCTAACCTGTCCAATCCCGTCAGAATTTTATGGGCTGGACTTTCCACTTCACATTGCCCATCTATGGCCCATCTATGGCCCAAAACGGACCTCTATCGCCCATTTTGAGTAAAAAGTGGAAACTAGGCCCAAAATATCGCCAGAAAAATAGGCCCCCAAGTTTCCACTTTGATCGCTGAGATGATCGCCCAAATGATCGCCCACACAAGGCTTATCCCAAGTTTCAGCACTTAGCATGCACTTCGCTGGGCCGATGCAAGGCCCAAATAAGAGCTCAAAAATAGTTGCTTTTTCAGGGCCTTAGAAAGGGAAATGTGCACTACGGACGTCATTTTTAGCCTCTGAGGAAGGGTGGAGAATTGTTCTGAGTTATTTAGAGAGTAAAATTTTCTATGTTTCTATAGTTGAGGCCAATTCACTAAATATATTCAAAAGGGAGTTAGATGAAGTCCTTACTACTCGGGGGATCAAGGGTTATGGCGAGAAAGCAGGAAGGGGGTACTGAAGTTTCATGTTCAGCCATGAACTCATTGAATGGCGGTGCAGGCTAGAAGGGCTGAATGGCCTACTCCTGCACCTATTTTCTATGTTTCTAAATTGTACTCAGAAATTTGGGACATGGAATATAAATAGGTATTATCACCTTATTTATGCATATATTGGAATTATTTATTAAATAGCTTTTACATAGTGAAGTTATTTAATGATATTCCGTGGGGAAACAGAATAAACAAACACATCTGCATGAAGAACTGTACATTGTAAAGCTTATGTAAGTAAGAGAGAAGGTTCAAAAGTTGTAGAACTTTTTTTTTTATTAACAAACACCCTCCCTCCAACCCCCGACCCCCCGCACCAACCCATCCTTCCCTCAAAATCCCCAAAATGTTACAAGAAGAATAAACATTTTACAGAACAAGTGGCCACTTAAGTAATGATAACAAGTGACCATTTCAGTCACGCTAACAAGTGACCATTTCAGTTATGATAACAATTGACCATTTCAGTCATAACAAGTGACCATTTCAGTCATGACAACAAGTGACCATCTCAGTGATGACAAGTGACCATTTCAGTGATGACAACAAGTGACCATTTCAGTCATGATAACACGTGACCATTACAGTGATGATAACAAGTGACCATTTCAGTCATGCTAATAAGTGATCATTTTGGTGATGATAACAAGTGACCATTTCAATCATGCCAACAAGTGATCATTTCAGTGATGATAACAAGTGACCATTTCAGTCATGCCAACAAGCGGCCATTTCAGTCACGCTAACAAGTGACCATTTCAGTCATAACAACAGGTGACCATTTCATTCATGACAACAGGTGACCATTTCATTCATGACAACAAGTGACCATTTCAGTCATGCCAACAAGCGGCCATTTCAGAAAGAATGGAAAGGGAACAGTTAAGTAATGATAACAAGTGAACAAGTGAACAAGTGAACATTTAACTTTATGCTGGATTGCGTAAAATTTAGTTATGTCTAAATGTAACCCAAAAACATTGCAGATTCTAGTTACTATTTAGATCATTAAATAATACAGAAATATAAATTTCAACTATTCTCGCAGCTGCCAGTAGGCTGTTCCACCATTTGTGGCACTGGTCCGGTGTGTGCGTTTCATTGGAGGCCGATGTGACTACGTCGGCTATTTCGGACCAATTTCTGCGATATGCACGGGGTGGAGGTTTCCACTGCCCACCCTGTGTCAGATCCCCCCACCTGGAGCTGACAGCATTTACGAGAGCCTCATTTGCCTCTTCGTTGAAGGGTTTGGCCCTTCTCTTTCCTGCACCCCCCTCCATTATTTAAATTTATCTGTAATTTGGATAAGACTTTCAGACCTGCTTCCTTTCTCCTCTCTCTCGCTCTCCCAGACCCACCCAGAGCTTCTGAGCATGTATGAAGACCCTTGACCTCTCAAAACGTGGGAAGAATCATCAACTTGAAAAAAAAAATCAACCTGCATATGCGCAGTAATGCGTTGCTAGGGAAGCTTCTTTTTTCATTCACTTCCATTTTCTTTGGGCGATCAGGAGATCGCCGAGAAATGACATCGCCCATTTGACATCGCTGGGCTAAGGCCGAGTGGAAAATCGCAACAAAAAAAAATGGGCCTTGAGCCAGTGATCAGCACGGGCGATAGGTCCCGCATCGCTGGAACAAGGCCCATTTTTTTCGGCCTTAGCCTGAAAGTGAAAAGTCTAGCCCCAAATGTTTCTATGAGATCCTCTCTCATCCTTCTAAACTCCAGTGAATACAGGCCCAGTTGATCCAGTCTCTCCTCATATGTCAGTCCTGCCGTCCTGGAAATCAGTCTGGTGAACCTTCTCTGCACTCCCTCAATAGCAAGAATGTCCTTCCTCAGATTAGGAGACCAAAACTGAACTCAATATTCCAGGTGAGGCCTGCAGTAAGACCTCCCTGCTCCTATACTCAAATCCCCTAGCTATGAAGGCCAACATGCCATTTGCCTTCTTCACCGCCTGCTGTACCTGCATGCCAACTTTCAATGACTGACGTACCATGACACCCAGGTCTCGTTGCACCTCCCCTTTTCCTAATCTGTCACCATTCAGATAATATTCTGCCTTCATGTTTTTGTCATCAAAGTGGATAAGCTCACATATATCTACATTATACTGCATCTGCCATGTATTTGCCCACTCACCTAACCTGTCCAAGTCACCCTGCAGCCTCTTAGTATCCTCCTCACAGCTCAAACTGCCAGCCAGCTTAGTGTCATCTGCAAACTTAGAGATATTACATTCAATTCCTTCATCTAAATCATGAATATATATTGTGAATAGCTAGGGTCCCAGCACTGAACTTTGCGGTACCCCACTAGTCACTGCCTGCCATTCTAAAAAGGACACATTTATTCCTACTCTTTGCTTCCTATCTGCCAACCAGTTCTCTATCCACGTCAGTTCATTATCCCCAATACCCATGTGCTTTAATTTTGCACACTATCTCTTGTGTGGGACCTTGTCAAAAACCTTTTGAAATTCCAAATACACCACATCCTCTGGTTCTCCCTTGTCCACTCTACTAGTTACATCCTCAAAAAATTCTAGAAGATTTGTCAAGGATGATTTCCCTTTCATAAATCCTTGATGACTTGGACCGATCCTGCCACTGCTTTCCAAATGCGCTGCTATTACATCTTTAATAATTGTTTCCAACATTTTCCCCACGTCTGATGTTAGGCTGACCGGTCTATAATTCCCTATTTTCTCTCTCCCTCCTTTTTTAAAAAGTGAGGTCACATTAGCTACCTTATAATCCATAGGAACTGATCCAGAATCTATAGACTGTTGGAAAATGATCACCAATGCATCCACTATTTCTAGGGCCACTTCCTTAAGTATTCTGGGATGCAAGAACATCCTTCCTCAGATTAGGAGACCAAAACTGAACACAATATTCCAGGTGAGGCCTCACAATTGCAATAAGACCTCCCTGCTCCTATACTCAAATCCCCTAGATATGAAGGCCAACATGCCATTTGCATATCCTGGGGATTTATCGGCCTTCAATCCCATCAATTTCCCTAACACAATTTCCTGACTAATAAGGATTTCCTTTAGTTCCCCTTTCTCACTGGACCCTCGGTCCCCTAGTATTTCCGGAAGGTTAATTGTGTCTTCCTTAGTGAACACAGAATCAAAGTATTTGTTCAATTGGTCTGCCATTTCTTTGTTCTCCATTATAAATTCACCTGATTCTGACTGCAAGGGACCTACATTTGTCTTCACTAATCTTTTTCTCTTCACATATCTATCGAAGATTTTGCAGTCAGTTTTTATGTTCCCTGCAAGCTTACTCTCATACTGTATTTTCCCCTCCTAATTAAACCCTTTGTCCTCCTCTGCTGAATTCTAAATTTCTCCCAGTCCTTAGGTTTGCTGCTTTTTCTGGCCAATTTATATGCCGCTTCCTTGGATTTAACACTATCCTTAATTTCCCTTGTTAGCCACGGTTGAGCCACCTTCCCCGTTTTATTTTTACTCCAGACAGGGATGTACAATTGTTGAAGTTCATCCATGTGATCTTTAACTGTCATAAGAACATAAGAACATAAGAATTAGGAACAGGAGTAGGCCATCTAGCCCCTCGAGCCTGCTCCACCATTCAACAAGATCATGGCTGATCTGGCCCTGGACTCAGCTCCACTTACCCGCCTGCTCTCCGTAACCCTAAATTCCCTTATTGGTTAAAAATCTATCTATCTGTGATTTGAATACATTCAATGAGCTAGCCTCAACTGCTTCCTTGGGCAGAGAATTCCACAGATTCACAACCCTCTGGGAGAAGAAATTCCTTCTCAACTCGGTTTTAAATTGGCTCCCCCGTATTTTGAGGCTGTGCCCCCTAGTTCTAGTCTCCCCGACCAGTAGAAACAACCTCTCTGCCTCTATCTTGTCAATCCCTGTCATTATTTTAAATGTTTCTAAAGATCACCCCTCATCCTTCTGAACTCCAACGAGTAAAGACCCAGTCTACTCAATCTATCATCATAAGGTAACCCTCTCATCTCTGGAATCAGCCTAATGACTCGTCTCTGTACCCCCTCCAAAGCTAGTATATCCTTCCTTAAATAAGGTGACCAAAACTGCATGCAGTACTCCAGGTGCGGCCTCACCAATACCCTGTACAGTTGCAGCAGGACCTCCCTGCTTTTGTACTCCATCCCTCTCGCAATGAAGGCCAACATTCCATTCGCCTTCCTGATTACCTGCTGCACCTGCAAACTAACTTTTTGGGGTTCAGGTCCCTCTGCACCGCAGCATGTTGTAATTTCACCCCATTCAAATAATATTCCCTTTTACTGTTTTTTTTTCCAAAGTGGATGACCTCACATTTTCCGACATTATATTCCATCTGCCAAACCTTAGCCCATTCTCTTAACCTATCTAAATCTCTTTGCAGCCTCTCTGTGTCCTCTACACAACCCGCTTTCCCACTAATCTTTGTGTCATCTGCAAAATTTGTTACACTACACTCTGTCCCCTCTTCCAGGTCATCTATGTATATTGTAAACAGTTGTGGTCCCAGCACCGATCCCTGTGGCACACCACTCACCACCGATTTCCAACCCAAAAAGGACCCATTTATCCCGACTTTCTGCTTTCTGTTAGCCAGCCAATTCTCTATCCATGCTAATACATTTCCTCTGACTCCATGTACCTTTATCTTCTGCAGTAACCTTTTGTGTGGCACCTTATCGAATGCCTTTTGGAAATCTAAATACACCACATCCATCGGTACACCTCTATACACTATGCTCGTTATATCCTCAAAGAATTCCAGTAAATTAGTTAAACATGATTTCCCCTTCATGAATCCATGTTATGTCTGCTTGATTGCACTATTCCTGTCTAGATGTCCCGCTATTTCTTCCTTAATGATAGCTTCAAGCATTTCCCCCACTAAAGATGTTAAACTGCCATTGCCTATCCACCGTCAACCCTTTAAGTATCATTCTCCAGTCTATCCTAGCAAATTCATGTCTCATACCATCGAAGTTACCTTTCTATAAGTTCAGGACCCTGGTCTCTGAATTAACTGTGTCACTCTCCATCTTAATGAAGAATTCTACCATATTATGGTTACTCTTCCCCAAGGTGCCTCGCACAAGATTGCTAATTAATCCTCTCTCATTACACAACACCCAGTCTAGGATGGCCAGCTCTCTAGTAGGTTCCGCGACATATTGGTCTAGAAAACCATCCCTTATACACTCCAAGAAATCCTCCTCCACCATATTGCTACCAGTTTGGTAAGCCCCAATCTATATGTAGATTAAAGTCATCCATGATAACTGCTGTACCTTTATTGCTCGCATCCCTAATTTCCTGTTTGATGCCATCCCCAACCTCACTACTACTGTTTGGTGGTCTATACACAACTCCCACTAGCGTTTTCTGCCCTTTGGTGTTCCGCAGCTCTACCCATATAGATTCCACATCATCCAAGCTAATGTCCTTCCTTACTACTGTGTTAATCTCCTTTTTAACCAGCAACGCTACCCCATCTCCATTTCTTTTTTGTCTATCCTTACTGAATATTGACTGCCTCTGGATGTTGAGTTCCCAGCCTTGGTCACCCTGGAGCCATGTCCATAATCCCAATTACATCATATCCGTTAACAGCTATCTGAGTAGTTAATTCATCCACCTTATTACGAATGCTCCTCGCATTGAGACACAGAGCCTTCAGGCTTGTTTCTTTAACATTGTTTGTCCTTTTAGAATTATGTTCTAATATGGCCCTTTTTGATTTTTGCCTTTGATTTCTCTGCCCTCCACTTTTCCTTATCTCCTTTCTACCTTTTGCTTCTGCCGCCATTTTACTTCCCTCTGTCTCCCTGCATAGATTCCCATCCCGCTGCCATATTAGTTTAAACTCTCCCCAACAGCACGAGCAAACACTCCCCCTCGGACATTGGTTCTTGTCCTGCCCAGGTGCAGACTGTCTGGTTTGTACTGGTCCCACCTCCCCCAGAACCGGTTCCAAAGTCCCAGGAATTTGAATCCCATTCCTCAAGCCATGTATTCATCTTAACTACCTGCTATTTCTACTCTGACTAGCACTTGGCACTAGTAGCAATCCTGAGTCGGTTGGGTCTCTACTCATTGGAAGTCAGAAGAATGAGAGGTGATCTTATTGAAACGTATAAGATTATGAGGGGGCTTGACAAGGTGGATGCAGAGAGGATGTTTCCACTGATAGGGGAGATTAGAACTAGAGGGCATGATCTTAGAATAAGGGGCCGCTCATTTAAAAGAGATGAGGAGAAATTTCTTCTCTCAGAGGGTTGTAAATCTGTGGAATTTGCTCCCTCAGAGAGCAGTGGAAGCTGGGACATTGAATAAATTTAAGACAGAAATAGACAGTTTCTTAAATGATAAGGGGACAAGGTGTTATGGGGAGTGGATGGGGAAGTGGAGCTAAGTCCATGATCAGATCAGCCATGATCTTATTGAATGGCGGAGCAGGCTCGAGGGGCCGTATGGCCTACTTCTGTTCCTATTTCTTGTGTTCTTATGTTCTTATATCCACAATAATCTACCTGATGAATCAGAGGAAGACAAACAGGAAATTGAGATTATTTTGAAACTCTGGGAAGAGCACAGTAGAGGTAAAACCAACTTCATTTATGAACAGTACCAGTTTAACAACTGTGTACAAGGGGACGATAAGTTTGTCAGATATCTCGTGAAAGTGAAGGAGTTAGCATCGTCATGTGATTTCGGCAATTTGAGGAATAATTTAATCAGAGACTGCATAATCTGCGAAATAATTGATAACACTCTGCGTAAGAGGCTGTTGCAAGAATCAAGCCTAATACTCGATAAATGTGTGATGCTCTGTAAAACTTCAGAGGCCACAGTTGTGCAAAGGAAATCCATGAAACTCACTAAAACAGATTTAGACTCTGAAGATGCCAAATTGTTAAACAGAAACCCCGACCCATGAAGAAAGAATTCACAGACAAAGAGTTCACGAACAATTGCAGATATTGTGGCCAAAGACATGAGCTGTCAAAAACTAAATGCACAGCATATGGGAAGACTTGCACAAGTTGCTGCAAACTAAATCACTTGCAGTTAGAGTGGATCGAGGCAGAAGTCTACACATAAGCCTAAATATAAGGACAAGTCAAAAGTGCATGCATTATATGAAGACAGTGATGATTCTGATTTTGAAGTCATGACTGTAAAGATGCTTGGTAAAGTTGATCGTACAATCAAGGACAAAGCTGACAGAAAGTATCCAAACAAGATTATAGCTACCTTCTACATTAAAGGTCAAATTGTAAAAATATAAATAGGTTGTGGGGCCACATGCAATGTGCACCCTCTTAGATACTTACCTAAAGACTTAAAGGTAAAAGAATCTAAGACAACACTGTCACTATATGACAACCATGCAACCATTCTGGTGGTAGGGACTTGTAATGTGCCACTGGAAAATACCAAGAACAAGCAAAAGTACATTGTGCCTGTTGTGATCATTGGGGGCCAAAGTGCACCACTGATTGGCTCATGCACTGTTCAACAACTGCAACTGATACAAGTGCAGCATCAGAATATCGTGGTGGTAAATGAACCACGCGAATCGCAACTACAAACAAGGTAAACATCTTGATAGCGTCAAAAACTGCTGTCAACAATGCTATTCCGCATGTGTTTAAGGGACTTGGACACATGCCAGGGACAGTTCACCTTGAACTTAATGATTCAGCGACACCAGCTGTAATGCCACCCAGACGGGTACCAATAGCAATCAAACGCTGAAAGAGGAACTCGATCGTTTAGAATAACGACAAATCATCATGAAAATTGTTGAACTGACAGACTGGGAATCCAGTCTAGTGACTGTACAAAAACCAAATGGAAAAATATGAGTATGTATCGACCCTCAACATCTGAATAATGCCCTGAAACATAGGCACTATCCACTTCCTGTGATCGATGACATCTTGCCACAGATGTCAAATGTAAAGGTCTTCACTAAAGTAGACTGCAAGGAGGGTTTCTTGCAATGTGAACTATACACAGAGTCCTCCTACCTCACGACTCCATGGGGACAATATCGATAGAATAGAATGCCATTTGGCATCAGTCCTGCCCCAGAAATCTGCCATCAGAAATTAGACCAGAACCTCAAGGGTCTAGATGGAGTTTACAAGATTGTAGACGATATCTTGATCAATGACACGGTGAGACACTTAAAGAGCCAATCACGATCATGACGCAAACTTACGCAAATTCATGCAGAGATGCAGAGCGCGAAACATCAAACTAAACTTCGATAAGTTTGAATACAAGAGCTCACAAGTGAAATACATTGACACATAGGGGCTGAAATTGGTGGACATACCATCACATACCACCTGCAGGCCGCCGACATACTGCCCAAAATTGCAAAATTGATTAAAAAATACCTACATACAGCCCACATACCGCCCAGCGGGAAATTCATCAGCGACATACCGCCGGGCAGTATGCATACCATCCGATCACAAACAGAGCACCCTACAGACTGCCCAAAAGTCTAACATTGGTAGCATACCGCCGACATGCCACCGGAGCTGCACACTGTCAGAAAAAAGGTGGTTTTATGCCAATGATATGTCGGCGGTATGTAAACTACAATGTTACTCCCCCCAGAGAACTATTCCTCCCGCTAGCAATCTATTTCTCTCCCCCCCACCCCCCAGAAATATAGTCCTCCCCTCCAGCAATCTAGTCCTTCCTCCTCCAGAGATCTAATCTCCGCCCCCCCCGGAGATCTAATCTCCCAGCAATTTAGTCCATCCCCTCCAGAGATCTAATCCCCCCCCCCAGAGAGATCTCATCCCCCCCACAGTGATCTAATCCACAGATATCGAATCCCACCTCCAGAGATCTAGTCCTCCCCCCCAGAGACCTAATCCCCCTCCCAAGATCTATTCCATTCTCCCCCCCCCCACCCCAGAAAAAGGCATAAATAAATAAATAAATAACAATATAAATATTATAAATAAATCAAAAACACTGCACAAAACAAATAAAAATCTAAACGTACCTGGAGACACTTACCTGAGATGTGACGTCGGCAGACTGCTCTTCTCGGCGGTGGTGGGGGTGGTGGCGGCGGCGGACAGAGGTTGACGGATGAACGCGTGTGTGCAGAAATCAGGACCCAAAGAGTCCTGAGTCCCAGACAACTTACCCTACCCCGCCAGAGCAGTCCGTCCGTCGCACTCCGCTGACGCACCGCTCAGGAGCGGCTGGACCAATGTTGCCAGCACTCCGCCCCAGAGGTACAGGGCGGTGTAGACTGACCGACCACCGCGAGACCGCCGAGAATTGGGCAACTCACCAAAATCAGGCCCACACTGTCTCGTGATGGACACAAAGCCAACCCAAGCAAAGTGGTCGCAATCAACAAAATGCAGAAACCGCAGGATATCGCAGGTGTGCAACAATTTGTCAGCATGACAAAGTACCTCGCAAAATTCTTATCAGATCTTTCAGACCTCAGTGAGCCTCTGTGATGACTTACTCATAAGAAACAGTCTGGAAATGGACTGAAGAACAAGACAAAGCGTTTGAAGCTATCAAACCGATTCTCCGGTGCTCAAGTACTTTGACCACAAACTTGCAACCGAAGGTCAAGGAAATGCTTCGAGCAAGGGTCTTGGATTCGTCCTTCTGCAAACAGGGACAACCAATCACATACGTGAGCCGAGCGCTCACTGCAGCAGAAATGCGATACTCTCAAATCAAAAAGGAGCTGCTCGCTCACGTCTTCAGAATGTAACAAAACCATCAATATGTATATGGTCACAGGATCATGCTGTGGACAGATCATAAGCTTTGGTTGCCATATGACACAAGCCATTACCTGCAGCACCCAAGAGGCTACAACGTCTGCTCATTCGGCTCAACTAATATGACGTTGAAATAAAGTATCAACCAGGAAAAGAAATATACCTAGCAGATACCCTCTCGCGCGCATACCTGGAAAACGTGGAGAGATCACCAACTAAAATTGTGTGGCATGCATCCACATGGTGGACTTTCTCCCACTCTCCAAACAAGGATTGACTACCATACAACTGCAACTGAAAGTGACTCCACAATACAACTGGTCGTATAATAAATCACAACAAGATGGCCAGAAACAACACATGAATGCCCGTCTGAAACGTATGCATACTTCAAAGTTCGTGACGAACTCACAACACAGGATGATATAGTCTTCAAAGGCTATCGCTGTGTCATACCAAAATCCCTGCGATCCGACATTTGCCAGCGGCTTCATGCTGTTCACACTGAAAACTCTTCAACGTGCCAGAGGATCTGTTTACTGGCCAGGACTGAACAGTGACATAAAAGACTATGTTTCAAAGTGTGAAAGATGCAACACCTATCAATCGAGCCAACCAAAAGAGCCATTGATAAGTCACGATCTCCCTCAGAGACAGTGGGAAAAAATTGGCTGTGACATATTCACACTCGATGGCAAAGACTACTTATGTACAGTGGATTACTACTCAGATTATTTTGAAATAGACAATCTGCAAGGAAAGAAAGATGCCACTATCATTATCAAACACCTCAAGAAACACTTCTCTAACCACAGTATTCCAGACAAGATTCAATCCTACAATGGACCTCCCTTCAACTCACAACAGTTCACAAATTTTGCCACAAAATATGGATTCGATCACACAACAAGCTCACCAGAAGATCCACAAAGCAATGGAAAGGTTGAGAACGCGGTTAAATTCGCAAAGCGGTTAATCAAGATGACAAAGAAAGACTGTGGTGACTTCTACATGAACCTTCTCATCTGGCGAAACACACCAACTGAAGGCCTTGACAGCTCGCCAGCACAACGCACAAAGATAAACATCCCAATCGCAAACAAACTATTCAAACCAAGAATTGTACTTGACATCATCGTCAACAAAGAAAGGAACAATGCAAAACAATAACACTACTACATCAGAGGTGCTAAAACACTTCCTACACTGCAGGAAGGAGAAACAGTGAGACTCAAACAATTGCGAGACAGCAAAGAGTGGCAAAAAGCTCAGGTTCAGAAACAAGTCGGCATTCAATCATATCAAGTCATTACAGAACATGGCCGTGAGTATCGCCGAAATAGGAAACATCTGAGAAAGAGCGCTGAGACATTTATCGAAACTCCAGAGATCTCAATGACACGCACACAAGATCCACTGCCAACACAGCCAACTAACACGCGAAACAGCACTTCAACAACACGCAAAAACAGGGATATGTTGCCTGATATTTCCCCTCAGAGCAGTGATAAAGGGACTAAGGTGATCAGTGCACAGAACACCACTGAAACAGCCAGTTTGAGGCGAAGCAACAGAATCTGCACAACAACAAAATACCTGGCGTACTATGTACAGAAATAAGAAATCATGGATACTGGACACTTGGATAAAGAATCAATAAGACAAGAGTTTTGTTGTTGTTTGTTAAACTTGTAGTTGTTTACTACATGTATTCATAAGAAGTTAATTACAGTTTATATTTGTTTCTTATGAAAGGAAAGGTGTAACGATATAATGTATAGCGCCCTCTAGCTTGGAGATCTAGAGCCCTGGATCTGTATTTAAGAAACCTGCTTTTCTGCTGAGAAACTTCATTTTAAACTGCACATGGCTGTCTGCGATCTTCCAAATAAATCGAGTTAATTTGAACGAAGAGTGTTCAAGAGACTATAAAATACAAAGGGAATAGAGGGATACGCTGATAACTTTAGATGAGGAAAGACGGGGCGAGGCGAGAGTGGAGCATAAACACCGGCATGTTGGGTCAAATGGCCTGTTTCTGTGTCGTATATCCGATGTAATCCTATGTAATGTAAAAACAAATCTACAGTCCCATAATTTTGGGAGTAATTCATTTGTTATGAGAAGTTTTAAATTTGTCTTTTTCTTTATGCTTGATATGTGAAGGCATTAACAGTACCAGATTCTTTCATCCGGGTTGTTCAAAGCCAGAGAACTTTAATAGTGATATCATTAACCCACGGAACGATGAATCTTTGCTATGTCTGTTAGCCATTGAGTATTTTCCTGATCACAAGTGTCTGACTATTCGTTCTATTCCAGCCTTCTGGTTGTGCCTAAGACTTGTTTGAATAGAAAACACTCATCAGTTGCAGGGAAGAGCTTGATATTCTAATTCTTTCTGATTGCTCAGAAATTACAGGTATAATTAGTTGCACTGAAGACAAACATTTTCTGATTAAAAAAAGTCCTTGAAAAAGACAATCTCCAGCAGTCAACCAAAAAATAACTTGCACTTGTCCTCCAATGCTGGTCTTAATCGAGAATACAGTGCGAGATGGCAGCATTGGGAGATGTGTTTAGGCTACCTTTTGATTTATGTAGAACCTGGCCATCTCTGTTGTTGTCTCTGCACAGGTGAAGTAATATAGTGAATGTTATTTCGTAAATCAATCTTCACTAATTGAAAAGGCTTTCATTTTAATAGAGAATAGTTGATACCTTGGAGGCATTATAAGGCAGTAATCTCATTAGGGGTGTTGTGTGACATTATAAGGCATGACAGTGAGTCTCAAGAGGTCTGTAAGTGTTATCAGAACCCTGTGACGAGATTAGCTCCTTGAAATAACACTGCTGTATTTAATACTCCGTGCACTCGGAACTTTTATGGGTGATTTTAATATATTTTCTTTCCAGCTTTGTTCCAACAGTGCGTGTTAGTGCATGTGTTCACAGCTGTTGTTGATGTGCTGTAGAATTAATGATTGTGATATAATAACTGCAAGTATAGATAAGGGGGGGGAGGGTGAATTAATTCTCCCCCAATGGTTCAATTGGGTAAGGCAAAAGGCAATAGCTGAGTCATACAGATCAGGACGATCTTAGGTTTAATATATGTTGAGTTTATGCATGTTGCCTGGGGGCTGTTGCCGGGGCACTGCAATTGGCCTCGGCACCTCCGGCTTAAGGGAAGAAAGTTGCTAATTGCTACCCTGTGACCCTCAGCTGGAGGTCCGTGTAGACGCGCATCTGGTGATGTCAGGATCAGGCTCAGCTGCGAAGCCTTGCTCAGTGAAACAGCTTGCTGACAGTCACCGCTTAGGCTCACACATTGGGGAGATGCACCCGAGTGTCTGTGAAAGCATGGAATCAATACCTTCAGTACAGGAAGAGCGGAGGGGTGGAGAGGGGCGGGGAGTCAATTGCTGCAGATTACATTTACTTTCAAAATAAGTGTCTTGACATCAGATGCACAAGTCACAGCTTGATCCATGTTTCCTGAGACGCAAACCTTGAGGTGTGAATTGTCCATGGCTGCAACTGACTTTTGTGCTTGGACACTGAACCACCCTGCATAAATATTGCAGAAGAAATAATTGAGTCAGCAGTGGCTCAGTGGGTAGCACACTTGCCTCTGAGTCAGAAGGTTGTGGGTGCATGTCCCACCCCAGGGACTTCAGCATATAAACCTAGGCTGACACTGCAGCGCAGTGCTGAGGGAGTGCTGCACTGTCGGAGGTGCCGTCTTTCAGATGAGACGTTAAACCGGGGTCCCGTCTGCTCACTCAGGTGGATGTCAAAGATCCCATGGCACTATTTCAAAGAAGAGCAGGGGAGTTATCCCTGGTGTCCTGGCCAATATTCATCCCTCAATCAACATAACAAAGAAAAACAGATTATCTGGTCATTATGACATTGCTGTTTGTGGGGACTTACTGTGCGCAGATTAGCTGCCGCGTTTCCTACATTACAACAGTGACTACACTCCAAAAGTACTTCATTGGCTGTAAAGCGCTTTGAGACATTTGGTGGTCATGAAAGACGCTATATAAATGCAAGTCTTTCTTTATATGTCAATGTGACATTTGCTTACCTTTTTATGGCACTGCATTTTAAATGTTGTCTTCATTGAAGCTTTACCAGCTGCAAATCTCATTTCATGCAGAATAACCACAAGGTTTAAAAAAGTTAAGGTTGACAATAACATTTCCCCCCCCCCCCCCCCACTGGGTTTCTCTGCAATGGAAAGCATAGGCGAATGATTTATTTTCACCAAACTCCTTGCATTGTTTCTCTATTACCAATATCTAAGAAGTGTTTGAGAATAATATGGGATGACTAACTCTGAATTTCCCGTTTCACTGTGAAGAACACTTGACTTTAATTTGCATACATTGAAGTGTCATGCAGATGTTTCCAAGTAGGAGATCCGTGATGCGAATCCATCCCCCAGTATTGCACAGCGCAGCGCGTTGAAGCTCCATTGTGTTACACCAATCCGGTTGTTAGTCGACTAAACACATCGGGAAAAAAGAGCTTTCACTGTTCCCGTAATTCAAGCATTGACTGCCTAACCAGCAACCACAAACGATCTCTGCGCTGCCTGACAGTTGGGTGAGTTTAGTTCAGTTCTCTCTCTCGTGATGTTAGGTGGAGCACTACATGGAAATGTGTAGTTACCATCTTGAGCATCAGATACGACTCACACTCTCATGGAAATCAAAGAGCAGCACTGGCTCCTTGTCTTAGAAATGTCCGTGACATGGGTCTTCCACAGAAGGGGACTGATATAAGCAGACAGCATCTCCTCATTACATGAAGTCACTGGCAAACAAGTCCTGACATACTATCGAAATATTGGGGGAGAAATTCAGGAGCACCCCGATTGGGGCGTTGACTTTTAAAAGTAGAAAAAGATTAGTGCCAGGCGCTAATCTTTTTCTACTTTACAAAAATTTGGGGATAGCGCTTCAGGAAGCTCCCTAAAGAAAAAACAAGATCATTAGTTGCCCAGGTTGTCACCGCGATTCTCACAGACCATCAAATTAAATTAATTTATTCTATTTTTGTCTTTCATTGTTTTAAATCAAGCGCTGCACTACCTTCCTGGACCACTAGAGGCAGCGGGCAGGGCGGTGAGTGGAGCAGCGCTGCACACTGGGCCGTGCCGCACTGCCACGTTGGTAGGCTCCTTCCCTCCATTAAAGGGAAGGGCCATCACTGCAGGCTCTGCAAAAGAAAAAACTTGGAGAGAAAGCAAGAATGGGGTACTGAAGTTGCATGATCAGCCATGATCATATTGAATGGTGGTGCAGGCTCGAAGGGCCAAATGGTCTGCTCCTGCACCTATTTTCTATATTTCTATGTTTCTATGTTAACAGGACCGTGTGAGCAGCCACGATCCAGTCCAATCAGCCCGATGCGCTGCAGCAGAATGCCGAGCTGAACGATTGCGGGCAGGTACCAGCAACAATCACTGAGGGAGAGCATTGAAAAAAATTTCACACTTACCTCGGCCACCTCGCCTTTAAGGATCGCTCCAAAGCGCCCAGCCTCCCGATGATCGCCTCCTGCAGCTGCCGGTGTTTTCACCCGGCGATGCTGCAGGGGGCGGTCTGAGGCGCTACCGGGGTGCTGCGCACTACGATGACATCACGATCACGACATCATGGCGAAGGAGATCGGGCCGCAACGCCATACTGCCACCGGAAACCTCTCGCTGAATATGGCAGGAGTCGATGTTCTCGCCAGAATTGGAATTCAAATTCTCAAACTGCAATGAATTGAACTTGTATTCTCTGGATTACCCGACTAGTAGTTAACCACTACATTAGCATACCCCGGGGTTTTGTACCATGAAGATGTAGGTTCATAGTAAATCACACAACAACTAAGCTATACCTTCACATTCTATTATTATTTTAAATAAAACAATGAAAAACTTAAACAGAATAAATTAATTTAATTTGATGGTCAATGGGAATCATGGTGACTCCCTGGGCAACTAATGATTTTGTTTTCTCTTTAGGGAGCTTACTTAGAAGTCCCCAGAGTGTGTTGCTTCATCTTTTCACTTGATTGCTCAGTAAGCATCACCAAACAGACATCCTGAGGAGCAATTTCTTCGCTGTCCCAAAATTACACTCTCCAGAAAAGTGGTGAAAACCTTTGGGCTCAGTAATTCTCCTGCATTTGGCCTTCCAACTAAGGCTCATGATCCCATGCATGGATTGACTCTGGTCTCTGGTGGTCATTCTCAGCTGGGCTCATTCGCAAGCCAATTTCTCAAAGGGGCCTGAATCATAAGAACATAAGAACATGATATAGGAGCAGCTGTAGGCCATACGGCCCATTGAGTCTGCTCCGCCATTCGATATGATCATGGCTGACTTCTACATCAATTCCACTTTCCCGCCCTATCTCCATATCCCTTGATTCCCTTAGTGTCCAAAAATCTATTGATCTCAGCCTTGAATATAACCATCGACTGAGCAACCACAGCACCTCGAGTGTAGAGAATTTCAAAGATTCACAACCCGCTCAGTAAAGATATTTCTCCTCATCTCAGCCATAAATGGCCATCCCCTTATCCTGAGACCACGACCCCTCGTTCTAGACTATTAATCCAGGGTAACCAACCTCTCAGCATCTACCCTATCAAGCCCTCTAGAATTTTATATGTTTCAATGAGATCCCCTCTCAATCTTCTCACCTCCAGTGAATATAGGCTCATTCTACTCAATCCTCATAGGACAGCCCTCTCATCCCAAGATTCAATCAGGTGAACCATTGTTGCACCCTCTCATGAGGCAAGTATCTCCTTCCTTAGGTAAGGAGACCAAAGCTGTACACAGTACTCGGTGTGGTCTCACTGTTCAGTAGTCCCACCAGTGTTTATTGCCCTTTGTTATCTGCCAGTTCCACCTATACTGATTCTATATCTGATTTTCTGGGCTAAGACCCTTTCTCCCTACTGCCTTTATCTCATCCTTTATTATTAGAGCTACCCCACTCCCTTTTCCATTTTGCTTACCTTTTCTAAAAGTAATTTTTAGTTCCCAACCACGGTCATTCTGCAAGCATGGCCGGAATGTTGCCTACACGAACGGGTCTGGTGTGGGCGGTGTCCCTGGCTGATCGCGGCCGCGCTGTTGAAAATAAACTTACCTTAATAGGGCCTATTAACTCCGCCCAGCACGTTACGCAGCCCAATTAGATGGAACGGGTCTGGTAACGTTATTCATGACGTGTTTTCAGCCGGGATATTTAAAGGGACCATGGCCACATTAGATTTGAAGTTTAGTCTAACATAGTGCTGTCAGTGCACTACAGCATTGGAGTGCTGCTAACACTGACAATAACTGCACAGAGGCAGAGGACTGCACCCAGGTTCTCCCATGACTCATGTCAGAACATGCAGGGAGGTCATCCTCCCTTCTGATGGGTGGAAGAAACCGCCCCAGGAGACCAAGACAGCCTGGTTGCAGACTGCAGAGGAGGTCACTAGCAATGAAGTGGTCAGGAGGACGTCTGAGTAGTGCCGCAAACGTTTCAACGATTTCATTAGATCAGGAAATGTTAGTACAAGGCCACACGCAACTGCATCCCGCTGTGCCACTCATCACATCCCCATTACTCTGCCTTCCTTACCCTACACCTGTGCATCCTTACTCACACCAACTGACCTTGCACCTTCACCCATCCCTCTCTATCTACATCATCACATCCCCATCTCACTAGCCACCCCTCACACTCAGTCTCATCCTAGTGCAATCATACCAACTAACAACACACAAGGGTAGCCACTGGTCTCTTATCCAATGTTTATGTAACATTTCTGTTAATGTGGTGTCAAACATAAAAATCTTTATTTTCAACACTTTCCATTCTTGGACAGATTTGTGTGCACCTTTGGAAGTAGCTTAGTGAATTGCAGTGAATGGTGAGACATAACAGTACCCCTTGCAATGGTCATTGTAGGAATGCTTTATGGTGTTGATGTGGGGTGGTGCCAACCTGGCGCATCATATGGCAGCCAGGGTGTAATCGCAGCAACGCAGGGTTTCCTGCGCCCGGCGTGGAAGTCCCGCCCCGGCCGCGAAATTGGGGTTAACGCCCCCGAGAGGAAGTGGAGTGCATTGTCGGGTGCTCTACTTCCTCACGGGGACAGGACCAGGGCGGTGGGGTGAGGGTCCACCGGGGATGCGGGGTCCCGTGGCTGCAGCCCGGCACAGAAGCTGCATGCACCGGGCTACACCATTGCAGCACGGACCCTGCGAAATACAACACGAACGACCGATAAGTTGGCTAGTAGAAAAAAATGGCGCTGCGAACCTTCCCTTTACTTTTAGCCCCGGAGCGACCCGTGAGGCTGGTGCTGATATTACCCACAGTAGCCTCACGGGGCACTGCCCAATTTCCGCCGCGGGGCACAAATGGGCCACTGCAGGACAAAAACGGTTCACAACGGTGGGAGCAGAGCAGCGGCAGTTTAGCACCTCCACTAACCCCCGTGCAATTTCGCAGGAGCCGGTCGCACCGCCCCCCCCCCGCACCCCCGGGACCTTATCCAGCCTGACCGATTAGTTTGCCAGATGGTAGCCAGGGACCACCAACTACAGTAGCCATGGTACCAAATGGTCCGGGAGCACTAACAGGAGGCGCAAATGATGTGAATTTCTCTCCCAGTGCCTTTTAATTTTACATTTTTACTATTTATCCCTGATGTGGCCTTAGTCGCTTATGCTTTATTACCATTATTAAACTCTCTGTCCCTTCCTGACACACTGTGCTTGATTTTACCCCAATCGCTACTCTGCTCTACAGCCTTGACTTTTCTTTGGGCCGAACACCAGTTTCAAGCACACGCCCTGGAGGCCCACTGGGCAACCTGGTCCATTATGGCAGACAGTGTACTTCTGGCGAGGAGTGTGTGCGGTCCACGCCTGCTCTACCCTTGGGAGCGATCGAACTTCTTGTACCATTTGGCACCATGGCTACTGTAGTTGGTGGTCCTTGGATACCATCTGGCAAACTAATCGGTCAGGCCAGATAAGGTCTATTGTGGAAAGAGTGGTGGTGCCTTAGTAGCAGTTTTAATAGTGAATGTTTTCAATACTAAAGCAACATTCTCAGCATAAAAGCATCCCGCCGCTCGCTGATTTTTATTTTAATATGGTAGACAAAATCATCTCAGCTTTTCAGTAGAATGCTGTGCTTTGCCAACATAGGTGAAGCAGCACTTGTTCCCAAAGCAATTTGACGGAGTTAAAAAGTCCCTATCTGTATGAAATATGGCTGCAGGCCACAGCAAGATAGAAAAAAGAAGTCACTTGGGAGCTAATTTACTTCCTGAGATGTGCCATTATAAAGTACCTCATGCTACAACAGAGACAAATGCTGTTATTGTCAGTGTTAGAGCAATCCTGCTTTTTTCCCTTGCGTTTTTTTTCAGTCAGGGGAACATAGAATTATATGCAAATATTCTGCGGAACGCAGATCTTTAGTGCGTGGCAGAAAGCAATTTGTAGCAGGGCTCGCGGGGCCTTTGAACAACCATAAACCTCTGAACTCTTGAGGGCATGTCTCTGAGGATTCAGATAGCTCAGTGAGAGGAGCTGCGATAGTGGATAAAGAACGCCAGATAATTGTTACCAGTGCATCTTGCTCAGCATAATTCCTGAAATATTGACGACACTTAACCATTTTACAGTCCACAATGTACGCTGACTGTTCATTTCCATTTGGTGCTCTATAGTTTCTGTACAAATCATGGGGGTGGGTATTCGGTACCGTCCATTTTGAGGCGCTAATGGCAGCGGGGCGGTAAATTTTGCGCCGGGAAATGGTTTGCGTCTGCAGCTGCAAAATTCATCAGCTGGGCCCTGAGTGTGGAGTGGAGAGCTACGGGAGGCGTTCCACACATGTCTTAGGGCGCTAGACCGGCTGAGCAACTGAAATTCCCGAGCTAAAGAGCTGGCCTGGGAGCGCCCAAAGAGAGGCTTCACTGAAAAAAAAATATCGACCAAAAGGAACACCAAAATCATTCCCAGTGCCTTACTGACGCTACGTAAACATAAATCGCAAAAATAAAAAAATATAAAACGATCCCTCATGGCCGCCGGTACAGCTCGGACTGCCCGCTTTCCCAGGCGGTCCCACTAGGGGGCGCTATGAGACGCTACGGATCCCACAGAAAACAAATTTCAAAACAGTGTCGCAACCAGTTGCGTTGCACACCAGCTCGCTTCTCCCGGGCAGTACTGCCCGCTTCCCCACAAAACCGGCACCGAATGTCCCGGCGGGGCACTGGAAGCCGGCCGCCTGCCCAGAAATAAATTCCGTCACCATTGCCGCCCCTCCGGGGCACGAGCAGAGGCTGCAACTGACTGGATTTCTACCCCATTGTTTTTCTTATAATCTGATTTGCATAACAAATTGATGCCCAGTGCAGCAGACGTGTGCCACAAGTAATGTATGACGCCATTGGGGTAGGGTGGTAGCAGTTCTAACATGGCGGGAAGAAGCTGAGTGCCCCGTTCGCGCTCCAGACACCAACTTCACCAACTATCGCTGGGTGACCAGAACGTCCGTCTGATTCAGGTGGTAGGCCCTTTTACCATGCAAACCGGGGTCCTCTGACATACATGGAACTCCGGTTGCCATGTTGGGACACAAGTGGGCGGAGCATGTGCCATGCCTACCTGACAATCCGGCCGGAGCGGAGTCGAAAAGGTCAATTACAAATGATCTCCTCTGAGTGCTCCTCTTGGCTCCATTAAAATAATGTGGGCCACTGCTGCCCCCGGTTCTCCCTCCGTCCATGAATGACTCCTTGCCCACTTGCTCTTACCTCGATGCTGGCTGGATTGGAACACAGGAATTGCGAGACAAACAAAGGCCCACCGAATTCACCTTCTACCATCCTGCTATGTTGCAAGACACAATGATAATGGAGTTGTTGACTAAGTATAGCAATCAATCTCTCTGAATGAGTCTAAAACAGACCCAGACCTGAGGCGAGGTAACCCCCAGTGATGGAGAAGTTTGGGAACCAGAGGTTCAAAGTCATCTGTTCCTCGCAAGAATGCTACACTTCCCACATGTCATGTCTCCAATTACTCATATATTATATTCCAAAATATTGGCCAAGAAATTCGGGAGTGCTACATTTGGGGGCAGTAACACTCGTGAAGTGCGGGACTTTGCGCCAGACGCAGAAGTCTCGCCTCTCGTGATAAATTGGGGTTACCGCCCCCGAAAGGAAGTGGAGCACTAAGTCAAGCGTTCCTCTTCCTTCCTTGAACGGTAGCGGGGCGCACGGCTCAGCTGCGCTGCAGACTCTGCATAATAAAAAGGGTCCTACCTGGGCCAGCGGGGAGCGGGGGTGCTGCGTGATCAGCAGAGTGCCGGGCTGAGCGATTGCGGCACAGACCCCACATCCAAATCGGTACCGGTACAGAAAATAAAAGCAGACATTTTTTTTCAGGAGCAGCGGCCCACCCCCCCTATAGATTTCTCCTGCTATCGGCCGGCCACCTGGTATGCCTTCCTTGAAGCTTATGATGTCATCACCCAGCGCAGCTTCAGGGGGCGACACCCAATTTAGGTGCTGGGGCATTAACAGAGTGACGCGCACGCCAATGATCTCCGCGATCTCTGGGCGTAGGATATCGGGGCGCAATTGCAAGGCATTAGCGGCACTGCACCCGGTCGCCAAGTCATTTGTGCCTCGTTAGTGTTCCCCCGGAGGAGCTAACGGGAGGTGCAAATGGCCCCAATTTCTCCCCCATTATTTTCTAAATGAAATCTATCTAATTTGCATTTCATCATCTCCCAGGGGGACTGCTCCATAGGTTTACCAGTCGCTCACTGAAATAATGTTTCTGTAGAATCGTGTTGGATTTACCCTCCACATTCTCCCTTCAGGTGCAGACCATGTCCTCGAGCTGTATTGTTATGGACAAGGTGAAATAATTTCTCATGGTCCTGTGGGGCTTGAAAACCTCACTTTTGAAAATCAGTAATAACTTTCAAAAGAAACTTTTGTATAAAGCACCCAGTATAAGGCATGGGAAACCGTACTCTGCGATTAATCTTCTTAAACATTCTGTATAAATGCACATGTAAAACATGAAAGCTGTAAATACTGACTTTCTGTAATCTGTAAGAACTTCTGGAGACTTCTATTTAAAATGCTTAATGTGAATCTGTGCTAACAATGAGAAACCCCTGTAGAGATAGACTGTAAGAAACCTTTTTTGCAGGAATGTAAAAACACACAAACTGTAATCAGCACAAACATTAAGAGAAACCCCAACATAATAGAAGCGATACCAACAGTAAGAAACCTTTGTAGAAATGTAAACACTGATACTGACTATGTAAAATGTGAGAACTATAATCAATGAGACACAGTGAGGTACACGATAGTGCTAGACTATAGATAATAACGACCAGTTTCCGAAGTGCTAATGCGTGCTCAAGGAAGACGTAGATCATCGATGATCAAAAGAAGGATTCGATGGTGTGGCAGGTAGTCATGGAAAAAACACATGAGAAAAAGCAGGGACAAATCTCACAGAGGATGGAGCAAGCAGACGGCAGTAGACAGAGAAAGGTGACCTGGCCGCTCATCAGAAGTTGCCCTTCACGAACCCGTCAGACCACCGGGTCGATCGTGAGTGCACAGGGAAACCGAGGCAGAGACTCAGTAAAGACAAGTGGGAACACAGCTGCAGTCAAGGAAGGGTGCATCACGACATGACAGCGGACCACTGGGACGATCGTGAGTATGCAGGGAACTGAGGAACTGGTAACTATAATGTAGCTTACAGACTGATAGGTGTAATGTTGATAACAGGTTGATCAGACTCAGTAAAGGCTGCCATGCAAAGTGGTATACTTATTGGTGTCCTGTCATTATTTTCCAGACTCAAACTCTGAGAAGTAGCCAGTAGTGTTAACTAATTGTTCTTGCCCGCTACAAATTAATCCGGGACAAAACCTTTGTCCTACAATCCACATTATCCAGTCCCTTTAGAATCCTAAAACAGCCATCGTATCACCTCCCAACCTTTACTTTTCCAGTAAGAAAATGGTCAATTTACATAATGGCTTCTGATAATCCAATCCCTCCATCCCTTCAGTTATCCCAGTTTTCTCCTGTGTCCTGCAATAGCGGCAATATTCTTTTTCAGCTGCGGTGACCAGAGCTGTACACAATATTCTAAGTGTGGCCATAATAATAATTTATAAAGTGTCAGGATTACCTCACTATTTCAGCTCAATATTGACCTTTTTATACATCCCAACATCTGATTGGCTTTACTCACTGCCACCGAGCATTGTTACGATAATTTCAATTTATTGTCAATCAGGATCCCCAGATCGCTTTCATTTTGCTTGGGTTCAAAGTTTACGAACTAACTAGCACATCTGTGTACATAGTGGACTTTGACAAGCAGTATCCCTCAATCTTCACAGGGTTTGGAGTGACAACAAAATTCTGCCATCATCCCCGCGTTGACCCTTCCGTCAAACCGGATATGCAGCGACTTCGCCATCTCCCATTTGCGGTTTGTGACCAAGTACCCGCAGAATTAACATGACTCGAATCTCAGGGAATCACTGAGAGCATCGACTCTGCACCCTGGATCTTGAACTTAGTCATTGCTTGGCGTAAAATGGGGAGATCCATCTATGCATTGACCCGAAAGAGGTCAACAAGGCCATCATCTCCGACAAATACTCTCTTCCTATCATCGACGAACTGTCTTCAGAATTCCATGGCTCAATAGTTTTTACGAAACTCGACATGCGCCGCAGTTACCTGCAAATACCCCTAGGGGAGGACAGCAAAACGCTCACAGCATTCACGACGCATGATGGTTTGTATCAGTATCGACACATGTCCTACGGACTATCTTCTGCACCAAGTGCATTTCAGAAAATTGTCACTACGATGCTAGCAGGCAAAGAGGGAGCCCGCAATCTGCTTGATGATATCGTCGTCCATAGACGGACAATGGAAGAACATGACCAGCGACTTCACGCAGTTATGGTTAGACTTGTTACACATAACATTACACTTAATGCCGATAAGTGTACATTCTCTGTGGGAGAAATAAACTTTCTGGGCTACAGAGTCTCAGCACGACGCTTGACAACATTGACGCGATCCAGCAAATGCTACCAACATCAAAGAACTTTCATCATTCCTCGGCACTTGCAATTTCTATCTGAAATTCTTCCCGCACTATGCGCACATTGCTGAACCACTTCGCAAGTTGCTACGCAAGGACGTCCCTTGGGAATGGACAGATTCCCAGGCTCAGGCATTCACCACGCTTGAGGAGAAAATCACATCCCCTCCAATCCTCGCGCACTTTGATCCGAATGCCACTACATACATCACCACGGATGTATCAGGCACTGCCACGGGTGCTGTGCTCTCGCAATAGATTGACGGCCTGGAATGCCCAGTCACCTTTGCCTCTCGCACGCTCTCGTCTGCAGTACGTAAATACTTTACAGGGGAACGCGAAGCACTCGCTTGCATGTGAACACTGGCACATCTACCTCTATGGCAGGAAATTTACCCTCCGTACAGATCATCAAGCACTAACTATGCTACTCGCTACAACTGGATCTGGGCACAGACCTCTACGAATGAGCTGATGGTCAGATCACCTTCATCGGTAAATAACTTTGATGTACAGTACATTACTGGCAGTCGCAACCACGTAGCTGACATGTTCAGCCGCTCGACACCTGCTTCGGACTCTGGGGCTGACTTGTTCACAGATGACGACACATATATCACATCGATCGTCACTCAGTCCATCAGAAACCTTGTCTTCTGCGACAAACTCAAAACCGAATCACAGAGTGATGCTACGCTCCAGCACATGTGCCACTTTCTCCAGACTGAGTGGCCGGAGCAAATTCTGGAAGAGCTGAAAAACTTCCACAGACTTCGTGATGAATTTTCCATTTGGAACGATGGCTACCTAGCTCGTGGCGATAGAGCAGTAATTCCCAAGTCGCTTCAACAGCGCGTTCTCTCATTAGCACACGATGGACACCCTGGCATTGTCCGCATGAATCAGAGATGTCGCAATTCAGTATGGTGGCCTGGAATTGACATTCGCATCGAGGAGTTTGTCTCACACTGCGAAGCATGCAGCCTGAGTGAAAAGGCCACAAACATCCGACCAGTGCCAATGAAGCCCATTCCATGGCCACAAAGACATTCGTTGGATATCTTTGGCCCAGTTGAAGCAGCTTCACAGCACCAGCATTTCCTTGTTGTAGTACATGACCTGCATTCCAAATGGCCAGGAATCGCTACAAGTTCAGTGACTTCATCAACGATCGTCACTAATCTGCAGCGTATGTTCACGAGGTGGGGGCTCCCAGAGGTCATAATCACTGACAATGGGTCCTCACTTGTCATGCTATCAAGAATCGCCTTACTGCTCGGCACAATCCTCAAAGCAATGCAGGTGTTGAGCAATTTCACCGTGTCATCAAAAACGGTTTGAAAGCCAACCTTGTAGCAGGCTAAATATTCAACGAAGCAGTTTAAACCATTCTCCGCACATACCATTCAACAAAGCACTCGCTAAC